>NC_073631.1:25530000-26155000 GCF_029407905.1 Bubalus kerabau | reverse complement strand
CTTTAAGCCAACTTTTTCACTCTCCTCTCTCACTTTCATCAAAAGGCTTTTTAGTTCTTCTTCCCTTTCTGCCATAAGGCTGGTGTCATCTGCATATCTGAGGTTATTGATATTTCTCATGGAAATCTTGATTCTAGCTTGTGCTTCATCCAGCCCAATGTTTCTCATGATGTACTCTGCATATAAGTTAAATAAGCACGGTCACAATACACAGCCTTGACGTACTCCTTTTCCTATTTGGAACCAGTCTGTTGTTCCATGTCCAGTTCTAACTGTTGCTTCCTGACCTGCATATAGGTTTCTCAAGAGGCAGGTCAGGTGGTCTGGTATTCCCATCTCTTTCAGAATTTTCCACAGCTTATTGTGATCCACACAGTCAAAGGCTTTGGTGTAGTCAATAAAGCAGAAATAGATGTTTTTCTGGAACTCTCTTGCTTTTTTGATGATCCAGCAGATGTTGGCAATTTGATCTCTGGTTCCTCTGCCTTTTCTAAAACCAGATTGAACATCAGGAAGTTCATGGTTCACATATTGCTGAAGCCTGGCTTGGAGAATTTTGAGCATTACTTTACTAGTATGTGAGATGAGTGCAATTGTGCGGTAGTTTGAGCATTCTTTGGCATTGCCTTTCTTTGGCCACTTCAGTATTCTTTCCTTGAGAACCCCATGAACAGTATGAAAAGGCAAAAAGATAGGACACTGAAAGATGAATTCCCCAGGTTGGTAGTGCCTAATTTGCTACTGGAGATCAGTGGAGAAATAACTCTATAAAGAATAAGAGATGGAGCTAAAGCAAAAACAATACCCCGTTGTGGATGTGACTGGTAATAGAAGCAAGGTCTGATGCTGTAAAGAGCAATATTGCATAGGAACCTGGAATGTTAGGTCCATAAATCAAGGCGAATTGGAAGTGGTCAAACAGGAGATGGCAAGAGTGAAAATCAACATTTTAGGAATCTGAACTAAAATGGACTGGAATGGGTGAATTTAACTCAGATGACCATTATATCTACTACTGTGGGTAAGTATCCCTTAGAAGAAATGGAGTAGCCATCACAGTCGACAAAAGAGTCTGAAATGTTTATATACATATATATATATATATATATATATATATATATATATATAAATTAGTGTGTATATGTTAATTTCAAACTCCTAAATTATCACTCCTCTCTTCTCTCCCCTTTGGTAATCAGGTACTCATAAGGTTGATTTTGTGTCTGTGAATCTCTTTCTGTTTTGTATATAAGTTCATAGCTTTTATTTAAATTTTTTAAAGTTTCAGGCTTATTGAGGTGTAGTCAGCATGTAAAATTATAAGATATTTAAGATGTATATTGTGATCATTTGGTCAGATCAGATCAGATCAGATCAGTCGCTCAGTCATGTCCGACTCTTTGCGACCCCATGAATTGCAGCACACCAGGCCTCCTGTCCATCACAAACTCCCGGAGTTCACTCAGACTCACATCCATCGAGTCAGTGATGCCATCCAGCCATCTCATTCTCTGTCGTCTCCTTCTCCTCTTGCCCCCAATCCCTCCCAGCATCAGAGTCTTTTCCAATGAGTCAACTCTTTGCATGAGGTGGCCAAAGTATTGGAGTTTCAGCTTTAGCATCATTCCTTCCAAAGAAATCCCAGGGCTGATCTCCTTTAGAATGGACTGGTTGGTTCACCTCGCAGTCCAAGGGACTTTCAAGAGTCTTCTCCAACACCACAGTTCAAAAGCATCAATTCTTCGGTGCTCAGCCTTCTTCACAGTCCAACTCTCACATCCATACATGACCACAGGAAAAACTATAGCCTTGACTAGATGAATCTTTGTTGGCAAAGTAATGTCTCTGCTTTTGAATATGCTATCTAGGTTGGTCATAACTTTCCTTCCAAGGAGTAAGTGTCTTTTAATTTCATGGCTGCAGTCACCATCTGCAGTGATTTTGGAGTCCAGAAAAATAACGTCTGACACTGTTCCCACGGTTTCCCTACCTATTTCCCATGAAGTGATGGGACCGGATGCCATGATCTTCATTTTCTGAACGTTGAGCTTTAAGCCAACTTTTTCACTCTCCACTTTCACCTTAATCAAGAGGCTTTTTAGTTCCTCTTCACTTTCTGCCATAAGGGTGGTGTCATCTGCATATCTGAGGTGATTGATATTTCTCCCGGCAATCTTGATTCCAGCTTGTGTTTCTTCCAGTCCAGCGTTTCTCATGATGTACTCTGCATATAAGTTAAATAATCAGGGTGACAATATACAGCCTGACGTACTCCTTTTCCTATTTGGAACCAGTCTGTTGTTTCATGTCCAGTTCCAACTGTTGCTTCCTGACCTGCATACAAGTTTCTCAATAGGCAGATCAGGTGGTCTGGTATTCCCATCTCTTTCAGAATTTTCCACAGTTTATTGTGATCCACACAGTCAAAGGCTTTGGCATAGTCAAGAAAGCAGAAATAGATGTTTTTCTGGAACTCTCTTGCTTTTTTCATGATCCAGCGGATGTTGGCAATTTGATCTCTGGTTCCTCTACCTTTTTGAAAACCAGCTTGAACATATAACAAGTCTTAATAAATTTACAAAGATTGAAACCATATCAGGCATCTTTTTCTAGCACAGCAGTATAAAACTGGAAGCCAACTGCAAAAGGAAAAAGTGAAAATTCACAAATATGTAGAGATTAAGCAGCATGCTCCTTAACAACAAATGGATCAAAAAAAAAAAAAAAATCTTGAGACAAATGAAGTTGGAGACACAACATACCAAACTTATGAGATGCAGCATAATCAGTTGGAAGACAGAAGCTGGTAGTGATAAATGCCTACATTTAGAAAAAGGAAGGATCTCAAATAAATGACCTAGCTTTAGACCTCAAGGAACTAGAAAAAAAAAGAACAAACTAAGCTCATTAGTAGAAGGAAGGAAATAACATAGATCAGAGCAGATCAAAACCACAGTGATATGTTACCTTACACCTGTTAGGATGTCTGTTATAAAAAAGACAAGAGCTAAATGGGGGCAAGGATGTGAAAAATGGGAACTTGTGAATTGTAGGTGGGAAAATAAATCAATGTGACTTCTATATGAAGCAGTATGCAGATTCCTCAGAAAATTAAGAATACTGTATGATCCAAGATTCTCACATCTGTGTGTGTATACATATATATCCAAAGGAAGGGAAATCATGATCCTGAGGAAGTATTTCTACTCCCATGTTCATGACAGCATTATTCACAATAGCCAAGGTATAGAAACAACCTAAGTGCCTGTGAACCAATGAATGAATAAGAAAAATACATCTCCTCTGTCCTTGAACTTCTCCAGGGAAGAACACTGGAGCGGGTAGCCACTCCCTTCTCCAGGGGATCTTCCCAACCCAGGGATCAAACTTTGGGTTTCGTGAATCGTGGTTAGATTCTCTACTGTCTGGGCCACCAGGGAAGCCATTATTCCCACGCCCATACCCACGTAACAGGACGCACCTCCACCTCAGCATGTAAACATTCTCTGGCCACTGCAGAGCATCTGCTTCTCCTTGTCCTTCAGCCTAAGTTGCATTTTTCATTCTAGACATCCTGTTCTGTGTCCTCTGGTGGGTACCCTTTGGGAACCAGGGAGTAGCTCTCACTCTAGGCAGGAGCATTAGCTGCAAGAGACAGCCGTGAGGTCACTGTGAGTCCCACCCATGACCTGCCAAGAGTGTTGATCCAAAAGGAGCGTTCTCCTTTTTGTGGCCTCCAGCACTCTGCAATTACCTGGGGCACACACACACACACACACACACACACACGCACACGCACACGCACACACACACACACATATATATATATATATATGTATATATATATATATATATATAACTCAGCCTTGAAAAGAAGGCAATTCTGTAGTTTTTAATAATATAGGTGATCCTGGAGGGCATTAAACTATGTAAAATAAGTAAGAGAAAAAAAATACTGCATGATTTTATTTATATATGGAATTTAAAAAATAGTTGAACTATCAACAGTAGTGGGAGAATTAGGTAGAGGCTGGTAAAAGGATACACACTTTCATTTTTAAGATGAATATATTTTGAGGACCTAATACATAACATGGTGACATAGTAAGTAAAACTATATTTTATAATAGAAATTTGCTATGAGAGTAGAAGCGTTAAGTGTTTTCACAAAAATAAAATAATCAAATACAGGAAGTGATGGGTATGTTAATTAAGTTGGTAATGGAAATTCTTTCATAATGTATATGCACCTCAAATTACCACACTGTACACTTTAAATATATTCTAATTTTGTTGATTACACCTCAGTGAAGGGATATTTTCATCCATTATTGGATCAATTGCATTTTCTGCCCATTTCTTTCTTCTCCCGAGATCCTGATAATGTACCTGTTGTTGTTGTTGTTCAGTAGCTAAGTTGTGTCTGACTCTGTGACCCCATAAACTGCAACATGTCAGGCCTCCCTGTGCTTCACTATCTCCCTGAGTTTACTTAAACTCATGTCCATCGAGACAGTGATGCCATGCAACCATCTTATCCTCTGTCGCCCCTTTTTCCTCTTGCCCTCAGTCTTTCTCAGCACCTGGGTCTTTCCAGTGAGTTTGTTCTTTGCATCAGGTGGCATAGTATTGGAGCTTCAGCTTCAGTATCAGCCTTTCCAATGAATATTCAGGACTGATTTCCTTTAGGATTGACAGGTTTCATCTCCTTGCTGTCCAAGGGACTCCAAGAGTCTTCTCCAACACCGCAGTTCAAAAGCATCAATTTTTTGGCACTCAGCCTTCTTTATGGTCCAAATCTCACATCTTTACATGACTACTGGAAAAACCATAGCTTTGACTATAGGGATCTTTGCCAGCAAAGTGATGTCTTTGTTTTTTAATATGCTGCTAGGCTTGTCATAGCTTTTCTTCCAAGGAGCAGGCTTCTTTTAATCTCATCATTGCAGTCACCATCCACAATGATTCTGGACCCCAAGCAAATAAAGTCTATTACTGGTTCCATTATTTCCCCATCTATTTGCCATGAAGTGATGGGACCATATGCCATGATCTTCATTTTTTTAATGTTGTGTTTTAAGTCAGCTTTTGCACTCTCCTCTTTCACCTTCGTCAAGAGGCTCTTGAGTTCCTCTTCACTTTCTTGCCATTAGGGTGGTGTCATCTGCATATCTGTGGTTACTGATATTTCTCCCTGTAATCTTGATTTCAGCTTGTGCTTCATCCAGCCTGGTACTTTGCATGATGTACTCTGCATAAAAGTTAAATAAACAGGATGACAGTATACAGCCTTGACGTATTCTTTTCCCAATTTTGAACCAGTCTGTTGTTCCATGTCCAGTTCTAACTACTGCTTCTTGTCCTGCATACGGGTTTCTCAGGAGGCAGGTAAGATGGTCTGGTACTCCAGTCTCTAACACTGTGCTGTTCCTTCACAGTGGAGAAACCCATAAATAACCTTCCCAGCAATAAACCATGATGAAATAAGATGTTAGTTTCTAGCCTATAAAATATGAAAATTGAACTAGATGAGGTCAAAGGGCCTGCCCATAGCCAGCGTGTTGTGAATATTACTTTTTAAAGTCAGTTCCATAAGATTGTATCTTTTCTGGATCTTCCCCAACCTCCCAGCCTACATCTACTGGTTCACGGATTGGAAACCAGTGGAATATTCCCCATGTGACAGTCTGCTCACTTTAAGAGGTAGCTCTCCTTTCATCATCTAAGTCAAATTTGGCTAGGTTTTAAATCATGTTTGATATAAGTTTGAACTATTTTATTTTTATAAATCATAATATACTTAAATCAAAAAATTTTAATTACAAAGTAGGAATACATTTTTTGTGGGGCCATATGTCCTTTAAATGCAATTGGACTGTGTTTGTCTTTCCAATGCTTTGCAGTAAATGGATGTTCAGTAAATGTTTATTGAATAAAATTAACACGACAAGGTGTTTTTAAATACCAGTTTACATAAAAGTCTGTGATTGAACATGGACTTATATTTACTGTAAGTAATCTATGGTATTACATTATTTAAGCTCTGCTTCTCATAATGTTTTTGTTTGTATAAGATTTACCTTATTTCTATTTGTAGAAGGTCAACAAAGGTCTTGCTTGTAATCACTGATTCAGGACTATTATTTTAGAAAGACATTTAAGTGTGTAACATCCTATTTTCTTTAAGCATCTGGCCCAGTATTCACTAGACCATTTGCAGATTTAAGAGTCAAAAGTGGGAGAAAACCATGTGTTTCTTAGAGATTATATGGGTCCTGTTGTTACTGGTTTGTACAACGTTCAGGAAATGAGATTTTAGGGAATTTTATTGATTGAATTTGTATAGTAGAAAAACCATTTTGGAGAAGTACTGGGGACAGGCATTTATTACAGTTTTGTGGGGTCTGAGTGATATGCCTGAAAGGATGCTTGAAACCACAAGAAGTGAGTCACTTCCCTAAAGTGCCACAGTTATTTACCAGCAGAGTAAGGGCTGGGTGAATTTAAACATCTTTATTCCCTGTCCACTTATCTTTCCAATGCCCTGCATTCATAGGCTGATTCATTGACTCATTTTCTCATTTATTAAAAAAAAAAAACAAACTATTTACTATGCATACACATATTTTAAGCACTTTGATGGATTCCGGAGATACATGAGCGAGCTAAACAAACAGGACTTCTGCCGTTGTAGGTTTACTGACCTTTGGCTTTTCTTTGCAGTGAATGAGTATTATTAAATCACTGAATTTAGTTTGAGAGTACATGTTTCTATGGCAAAAGAGATTTAGTTGAAAGTTAAGAAATTATTTCTTTCTGTATTCCCATAAATTGTAGATTTTTTTGACTAATGGAAATTTATAGGACAAGTCCATTTTTCTATCATATCTTTTTAGATTAAGTATACAGTGATCCTTATGAAGTTTCTGAAAATTTAGAACTGGGGGCCAAGAGGCATCGTAGAGAAATGGGCATGAGTTTATAAAGCAGTTATTTTTAAGTTTTCCTCCAAAATGGAAAATACTGAGTTACAAGGGTCAGAGATAAGGGTCAGCCATCAATCCCTAACCTGAACTTTTCTTCTTCCATTATCAAACCTTGGGGATTGTGTGGTAGTCTTGTTAAGAAAGTGGTTTCTTCTTTAAATCTCACTAATGTTGTGAGCAATTTTTTAAAAGCCAGCCAAACTAAGTGCTCATGATCAATTATTTCAATTCTTCCTGGTTCTTACTTTTATATCTAGGCTGGATCTTTAGTTTCCTGTTTGTCTGTAATAAAGATATCTAAGAAATTCTCTCTCTCTCTAGAATGTTTACAATGTAACTACTCTTCCTAAATATATTTGACTTTTAAAATGAGAGTAAAAGTAAAGCTGAACCCCTGCCACCCTCGCCATATTGCTAAACTATGGGACTTGAAAGGCAGGATAACTTTCATATCACATCACTTAGGAATAAAGTTAGCCTCTGTATCAAATGTGTCTTTAAGTGATGTACACTACTTTTGCCTAGTTCCTTAGGTTCCACTGTATATAAATATGAAATGTGGAGTTACTCTTCACATTTTTTATTATGTTTTTAATTTGTTCATTTTTAATTGAAGGATAATTGCTTTATAATATTGTGTTGGTTTTTGTCATTCATCAACATGAATCAGTCACCGGTATACATATGTCCCCTCCCTCTTGTACCTCCTCCCCACCTCTCACCTCATTTCACCCCTTAGGTTGTCACAGGGTCCTTTGAGTTCCCTGCGTCATATAGCAAATTCTCATTGGCTATCTATTTTATATATGGTAGTGTATGTTTTCATGCTACTCTACTCTTCAGATTTTTAATATCAGTTGCATGTTGTTTGATACTTATTTAATGAAAGTGAAAGTGAAGTTGCTCAGTTGTGTCTAACTCTTTGTGACCCCATGGACTGTAGCCTACCAGGCTCTTCTGTCCATGGGATTTTCCAGGCAAGAGTACTGGAGTGGGTTGCCATTGCCTTCCCTAGGGGATCTTCCCAAGCCAGGGATCGAACCCCGGGTCTCCCGCACTGCGGGCAGACGCTTTACCATCTGAGACACCACGGAAGAAATTGAGGCAAAAATATGTGGCTGTTTGGCATCAGTTTTCATTAGAATTTGACATTTGAAAAGTTGTAGATACGAATTTACTGTATTGCATGATTTTTGAAAGAAAACTTTTTTTTTTCCTGTTACAATTGTAGTTGGGTTGGTTTAGTAAAATTGATATTTATTGGATAATTGAGAAATGCTTTGAACATTAACTGGCCTTTGTTTTGCTAAAGGCAGTGATTTTTCTAATGTAAACAGATCAGGAAAAGATGTACTGTCTAATCCTTTTGGGTTTCTTCCCTCCTTCTGGGTTCCCTGTTGTATTTCCAAGGGCTTTTTCTTTTTTTGCATTAACATCTGTTCAATTTAATCCTGACTCTACAATCCCTAACAACTGGGAAAATGTATGGCAAATATGAAAATTGCTCAGAGCAAGGTAGAGATAATTAAAGGTGTTCATTACTAATAAAATAAAAAATAAAGTTTATTTTTAGTTCAGAAAATTGAATGCTGAAAGAGGATTAAAAGTAATATTCAATTAAGGTGTGTGCGTGCGTGCTTGTGCATGTGTGTGTTCATAGTCTCCCATCCTATTACAGAATAAGAGCATGAAGACAGACTATAGCAGACAAATTTAGTCATTAAGAAGTATTCTAGTCTTGGGGGGTTTTGGAGACCCTCTTTAATTTATAAATTCTGCTGCATATCACCTTGTGTGAGAATAATCTCGAGATATAACAGGGCAGGGAACGAGCAGCCAATAAGGAGAAAGGGAACATTCATAGACAGCGGTAACCAGTAGGTTTCACCAGAATTTGTATCTGACAGTGTTATTAACACATTGAAATCACAGTAGATGTATCACAGGGGAGCTGAGAGACATCCAGGGGCATGTATATCAACATTCTCTGCATTTAAGCTGTAAACACACTCCTTAATAGCTGTCTGGCTTTGCACACATTTTGTAAAACAAGCTTTTTTTTTTTTTTTACTGACTTATATTTTTATTACCCTCCCAATTCATTATTTTATATGCATAACTCAAAACTTTCATTTTTACCTGTGCCCTAATTGGTTAGACATATGTACAACTCTTTTAATATTCGCCTACTCTCTCCCATCCTTTCCTTCTTCATCCTCATCCATCCCCCAATCACCTGTTCCCAGGTTACCAAGTCTGAATATAGAAAGAGTGTGCAGCTGCTAGTTTCTAGAAGTGGGTTAGGCAGGTCATTGATGAACAATGACCCATCAAGGACTTTAGTTGGCTGAAAGGAGAGACAGACAGGTATCAGCTTTCCTGTTGGAGGGGAATTGTATTCTGAATGGTAGTAATTGCCGTGAATCAAGCTCAGTGCTTCAATGACAGCCACTCATACCTGTCCAGTCTCCTCCCTTGTCTTATAACTGGTCCAGCAGTTAAATAGCTGTAGAGCACCGTCTCCTGTCTCATTTTCCCTGAGTTCCAACAGCAGTAGTAGCAGCAGCAGCTGTAGAAGCGGCAGCCAGAGATAGGCAAGGCTGTTGCTTGCAGCCGCTGAGTGGATCGCCTCCTCCTCGCTACACACACACACACACACACACACACACACACGCACACACACTTCAATATCAACGCATCTTGCTCTAAATCAAGGACTCAAAGACATGAGAGAAGAGCATTAGTCATGGACAACAGGTATTTCATCTCTGACAAATTCCTCCTGATGCTTATTGGTATGGATAATAAAATAATCATTCGTGATACCTAGTGGGAGCCTGGAGGCGGCCGCGGTAGAGGAGGAGGGAAGTGGGAGGAGTGAGGGGTGGGGAGGGGGGCTGCCAAAGATGACTTTGAGGATCCGGAAACCTCCAGCTTTCAGCCTCCGCGGTTTTTGAGTTGCAAATTGTCAGGAACCGGGAGGCTGCCGGCAGCCCGTGTTGTTGACTGGAAGTGGATTTCCATCTCTCATACACTAGTTGGACTGGGCTGGGTGTTCTGGAAGGGGGGTGGAAGTCGAGAGGAGGAGATGCTGTGAGCAGAGTTCTTGAAGCTCCACTCCTCTGGGGAAGCCGAGCTGTGAGGGAGCCTTCTGACTGAGCGGAGCGTGTGAATTGGAAGGGATCCTGTTAGCTGGCGAGTCCCGGTTCCTCTCCGGAAAAGCAGTCGCTCTGGCTTCAGAGCTGTGCCCAGCCTTCGCCTGCATCACACTGCAGTAAGTTCAGCTCGACACGGTTGGTAATTTGAGTGGCTTCTGGGTATGTGGTGCGGGGGGAAGGGAAGCTGACCAGAAATGGCGAGGAAAGTTAGAAAAGCAGAGCTTTGAATTCTCCACGAGATATTGAATCGGTTTGTGTCTTTGACTTCTGTCCTAGTTAGGCTGTAACCGAGTTACTCTCAGTTAGGTACCTACGGACACTGCTTGTCGGGTAGGTCTGCAGGAAGCATCCTGTTTATGGTGATTTTCGGCAACAACACTGGTGAATGCGTTTTCTAGATTTATTTACAAGAGTGGGCTTCTGAAAGTTACTAATGCATAACAGCTTGCATTTTCAACAGAAAATTTGTGAGGAGGCTGGCTTAGATTTTCAAATGCCCAGTTAATTAAGTTTCATTCCAGACTTATTCCTAACCTGTACAGAAGCCATCAAACAAAACAAGAGTCTTTGATTTACTTTATTAAGACGTGAAGTAGATCTTTAAATAATTGCTAGGCAACAACCTGAGGCAACACTGATGATGTGAGAAACATTCAAGTACTCTTTAGTGGGTACAGGATTCCCCCACTTTCTTACTACTGCAATAATCTCTTCCACTTGCTAAACGGTGCCTTCTTTGAAATTTCTAAGTGTTGGTTTATTACATACATGGATTTATACTTAGATCCAAGCAGCATTGTGTTCACTGGCAAAAAAACAACAAAAAAAATTGAGGCTTAAAAAACTTTTTAAAAAAAATGACTTCTACTGGTTGCTCAAATTGCAGATAACCAACTTTTAAAAGGACGTAGAAACAGGTCAGCTCATTGTAAAGCAAATGACCAAATGAATGTGAATACAAGCAGAACATGAAAGGTCTTTTTCAAAAAGGAAACCAGGAATAATCTAAGAACACTGGGGTATTTCTAGCCAGGTCCTCTTTTCCACTGACTAGATTTTTATAATGGAGAAAAAAAGGGGACTCTCTCAAGCAGAAAGAATATGTCACAAAAAAACTAGATTTAGCTACAGGATCCTTGAAGACAATACTATGTTACTATAGTTTTCTCTAAGAAATATTAATGGAAAAGCAGAGGTTATCCAAAACAGAATCCAGAATTTTGAGCTGAACACTTTCATGTACTGCCATAAATTCTATAGGTGGAAAGGGGTGTCAAAACCTTATGAAGCAACTATTGTGAAATATAAAGTAATCTGAATTCTCTATTATTAGAAAAGAGGAAACAAAAGATCAGTCTTTTCCAATTAGTTTAATAATTTCCAAATATTTTAGTTTTTGGTTTTATCAATATTTCTCTAACCACCTAATCATGTTTTATTATAAACATATTCTGAATATAATTTAATAACTTTATGCATCTTAGGGATCTCCAGGTATATCTGTATTCTTATTGCAATACCCAGCTTGTTGGAGGTAATCCATTCCAGACATGCATAATTTCTCAGTGCAAAAAAACTTACATCACAAAGTCAAATATAATCCAGGGGATATATTTGTTATGATAGTGCATGCATGATGGTGTTTAAAGTTTTTAGCAAAAAAGAAAAAACAATCTATACAAAGACTAAAATAATATGTTTGTTGTGAGTTTATAAGTAGTTCCCAGATAACTCTAGAATAAATCATTATCCGAACCTCAATAATTTAGCTAAAGAGAATAAAAATCAGCCTGAGAGCCTGGTTGAAATTGACAAGAATTTAGATTGAATAGGAGGCCTTCAGGATTTCTTTAAAGAAAAAACTTAGACAGGTGGTATTGAGTTTGGGGAATACCTTTGCTTGGTATTTTGGTTGTCCTATTGGTAAACAAACCTCGTGTTATATCTGAGGAGAAGATTTTCAAAGCCATTTTTGGAATAAAATAATTATTTTAAAGTTTAAACCATTGGTAAGGTTTCTTGGAACAGAGTCTGAACTAGACAAGTATCCTGTGACTCATGCTTTTCCTTGCACACGTGAAAGAAAGAAGAGTTGTGGCCAGACAAGCCAGACGAAGATCATCTGGTCCCTCAATCTAATTCTGCCTACCAATCATGACTGTGATGTTGATATCTAGGCTTGAAATGGTATTTTAAGAATATCCTTTCCTGGGTGCTTCTCTTCCTGGCTGGCCTCAGGAATAGAACTGTACTTACGTATGCTTGGTACTCTAGCATTATTCTCTTTACAAGAGTAACGCCTTTAGCTTCGAAGCACCTGCCTGGAGGAAACTCTAGACAAGATATTGGAGAAGCCTCTTCCTAGTGTTCCTCTTGCATCCATGGCATTTTCTTTCTCTTGCAAAACACCAACACAAAATATGGCCTCCAGTAAGCATCCCACCCACCTGTTCATCCTTAAGGTATTAACTGTGAAGTAGGTTCGACTCCTTGATAGCTCCTTAAGTTATTTGCATGTATGGTGGTTTTCTCACTGTGTAACCCATTAGAAGTTCCTGGTTATGGTGAGTGCGGTAATGGCAGGACTTAGGTTAAGCACTTTGTTTGTTTGCTTTATAATTGTAGTCGATTTACAGTATGCGTTTCAAGTGTATAACATAGTGGTTCAGTATTGTTATGATTGCATTCCATTGAAAAATTATAAAATGTTGGCTGTATAACCCGAGCTGTATATTACATCTTTGTATTTTATTTATTTTAAACCAAGTAGTTTGTACCTTCTCCTATCATGCCCTTCCCAAGGTTAAGCACTTTGAATATCTTTTCTCACTTATGGGATAAGAGCTACAGGTAAGAGAGGGCATTCTCTCCCATTTATAAGAAATTCAGCCCCAGAGGGAATAAGTAAATTACCAAAGGAACATATTTAGTAAATGGTGGGCTTGGATTAGCCCTCAAGTGTGACTAGCTCCAACTCTTCATCACTTTGTCACTTTGTTTTATTACAACAGTACTGTACCACAGATCAAGTGGAATGAACTTATTGTTTTGCAGATGGTGTGGGCTCAGAGTGCTTGAAAAATTATATCAGTCCAGAGAGAACTCTCAGCTTTACTGATACCCAAGATTGAATCTGCTTAAATTGGAACCTAAATTGACCCCAAAACCAAATTTGGCGTACTTTACAATTCCAATTTCAGTGTTCTGCTCTGGCTTCATGAATCATGAAAATGAAGCCGAGGGCATCTTTGCTGGGAAGAAAGATGATGGAGTTAATGTGGGAGTAAAATAAGGAGATCACATGGTTGGAGGCTGGGCTGAGACCTTGTCTAGATTCTGTGCTCTGAGGAACTTTTAAAAACAACCTCTTCGGGCTGTGTGTGGGGTGGAGATGTTTAAAGACCCAGATAAAGCAGAGAATCAAAATGTCTCCTTAAATAGGTCTGATTATAAAAATTAAATTAGCCTTGTGTTCAGATAATCTCCTTTGCGTGTGTGTGCGTGTCTGTGTGTTTAAGAGTAAAGATGATGATTCAAAGAAAAGTAGGGAGAAAGACCAGATGATGACTGAAGAGGTAAAACAGTACTTGGAAATATCACTGGCTCTTGCATAATCACCTTCTGAAAATTTGCCAGGAAATGAAAGGCCATCTTTAACTGGTGAGGATAAAAGCAAAATGGTTCATTTAGGTAAAATTTGAAGTGTTAAGGAGAATAACATGATTACTGTCATTTGTCATCTCATCACAGAAGACAAATACTAACAAGGAATAAAATGAAAATGTTATGGGCATAATGCCAAACAATATTTTAAGATTGGTCTTTCTCAGCATGCTAAATTTAAACAGCTGAAATTCTTTTTTTTTTTAAGTATTATCTGAGTCAACAATTGGAAATGAAGAATTTGCCTTGTAACAGGGAGTCTGTATTGCATTTTAAATTTGAAACACAGTGTCCTTGACTCAGTTATTTCTTATTGGCAATATGCCAGTCACTACAGATTAAGGAGCACAAAAGCTGTCATCTTCAAAATCAGTGTATAAATATACATGCTCCATAAGGAAAGGTGATGCTACTGAGCTGTTGTCATAGATCTGTATGGTGATGGGGCTTTGCAAAAACATTCATGATGTCAGCCCCGATTCTTTCTGTTTTCTTTGTTATTTGTGATACTGCTGGTGGAGGTTAGGAATAGAGTTAGTTTCAAGGCTTGATTTTTGAATGTGGTGCCTTGGCTTTCTTGCCCTCATATTTTAAAAATGGTGACAGTAACTTTTATTGTGTGCCTCCTCCATGCTAGTTGCTTGTTTAAGCATCTTGAGCATAAAATCTTGAAAACACTCATATGGGATAATCCTATTATCATCATCATTTCCATTTTATAAAGGGAACACTGAGGCACAAGAGGGTTAAATGACTTACCACCCACAGTTAGAGATTAGAATCTAGCTGGGATGGGAACCCGACAGTCTGGCTCTGGAGCCCATGCTTTTAACCAAAGGCTCCAAGTCTACTCTTATCACTGGTTTGTTATGACCCTGCATGTTACAAGCTACTTGTTCATCTTTTTTGTTTATGCTTATGGCTATTTTTGGGCTTCCCTGGTTGCTCAGATGGTAAGGAATCTGTGTGCAGTGTAGGAGACCCAGGGTTGATCCCTGGGTCGGGAAGATCCCCTGGAGAAGGCTATCTCTGTCTATAACTTCTTTCTGGATACAGTCAGTCTGTTAGGTTTTATGTGATGATGCATCTGTATCTCTTAATCTTCTGCTCTAGTATCATGACCTTCTTGAATTCTGTTTGTATTTTACCACTGGCCCCACTGTCCTTCTCAATGGTTCCACTGAAATGTGTGCTTGACTTTAAAATTGAATATGCCACAGAAGGTTGAAATAATCTTATCTAAGGAAGCCAAGCCTTTTTCATCTCTGGGACTTCAGTGCTGCAGATAGTGTCTAAATACATTATTGGAGTTCAATAATAACTTCAATAATAAGTTACACTTTTGGTACCCTGAATTCAAAGCTCTAATTCAATTCTATGAAAAAAATAGATAGTCCCTTTCACAGGCTTTGTAGTTGTTCAGTCGCTAAGTCGTGTCTGCCTCTTTGCGACCCTATGAACTATATCCTGCCAGGCTCCTCTGTATTCTCCAGGCAGGAATACTGGAGTGGGTTCCATTTCCTTCTCCAGGGGATCTTATTGGCAGGCAGATTCTTTCTCAGTGAGCCACAAGGGAGGCCCTTCACAGGCTTTACCCTTTGCAAAAAAAGGCTAGAGAATAGTCTTTCAGTTGTAAGTTGCAAGGTCTGAGCCATGTAGTATATTTTAATACATTGAATTCATAATTATTATAAAATTACTCACAAGATATTTCTCACCCTGTCTGGAACTGCATATCTAGAACATAGATAATGTTTTACGATATGATAGATGTCATACTTATTTCCAAATCATAATATTGAAATTTTTAATGATATCTAGTTTATGGTACTAATGTATTTTTAAGGGGGAAAACAAATATTAGAATAAATTTCCATTAAAAATGTTTTGCTCTGTGGGACAATAAAGTTGCAAAATGGTGCCATTTATAAATTGTTGAACTCTTTTTTTCTTCTGAGGAAAAGTCTGGAGGCTTTGATTCAGTCATTGCTTAAAAATATTGAGTCATATCTGTGACCAGACGATAGAAACTTGCCTACCACTAGAGAAAAATGAAGAAATGGATGAAAGTGAAAGTGAAAGTTGCTCTGTTGTGTCCGACTCTTTGTGACCCCATGGACTGTACAGTCCATGGAATTCTCCAAGCAAGAATACTGGAGTGGATAGCCTTTCCCTTCTCTAGGAAATGTTTCCAACCCAGGGATAGAACCCAGTTCTCCTGCATTGTGGGCGGATTCTTTACCAGCTGAGCCACAAGGGAAGCCTGGATAATGGGGGTAAAATCAATCCCCATTTCTCCTCCTCCAAAAGAAGCATTTTTTGTTTATGGGATAATTTGGGTTTTACTTGTTAAATGATTTTTAAAATTTCTTTCAGTAAGTATGTAAATATTATAACAATGTTAACTAGATGGACATCACATAAGGCTTTCCAAAATACAATATTTTTATTAAAAATATCATCTTAGGTCAAATGATTCTATTTCAGTCTCTTTCTAATCCACATGAATTAGTTATGAAATATTGAATAATAACCAGGAAAAGGACAGACGGAATGAGAAGTGCAGTAGCTATTTAAAATCTCTTTGAAATTCTGTCAACAGACTAATCTCTGGATAAGCTTACCCCACTGAGGTGGCTAGGCCTTCTTTTGTAATATAATTACAATTAAGTTGAAAGAATCTTAGCTCATATCATAGTTTGATGATTCATCTTGAAGATGTGGAGAAGTTGACTCCATGTATAATTTCTGAACATGCAACAATGCTCATTTGAATTTCATTATTCCCTTCTTAGACACTACGATATAAGGGTTAAAACTTACATTTTATATTCAAATTGCCTAGCTGCAAATCTTTACTACTTGGATGACCTTGAGGAAGTTAGTTAAATTCTATGCTTTAGATTTCTCTTTGAAAAGCAGGGATAAATGAAAATGATACCCACTTCATAGAATTAAATGATTTAATCATGTAAGGGTCTGAGAACAGAAGATGCATAATAAATATTTTAAAGTATTAGTTATTTATTCTTTCCTATTAATTTTGGGGATGTTGTCTCAGGTAAAGAATGAAGTATCAATAACAGAGAAAAAATTTGAAATAAAATCTAAATCTAAAAGTAGTTTTTATCTTAGTTTTATATTCTTAAAAATATGACTCATAAAATCTATTAAATGTTATAACCAACATTCTCTATAGAGAGTCTTCTTTTTATTTTTCCCAAAAGAGTTCTATTGAATTATTAAAAATGGTAACAGTTAACCCAGATCATTTAAATAACACATGTAAACAGCACCCATAGAGTGGCTGGCAAAATTTTAATTCACCTCCTCTTAACTAGAATCATAATAAGAGGTCTTTCAGTTTCATTCTTCTTAAAAATATAGTCACAGCTATCCCACTCCAGTATCATGCCTGGAGGATTCCACAGGCAGAGAGGCCTGACAGGCTACAGTCCATGGGCTTGCAAAGAGTTGGACACAACTGAGCGACTAACACACATACATCATTCATTTAAGGCACAGAATGATATTCTGTTTTCATTGATATTGCCTACTCTGCTGTTTATACCCAAGCCTGCTGGGAAATGTGACCTCTTCTGTGAGGAGACTGATTACTCCCTAGATCAGCTCCTTTTGAATTAGATGAACTGGAAAGAGGAAGAAACAGAGGTGCTGTGCAAAAGCATTATAGGATCCTTGACCTGAAAACAGACTTCAAGCACAAAAGATGAGTTTGTAGTTTATTCAGCAAATTGTTTTGCTGAGACAGAGAATGTAAGGAAAAGTTCTTCCTGGGCTTTTGACCAAGGAATCCCTTTGCTGCTGTCAAAAGACATAAGAGCTGGGGAATTCTCACTTGCCTGCTCTTTGTTGTATATGTGGTAGAGATTGTCAGCAACACTCAGCTATTTCTGGGAAATGTAAGGTTCAGTAGACATAATTATTAAAACCATCTTCTTAAGAAACACAACTCCTAATACCATGCCACTGGATTCTGTTTCATCTCTCAGTCATGGAGGGGCTACTGTCCTTGTCAGGCACTGGGCCAGACTCAGGGAAGGCAGTGGAAAATAATAGACAAGTTCCTACAGTACTGAACTCATTTCATTGAGAGAGAAACAGGAAGCAGATACATTAAACAAAGACACCAGGGCATGATTTATTGTTGTGGTTGTTATTGTTGTAATACATGCTATGAAAAAAACAAAAAGCTAGAGAACAAAGATCCCATTTACTGGAGGACAGACTGGTTTCAAGACCCATAAGAACTACTCCCCTTCACACTCCCTTTTTTAATTTTTTTTCTTTTTCATTATAGAACAAATTTCTGGTGTTCACAGTGAATAGAAGGGGATTATACACCTGAGATAATCCTTAAAACCAAGACAGATGAACTCATGGTGAATCAGAATTTCAGAATTATTGAGCAAAACATTTTCATTCAGGCAAAAACATGACTCCCACATTGCTTTTCCCTTTACCTTTATATTACAGGATTATTCAGCTCGTGGCAGCTTTTAAAGATGAGAAAAATGCAAGTACTTAATGTTGCTTAGTAACTTCTCTTGCCTGTCATTTCGGGCTGCACATAAACAACTTGTAACTTCCCCACACTTGTCCCAAATTACTAGAATCGGGAAAGAGCACACAAGCTGATGAGTCACTTTGCGATCCTGTTGTTCCTAATAAGAGTTCTGATTACCAGGATGGGTCCTTTATTGTTATATAATGTTATTTGCCACGCCATATGTCAGAACTTTCTGTTTGGCAAGTAGAGGTTCCTTCCCTATAACACATGGAAGAAAGCAAAGCATAAAAGCTTTTCATGGGAGGGCTGCTGTTTTGTTTTGGGTCCTTGGTTTTAAATGTGCTCTATCCAAAGTGTACTAGACAGCATTTTGTGGGAGTAAAGTGGTAAGATTTTTGAGCTTCAAATGGGGATTCTGTTTTGGAGCTACCAATGCTTCTGTCATTCAAACGACCTGCATAACTGCGTTGGTGGCACAGCTGGTGTTGAGGTAACTCTATTATCTTTGTGTGCTAAGTCACTTCAGGCATGTCAGACTCTCTGCAACCCTATGGACTGTAGCCTGCCAGGTTCCTCTGTCCATGGGATTCTCCAGGCAAGAATACTGGAGTGGGTTGCCATGCCCTCCTCCAGGGGATTTTCCTGAACCAGGAATTGAACCTGTATCTCTAATATCTCCTCCATTGGCAGCTGGGTTCCTCACCACTTAGCGCCACCTGGGAAGCCCGTATTATCTTTATAAGCGCACTTTCAAAAAAACCCCAAAAGAATGGTTTCAGTGTGGCTGTAATAATTTTCCTATTCTATTGGTTGAATTCTTGAAATTAATAACTTTGCAAAAAAAGGAAACACTAAGAATCTGTTAGACTTGATGTATACTACTACTACTAAGTTGCTTCAGTCGTGTCTAACTCTGTGCAACCCCACAGACGGCAGCCCACCAGGCTCCCCCGTCCCTGGGATTCTCCAGGCAAGAACACTGGAGTGGGTTGCCATTTCCTTCTCCAATGCATGAAAGTGAAAAGTGAAAATTGAAAGTGAAGTCGCTCAGTCGTGTCCGACTCTTCGCGACCCCAGGGACTGCAGCCTACCAGGCTCCTCTGTCCATGGGATTTTCCAGGCAAGAGTACTGGAGTGGGGTGCCACTGGAGAAAGGTAGTACTTTGTTGATCAAAATTTCTTTTCTGCTAAGGAGTGTCAGTGCTCTTTTGAAGGAGTTATACGTTGATGAGTATCGTGGGTGAAGAGGACGTGCCATACCCTTGGGTCTTTGACATCTGTTTTGCTGATCCTAATAAGTTAAAATCCTATCTCAAGAAATAAGGAAAAATTGTTTGAGAAATACCAATGTATTTTAAGAGAAGAAAAGGGAAAGAAAGCTTTCCTTATCTAAACGTTGTTTAGTTGCTCAGTTGTGCCTGACTCTTTGCAATCTCATGGACAGTAGCCTGCCAGGCTTCTCTGTCCGTGGGATTTTCCAGGCAAAAATACTGGAGTGCATTGCCATTCCTTTTCCTGGGGATCTTCCTGACCCAGGGATTCAACCTGCATCTCCTGCATTGGCAGGCAGATTCTTAACCACTGTGCCACCTGAGAAGCCCATCTACACATTAAGCAAAGTTAAATAGTTTTCTATATTAAGGATGTCTTACAATTCTTCAGATGCAAGTGTGTGTTAGATTCTCTTGGAGTGAGATTTAGTATAAACTTCTCTGACCTTATTTAATCACGGAATCCCTCTTTATGGAAGTATCTATTAATATATACTTGAAAACCCCAGAACACAACATGTTGTTCTAATTTTCAAGCATCTACCATACATCAGATTAGTAAATTCTGGGAAGAAAATTATAAATAGAGTCTGGCCTTAACATTAAGTAGCTTCTAAATTGGGTGTTGCAGGAAGACACGTAGATGTAGAAGTTATAATATCATGGTCTACGTGCAGCAATAAAAGTAGATGCAGAGGATTACTTGATTGCTATAGGAGATGAAGAAATAAGACACTAAGAAATTAATCACAGATCATTTAGAGTTTGAGTTGGGTCTTGAGGGAAATTTGGAATTTATCAAATAAAAGGGCAATGAAAGTATTCACAAGGATATACTCACAAGAGATCATTATTCTTTTACCCTCATGTGGAAACCTGTATTCCTTTCATCCAGCACAACTCTTGAGTGAACAGTTGGCTACATGAATAAAGAGATGAGAGCAGCAAACAGGGAAAGAGATATATAAATTTTGTGGTACAGATGGTAATTCATTCCTTTGAAATAGATAGCAATTCATGAGAAAATAATGTAGAATGAGAAAGAAGATAATTTAGGGAACAAATCTTGATGAATTCTAATATTTTTGAGTGTATTGGAGTAGATGGGATTGTGAAGAGGAAAATGAATTGTCACAGAGGAGGAAAACAGTGAGAGATTTGTGGTATTCCAATGACTAGAGAAAAACCTCCCACAAGAAAGATGAAGTATTCATAGCTATCAGATGTTGCTGAGAGGTTAAGATGAGGAGTGAAAAAAAAACAAACTTGGATTTGAACACAGGGGGCTCAATGCTGATCTTACTTAGCTAGTGGTGTGATTGGGGTGAAGCCCACATAAAAAATGTGTTAAGGATTGAGTAGGAGCTCAGGAAATGGAGATAGAGTGACTCATTCTACATGTCTGTCTACAAAGCTTTTGAGAAAAGATAGGCTGGTTCTGAAGAATCATATAAATTTGAGGAAGCTTTTTCTTTTCTAATGTGGGAGATTCTTGAGCATGTTTACATAACTATGAGATGTTGAAATAATTAAAATGTAGAAGCTAAAGGGATGTTTGACGGATACCACAGGATGTAGCACTGAATTGGTGACTTGGACCACGAGTAACATTCTCTATAAAGAAAGAGGAAAGGAAGGAGGAGAAGAGCAATCTGAGTAGGTGTGCATGTTTTGTAGTGCTAAATTGAGGATATTTCTGGAATTTAAATTTATTTTGTAGAATTTGTACAAAGTGGAGAACGTTTAAAGTTTTTTGACAGTGCTGGAGACTTTATGATAAGAGAAATCTAGAATCTGGAATATATTGGGGGGCATTTAAGTAATCAATTTACAATGATAGTAGTAAATTGCTGTTTATCACTCAATGTGTGACTCCTTTCAGCTGTTCAGGGTATGGCATAAAAAACAGTTCATCTAAGATACATTGTTTCATTTTGCTTTGCTTTTTGTATTATCATCCCCTACTGCCTTTGCTATCATCTGTCATCTTCTTTATTACTCTTTCAAATTTAGAAATCTGGATGACAGTTTTTTATATCTCCTATTTTGATAATGATTAATGAAAGTATACAGGTAGATAAGTCAATCAATACCCTACAGAAATTCCTTAGCCACCTTACCTTCATTAACATACCACTCTATTGCAAGTTAACCACTGGACAATGACTCCAGTCTGGATCTTGATATTACCTAAAATTTATCATGTTTGAGATAATGAATCATGAAGCAGTCATCACCTAATTCTCTCTACCTCCCACCAGTCTCTGGTACCTTGACATACCTTCTTTTCTTCCAATGATTTTTTTCTCATTCACCTTTTCTATACTATTCAGGCAAGGCCTAGTATACAACTTAAATAAATAACTCTTTGCTCAACCAGATCTTTATTCCTTTGTATTCTTTTCTTTTATTTTATATCTGACAAAATCTACCATTTCTCTATTGAGCACCCTGGCTTTGCTTTTTCACTTGGGGTACTGAATGCTAGTGAAAATTAAAAAAAAAAAAAAAAAGAAAACTAGTACCATAATAAATTTGTGATCTCCCATCTTAGTCTCATCTTGGTAATTCTTCAAGTCCCCCTATTTTATTTTCCTTACCACTTTCCACAGCAGCCTTCTCATAATCCTGCCACACATGTACTGTATATTTCCTTAAGAAAAGAAACACTTGAATATCTGTAACCTTTCCTCTGTGTCATTTACTCTTTTGTACTGGCATTTAAATATTTTAATTAACTTTGGTTTTAATTTAAAAAAATATGAATATCCACAATTACTTCAACCTTGTTCCCCATTGCCACCCACCTTGCTCAGTGGAGAAGGAAATGGCAACCCACTCCAGTATTCTTGCCTGAAGAATCCCATGGACAGAGGAACCTGGTGGACTATGGTCCTAGAGGTCGCAGAGAGTTAGATATGACTGAGTGGCTAAGCATACATGGAGATAAAACTCCATGACACTGCCCCTCTTTATCTCTTCAAGAATGTCTGTTGCCACTCTGTTCTCTTCCAGCCCAGTATTCTTCTGACATTAAGCTGCTTAAAATACCCTTTCTGTCAGAGCTCCTTTCTCATCTTACTTGTTCTCCATTGTGTCTCAGGCTCTTTATTTCTCAGAGCTTAGAACAGTAGCTGGTATAAAACAGGTACCTAAAAAAAAAGTCACTGAATATGTAAGTGAACTTTGAAAATGTCTCTTTCTAGACTAGGGACGATGAGTTATCTTGTAGAGCATCTCCCTGGGTCAGCAATGTTTTTATCCTCATTCTCTGAAATACATTGTTTCTTACGTCCTCCCTGTGCATTTTTCAGCATGATTTTTTACTGATTCTGAACAACTGTCTGTGCTTTAGCATATGTTTTCCCCTTGGAACATAATAGTAATAAATATATTTGCTCAATTGGATATAAGTCATGTGATTCTGTTTTGAGAGAATGAGATTAATCTTTTTTTAATTTTTAAAAATTTGTAAATTTTTAATTGGAAGATAATTGCTTTACAATGTTGTGTTGGTTTCTGCCATACAGGAAGAGATTATTTTTTTATATGAGGGTAGGAATTAGAGCTTTATTTCTCCAAGATTGGCAGCTTACATTAGATTTAGGCATTTGTTTTATTTGTGACACTTATCTGTGGATTGATGATTGGCATTCAGTTGTGAACCTGAATATAAGGAGGGAAAAGGATCAGGGTTGTTTTCAATATTTGACAAGAACAAGGAGGGAGACTTTGAGGGCTTATAGGAAGTAAACAGAAAGCTAAGAGGTCACCGATGTGGAGAGAATAGAAAATAACCTGGTCTATTTTCCCCGGCGCTAGAACACTTTCTCAGAGCCTTATTTAAATGATGATGTGCCAATGACAGAAAAAAAAATAGTTTTCTCAGACATATTAGAAAAAACGTGGAAAAATTCTTATAGAAAGCTTTCATTGTGATTTCCAGGCACAATTGGTGTGTGGGTGGTCACTTGTTCAGATTCTTGCTTTCCCATAACCCCATCCTCCCTCCAGTCTTCCCATAGAAGCAGATCTCAACTAAGGAGATAACTGAGGGCATTTTCTGGAGGAAATATTATTCCTGTCAACTTTAACTTCAAGTGAATTTGTTCATAGCTGTACACTTTGCAATTGGACTTTGCAATTTGGACTTTTCACTTACATGTAGTCTCAGAAATCATAGACTGAGGGTGTCCCTGAAAAAGCTTTTGAATTTCTAGTGTTTTTTTTTTTCTTTTCCCTATGTACTTTTACCTAAGCAATATAAATAAGTAAGGTTAACTGAGACCTATAAAAAACTTGTTGTTGAGTTGCTAAGTCATGTCTGACTCTTTTGAGACCCCATGAACTGTAGCCCGCCAGGCTCCTCTGTCTATGGGATTCTCCAGGCAAGAATATCAGAGTGTCATTTTGCCTAGAATACAGTATATATAGTATGTGCCCTCATTAATTTTATTTCTGGGATTTGAAAAAAGTATAACTTCACAAGGAAATTAAAACTATGTGGGAAAAGCAGCCTTTCTTTCTTGTTTTTTTTTTTTTTTTTGAGAAGCCTTTCAAACTGGGAAGCTATTAGATTTTACATTTGGTGAATTCTGGTAAGCTGACACATGTAACTGCATATGCTAGATTTTTTCCTTTTTATTGGTTTTCTACATCACTGAAAGAGGTTAATGTATTTCTGTATAACATTTGTTGTAGGCAAAACAGGAATAGCTCAGTTGGTAAAGAATCTGCCTGCAATGCAGGAGACCCTAGTTCGATTCCTGGGTTGAAGAGATCCCCTGGAGAAGGGAAAGGTTACCCTCTCCAGTATTCTGGCCTAGAGAATTCCATGGAATTCTGTATAGTCCATGGGATTGCCAAGAGTCAGACACGACTGAGTGACTTTCACTTTTTTAAACAGGAAAAAAAAAATGAAAAACTAGTTTTCGGTTTTGAAAAATGACTCCTTGATTGGTCTGAATTGAAGGTGGTGGAAGTCAAGGTTCCCCCTGTCTTACTTGTCCAGAGTCTGTTTATTCCACTTTTTTGTTTCTGTCAGTTGGGGGTGGAATTTTATTTTCTTATTTGACATCTTTCCTTTCCATTTTCCACTTTATATTGCCAAGGGATTAATTAAAAACTATTCGTTGATTCACCTGAAGACTTGTTCTTCCCTATACGATGACGAGCACCTGGGCTTCCCAGGTGGTTCTGTGGTAGTGAATCCACCTACCAAGCAGGAAACAAGGGTTTGATCCCTGGGTTGGGAAGATCCCCTGGAGAAGGATGTGGCAACCCACTCCAGTATTCTTGCCTGAGAAATCCCATGGACAGAGGAGCCTGGCAGGCTACAGTCCATGGGGCACAAGGAGAGGGACGAGACTTAGCCAGTAAACAGCAGCAGAAGCATACAATGAGCAGCGTGTCGGTGGCCTGTTACAAACCCGGGAATGTTCATTGTCTGTTAGGTAACATGCAGTTCTGTTTCTTAAACTGAGCACTGATTTACGAGATGACCTTCCTCTCCCATCTGTTTTGGAATGGGAGGATTTTCCCAGTGGGCTTTATGGTAGGCTAGAGCTAGGCCCTCTGCAATTTGTTTGGTTGGCCTGATAAAGGGCAGGAAAGAGAAGAAAGAATTAGCTCTTTGGTGCAGCAAGAATGCCAGTGACATGAAGAGGGCTGGCCCTTTAGTACTGATATGGTCCTCCTACCCAGATGGGGATTAAAAGAACCAAATCCCAGGTCCTACACTGTGTTGGTGGGGAGGATTCCGCCCTCTGCATGGTATTCTGGTACTTTGAACTTTGACTATGCCCTTGTGTGGAATAAAACAAAGCCTCAGGGAGCATCTACTCACTTACATTCTTAATCCTGTGTTTATTCTCTGCAAGGATTATTTGCTAGTGTAATTGTGAATCAAAGTGAAAGCCAAACAGAGCTGAGTCATGGTCCTAATTCTTGCCAATGCTAGAATCTGAACCAGATTTTTTTCTTCTCACCATATTAGAGTCAGTGGTAGAAAAGATCTTTACTGGGCTAGACATAGATTCCTTGCCACGTCCTCTGTAACATCAACACTACCTGGTTCCATGGTGTTCCTTTTTATCCATATCATACCCCCTGGAGTGCAAGATGTATAGTTTTAATAAATATTACAGAAATCATTAAGTTTAAAAAAAATTCTGACAGGCCAGTAGATGTTACGCTTACCAATGCTTGTTTACTTACACTTCCTAATTTCAGTATTTAAATAAGAGAGCTCAAACAGTACATACATGTTACGAACTTTGAAACTTCATAGCAATGCTCTACATTCTATGCTCTACAAACTAAGATCATGGCATCTGGTCCCATCACTTCATGGCACATAGATGAGGAAACAATGGAAACAGTGAAACTTTATTTTCTTGGGCTCCAAAATCACTGCAGATGGTAACTGCAGCCATGAAATTAAAAGACGCTTGCTCCTTGGAAGAAAAGTTATGACCAACCTAGACAGCATATTAAAAAGCAGAGACATTACTTTGCCAACAAAGGTCCATCTAGTCAAAGCTATGGTTTTTCCAGTAGTCATGTATGGATTTGAGAGTTGGACTATAAAGAAAGCTGAGCACTGAAGAATTGATGCTTTTGAACTGTGGTGTTGGAGAAGACTCTTGAGAGTCCCTTGGACTGCAAGGAGATCCAACCAGTCCATTCTGAAGGAAATCAGTCCTGAATATTCATTGGAAGGACTGATGCTGAAGCTGAAACTCCAATACTTTGGCTACCTGATGTGAAGAACTGACTCATTTGAAAAGACCCTGATGCTGGGAAAGATTGAAGGTGGGAGGAGAAGGGGACGACAGAAGATGAGAAGGTTGGATGGCCTCACCGACTCAATGGATATGAATTTGAGTAAACTCCAGGAGTTGGTGATGGACAGGGAAGCCTGACATGCTGCAGTCCGTGGGGTTTCAAAGAGTTGGACACGACTGAGTGACTGAACTGAACTGAACATTCTAAGCAATGGCCTTGCCTTCTACTTTTCAGATATATGGCTCTCTTTTCACACAAAATATGAAAATGAAGAGGGTTGTTCCTTTCAGATTTAAGATAGCAATTGGAAAGAGAACTCATTAAACACAGGGAAGAGACGTATTAGAGTCTTAGTTGATTAAATGATTCAAGAAATACCAACACTGGCATGTACAATGAAGGAGACCCGGGTGTTAAGAATAATGTCTACTATAGAATTACTCTGGTGGCCTCTGTGTGTGTGTGTGTTCAATTGCTCAGTTGTGTCTGCCACTTTGCGACTCCAGGGACTGTAGCCCACTAGGCTCCTCTGTCCATGAAATTTTCCAAGCAAGAATACTGGAGTGGTTGCCATTTCCTATTCCAAATGGATCTTCCCAACCTAGGGATTGAACCTGGCTCTCCTGCCTTGGCTGGCAGATTCTTTACCATTTTGCCACCCACTAATTCTTTAAACAATTACAGTTGCCATCAACATACACCTAGATTAAAATTGACCTTATCATTTATTAATAATTTCTGAATTATCAGGTGCATTTACCTTATATCATTTCTTGTCATATTCAGCCTCTTCAGCATTAGCCGTTTTTGATAGCTTCACTCACTGTTACATCTCTATCCTCTGTCATGTGTTAAGAATGCACTACTATAGCATCATTTCTATTTATTCAAGCAGTCAAAAGCATTTAATGACTATTATTTGCCTGGCACTCAGAAAACAATGCCATTCAAACACATAAATAGTTTCTGTCCCTACTGACCTTATAGTTTAAGGAGCTGGATTGATATTAATCATTTATTGTTTAATTTAAAAAATATATCTGGCCACCATTGTGGGAGAGGCAGGATCGATCCCTGGGTCAGGAAGATCCCCTGGAGAAGGAAATGGTAACCCACTCCAGAACTGTTGCCGGGAGATGGAGGAACCTGGTAAGCTGCAGTCCATGGGATCGCAAAGAGTCAGACATGACTGAGTAACTTCACTTCACTTCACTTCAGACCACCTATGTGGTGCAAAGTTCTATTCTAGGCATCAGAAATGGAGTGTAAAAAACAGGACATTGAAAGACTTATTTTCTTAGAGGAGTTGTCAGTTATGTCGGACTCTTTGTGACCCTATGGGCTGTAGGCTGCCAGGCTCCTCTGTCCATGTGATTTTTCACTGTCTCACCTAGGAAGCTCAACAATTAAATATATAATTTTATATATGAGTGTCATGAAGAAAACTAAGTCAGGACAAGAAGAAAGTGATAGAGAATGGGTTTTAATTTAAATACTGTACTATTTTATATTTATTTTAAAAATTTGTCTCATTCTCTCCATACATATTACATTTGAAATTTTTTATTCAAGTAAAGGTGATTTACAATGCTGGGTGAGTTTTAGGTATATAGCAAAGTGATTCAGTTATCAGATCAGATCAGATCAGTCGCTCAGTCGTGTCCGACTCTTTGCAACCCCATGAATCGCAGCACGCCAGGCCTCTCTGTCCATCACCAACTCCCGGAGTTCACTGAGACTCACGTCCATCGAGTCAGTGATGCCATCCAGCCATCTCATCCTCTGTCGTCCCCTTCTCCTCCTGCCCCCAATCCCTCCCAGCATCAGAGTCTTTTCCAGTGAGTCAACTCTTCGCATGAGGTGGCCAAAGAACTGGAGTTTCAGCTTTAGCATCATATGTATATATAGGTGTGTGTATGTCTTTTTCATAGTCTGTTCCATTATGATATATTACAGAGTATTGAATAAAGTTCCCTGCACTCTACAGTAAAACCTTGTTGTTTTTCTACTTTGTATATAATAGTTTAAAATGTTTTTAATGTATTCAAGAGGTGCTATTAAGTAGACAGTTGGATCAACAAAGTTGAAATTAAGGGAAGTTGTTGGAGACCAAAAATGTGAGCATCAACAAGTCAAATGAACAAACCAAGCCAAACAAAAACAGAGATACAGGGAATGGAGTAGTGGTTACCAGAGGAGGAGGGTTGGGAAGGAAGAAGAAGTGGGTAAAGGGGATCAATTATACGGTGATGGGTGGAAACTACACTGTTGGTCATGGTCATTGTGCAGGGTATACAGAAATAGAAATATAGTGTTGTATACATGAAGTTTATATAATGTTATAAATCACTGTTACCTCAATTTAAAAAAGTGAACATGTGTACAGACCTGGAACCAAGGGAGGTCACCTAGAGATTGAATGTAGATAAAGAAAGTCCAGTGCTGAGCCTTGGGGTAAACCAACATTTCATGGGATAGAGAAGAGGTAGAAGAATCTACAAAAGCAACTGAGAAGGAGCAGCAGGAGCTAGCCAGGAGAGTGTATCACTACTTCCCAGGATGCCAAATAAGAAAGTGTTTCAGTAAGGTCTGCTGAAATGTGCAATTGCCACTGAGAAGACCAGCAAGATAGCTACAGGTCGATCACAGGATTGGAAGACAGAGATCTTGGTTGACTTTGCAAAGGGCAGTTTCAGGAGAGTGGTGGGGCAAAAGTCAGACTGAAGCAGACTGAAATGTGAGTGGTTGGTATTAATGTAGGAAGAAAACAAATTAAATACCAGTGCAAGTAAGTTGGGAAATCACACACAAAATGAATGGTCCAAATATAACAGTATTACTTGACCTAGTCAAGAGGGCTTGAAATGTTTTATGAAGTGATAATAAACTGAGGTCTGAAAGTATTAGCTAGATAATAAAGCAGAAATAGAAAATAATATAAGAAGACTTAATTGCATGGCATACTTGATGGCTGAAAGAGAAGTCTTTTCAGTTTGGAGTGAGTATGCATGAGCTTAAAGAGGGGTCAGATGGTATAAAGCCGCTTTAAGGTCTGATGATTTAAGGGAGCTGCTGTTAAGGGAACAATATTATCTATTTTGATTAGATTACTCTAGCTGTAGTGTGTATAAAATGAATAGCAGGTTGATGGCAGTTGAGTAACCCATTAGCAAGGCATTGTGGTGATAAAGGTTAGTGATTTTTTAGTCCAGTTTATAGCAGTAATAGTGTAAGTTGTAGTTGTTCAGCTGCTAATTCGTGTCCGACTCTTTGCGACCTCATGAACTGCAGCATGCCAGGCTTCCCTGTCCTTCACTCTATCCCAAAGTTCGCTCATACTTACATCCTTTGAGTCAGTGATACCATCTAACCATTGCACCTTCTGTTGTCCCCTTCTCCTCCTGCCCTCTATATTTGCCCAGCATCAGGGTCTTTCCCAATGAGTCAGTTCTTTGCATCAGGTGGCCAAAGGAGCTTCAGCATCAGTCCTTCCAGTGCATATTCAGGGTTGATTTTCTTTAGGATTGACTGATTTGATCTCCTTTGCTGTCCAAGGGAGATAAAGATAAATTTGAGTGATATTTATGAACTGTGAATAGTGCTTATAGCAATCTGGTTATGAGATAATGAGGAAATGAAGTAGAGAAGTTGAAATGACCTCTAAACTTCTAACATTTGGTGTAGAGAGGCAGTACCTTGGTACCAAATGGAGAGAAAATTGGAGCAGGATTCTAGGGGTTTGCTGTTAATTTTGTGGGCCTTAATGAATTCATTTGCATTTGAGGGAATTTTGAGCCCTCTTCACCTGCCTACTAGAATTTTCTATCATCCCATTGACTTCTCAAGAGTATTATTAAAACTGAGTTTATTTTTATCCTCCCAACTTCCTCCTTTCCATGATCCCAGGCTCAGTCGCCTGAAATGTCCCCTCTCCTGGTACCCTCTCAGCTTCCATATCAGCTGACTCAAGGTTAAGCCTCTTGATCTTTCCTGTCTGTTCTCTCTCACATTTTCTTCCTTCTTTTCCACTTTTCACCCAACCAGGCAATTTCAGACTCTTAAATTGTACTCATCTGTACTCTTAACCTGCTATGTAGTGTCTTCATTTTCAATCCATTCCTTGCTTTGTCCTTCTTTTTTAATCCTCTGTATCAAATTTTCAGTAGAAGATTCTGACTTTCTCATGTCTGTGCTCAAAATAATTCAGTGTCTCCCCATTTCCTTTGAAATAAGCCATAAGTTCCCTTTGGGTTTGCATTCAGCTAAAATAAATAAATAAATAAAATTGTTGATTTTCTTTAACTTGCTACACTTCTAAGGCAATGCTTAGGTTTAAATCTTGACTTTAGCAATTACCGGTTGTGTGATTTGGGTTGCATTGGTTAGTTACAATTTTCTGTTTTTCAAATGGGGTTAATAAAAGCAACTCATTTACATGGTTGTTTTAATGTCAAAATACATGAAATTCTCTTTGCACAGCCCCTGGCACAAAGCTGACACTCATTTAATACAAATTCTGGGATAATTCTGTGAGTCTTGCACTATGTGCCTGCTCTGTATGCAGACACAGATTTAACCACATTATGAGCACACCTTTCAGTTCCCTTTTGTGCCATATTAGACTCCTTCCCTGATGGCTCAGTGGGTAACAAATCCACCTGCTAATACAGGAGACAGAGGAAATGTAAATTGTAACTAAACAACGCAACCCAAATCACACAACTGGTAAGTGCTAAAGTCAAGATTTGAACCTAAGCATTGCCTTAGACAGGGTAGCAAGTTAAAGAAAATCAACAGTTTTGATCCCTGTATCAGGAAGATCCCCTGGAGGAGGAAATGGCAACCCACTCCCGTATTCTTGCCCGGAGAATCCCATGGACAGACTACCATGGTGGACTACCAAAGAGTCGGACGTGATTGAGCACATGGCATATCACACATACTTCTGCCTAGAATGCTTTCTCCTCCTCTTGGCAGATTCTCCCCCCAACACAATTTCTTCCTGTTTGAATTATTTCATATCTTGAAGGAACAGGTCCATTTTCTCTCTCTCACTCTCTCTCCTCTCCCTTCCCCCTCTCCTTACTTCTCTCTCCCTCTTGTAAACGTTCCTTATTCAGCGCTTCCCCTCCCCAGTCTCAGGTTCTGTTTCCCCACATTTTTATATACATCAACATGTAACATCTTACAGAAAAACTCAAGTGAACATTTTGCCCAACCCAGTGTCTTATCAGCTCTTTGTCTATAGCCTTGTCTGTTGCTTCCTTGCATTTTGGAAATTTATTTGTGTAGCATCCATAGTGTTTCCAGTATTTGTAAAGAAATGACTATGGTGTAAGTGGGCAATTCCTTCAATCACCTGTACATATTCTCTCTTTTCCTTCTCACACACTGATTTTGGCTCTACTCCACATCCAGAAACATCAAATTACCTGTCCCAGATCTTTTTCCTTAAGGACAGGAGCTTTTAAGTCAGCAGGCCTCTAAACCAATCATTGCTAATGTGTTTTCCTGTGCTCTCAGGAACTCTGAGTACATTTAACTAAGCCCTTCTGGCAACAATGGGCCTGTCTTTGTGTTCCAAGTCATTAGTTGGGGGATTTTTTGGTGTCTTTTTCTCTCAGTTATACATAATTTGGAGGAAGCAGTCTTAGCAGAGGTAGCCAAACAGCTGACTTAATGCTGTTCCACTCAGAGATCTGCAATAATTGGGTTCTTTAAAAAAAAAAAAGTGTCATAAAAGAAGAATATTTAATATCTTTTCTCTTTCCTGCCTAATTTCCTGTGGTCGAAGTTTTGCCGAGTCCTGGCCTTTGGAGCATGAGCTGCCGGTTTTTAGGGTGTTCCAAAGGCATGAATCAGGATTGATTCTTATTTTATTCATGGCTATACTTGGTGGTAATTTACACAGCCTGAGATGAGGGTTTATTTTTCCCCTCTGAAGGTTTCAGGGATGTTTTTGTCAGGTTTTGGAAAATGTGCTCCAGGAGCAGTGATAAATTGAGTGCTGCCTTAGAGAAAGTCAGGCTGTCAGGGAACATATTTATCTCCACGTTTGGGAAGCAGGGGCAGGATAAGCACAGACCTTTTAAAAACCTGTGTGAGAACTTTTTAAGGTAAGGGAGAAGGTCAGTCTGACATGGCTTTCCGTCCATTTTGTTTACAATTTATGGGCTGCCCAGGCATAAAGAATAATCTGAAATCTATGACTATTCAAAGATGAATATTTCTTTTTCCTGCAGTAATGCAGAACTGAGAAAGACTGGCAAGTTAAGTTCTGTTTCAGGAATAGATACCTGATATGAGAAGTAAATAACTATATTATAAAGTACTGTCCCAGGTTTGCTTAAAGCAGAGATTGGCCTGTTTTTGTAAACAGAACATATGGGAATGTGGCTGAAGTCGTTTGTTGATATTGTTTTTGACAGCTTTTGCACTAAAACAGTAGAGTTATGTAGTCACAACAGAGACCTTCCATCCTGCAAAGCCTAAAGTACTTGCTTGGTGATCCTTTAAGAAAAAGATCGTTAACTTCTGGCCAAGAAGGACATTTTTTTCTATTCTGTTTTCTAGAATGACATGAATAAGAAGCTTGCTCTAATTGTGATAAATGACAGAATTGTGATGGTAACTCTGTTTATTGTGTGTGTATGTGTTCAGTCACTCAGTTGTGTCTGACTCTTTGTGACCCCATGAACTGTAGCCAGCCAAGCTCCTCTGTCCATGGAATTTCCAAGGCAAGAATACTGGAGTGGATTGCCATTTGCTCCTCCAGGGGATTTCCTGATTCAGGGTGCCTCCTGCATTGGCAGGCAGATTCTTTACCCACTGGACCACCTGGGAAGCTCATCTATTAATTATTGGCATACTACTTTACTGATTGATTCATTTGCCAGATATAATTGGGTTTAAAATAGGGCTAACAGTGAAAAGATAATAAATTTATATCAACCTCATCCAACTAAAGCATTGATGAGGGGCTTAATTAGACATCACAGAGTTAGGTATTAGTTGTAGAGCTAGACAGTCTACTGGTGTGAGCAAATTGCCAATTAAACCTGTAGGTTCAAGATTCTCCAATTTGTTCAAAAGTACAAATGGTCACAGTGGTTAATGTAAAACCACAAAGCTTTAAGTATAGACTCCTAGCAAAAACCCTATAGACTGTCTCACACTCTACCTCTGTCTCTGTCTCTTTCCATCTCTGACATCTCAATCTCTGTGTGTGTATTCTTCCATCTTACATAGTCACTCAAAGTAACTAGAAAATTTGAATGTATTAATACTTTATATATATCTACATATTTTGTGTTCTAGTTATGTACTAAATGTTTACAAGCACTCATTGATGATCATCTAATCAAATATTAGCACTGTGATAGGTACTAAAAGGGAACAAAAAGGCACAACTCCCAAATTTGTCAAATCTTCATAATTGGAGAGGATAAATATTTAATACTTTGTTGGGGTCCTTTAATGGACCGGAACCTGGTGATCCGGAGTCAATGATAAGAAAGTGAAAGAAAGAAAGATGCTAATATTCCCTGGGTTATGCAGAAAACCAGTAAACCCCTTGGACAGAGCTTGTACCACTCACATAGGTGCAGGGTACCCTCTCAAGAAGTCTTGAGGGGTCTTGAAAGCCCGGGCAGGAAAATGAGCTTGGCAGGACTCCGCACTCCATGGAATCAGCCAGAAAGAGAGATAGAGAGAGAGAGAGAGAAAGAAGGACATGGGGACCCAAGTCTCTGGTGGAACAAGGATGCTTTATTTAAATCTGGTGGATATATATACCATATTACAAGGTAGCTTCTTCAGATAAAGATCAAAAGACCAGACTTTATAAATTACCAAGGAAACAAGGACTAATAGAGGCCATAAAGCCAAAAGACAATCCATGTCAAAAGAGGGTCTTAGATAATCCTTTTCACCATAAGGAAAAGCTAATGAAGGAGATCTCTTCAAGAAAATTAGAGATACCAAGGGAACATTTCATGCAAAGATGGGCTCTATAAAGGACAGAAATGGTATGGACCTAACAGAAGCAGAAGATATTAAGAAGAGATGGCAACAATATACAGAAGTACTGTACAGAAAAGACCAAGATAATCATGATGGTATGATCACTCACCTAGAGCCAGACATCCTGGAATGTGAAATCAAGTGGGCCTTAGAAAGCATCACTATGAACAAAGCTAGTGGAGGTGATAGAATTCCAGTTGAGTTACTTCAAATCCTGAAAGATGATGCTGTGAAAGTGCTGCACTCAATATGCCAGCAAATTTGGAAAACTCAGCAGTGGCTGCAGGACTGGAAAAGGTCAGTTTTCATTTCAATCCCAAAGAAAGGCAATGCCAAAGAATGCTCAAACTACGGCACAATTGCACTCATCTCATACGCTAGTAAAGTAATGCTCAAAATTATCCAAGCCAGGCTTTAGCAATATGTGAACTGTGGACTTCCAGATGTTCAAGCTGGTTTTAGAAAAGGCAGAGGAACCAGAGATCAAATTGCCAACATCCGCTGGATCATGGACAAAGCAAGAGAGTTCCAGAAAAACATCTATTCCTGCTTTATTGATTATGCCAAAGCCTTTGTGTGGATCACAATAAACTGTGAAAAATTCTGAAAGAGATGGGAATACCAGACCACCTGACCTTCCTCTTGAGAAACCTATATGCAGGTCAGGAAGCAACAATTAGAACTGGACATGGGACAACAGACTGGTTCCAAATAGGAAAAGGAGTATGTCAAGGCTGTATATTGTCACCCTGCTTATTTAACTTATATGCAGAGTATATCATGAGAAATGCTGAGCTGGAGGAAGCACAAGCTGGAATCAAGATTGCTGGGAGAAAAATCAATAACCTCAGATATGCAGATGACACCACCCTTATGGCAGAAAGTGAAGAGGAACTAAAGACCCTCGTGATGAAAGTGAAAGAGGAGAAACAGTTGGCTTAAAGCTTAACATTCAGAAAACTAAGTCATGGCATCTGGTCCTATCACTTCATGGCAAATAGATGAGGAAACAGTAGAAACAGTGTCAGACTTTATTTTTCTGGGCTCCAAAATCACTGCAGATGGTGACTACAGCCATGAAATTAAAAGGCGCTTACTCCTTGAAAGGAAAGTTATGACCAACCTAGATAGCATATTAAAAAGCAGAGACATTACTTTGCCAACAAAGGTCTGTCTAATCAAGGCTATGGTTTTTCCTGTGGTCATGTATGGATGTGAGAGTTGGACTGGGAAGAAAGCTGAGCACCAAAGAATTGATGCTTTTGAACTGTGGTGTTGGAGAAGACTCTTGCGAGTCCCTTGGACTGCAAGGAGATCCAACTAGTCCATTCTAAAGGAGATCAGTCCTGGGTGTTCTTTGGAGGGACTGATGCTGAAGCTGAAACTCCAATACTTTGTCCACCTCATGGGAAGAGTTGACTCATTGGAAAAGACCCTGATGCTGGGAAGGATTGGGGGCAGGAGGAGAAGGGGACGACAGAGGATGAGATGGCTGGATGGCATCACTGACTCGATGGACGTGAGTTTGAGTGAACTCTGGGAGTTGGTGATGAACAGGGAGGTCTGGCGTGCTGTGATTCATGGGGTCGCTAAGAGTTGGACATGACTGAGGGACTGAACTGAACTGCATGAAGGAAATCCTATGCAAGAATCCCATCTCTTTGATCTCAGTCCTGGGAGTGGCATGCTACTCTGCTAGCTCCTATCAAGAACTGATAAGGAACAGAGGGCTCAAGAGAGAGAGAAAACATAGGAATCCTACTGTTCAACATTCCCTGACAATACATCACAAACAAATTCATACCTTCACATGCATGTATATTTTTTTCTCCCATTTACCTTGTATCTGAGAGGAAAGGCACAAAGCTTAAGTGTATGACTCCATGAAATACAAGCTGCGCACACCCATGTAGCCAAGCCAGATCAAGAAACAGAAAATTCCCAGTGTTCCCCCAGATGTCCCATCCTGGTCATCCCCATCCTTCAGGGAAAAGCACTGCCTGACTTCTAACCTCAGAGATTCGACCTGAAATTCTGAAAACACTGAGTTTCTGATACATACAAATCAGGATATGTACATGTCTGCCATCCTTCGAGAAACAGATGTTGGCTGTCCTGGGTGTGTGTACTCCCTTCTCCAGGCAACAGGAGCAGATTGACTCACCTTGTTTGGCCACCTGCCTGGCCTGCTGATTGCAACACTTGTCTTTTTGCATCTTTTGATGGCAGTTTCAAAGTCTTGGTACATTTGACTACCTTGAGTCTTTTGTCTTTTGTGTAACAAGGTAATGTTAGAGATAAATAAGTACATCAAAACGGAAAAAAAATTATATGTAAAATGACAATTTTATCATGTGCCATATATAGAAGGTAAAAACAGAATTTGTTATAGGGCATCATCATTTGGACAGAAGAGTTACAGAACCTTTTTCTAATAAAGTAATTATTTAGCTAAAGCGAGAAGTAAGGAAAAAACAAAATGAGAGGAGAAAGTGTATCCCAGAGAAGTCGCTTTATACATTCATAATTATACTAAGTACTTCAATGTGGGACTTCCCTGACAGTGAAAAATCTGCCTCCATTGCAAGAGACCCCGGTTCAATCCCTTGGTTAGGAAGATCCCATGGAGAAGGGAATGACAACCCACTCCACTAGTCTTGCCTGGAGATCCTATGGACAGAGGAGCCTGGTGGGCTACCGGTCATGGGGTCCCAAAGAGTCAGGCATGACTGAGCAACTAACACTTTTACTTCACTTTTTTTTTTTTTTCACTTCACTCTACTAATCCCATTAATTTTTTCTGTTCGACTCTTGGTGACCACATGGACTGTATCTGCCAGGCTCCTCCATCCATGGGATTTTCCAGGCAAGATTACTGGAGTGGGTTGCCATTTCCTTCTCCAGGGGATGGTCGCAACCCAGGGATCGAACCTGGGTCTCCTGTGTTGCAGGCAGACTCTTTACCGTCTGAGCCACAAGGGCTTTTATATGCTTAAAATGACACTTAACTGTTCCCTTCTTCTTAAATTTTCAGTTGTTACTTTTCATGCAATTCTCAGATCACTGTGGCTCATATTTCATGTAGAAACATGTAACAGAAATTCAAACATTTGAAACAGGAAATACAGCACTGCCTACCTAATTACAGAATGATTCCATCCCCACCCCTCCTTCTTTCTGCTAGTATGAGAGGAAGATTTGGTCTCCCGTAGAGTCTAACGGTCTCAGTATTTGTGGTTGTTTGGTCACTGTCATGTCCAACTCTGGGACCCCATGGGCTGCAGCATGCAAGGCTTCCCTGTCCTTCACTGTCTCCCAGAGTTTGCTCAAACTCATGTCCATGGATTCAGGGTTGGCATCCAACCATCTCATCCTCTGTCGCCCCCTTCTCCTCCTGCCCTCTATCTTTCCCAGCATCAGGGTCTCAGTATATACTCTGCCAGACTCTCTCCCCTTCTGTGGACTGCCTTGTTTCCCTTAATAATTCTCATTCTTTCTTTCTCTGTCTTATCCCTTACTCCTCTTTCTTCCTCATTCTCTCAAATATATTTACAGTTTCTGTCTTCTTACTTCCAAACTCCCCTACTGTTTATTTTCATCATTCTATTTGAAACCACCAAATTCTCTTTCTTAGGAAACTTCTGTTACAGCTGAAATATCTATTACTTCCAAATTCCCCCAAATTTCCTTGTGTTCTTTTGTGGTATGTGTGTTTGTGTGTGTATGGTTTCTTTGATTGTATTTTTGGGAAGAACGCTTGACGTGAGATCTAACCTCTTAATATTTTAAAGTGCACAATAAAGTTTCTATTATATAAGATAAGTTCTAGAGATCTGCTGTACATCATTAGTATCTATAGTTAACTTCTTGAAATTTAAACCATGTGTATGTACTAATTTAAATAATGTGTCTGTGTATGTGTATATATCCATGCTGCTGCTGCTGCTGCTGCTGCTGCTGCTGCTGCTAAGTCGCTTCAGTCGTGTCCGACTCTGTGCAACCCCATAGACGGCAGCCCACCAGGCTCCCCCTTCCCTGTGATTCTCCTGGCAAGAACACTGGAGTGGGTTGCCATTTCCTTCTCCAATGCATGAAAGTGAAAAGTGAAAGTAAAGTTGCTAAGTCGTGTCCGACCCTCAGCGACCCCATGGACTGCAGCCTTCCAGGCTCCTCCGTCCATGGGATTTTCCAGGCAAGAGTACTGGAGTGGGATGCCATTGCCTTCTCCAGTATATATCCATATGTACAATTAAATATATAAAAACAAAAAGCATGTATACATGTATATGTGTATAAATAAATGCAGAATATTAATAGCAAAAAATATGACTTTCATGGAAGTGACTCAATATGAGCTCATTCCAAAGATTTTATTCACTTCATCAGTTACTGAAGGACCTAGTAAAATGCCCAGAATGATTCAAAAGAGAATTAGACAGTGTTGAGATTTACAGAGTTGTTCACGTAAGAGGAATGAAAAATTAACTAAATGAAAGATACAAAGTGGGTATTATAGTCATACAAGGCAATAAATAATAGCAGTTGAGTTTTGTCATAGAAGTCCTTTGTATTTCTCTTAGACAAAAATCATTTAAAATTTTCTCAAAGAAGGGTCATCAGCATTTCAATCAGTTCTACAAGTTAACCTTTACTTTTAGGTAGTTGCAGCATATCCTGCTTCTGTTAGGTCCATACCATTTCTGTCCTTTATCGAGCCCATCTTTGCATGAAATGTTCCCTTGGTATCTCTAATTTTCTTGAAGAGATCTCTAGTCTTCCCCATTCTGTTGTTTTCCTCTATTTCTTTGCATTGATCGCTGAGGAAGTTTTTCTTATCTCTTCTTGCTATTCTTTGGAACTCTGCATTCAGATGCTTATATCTTTCCTTTTCTCCTTTGCTTTTCCCTTCTCTTCTTTTCACAGCTATTTGTAAGGCCTCCCCAGACAGCCATTTTGCTTCTTTGCATTTCTTTTCCATGAGGATGGCCTTGATCCCTGTCTCCTGTACAATGTCATGAACCTCATTCCATAGTTCATCAGGCACTCTATCTATCAGATCTAGGCCCTTAAATCTATTTCTCACTTCCACTCTATAATCATAAGGGATTTGATTTAGGTCATACCTGAATGGTCTAGTGCTTTCCCCTACTTTCTTCAATTTAAGTCTGAATTTGGCAATAAGGAGCTCATGATCTGAGCCACAGTCAGCTCCTGGTCTTGCTTTTGCTGACTGTATAGAGCTTCTCCATCTTTGGCTGCGAAGAATATAATCAGTTTTCATTCCAATCCCAAAGAAAGGCAATGCCAAAGAATTCTCAAACTACCGCACAATTACACTCATCTCCCGTGCTAGTAAAGTAATGCTCAAAATTCTCCAAGCCAGGCTTCAGCAATATGTGAACTGTGAACTTCCAAATGTTCGAGCTGGTTTTAGAAAAGGCAGAGGAACCAGAGATCAAATTGCCAACATCCACTGGATCATGGAAAAAGCAAGAGAGTTCCAGAAAAACATCTGTTTCTGCTTTATTGATTATGCCAAAGCCTTTGACTGGGTGGATCACAATAAACTGTGGAAAATTTTGAAAGAGATGGGAATACCAGACCACCTGACCTGCCTCTTGAGAAATTTGTATGCAGGTCAGGAAGCCACAGTTAGAACTGGACATGGAACAACAGACTGGTTCCAAATAGGAAAAGGAGTACGTCAAGGCTGTATATTGTCACCCTGCTTATTTAACTTATATGCAGAGTACATCATGAGAAATGCTAGGCTGGAGGAAGCACAAGCTGGAATCAAGATTTCCGGGAGAAATATCAATAACCTCAGATATGCAGATGACACCACCCTTATGGCAGAAAGTGAAGAGGAACGAAAAAGCCTCTTGATGAAAGTGAAAGAGGAGAGTGAACAAGTTGGCTTAAAGCTCAACATTCAGAAAATGAAGATCATGGCATCTGGTCTCATCGCTTCATGGGAAATAGATGGGGAAACCGTGGAAACAGTGTCAGACTTTATTTTTTTGGGCTCCAAAATCACTGCAGATGGTGACTTCAGCCATGAAATTAAAAGACGCTTACTCCTTGGAAGAAAAGTTATGACCAACCTAGATAGCATATTCAAAAGCAGAGACATTACTTTGCCAACAAAGGTTCGTCTAGTCAAGGCTATGGTTTTTCCAGTGGTCCCGTATGGCTGCGAGAGTTGGACTGTGAAGAAAGCTGAGCACCAAAGAATTGATGCTTTTGAACTGTGGTGTTGGAGAAGACTCTTGAGAGTCCCTTGGACTGCAAGGAGATCCAACCAGTCCATTCTGAAGGAGACCAGCCCTGGGTGTTCTTTGGAAGGAATGATGCTGAAGGTGAAACTCCAGTACTTTGGCCACCTCATGCAAAGAGTTGACTCATTGGAAAAGACTCTGATGCTGGGAGGGATTGGGGGCAGGTGGAAAAGGGGACGACAGAGGATGAGATGGCTGGATGGCATCACCGACTCGATGGACATGAGTCTGGGTGAACTCCAGGAGTTGGTGATGGACAGGGAGGCCTGGCGTGCTGCGATTCCTTGGGTCGCAAAGAGTCGGACACGACTTAGCGACTGACCTGAACTGAACTGAGCATATCCTGATCAGTAGTAAATAGGAAGTTGAACAAAAGTACCCAGCCCTGTAATGTCAGAAAATCTCCCCTTTGGATGTATCTGGTATATAGTACCCAACCACTGTATTGAAATAACACCAGGTAATCCTTGGCTGTTTCCAAATAGAGACAGAAGTGCATGACTTGATTTTTCTATGTATACTCTTAACTCCTAATATTTTCCCTAGGAAATTGTAAAATGTATAAATATTTTGACAGTTTTATTAGATAGAAATTTAAATCACCTTTATGAAACAGGTATCAATTAAAATTTTTAAAATGATTTGTTGGGAGGAACTACATTTTATTCAAATAATAGTCAAAGTGCTAAATTCTCTCATGTTCAATGATGTGTAAAAAAACAATTTTAGAAAAGGTGATAGAGCTATAGAAAGAACAAATTATAAAAGTGATTCTGATAGCTAAGCCTATGAAATGATGCCAGTCTCAATTGTTGTCATAGAAACAAAATGATGACCATACCACCAGCGCCACCAACAATAATATAATTGAGAATTCACCCATTAGATTGGAGAAATTTAAAAACACTTAAATGCATCCAGTATTGACAAGGATATAAAGAAATTGCTCTTAGGAACTGTCAGCAATTCTGTAAATGCTGTGGAAAATTTGAAAAGCATCTGGCCATAACTTATTAAAATTCAAATTTCCCATCATTTTTTGGCCCAACAGCTCCACTAATTTTTATTCAGTAAAGATATCTGAGCATAAAATATGGCAGTGATTTTTTTTATTGTGGCATTACCTATTATATCATAAACCTGGAAATAAGAGCAAATAAGCATCAATAGATATTATTGAGTAAATTATACTTCCATACATGTAATATTCTGTGGATACAGAGAATGTTAGCATCATCAGCTGTATGTCTTTTCTGTTTTTCAAGCAATAATGGTAAACTATGGAGTGTGTAGCTTATGATTAAACATTTTTTTCTTCCAGTTTTATTGAGATTATAATGGACATATGGCATTGTATAAGCTTGAGGTATACAGCATAGTGATTTGACTTATAGGAAGATCATATCCTTAAAAACTAAAAAACATCTAATAGAAAAGCGTTAAGTATTTCCTATTTATGATGAGGCTGTACCAACAGAGAAAAGTTACACACACAGTTTTACCAGTGGTCAGATTGCAGTTATGAGACTGATATGAGGCTCCGAAATACATGTTTAAATTTGATAATTTAGCATTTTGTTTAAAAGAACATTAATTTTTTGAGTTTACATGTAAATTTATCTTTCAAGGGACTTCTTATGGCATTAAGAATGCAATCTAAACTTCGTTCCCCATCTGTGAGTCTTTTGTGATTCAATTCTGCTCCAACTTGACCTTGAGCAACTCTAGTACTCCAAAACAGCCTTGAGGAATAATATCTAATTTTGAATTTATTTTGAAAAAGAGTAATTCTTTCTTAACTTAAACACTTTCTATTCACTACCATACATTCTCGCTGGAACCATATTTCCCACAATTTTTTTTGGCTGATTCACTTTGTCACTTGCCTGTAATTGTCACTTTGATCCTTTAGTAGAAATTAGGTCCCTCAGTCATGAATTCTCATAAGGATTCTGGAGAATGTAGTTTTTTAATAGAAACCAAATCGACCTCATATGAAGCTCATAATTGCTAATATGAAGATTTTGAGCATGCTCTGCAAGATGAACTAGATAAATATTCATTAAATGTAGTTTTTAAAAAGTAGAACCCTACTATGAGAGAAAACAACGGTCAGGTGTACAATTCTGGACTGTTTCATTTAGAAAGAATTTTGCTTGTCATGCAAAAGTCTTGTGTGGCAAGATTATTTCAACATCGCATTTATTTGCCTTGGATAAGAATGACTGTCCTTGCTTGATCTTTATTCCCACCTATAAGGTGGTTATTGGAAACATTTTCATTGGGTAAAAGAAGGGAGTTTTATAAGTTTGTTTACTAGCCTAAATATTTAAGATCATAGGTCTGTTTTTTGGACTTTATAGACTTAGGTTGTTTCAGATTTAAAAAAAGAGTTGACTATTTGGTTTAGAACCTTCTAAAGACAAATATTTAGATAGAATGAAGCATTATTTTGGATGTTCTGACAAGATGAAGTATAAACTATCCAACTAACTTGGAAGAAGAGTTAAGTGTTTTATATTTAGGGGGCAAACTCCCACTGAAGTAATAGAAACAGCCTCTTTCAAATGATTTATCTGACCAGAGTCATGTACTGAATGCAAAGAGTGGAAGCTTATCATATTAAATTGTCTCATTAGATAGGCCTGGCTAGCGACTTCACTTTCACTTTTCACTTTCACTCATTGGAGAAGGAAAGGGCAACCCACTCCAGTGTTCTTGCCTGGAGAATCCAGGGACGGGGGAGCCTGGTGGGCTGCCGTCTATGGGGTCGCACAGAGTCGGACATGACTGAAGTGATTTAGCAGCAGCAGCAGCTAACCATAGACAAATCATATCTTAAGAGGATATCCTTTACCTCAGGTCATGAATATTTTTAAAATAATTTTGTTTTTATTTACTTTCTGACTGTGCTGGGTCTCCGTTGCTGCACAGGATTTTCTTATTTGTGGCAAGCAGGGGCTACCCCCTATTAAGTGGTGTGCAGGCTTCTCATTGTGGTGGCTTCTCCTGCTGCCAGAGCGTGGGCTCTAGGGTCTGTGGGCTTCAGTAGCTGCGGCACGCAGGCTCAGTAGTTCCGGCTCTCAGGCTCCAGAGCACAGGCTCAGTAGCAGTTGCTCCGCGGCATGTGGCATCTTCCCGGATCAGAGATCAAACCCATGTTTCCTGCATTGGCAGGTGGATTCTCACCACGGAGCCACCAGGGAAGCCCAGGTGATGAATATTTTGAAACACATCAGTATAGATCTTTTTATTTTTTTGTTTGGAAAGAGTTACATTACCCTGAGCTGTGAGCCTTGATACACAATACATCCTTAATAAAACAGATGTATCAGAAATCTGTATGATAGATTATTCTGTCTGGTTACATGAGGCTGTGAATATGCCATTCATTATCAGAGAAAGGCATGAATTTTTGTGTCCTAAAATAGAATGATTTATAGAACTATAGGTTTTATTTTGGTGGTGGTGTTTAAATTGTTGTTGGGTTTTTGATACAAGTTGAATGGCCTGGGGAGATCTTATGACCTACGCTCCTAAGCTAAAATATACGCAAGATATAAAATTAATTCAATAGGAGGGAAGCAAAATTAATATGTAAGATATTTAAATAGATCACATAATATAAAAATATTTACGTCTGAGTTTTTTATACCCAATAAAAATATAAACTACAACTTTTCACCAGCTTACAAATTATGTAGTAAAATAGGTAGTTGTATAACTACTGTAGTTGCTGACATCACTTAAAGCTTCAGTGCAGGAACATTAGTCCAAGTTTTACTCTCCGTTATTATTTATGGATGCAGATGAAATAAAGGGAAAGGTGGAAGTGTTAAATTCTGGATTATTATTGGCATAAAGTTTTCTAGTTCACTTGATTTATAAATGCATATGTATAACAGTCAGACATAAAAAAAATTGTTGACAGACTTTATTCGTATATGTACGCAGTTCACTGATAAAATATTATCAGCTTCCCCATTAATCGGACAATTTCAAAGTCACTGTAAGTTAAAACGAAAAGTCTATTTCTGCCCCTTCTGTAAAAATTGGCACAAATATGAATTCTTTTTTTGAACACATATAAATTAGGCACTAGAATTACAAAAAATCATAAAATGACAATCAGTCCCTCACAGCTAGGGCTTTGGTTTAATTATCCTATATATAATTTTTCCTCATGACAAATCAGCATATTTTCAAAAGCTTCAAGGGACTATTTTTTTGTAGAACTCTGCTCTGTGGAGAGTTACTTCATTATCCCCTAGGAAAAGTTTCCTTAGTAAATAAACAGTGAGCGTCGATCACAAGCTTGATATTCTGGAGAACATCCAAAGCTAAAGAAGGTATATATATATATATATATATAAGTTATAAGCCACTGACACATGCAAACCAGCACCAGCTGTGCACAAGGGTGATGGGAATGTATTGCCCAAGTGATTACCCAAAACAGAATTTTTCAAAAGAATATATAAGTAGGAATGAGACCAAAAAATTTGGCTGAATGTCAGCAGTAACACTGTAGAGGTTAAATTACATATGTGAATTCTCAGAGACAACAGTAATGATATACAGTAGTTACGAAACTCCCCTTAGCATCGCCAGCATTGTTTCACAAGGAGGAAAACTCTTTAATTACAACCGTAGTCGAGACTTCCCTGGTGGTCCAGTGGATAGGAATCCGCCTGCCAATGCAGGGGACAGGGACTCAATCCCTGGTCCAGAAAGATTCCATGTGCTATGGAGCAACTAGGCCCGGGTGCCACAGCTTCTGAGCTCATGCTCTAGAGCCCACGAGCCACAGCTACAGAGCCCATGTGCCGCAGCTACTAAAGCCTGTGTGCCTAGAGCCTGTGCTCTGCAATGCGAGACGCCACACCACTGGGTAGCCCCTGCTTGCCACAACTAGAGAAAAGCCTGCACAGCACAAGTACCAGCACAGACAAAAATCAATGAACGAATGAATTTAAAAAACTATGGTCGTGTAAGTCTTCTTCATTTTTTCACATGCATGTCTAAAACTATTAATGTCCTTTTATTATCTTCTCAGCACTAAGCACAGTTCTTAGCACCGAAAAAGCTTTGAGATCTTGAAACGGCAAACATTGAGAAATTTTTAATTTCTAAAACAGAATTTGGTGGTTGTTACTAATCTTCATTAAAGGATACACAGGATATGAGGACAGCAGTTTGAAATAAAAGTTAAAAGTTTTTTATGATTTGATTCTATTGATGACAATTATTTACATTGAATGTACTATAGATAGTGCTAGGCACAATGGATTTGAAGTACAGAACATGTATGTAGCCTGTTTGTTAAGGAGACATGCCCATATCATCAGATGACACTGGAGAGCATCATGCAGTTCAATTTGAGCACTAGCTGTACAGGAAAGACAAATCCAGAAATGCAGGTGAGTTATGTTGAGTTGAATTTGTTGCAACTTACAACGTAAAAAAACAACAGTATAAAGCTGATACAGTAGCACTAATATAAATAAGCATGCCACTGCTGCTGCTGCTAAGTCGCTTCAGTCGTGTCCAACTCTGTGACCCATAGACGGCAGCCCACCAGGCTCCCCCGTCCCTGGGATTCTCCAGGCAAGAACACTGGAGTGGGTTGCCATTTCCTTCTCCAATGCATGCAAGTGAAAAGTGAAAGGGAAGTCGCTCAGTCATGTCTGACTCTTAGTGAGACCTCATGGACTACAGCCTTCCAGGCTCCTCCATCCATGGGATTTTCCAGGCAAGAGTACTGGAGTGGGGTGCCATTGCCTTCTCTGAAATAAGCATGAAAACCTAACAAATATAAGAAAAACAGCTGAGGAAAATTATTTGGGTTCTAGCTTGACTCTTCTTAGTTTTCAAGGCAAAAATGTAGTCACAACAGTTACATTATTTACTTGAATGATGCTTAATAGTGTATTAGGAAAGATCATTTCTTTCTATCTTAATATGAATGATTGTGAGTGAAGGATATAGTATGTGTGTACTAAATCTAACATTTAGCATGTATGTACATATTAAATCACATTAATTTCTAAATGGTATTCATAAGACATTATGTCAGTAGTTTATATACAGATTATATCAGTATATATATACTTTATATACAGATTATATCAGTAGTTACCAGAAGCATTTTTATTTTACAGAGGGGTGCAAATTGGTATAGTTCAAGTATAGAACATTCACTTACCTCTGTAGCTTAATGAGAAAAAGCATGATGATTTCTAAAAGGTGACTATTAAAATATTCTTAGATTTTTAAGCTACAAGCAGATATAGGAAGCAGAATTTCCCTTCCAAAATAAAAGAAGTGGCTTTGGCATTTAGTGAGGATGCCTGAAAAAGAATAGAAAGTCCTAGATGGCAAATAACTTTAGAGGAACAGAACTTATTTTGTCTGCAGCTTGTAGAGACAGCTTCATTTCTTCATCGTCATTTCTGTTAATGTGTTGTTGATCAAACTGGGGTTAAATTCTTATTCTTTGAATGCTGTCCTGGATTTCAGGGAAATTCATTTTAACTCAGGGAAATTCATCACGTTGAAATTGTTAATGACACATCGAACTCCTCTGTAGATAATGAGCATTATTTTCTCACACAGAAGAAAAATCCCTTACCATGCAAAGATGCTCATGGACTTATGCAAAATATCTAGTCATTTAATTTTCTTCCCATAAGCTAGCAAGATGAAAAAAGAGTTTGGGAAGGGAAGATATTGCAAAGCTATTTTTTCCTCCTTCTTATTTTAGAGGAACAACTTGAAAATTTACATTCAGGGGACTGTGTGATCTAAGTTTTTTGTTGTATCTAATAATAAATCCATGTAGGGGGATTGATTTCAAATAATGCCTCAAAGCTCAGGATATAATGAATTTTGTTGAAATTGTTACTTTTTTCCAGTTGTTACTGAAAAAAAGCCGTATTTCAGATGACTTAAATCTTTTGTAGTGATAATCTCCTTTATCATCATATATGTATATACAGTATTTCAACTGTATGTAAATGTTTAGTATTATCTATTAGTAATATCATATCATTTACTGTATTTTAAAGTAATCTAATATTTTTCCTAATTATAAACTCATGGTGAGATTTTGTAGATAAGAAAATTGAAATTCTCATACATTAATCCATCTGATATATTAGGACAAATGGATGTAAACAGTTTGTATTATTAACCTTAATGGATTGAATCTGAAATATGGAAAGTATATTCTATTTCCAGTGCCAAGTTGTATCAACTAACTTTTCTCCACAAAAATTGCATTATAGTGAATGCATGTCCACTGAAATGATCCATGAGTTCAATTATGATAAAATAAATCCTGATTAAAGAGAAGTAAATGGGGCAACTAAAGAGATAGAGCAGAGGAACTCAGGTCCTTATGTTATCATCATTTGGAAAACAGATTTCTCAAGGACAAGTGTGTGTGTGTGTGCATATATCTGTGTGTGTGTGTGTGTGTGTGTGTGTGAGTTTGCACGGGCACACATGCATGCACATGCACACTTACATAGGTGGCACTGCAGGAGGAGAGGATACATCTCTTCAGCTAGAGAAATTCATCCTCTGATACGCTGACCGACTAGTCGAATTTTATTCAGAGGACAAAAAGCTATTACTAAAAATATTTAAAAATCACAACTGTATATTTTTTATTCATCGTTAGGAACTCAGCATTCTAGTTTTTCACATTTTGACTAATAAAACTTATTTTTCCATGTCTGTGTACTCACCACCTATGTAATATTTTATAATTAATTCACTAATGGAATACATAAATACTGCCATTACTGAATCTGCCACTTTTATTTCTTTGAGAAACTGAAACAATTTTAAGTAATTTTCATTCAGTTCAGAGATCTTCAGTAATAATGAATTTGTAAGTTTGCACTTTGGTAACGTTCCCCAGGAATAGTGGAGCTCAGAAGTAACTACATCATTGTACACCTATGTGTCATAAAAAACCATGCACATGTGCAAATGTATGTATATATAAACGTGTGTTTGCATATATGTATATATAAACATGTGCATGTGTATATATAAAAACATATAAAAAGTTAATTGACAGAAAACAACAGAATTCTGTAAAGCAGTTATCCTTCAATTAAAAAGTAAATTAATTAAAAAAAGTTATTGGGATAGTTGATACTAGGTTGGTGATATTTTATTTGCTTTGTTACATTTGGAATGTTTCACACCAAAATCATAGGTATACTCTTCAAAAAAATGTAATGGGCTTGAACTTTTACTATTTGCTATTCTTGAGTAACTTTTACTTGAGTAACTTTCTAAATTTATATCCGTTTTATTATATTCTTTCCTTATGTTTTTATTTTGTCATTGTGATCAGAGTATAGGGTATTAATAAATGTTTTCAGGTGTTACTTATGGTACTCCTAAGCAGGCTGTTGTTGTTTAGTCAGTAAGTTGTGACCAGCTGTTTGCGACCCCATGGACTGTATCCCTCCAGGTGCCTCTGTCCATGGGATTTCCCAGGCGAGAATACTGGAATGGGTTGCCATTTCCTTCTCCTGGGGGTCATCGTGACCCCAGGGATCAAACCTGCATCTCCTGCTTGGGCAGGAGGTTTTTCTACCACTGAACCACCTAGGAAGCCCACTAAACAGGCTACTTTCATGATTAAGAACAAAATGTGAAAATGTTTATTTGTCCTTTATACCAACACAAGTAAAGATGAAGTTGAGTGAGTTTATATTTGAATGGAAGACTGCAGAGGGGTAGTAGAAAGGAATGCTGGCTGCGTTGAACTTGTACTTTCTAAACAAGAAATTAACTGCAGCCATGAATTAAAAGACGCTTACTCCTTGGAAGGAAAGTTATGACCAACCTAGACAGCATATTAAAAAGCAGAGACATTACTTTGCCAATAAAGGTCCGTCTAGTCAAGGCTATGGTTCTTCCAGTAGTCATGTATGGATGTGAGAGTGGACTATAAAGAAAGCTGAGCACCAAAGAATTGATGCTCTTGAACTGTGGTGTTGGAGAAGACTCTTGAGAGTCCCTTGGACTGCAAGGAGATCCGACCAGTCCATTGTAAGGAAATCAGTCCTTAATATTCATTGGAAGGACTGATACTGAAGCTGAAACTCCAATACTTTGGCCACCTGATGTGAAGAACTGACTCATTTGAAAAGACCCTGATGCTGGGAAAGATTGAAGGCAGGAGGAGAAGGGGACAACAGAGGATGAGATGGTTGGGTGGCATCAGTGACTCGATGGACATGAGTTAGAGTAGGCTCTAGGAGTTGGTGATGGACAGGGAAGCCTGATGTGCTGCAGTCCATGGGGTCGTAAAGAGTTGGACACAACTGAGCAACTGAACTGAAAGATAATATATTATTCCTAAGAAGTTTAACAGAACTTTTGGAAAGTTCTATTTTTGAGCCAGGATACTTTTCTTACTTTTGACGGTGATTAGAATTTTCCATTACACTGGTCAATTCTTGTAGATGACTCCACTCTTTGATGACTTTTTTGAACTTACATTATGGATTACATTTGAGTATGTTATGATTATCACTAAGTAGTTGTATTCCTACTCTGTTGTTTATCAAATAAAATGTTAAATTCCTTATGCCTTTCACATTGGCTATTTCAGAGTTGAAGAAGCTTCTCAGAGAAATATGTATTATTTACAGCATGCAAATATTTTAATAAGCAAGTTTCTTTGCTGGGAGCTAAGTGTGAGGCTGGAAGACTGTTAGAGAAAATGCACTTATAAAGGGCACAATTCTGAAAATAACTAAAGGCAGCAATACAAGCAGAGTTCATGTTCAGAAGTTTTGGAGCCACTTGGGTTCTTGAAACAATGCTGATGATGTCACTGCTATAGAAATATTCACTAATAATTATCTTATTCGTTCAACAAGCATTTATCTAGTACCTGCTGTAAATCAGTAACTGTGCTGGGCATTTGGAATATAATAAGATGTATGACAGATACTTTGTCTAGATACTTCCGGTATATAGAAATAGGTTTCATTACATATGCCAGCATTAATCAACTGGTAGTATTTGCCTCCAGTGCTTTGTACAGAGGAAATGTCTGAGCCTGCCTCTTGGCTCAGCAGTAAACTATTTAAATTGTTTATTTATTATCGTGGCTGTTTGAGCGTCTAGTGGTAGCAGGTATGTGATATATTTGCTATCCCTGTTCTACAGTTTTCTTTTTTAGAATTGGCATTTCACTGAAAAAGAGTGGTTGTGCTTTATAGGTAGCTTATTTATATAAAGGATAATATGAGCAGGTTAATAAATAATAGTTCTTATATTAAACTGCAGAAATGACTTATGGTGCTCAAGTCTTCATCCTTTACAAACTCATATTTATTTTTAGATCTAATGAATCACCATTTGCCCTTTGCTTCACAATGAACTTAGAGAGGTGAATGTTGTTGAGAATTTTAGTCCTGTCTCAGTGATAGCTTGTTTTTGGCCAAGTGCCATAACCATGATAGAAGTTTTAGCAAAAAACATTAGAGAATGTTAACATTTCAAGCTTCTAAAGATCATTTCAGATGAAAGTACAGAAACTAAATGGGTAAACATTACAGTTCATTTTGATAATGATCAGCTATTGTCTGCACCGTGCCATCTGTCTTTATAGCTCCCCATATGTAGCAATTAACAGTAAACTTGTTTATGTTTTTACAAGATCTAAACAGTGCTGGGTACTTAGTAAAGGCTCACTGAATGCTTGTTATTTGATAGATGGCAGGTCCATGTGTCCTAAGACTTTTTTTCAGCTCTATACTATGCATGTTTTATAAGAAACGAAAAACCTATTCTTTCTTAGTCTGAATTCTAGATAATATTAGCATACCAAATGTTTAGGTATATTAACATTATCAAAGGCAGAAACAGTAAGCATGTTATAAATGAATAATAAACTGTATAGGACTGACCTTAAGGATAGTAAATCAGAATAAAGTTAATCTTGGAACCTAGAGACAAATTTTCTCAAGAAGGTCAGGCTTAAGTTAGTCTTTGTCAGGATTTCCATAATTAGAGAAAATGAGAAAAGATTTTTTTCCAAGGCATTAGAGAAAATAGCCTTAGTAGAAGGCCAAAGCATTTTCTAAAAAATTAACTCATTATTTCATGTGTGTATTTATTTCATTTCACTCATTTATTCAATGACCAAAAAATTGCTTGTGTACCTATAGTGCAGATTATAGGAAGCTGCAAAATGGAATAAACAGGGGATTGAAGCAACCACTTAATTTAAGGTATTTGTGGAATACCTAGATGAAAAGCTCCATTTAATATATGACTCTGTGGGCTTGGATGTCACATGAGAATTAGGGACTCAGATAAGTTTAGAAGGCTTTTTATATACGTGTCAGTGTATCCATAGATATGGTGAGGTCACTCAGGCAAAAAGTATGTAAAGTCAAGACCCACAAGATACAACTCTGAGCCAAAGTGTTGCAGAAATTAAGAAAAGTTGATAACAGAAATTAGAAAATAGAGAGGTGGAAGTATCGTCAAAGAGAGCATAATATAAAAACTAAGTGCCAGATTATAAAACATAATTTAATATTGTCTCCCAAATTATAAACTAGATCTGACATAGCATGAACATTAATGAGTTATCTCTTATTTGTCTACTGCTGTGTCATTGATAGTGACTGCTGCTGCTGCTAAGTCACTTCAGTCGTGTCCGACTCTGTGCGACCCCAAGGATGGCAGCCCATCAGGCTCCCCCGTCCCTGTATCCTCTAGGCAAGAATACTGGAGTGGGTTGCCATTTCCTTCTCCTTGATAGTGACTCAGTTCAGTTCAGTTCAGTCTCTCAGTCGTGTCCGACTCTTTGCGACCCCATGAATCACGGCACGCCAGGCCTCCCTGTCCAACACCAACTCCCGGACTTCACTCAAACTCACGTCCATTGAGTCAGTGATGCCATCAGCCATCTCATCCTCTGTCGTCCTCTTCTCCTCCTGCCCCCAATCCCTCCCAGCATCAGAGTCTTTTCCAATGAGTCAACTCTTCGCATGAGGTAGCCAAAGTACTGGAGTTTCAGCTTTAGCATCACTCCTTCCAAAGAAATCCTAGGGCTGATCTCCTTCAGAATGGACTGGTTGGATCTCCTTGCAGTCCAAGGGACTCTCAAGAGTCTTCTCCAACACCACAGTTCAAAATCATCAATTCTTTGGTGCTCAGCCTTCTTCACAGTCCAACTCTCACATCCATACATGACCACTGGAAAAACCATAGCCTTGACTAGACGAACCTTTGTTGGCAAAGTAATGTCTCTGCTTTTGAATATGCTATCTAGGTTGGTCATAACTTTCCTTCCAAGGAGTAAGTGTCTTTTAATTTCATGGCTGCAGTCACCATCTGCAGTGATTTTGGAGCCCAAAAAAATAAAGTCTGACACTGTTTCCACTGTTTCCCCATGTATTTGCCATGAAGTGATGGGACCAGATGCCATGATCTTCATTTTCTGAATGTTGAGCTTTAAGCCAACTTTATCACTCTCCACTTTCACTTTTATCAAGAGGCTTTTTCGTTCCTTTTCACTTTCTGCCATAAGGGTGGTGTCATCTGCATATCTGAGGTTATTGATATTTCTCCCGGCAATCTTGATTCCAGCTTGTGTTTCTTCCAGTCCAGCGTTTCTCATGATGGACTCTGCATATAAGTTAAATAAACAGGGTGACAATATACAGCCTTGATGGACTCCTTTTCCTATTTGGAACCAGTCTGTTGTTCCATGTCCAGTTCTATGTTGCTTCCTGACCTGCATACAAATTTCTCAAGAAGCAGATCAGGTAGTCTGGTATTCCCATCTCTTTCGGAATTTTCCACAGTTTATTATGATCCACACAGTCAAAGGCTTTGGCATAATCAATAAAGCAGGAATAGATGTTTTTCTGGAACTCTCTTGCTTTTTCCATGATCCAGCGGATGTTGGCAACTTGATCTCTAGTTCCTCTGCCTTTTCTAAAACCAGCTTGAACATCAGGAAGTTCACAGTTCACATATTGCTGAAGCCTGGCTTGGAGAATTTTGAGCATTACTTTACTAGCGTGTGAGATGAGTGCAATTATGCAGTAGTTTGAGCATTCTTTGGCTTTGCCTTTCTTTGGGATTGGAATGAAAACTGACCTTTTCCAGTCCTGTGGCCACTGCTGAGTTTTTAAAATTTGCTGGCATATTGAGTGCAGCAGTTTCACAGCATCATCTTTCAGGATTTGAAATAGCTCAACTGGAATTCCATCACCTCCACTAGCTTTGTTCGTAGTGATGCTTTCTAAGGTCCACTTGACTTCACATTCCAGGATGTCTGGTTCTAGGTGAGTGATCACACCATCGTGATTATCTGGGTCATGAAGATCTTTTTTGTACAGTTCTTCTGTGTATTCTTGCCATCTCTTCTTAATATCTTCTGCTTCTGTTAGGTCCATACCATTTCTGTCCTTTATAGAGCCCATCTTTGCATGAAATGTTCCCTTGGTATCTCTAATTTTCTTGAAGAGATCTCTAGTCTTTCCCATTCTGTTCTTTTCCTCTATTTCTTTGCATTGATCGCTGAAGAAGGCTTTCTTATCTCTTCTTGCTATTCTTTGGAACTCTGCATTCAGATCTTATGTCTTTCCTTTTCTCCTTCAATTTTTGCTTCTCTTCTTTTCACAGCTCTTTGTAAGGCCTCCCCAGATGGCCATTATTATAAATGCACAGCGTAATTAATTTAAAAATCTGAATATATTTTGTGTATATTATAGTTTCAAAGAAAAATGCGTTATAGAACAGAGAAATGCCCATGTATATGAAATGTATGTTTACTTTCCTATTAGTGAACTACCTTTATAAAATTTAATGAGACTAAACTTTCAGCAACTTTTATTGAGGTGATTAATTATATATTTTTCAAAGTAAAGCACTTAACTGCTATGAATTGATTGATTTAAGAATAGGTATTGATAACCATATGATACAACATAGCAGCATAAACATTTTCCTATAAGTGGAATGAATATTTAATTTTTGGAGGAATGTATGCTCCATTACAAAACTGTGATAAACAGCATTAGTGAAAAAAGAAAATGTACAGGAAATTATGGACTGAGGTAAGCTCTATGTATTTAATTGTTAAAACATGATAAAGTCTCAAAGTCTAGAGTGGACCATGATGTAAAATAAAAACATAGAGTGAATTCTTAATTGCATTTTCCAAGAATTACATAGGATATTTTTGGCTTTTCATTACTGATTTTGATGAGCAATGTAATTCTTTTTCTTTGTATGTAATACTCCCTTTGGGAAGATGTCATTGCTCATCTCTGTAGGTTTAAATTTTAGTGATTGCCATCACAAGGATTTATAACATTTAGTTATAAAGAATTCTTACAGTGTTTAGATTATAAAATCTAGAGGGCATGTCCTTGCAGCTTGATAAAAACATTCTGTCTTGAAGATGCAGTGGCAGGGATTTCTTTTTTCACTATTTTCTTGGAACTACTTAATGTCTTTAACTTCCTTTTGAGGTATCTGTAATTTGCCTTTGTGCCAGGAAGCAAGGAGTACACAGCTTATTAACATTGACTGAGTGCTGAAATATGCAACAGAGACTCTGGTAGATTCTTAGGGTTATGCTTTAATTCCATCAGAACCCCTTGAGGTAGGTACTGTTTTCTCATTTCATATATTAGGGAGGATTCACCCTCTTCTCCACTTCTAAAGAGGGAAACTGGCAAATGGAACATTAGAAAAGTTGAATGGAAAAGAGAAACTGTTCCTGAAGGTAAGTGGAGAGTTAAAGTGAAGGTGGGAGGAAGGCATGAGATTGGGGATAGAACCAGAGTCACCGTGCATAGAACTTCTCTAAGTGAGAATCCGTGGAATAGGACGGGTGAGCACGGGAGCTACAGAGGAGCAGTGACCAGGGGAGGTTAAAGGAAAATGTATGTAATAGCTCCTTCTTATGTATTGTATTGTAAAACCTTACATATAGTCCACATTGTTGTCACTGAAAAACTGACCTCAGGCGGGTTCTTGGTCAGATTAGAGCCAGAACAAAGTTCACTTAGATGAAGACTCCAGGTTGATGATGAAATGGAGATGCAGAGATGTTAAAGACAATGCAGTCCAGGTCTATCTGATGCCAAATCTCATATGTTGCTACTCCATTAGCATGCCATTTGAGATCAGCTATAAATCCAAGAGAAAACACCTCAGAAACACTGCTATATCCTTTGTTGATGATACCTTAGTTATCATTCTGTTACTGGTGTCTGGATAGCTGATTTGATTGTTTTGACAGATATCTGAGAATTAGACATCAGTCAGAGAATCAGTGCCAGTGGTTCTTGCATATAGTCATATGTCCTAAGGAAGTGTGCTTCTCAGCTCTGCTGCTATTATTAAGGATGATTCTCAAAGGAGTAAATGGAAGCCTAAGTTAGTTTCACATGCCATTAAAAGTAAAGGAAAAAATATGATTCATTTCAGATATTTATATAAGTTAACTACCTTTTCTTTTTAATAATTTAAAAATATTCAGAGCTTTATTACTGTTGATCATAAACACTGCTAAGCAAGTGAATTTAAAAAATCAGTGTTCCAGTTGCAAAAAACACAAAGTCAGGCTTTAAAGAGTAATTTAGCAGTACCATCTCAAAAAATGAAACACAGTTCAAGAATGCATATATTTTTTAAAATGTAAGCAGAAAAATATTGGCTTTAATATATTTTGCCTGCTGCTGGAAATTAGTTCTTGAAGTGCTTGAAACTCAAGAGAAATGACATTTTAGAAGAACAGTGTAAGTAGAAAATGAGTATTTTCTGAAAGCATTTCATAAATTTATGTGATTGGATTAGAACACAGTACCACTCTTTTCAAATAATTAAGTGGCCTCTAACATAGTCACCAGCCTTATAAATATAGTAATTTACCTGCTGCTGCTGCTGCTGCTGCTAAGTTGCTTCAGTCGTGTCCGACTCTGTGCGACCCCATGGACTGCAGCCTACCAGGCTTTTCCGTCCATGGGATTCTCCAGGCAAGAACACTGGAGTGGGTTGCCATACCTAAGACTATGCATATCAATATCTTAAAGATACCAGTTTACATTGCAGTGCTTTATAAGAGAATTTCTCAACTTTGCCACTATTAACATTTGGGGCCAGAGAATTCTTTGGGGCTTGTCATGGGCATCACTGGGTATGTAGCCACATCCCTGACCTTTACCCTCTGGATGCTGATAGTGTCCTCAAACCCACCCCACAGTCCTAACAATCAAAAGTCTCTCCAGACATTGCCAACTGTCTCCTGGGGAAAAATTGTTACAGCGTGAGAGCTTGTGTCCCATCAAAGTCATCTTTAACTCCATCTGAGCTACTTTCATACATTATTCTAAGGCTTAATACTTGCTTATATTATTCATGGTGGCTCAGGTGATTAAGAATATGCCTGTAACGTAGGAGGCATTGGTTCAATCCCTGTGTCAGGAAGATCCCTTAGAGAAGGGAATGGCAGCCCAGTCCAGTATTCTTGCCTGGAGAATCCTATGGGCAGAGGAGCTTGGCGGGCTCCTCTGGGGTCACAAGAGTCAAACGTGACTTAGTGACTAACACTTTCACACTTTCATTTTATTCATAATTAATACAAAATAATTTAGATTTCCTACTTGTGCTGACTTTCACAAGCTTTGTATAATACTGTAGCTCAAAAAATTAGTATTATGACACTCTCCATCTTGGCCAACCAAGATTATTTGTTACTAATGAATGAATTAATTAAAGTCATTTTATTTGAAGATGCTCTTCAAAAGAGATAAAATGATATTTGTGGAACATTCTGCCTGTGACTAGACATACTTTGATGAATGTCAATTTCTTTGACAACTACTCTCATTTTGCTTTTTAGAAATGGACTTCTTATACCTAAGGAAGAGCCCAATAAATTCAAATACAACTAAAAAAAAAAAAAAATAAGTGCCATCTGTAATTCTAAACTTAGTTGGAACTTTTAAAAACCAGATTAATTTTTCTGACTCTCCTGTGAGCTGGTTTCTGTATGGGGGTTATGTTACAGTTTGCTAACCTCAGATAGCAAAGGAGCTAAGGTTATAGTAGGAATAATAGGAACTGTAAATAAGCAGACTGGAACATATCTCAAAAGATCATTTCATTAAAGTCCTTTTCCTTGATGATAACAAATCCATTCCTTTTCTGAAAGTGAAAGTGAAGTTGCTCAGTCGTGTCAACTCTGTGCAACCCAATGGACGGTAGCCCACCAGGCTCCTCTGTCCATGGAATTTCCCAGGCAAGGTTACTAGAGTGGGTTGCCATTTCCTTCTCCAAGGGATCTTCTTGACCCAGGGATCGAACCCGGGTTTCCTGCATTCCAGGTAGACTCTTTACCATCTGAGCCACCAGGGAATCCCATTCTAGAGTCCTATTAATGGAATTAACATTTGCCTGGGTTGTTTGTGAGAGTTGGACTGTGAAGAAGGCTGAGCACCGAAGAATTGATGCTTTTGAACTGTGGTGTTGGAGAAGACTCTTGAGAGTCCCTTGGACTGCAAGGAGATCCAACCAGTCCATTTTGAAGGAGATCAGCCTTGGGATTTCTTTGGAAGGAATGATGCTGAAGCTGAAACTCCAGTACTTGGGCCATCTCATGCGAAGAGTTGACTCATTGGAAAAGACTCTGATGCTGGGAGGGATTGGGGGCAGGAGGAGAAGGGGACGACAGAGGATGAGATGGCTGGATGTCATCACTGACTTGATGGACGTGAGTCTGAGTGAACTCCGGGAGTTGGTGAGGGACAGGGAGGCCTGGCGTGCCGTGATTCATGGGTTCGCAAAGAGTCGGACACGACTGAGCGACTGATCTGATCTGATCTGGTTTGTTTGTGGTCATCTTTTAGTTCATCAATAGGTCAATTCTTTACAAAATTAGTTCTGAAATATCTCTAGAATTTGCCATTTCCTCTCCATCCCCACCCCCGTGACTTTTGTGTCTAACCATGAAAGTGAAAGTGTTAGTCGTTCAGTTATGTCTGACTCTTTGCAACTACATGGACTGTAGCCTGCCAGGCTCCTCTGTTCATTGGATTTCCCAGGCAAGAAGATTGGATTGGATTGCCATTTCCTTCTCCAGGGGATCTTCCTGACCTACAGATCAAATGCAAGCCTCTTATGTTTCCTGCGTTGCAGGCAGATTCTTCTACCGTCTGAGCCACCAGGGAAGCCCATTAGGGCTCTATTTGCACCCTTACAGAGCTGCCTCCAAAATCACTGCAGATGGTGACTGCAGCCATAAAATTAAAAGACACTTGCTCCTTGGAAGAAAAGCTATGACAAACCTAGACAAACCTAAAAACATTACTTTGCCAATAAAGGTCCTTTTAGTGAAAGCTATGGCTTTTCCAGTAGTCATGTATGGATATGAGTTGGACCATAAAGAAAGCTGATCACTGAAGAACTGATGCTTTTGAACTGTGGTGCTGGAGAAGAATCTTGAGAGTCTCTTGGACAGCAAGGAGATCAAACCAGTCAATCCTGAGAGAAACCAACTCTGAATATTCACTGGAAGGACTGATGCTAAAGCTGAAGCTCCAATATTTTGGCCACCTGACGTGAAGAACTGACTCATTTGAAAAGACCCTAATGCTGGGAAAGATTAAAGGCAGGGAGGAAGGGGATGACAGAGGATGAGATGGTTGGGTGGCATCACTGATTCGATGGACATGAGTTTGAACAGGCTCCAGGAGTTGTTGATGGACAGTCGTGAAGCCTGGTGTGGGCAGTCCCAAGGGTGGCAAAGAGTCAGACATGACTGAGTGCCTGAACTGAATTGAGAGCTGCCTCACAGGAGCCCTGCCTCTAGATTTCACTGCCAGCGCAGCTCTTGCTGAAACATGATTACAACCATGAGATTCTCCTGCTTATATTTTTGCCATAATTACCGATTGTCCAAAGAATAGTCTGGAGGCCTCGCCTGGTCTCTGATTCCATTTTTTTTTTTTCTCCAGTTATCATCTATCATCCCTTTCTCCATAGCCTCTCTTCAGTGCTTTTAAATGATTTATAATACCCTTAGCTGTTACCTGTTTATTTTTCTTTCTTTATATGTATTGTTCCTTCAGCCTAGCTAGTTCCTAGTGCTTCTATAGGATTCTTCTCAAATGCCTCATTTTTCGCAAAACCTTTTCTCTAATGCCCAGTCATATGTAACTCTATTTGTATTTATCTCCTTCTCTTTTGCTGTACTATGCTCAGTTGTGTATGACTTTCTGCGGCCCTATGGACTGTAGCCCACCAGGCTCCTCTTTTCATTGGATTTCCCAAGCAAGAATACTGGAGTGGGTTGCCATTTCCTTATTCAGCAGATCTTCCTGACCCAGGGATCAAACCCACATCTCTTGCATCTCCTGCATTGGCAGGCAGATTCTTTACCACCGTGTAAGCCCATATTTATCTCCTTGTATTTAATAATTTAATACATACACTCTGTCATTTGACTTAAGAACAAGTAGGGATACCTACAGAAGTATATCTATTATGTAAAATAAAGATGATTATAAAGTAGTTTCTATAGGAAAATTAAATTAAAAGTTCATAATTTTGCAGAGTCAGTATCCTACTTTTAATTTGGTATCTTTTAAATTTTAACACATGCTACCTAAAATTTTAAAATTATATTTTAAGGTATCTTACAATATTCTTAAATCTTTACACAACTAGAGATATGTAGTAAATATCCATTCCTTTTAGGTTTGAAGTGGTTTTCCCATTTTTCTCATATTAAATGGTATATTGTGAAGTTTACTTTTTTATTTCATTCTAAAATATGTAACTTTAATCAAGATCTTTTTAGTTTTCGTTTTGCCTTTTAGGTTTGGGCTCTGACTTTGAAGGAGTGGGTTTAGCAGATAACCTTAAAAATCTTCTCTGTGATTCATCCTTCACCTTGACTCCTTTAGCATCCCCTTTGGCCTGGAAGGTGGTCCACTCAGAGTGGACGTTGGAGGGGAGGACTACACACAGAGGTGCTGTTCCAGTGCAGTGGGGCAGGTAGGAGCTGTCCTTTCAGCACCCATTGCTCAGCTATCTGCCCCCAAAACCAACAAAGCCTCCGAAAACCTGTCAGGTATCTCCCTTAGGTCTTTATGTTCCCACACCTTGGAACCCTACCACAGAATGATCTGTTTTGTTTTGTTTTTCATTTTTTTCTTTTGCTATAATTGCAAATTATACCCAATATTTTTTGAAATTTAAGTGAGAAATATTAATGACATATGAGAACCAAATGATTAATACCTAATATAAAATATTAATTACATGTACAAGAAAACAGAGTCCTAGTGGAAAATGGACAAAGTGAAAAAAAAGAGATAGAAAATTACAAATGTCTAATAAATATCAAACAGAGAAGGCAATGGCACCCCATTCCAGTACTCTTGCCTGGAAAATCCCATGGATGGAGGAGCCTGGTAGGCTGCAGTCCATGGGGTCGCAAAGAGTCAGACATGACCGAGCGACTTCACTTTGACTTTTCACTTTCATGCATTGGAGAAGGAAATGGCAACCCACTCCAGTGTTCTTACCTGGAGAATCCCAGGGACGGGGAAGTCTGGTGGGCTGCCGTCTATGGGGTCGCACAGAGTCGGACACGACTGAAGCGACTTATCAGCAGTAGCAGCAGCAATAAATATCAAAAGTTGCTCAGACTTTAGTTTTTTGGGCTCCAAAATCACTGCAGATGGTGACTGCAGCCATGAAATTAAAAGACGCTTACTCCTTGGAAGGAAAGTTATATCCAATCTAGATAGCATATTCAAAAGCAGAAACATTACTTTGCCAATAAAGGTCTGTCTAGTCAAGGCTGTGGTTTTTCCTGTGGTCATGTATGGATGTGAGAGTTGGACTGTGAAGAAGGCTGAGTGCCGAAGAATTGATGCTTTTGAACTGTGGTGTTGGAGAAGACTCTTGAGAGTCCCTTGGACTGCAAGGAGATCCAACCAGTCCATTCTGAAGGAGATCAGCCCTAGGATTTCTTTGGAAGGACTGATGCTAAAGCTGAAACTCCAGTACTTTGTCCACCTCATGCGAAGAGTTGACTCATTGGAAAAGACTCTGATGCTGGGAGGGATTGGGGGCAAGAGGAGAAGGGGACGACAGAGGATGAGATGGCTGGATGGCATCACTGACTCAATGGACGTGAGTCTGAGTGAACTCCGGGAGTTGGTGATGGACAGGGAGGCCTGGCATGCTGCAATTCATGGGGTCACAAAGAGTCGGACATGACTGAGCGACTGAACTGAACTGAACTGAACACTATATGTTAAAAAGAAAAAAAGAAAAGAGAAGTAATGAGGGCCCTTTAAAATATTTAGTTTATAAATAAGGTAGCAGTAGAATTTAGTGGTTCCAATCCACTGAAAGGAGGTTCCTCCCCTAGACCCCATGAGTTTGAATTCTAACTCCATCATTATTTAACTGTGTAACTTGAGGCAAATAAATATTCATCTGAGTTTTCTTATATGAAATATGGAAATAATATTTCCCCACTGCAAAGTTGTTATAACCATTAAATAAATATAAAGGGTTGAACATGTATCTAGGTTATAGAGAACACTTCATAAATGTTACCTATCTTTTTATATTTTTCTATTTATTGATCATTTACTATTTTTAACCATTTCACAGTTTACTTAGATTATGCTGAAAGTTAAACATTTAAACACATTTTCTTCTGTTGTAAAATCTATTTAATATATTTGACAGTGTAACTGAGCAGAAATATTTTTGTATATTTTACTGGATGTTTTAGAGTCTGAGAAGGGGCTTCCCCAGTGGCTCAGCAGTAAAGAATCCATCTGTAATGCAGAGACGCAGAAGACTCAAGTTTGATCGCTGAGTTGGGAACATCCCCTAGAGCGGAAAATGGCAACCTACTCCAGTATTCTTGCTTGGGAAATCTCATGAACAGAGGAGCCTGGTGGGCAACAGTCTATAGGATCACAAAGAGTCTGATATGACTGAACAACTGAGCACACACTAGAATGAGAAAGATAACAAATAAAAATACAAATAGTGAAAAAAACCCATAGATTTATATGATTCATAAACTAAATATAGTGGCCAAAGATTTTCAGGGGCCTAGTGTTTTATATATATGCCAGCTATCTTGAAATAAAATGAGACTGTAGGAAAATCATCCTGAGTTTGAATTTTCCCTACAGTGATATCTTGTATCACTACTAAGAGTCGTTTTCTTACCCCAATATAGTAATACAGGGATATAATGTATCATTCACTGTTTATGAAGGAAGTATTTGGCATCATTAAAAATTCCCAGGGGAAGTCAATATTTAGCATCTTAGAGCTTTTCTAGAATGTCACAAAATCTATGAATTTTCTCTCTTGTTTATACACATAGTCACACAATTTTGCACATATTAATAGGGTGTTCAAAGATTCCCTGACACGGTCTGTGAGTGATTAAATATCCCAAGGGGAGAAACTCAAGGAAGAAGATTGTTATACATGATCCTCTAAACATGAATAATATTTAACTATGCCATTTGAAACTATAAAATTAGTAAATAAATATAGATTGTTATCACTGTTTAGTTGCTAAGTCATGTCTGGCTCTTTTGTGACCCCATGGACTGTAGCCCATGAAGCTCATCTGTCCATGAGATTTTCTAAGCAAGAACACTGGAGTGGGTTACCATTTCTTTCTCCAGGGGATCTTCCCCACCTAGGAATCAAACCCATGTCTCTTGCATTGCAGGTCAATTCTTTACCAATGAGCTACCAGGGAAACCCAGATTAACACTCAGTCGTTTCAGTCAGTTCAGTCACTCAGTTGTGTTCGACTCTTTATGACCCCATGAATCGCAGCACGCCAGGCCTCCCTGTCCGTCACCAACTCACGGAGTTCACTCAGACTCATGTCCATCGAGTCAGTGATGCCATCCAGCCATCTCATCCTCTGTCGTCCCCTTCTCCTCTTGCCCCCAATCCCTCCCAGCATCAGGGTCTTTTCCAATGGGTCAACTCTTTGCATGAGGTGGCCAAAGTATTGAAGTTTCAGCTTTAGCATCACTAGAGAAATGAAATATCTCTTAGTATTTACATATCATCCAATTTTACAGTGTAATAAAAAGAGAATAAAGTATCCGTCTTTAGAAAATGATGCCAAAATGCCATTTTAAAATAATTTTCTTTTGCTTCCTGTCTTATCTCAGTTTCTGTCTGCCCTTCACAAAATGATTTCCTGAGTACCAGTTTATTAGGCATTATGTACACATATAAAAGAAATATATGATGGGAGATAAATATAGATGTAAATGATTGTTGTCAGAGCTCAAAGTTTGTTCAAGAAGCACTTATGTTATGAAAGAGGCCAAGAATTTTCAAGAGTGGATGACTTTTGTCATTCAAAAGTGAATTTGTGTTTTGTAAGAAAATACTTAGCCCCTTATAGATCTAAAATATAAAGCATTTTAAAACAGGTGCTTGAAGTTAGAATGTTTCAGTTTCTAAAATGACAGAAATGATAGATTATATTTAAAGTATTTATTTATGCTGTCATTTATAGTCAAAGAAGTTATTTAACAAAGGAAATACCTGGCACATTGTTGTTAGACTGCATCATTGAAGTATGAAAATATAAAGCCACTTTTCCCCATATATGTATAGTTAATGAAATTTTTTCTTGTCATTTTGTTATAGTGAAAATAAATACATGCCATCAAATTGTTTCTTATTTCTTGCTACTATTTTCTGACCATATGGCTGTTTATTGAAATCACCTTAATTTTTGCTACTAGGCCTTCTGTTACAACTTTGGCTATATGTTGCATCTCTTTGGGTGCCCTTAATGTGTATTGAAAGTGACATTATTACATAAAAGAGTTCTTGGATCTAACATAACTATTGTGAGATATGCATTTAATCTAGTTTAGGTATTAATATTTGCATTTAGCCAAGAAAGGAGGTGAGAAAGGAAGGTATTTATTAAACAACATGGAGATTCCATAATTAAAGCAGCAGTAATCTTCAGTGGTTTGGTAGGAGGAGACTGGAGAAGGAAATATGTGAACTCTTGGAACAATAATGAGAAAAAAAAAAATGTCTTTCCAACATCCTACACTACTAGACTACTAGTTACCTCCTTCTCTACTCTTGTTTGTCTGAATATAAAACCCAGTGATCTTTGTACTTCAGTTCTCTCGATTCATGTTTTTGGAGTCAAGCTTTCCTATCTTTTGTGGGGCTTACTTATATAGTCTGTTTCTGACTCTGAAAAAATGCATATTTGATAATGACGGTACACACTTGTCCCTGGGTATGCAATGGGGATTGGTTCCAGAACTTATTTCCTCTTTACCCAATATTGTCACATATGACTGAAGAATCAAATGTCATTACCAAGACTAATAAGGAGACTCAACTCTGATACCACATCCCTTTACTACCTTCTTTTCTTGATATTCAGGCTTCCCTGGTGGCTCAGATGATAAAGAATCTACCAGCAATGTAGGAGACACAGGAGATGCAGGTTTGAATCTGGGTTGGGAAGATCCCCTTGAGAAGGGAATGGCACCCCACTCCAGTACTCTTGCCTGGAGAATTCCATGGACAGAGGAGTGGGCTACAGTCCTTGGGGTCACAAAGAGTCAGACACTATTGAGCGACTAACACCAACTTTTCGTTATATTCAGATCTCTTGTCCAGGTGCCAATCCCCTTTTGCTCAGATTTTGGTTTTCATTCCTGACATACCCTACAATCCATACTCTCTGCCTGGGTTATCTCTTGACTGCTGACCACAATGTTTTTGCTGCCTGGAAAGCCCTCTGTCCTGTTCTCTGTCTCCTGGTGAACATGTTATTCAAGGTCAGACTTGGATTGTACACTTGCTCTTTGTAGCTCACCCTGATCTTTCCAGCCAGAATCACTTTCTCACCTCCATGCTTCCAAAAGTGCGCTTGTTCACCAAGCTGCCTCATGTGAAGGTGAATGTGTTTATGTTTGTCTTGCCAGATAGACTATGAGTTCACTGAGATCCAAAAACACTGCTTAATTATGTTTATTTTCTCCAGAACCCATGACTTGTCACTTGATGAGTGTGTGATCTGAATATCATTGGCTTGTCTACTCTGGCTAGTTTTTATCAGCTCCCTTGATGATCTGCCTGGTGGCTTTGTTGGTCATTAATGGAGGCTCCTATTCATATCTTTTGGCTTCCTGCTATTCTAGTGGTTCTTTCTCTTTCCTCTCCTTCCTTGATCTGTTGCTATGTGACACTGTGACAACTTAATATCCCTCATGGTGCTCTGCCACCTAATTTTAATACACATTTTGCAGGCCAAGAAATTGTGCTGCCTTCAAAGTGAGTGCCACTTCACGAAACAAATTTTGTTTGTGTTCCATGGGGCAGGATCTTAATCTCATGTAGAGTTGACTGTGCCCTTTTACATATGCCTTCCATTGCTTTTGCATGCATTTCTATCTCTGTATACACACACTTTCTGTTTTTACTTTTCTCAGGATATATACATTCATACCCTACAAAAACATGAGAAGAATGTAATCATGCTAGTTCTTTGATGTATATTACTGTTGGTCTTCAACATCCTTTTAATTGTTGTTATTTTTTAACCTAAAGATCTGCAGTGGACAACCTCTGAAGTATCATCTTATGGAGGCAATTGTAAACAAATAACCTAAAGTGTCATTCTTGGGACTTCCCTGGTGGCTCAGATGGTAAAGCACGTCTATAATGCGGGAGACCTGGGTTCAGTCCCTAGGTTGGGAAGATCCCCTGGATAAGGAAATGGCAATCCACTCCAGTACTATTGCCTGGAAAATCCCATGGACAGAGGAGCCTGGTAGGCTATAGTCCATGGGGTCGCAAAGAGTCGGACATGACTGAGTGACTTCACTTTCACTTTCACTTTCATGCCAATAAAGGTACGTCTAGTCAAGGCTATGGTTTTTCCAGTGTTCATGTATGGATGTGAGAGTTGGACTGTGAAGAAAGCTGAGTGCCGAAGAATTGATGCCTTTGAACTTTGGTGTTGGAGAAGACTCTTGAGAGTCCCTTGGAGTGCAAGGAGATCCAGCCAGTCCATTCTAAAGGAGATCAGTCCTGGGTGTTCTTTGGAAGCACTGATGCTAAAGCTGAAACTCCAGTACTTTGCCCACCTCATGTGAAGAGTTGACTCATTGGAAAAGACTCTGATGCTGGGAGGGATTGGGGGCAGGAGGAGAAGGGGACGACAGAGGATGAGATGGCTGGATGGCATCACCGACTCGATGGACATGAGTTTGAGTGAACTCCGGGAGTTGGTGATGGACAGGGAGGCCTGGTGTGCTGCAATTCATGGGGTCGCAAAGAGTCGGAGACGACTGAGCAACTGATCTGATCTGATAGGCCGGTATTGGCTCTCCAGGTGACTCAGTGGTAAAGAATCCACCTGTTAGTGTGGGAGACTCAGGTTCAGTCCTTGGGTTGGGAAGATCCCCTGGAAAAGGAAATGGCAACCCACTTCAGTATTCTTGCTTGGGAAATCCCATGGACAGAGTCTGATGGGCTGTAGTTCATGGGGTTGCAAATGAGTCGGACAGAACCTAGTGTCTAAACAATAACAACAGGCCAATATTCGAAAACAGCTTCAGCTCACATTCCAAATTCTTAACACAATCTTGAATATTTATTTGGATTCTGTTGAAAGAATACTCTTAGAGGTCTTATAGGACTTTTACTATCTACAGATTCCTTGGCATATAATGAAGCTTCATCAAAGGAGTGACCACTGCCATATTCTGCTGGTTAAAAAATAATTCACAGTAGTCATCCACAGTTAAGGGGGAGGGATTATTTAAGGGTGCAACTCACTGGGATTCACCCTCAAATGTGTCTCTCACACTCATCTTATGGGCAAAAACTTAAGCTTGCTAAAATAAGTTCATTGTGAAGAGAAATTTGGCAGCATATAGTAAAGTGTGCTCTAAAAAGCCAGCAATCACCTGTATACTTATGTGCCTGATAGATATATGAAAAAAATGTCCAATTGCATTATTGTCTTTAATAATGAAAAATAAGACATAAAATATAAATTCTATAAATAGAAGAGTAGATGGATAAATTTGACATATTCATAATAATTTCATTGAAATATAACTGATTTGTGATGTGTTAGTTTCAGTTGTACCACAGGGATTCAGTTGTATGTAGAGAGACTGTTCTGCACATATATTCTTTTTTAGATTCTTTTCCACTTTTTCAGTCTGCAATACAGTGTGTCCTTGTTGGTTATCTATTGTGTATGTAGTAGTGGGTATATGCTCATCCCTCGTACTTTATCTCTCCCTATCCCCCTTTCTCCTTTGGTAACCATACATTTGTTTTTTAATGTTTATGAGTCTATTTCTGTCTTGTAAATAAGTTCATTGTATTTTTTTTTTTTTTAGATTCCACATAAAAGCAGTATTATATGGTATCTCTTTGTCTGACTTACTTCACTTAGTATCATAATCTGTAGGTCCATCCATGTTGCTGCAAATGGCATATTTTGTTGGTTTTTATGACAGAATAACATTCCATTGTGTGTATATACCACATCTTCTTTATCCATTCATCTGTCACTGGACACTTAGGTTGCTTCCATGTCTTGGCTGTTGTTAATATTGCTGTATTAACATTGGGGTTAATATATGTTTTTGAATTATAATTTTATCTAGATATATGCCCAGGAGTGGAATTGCAGATAACTCCATTTTAGTTGTGCAAGGAGCCTCCATACTATTCTCCACAGTGGCTGTACCATTTACAGTCCCTCAACAGTAAAGGAGGGTTCCTTTTTCTGCACACTCTGTCCAGCACTTATTATTTGTAGATTTTTTGACGATTGGTATTGACCAGAGTGAGACAAATACCTCATTGTAGTTTTGACTTATGTTTCTCTGCTAATTAGAGATATTGAGCATCTTTTCATGTACCTGTTAGCCATCTGTATGTCTTCTTTGGAGAAAAGTCTTACTTAGATCTTCTGCCTATTTTTTTTACTGGGTTGTTGTTTGGATATTGAGCTATATGAACTGTTTGTGTAATATGTATCTACATATAACTGAACAATACTCTTGTTAGTTGTGTAGTTTGCAATCTGTACATTGTCTTTTTGTTTTATCATTTCCTTTGCTGTGCAAAAGTTTGTAAGTTTGATTAGGTCCCATTTGTTTATTTTTATTTCCATTATTCTACGATTCACATTCAAAAAGATATTGCTGCAATTTATGTCAAAGAGTGTTCTGCCTATATTTTCCTCTGAGTATCCAGCCATATAGTTTGGTCTTTAATTTTGCCTTTATTTTTTGTGTATGGTGTTCTCATTTCATTCTTTTGCATGTTGTTGTTTAGTGACTAAGTCGTGTCCAACTCTTTTGTGACCCCATGGACTGTAACCTATCAGGCTTCTCTGTCCATGGGATTTCCCAGGCAAGAATACTGGAGGGGATGCCATTTTCTTCTCCAGGGGATCTTCCTGACCCAGGGGTTAAACTCACATCTCCTGCATTGGCAAGCAGATTCTTTACTGCTGAGCCACTGGTGAAGCCCTCTTTTATGTGTAGCTGTCCAGTTTTCCCAGGACCACTTGTTGAAAGACTTTCTTTTCTTGGCTGTGTTTTCTTGCTTCCTTTGTCATAGGTTAATTTACCATAAGTGTGTGGGGCTTTTTTCAGGGCTTTCTATCCTGTTATGTTGATCTGTGTGTCTGTTTTTGTGCTACTACCATACTCTTTTGGTGACTAGGTTTGTAGTATAGGCTGAAGTCAGAAACCCTAATTCCTCTAGGTCTGTAATTCTTTCTCAAGAATGCTTTAGCTAGTTAGTGTCTTTTGTGTTTCCACATACATTTAAACATTTTTTTCCTAGTTCTATGAAAAATGCCATTGGTAATTTGGGATTGCATTGAATCCATAGATTGTCTTGGGTAATATGGTCATTTTAAGTATTAATTCTTTAATCCAAGAACATTGTATATCTTTCTATCTGTTTGAGTTTGCTTCAATTTCTTTCATAGTTTTCAGAGTACTGGTCTTTTCCCTCCTTAGGTAGATTTATTCCAAGTTATTTTATTCTTTTTTGATACAATGTATTGATACAATGAATACTTTTACTCCACAGAGCAGTAAAAATGAATGAATCAGAGCTATACATTCACATATATATGTATGAATGAATGTATGTAGATATTTATGTATAGAAGAATTGAGTGAAAAATGCAAGTTATAGAAAGTGTTATACAAAGTATATAAAGTGACAAAACATATAAAATGATACTATATAGTGTTTACTTTATACCTACACACATCTATCTATCTATCTATATGTTAAAGACACAGTAAAAGAAAAAAAGAAGCTAGAAATGATAAATCGGAGAAGGCAATGGCACCCCACTCCAGTACTCTTGCCTGGAAAATCCCATGAACAGAAGGGCCTCGTGGGCTGCAGTCCATGGGGTCGCTAGGAGTCGGACACAACTGAGCGACTTCACTTTATTTTTTCACTTTCATGCATTGGAGAAGGAAATGGCAACCCACTCCAGTGTTCTTGCCTGGAGGATCCCAGAGACGGGGAGCCTGGTGGGCTGCCGTCTATGGGGTCGCACAGAGTTGGACACGACTGAAGCGACTTAGCAGCAGCGGCGGCAGAAATGATAAATAGTGGTGTTAACATCTGAACTTTAGAAGATGTGAGTGAGTTTGTATGCATGAAAAAAATGTATGCTTACCAGTTGGAAAAATACCAGTTGTAACTAAGAACTTTTATATTTGTATTTCAATGAGAAACTTTTTTCAAAGGACACCTGGGGATCTATGTGCTATATTCCAAGCAGGCAGTTTTTACAATTTAATCTGGAATTTTTCTGTTCTTAGAAATAAGCCTCAGGAGGCTAATAAGGCAAAGTTTATTCCTTGAAAGTTATTCAGTTATAAGTTCCCTTATAAAAAGTATCTTGAATATTATAAGATTTCATATTTGACTATGGTATTATTTCTATCATTAAAATGGATGGAAATCCAGAAATTCAGTTGTACTATAGGTTTAGGGAAAATTTAATTACTACTATTTATTGCATCATCTAAATTGACACTAAATGCCATAGTATAACTATAAAATGATATTTTTATATATTGTCTTTTGAGTGTTTTACATTATATTTTATGTTTTTATTACTTTTGCCCTATTCTCAGGGTAAACAAATATCTTTTAAAGTACACATGAGCTATTCTTCAAAAGAATAGAGTTTTATCCAAAGTCATTTGCAATCAAAATAGAGTGTTAATATTTAGAAATTAAAATGAGAACAATGAATTGAGTATAGAAAGAATCTGGTCTTTCCAAAAACATGAATTCAAAAATGCTTTTGCTAAATATCTGAGACTAAAAGAGTTTAATCACTTTTAACTCAGGAAAGCAACATGCTCAGTCTCTGACAAAATGGGTACATGTGTTTTGTGTGTGTGCTTGTGTGAGTGTATGAGAGTCAGCTATGTCTGTTGATTAATGGAGATACACATTTATAGAATCAAATGTTCAGTTCTTCATCCTTGTCCAGTATGTCGTAGAAACAATTTTAACAAACATCTCAAGATTTAAAGTATATGCCTTAAGTGGAAGGGATATACATCTTGTCTCTAAAAGAACTTTGAAGATAGAATCTTTAGTTGGAAAAGAGTTCTCATGGGTGATTTAGGCTCTCCTTGAATTTATAAGTGCTGCTAAATTTAGGCCTTTCTAACCAGGAGAGGCTGAGGTGTGCCATTTCTCTGCTGATCTCCAAACAGCTGCTGCTGTTCCTCAATCTTTTTTGAGATAGACCTGATTTAAAATATCACAACCTCATTTCACACCTTGAATTCTTCTCAGAAAGAGTAATTTAATTTCAGTACCTTTTTAAAGAAACCTATTGTACATTACAACCTTTGTCATATGGTTCAGCTCGTCAGTGTTTCTGGTTTCTGAAGGACGTCCTACAGGCTGTCTGGAATCATTACCCTACAGCATGCTTCTCCTGAGGAATTGCTCCAGAATTTTAGAATAATTTCAGAATTAGAACAATTTTTTTGCGTATGTTTCTTTGGTTATAGAAATGTTCACTTTTTTTTTTCCCCTTCAGAACAACTAACATATACCTGATTTCATTAGTTGATTTGTTCTTTTGTTAATTATGAGGACAAACTTTTGCAGGCTAAGAGTAAAACCTTAACCTGTAAAAAAAAGAAAAAAAAAAAGTCCTTCTTTCCATTCAGTTATTCAGTGTAGTAAATATGGTGCCTTCCACAACATATTTAATACCCCCTGAGATTATTTATATTATCATTTTGCCCAAGATAGGATATAAAGAAGTTAAATATTGTTCCAAGTAACAGTTTTAGGGAAAATATGGCTTTGAGGTTACCATGCTAAAATTGTGTTCTCTTAGTCAGTTTAGAGTTTATGGTTGACTTCTATATGCTTAATGATACAAATTGGACATTATTCTGTAGGTAATAAAGAACCATTAAAGGATGTCAGAGGTCAGATCAGAAGTCAGAGCCACAAATGCTGATGGGTTCTTAGAAAAGGTACTTGATTGCAGTGCTGATAATGGAATAAAGAGGGCTGAGGGCAAATGAATGAGAGAAGATGTCATATAGATATTTTGTAATGCAGTGACAAGAGGGATGGAGACAATGTATGTTTTGCTTATAGAATGTCATGTGAAATTTAACCACCATTTTTTTACAAAAATTTTAGGGAAAATTGTTACATTCAAAAAATGTCCAAGTTTACTTCTAAAAGTTTCTGTAGTTTATGGTAAAAAAAAAAAAAATCACTAATTTTGAACCCTTGGTAGTTTTCAGTTCAGTTCAGTTCAGTCACTCAGTTGTATCCAACTCTTTGTGACCCCGTGAATCGCAGCACGCCAGGCCTCCCTGTCCATCACCAACTCCCGGAGTTCACTCAAACTCATGTCCATCGAGTCGGTGATGCCATCCAGCCATCTCATCCTCTGTCGTCCCCTTCTCCTACCCTCAATCCCTCCCAGCATCAGAGTCTTTTCCAATGAGTCAACTCTTCGCATGAGGTGGCCAAAGTACTGGAGTTTCAGCTTTAGCATCAGTGCTTCCAAAGAACACCCAGGACTGATCTCCTTTAGAATGGACTGGCTGATAAAAGATGTTTAATATTCTATTGCTGATATCTACCTGTGTGTCTATAAATTGAATATAGCTCTGTGTTTTTATACTGTGGATTTACTGCAAGCATTACTTGTTCCTCGGAGCAAACATCAAATTTCATTTGGTAAAAAGGTCCCTGGTGTACTTCAATAATGATTTTCCTTAGGCAGTTGTGTACTGTAACTTGAAGTTGAATAACATCTTTAGAGTTGATTATTTTCAAGGGATTAAAGGTTTGAAAGATACTAGTTCTTCCAGCAATCATCAATTTACAGGAAGTGCCTGAGACTGAATTTATTATTTTTTTAATTAATAGAAGAAGATTATAAGCACCTGCATTCTTAATTCAATACAAAATCTGAATGTATTATATTGGAGGCTCTTCAAGAAAGGAGTTAATATTTGAAGAATTATTTTTAGTGAATTTCTGCTTTCTTAAGCTAGATGTGGAAAACAGTAAAGAAACGTTTATCAGTCTACCATAGTCAGCACTCTAGCTACTGTTTCCATTGAAGAAGTCCCAGGTCAAATAGATTGAAAAAGCCATTTAATGGCATTCTTCCTTAATCCGTGTTCCATCCTGGAGGTGGAAGGAAGGGGTTATCCTTTTTCCTTTTCATTTTCTCCTCTTTATTTGGGCTTAAATTTATACTTGGATAATCTTTATAGAAGACAAACAAGCCTTGTTTCCTGTCAAAATATAACACTAACAAAAAACTGGCATATGAAATGTATCTTTTCTTTTTCTGAGTTCATGATCTTTGCCTTTGAGTAATATATCCTGCTAGGTTTTGATTTTTTGTTCCAAGATTCTCAGTCTTTGGGCAATCCATCACTGTAAAGTCCAAAGTTAGAAGAAAACCCACATTAAATATTTATACTCCACTCCCAAAGGCTCTATTCCTCCCTTCAGAGGGAGATAGAAAATACTTGGCCATATGAAGTTGACTGTATAATGTAAGAATAGTAAATTAACAGTTAAGCACTCATATACTCACATACATTTTGCATAGTTGAACATCTATGAAAATGTAATCACCATCACCATAGTAAAATGATATTTTTTGTACTTTTTGTAAGTGTTAAATATTGCTCCAAGTCACTTGTTCTTTTCACTGTCCCATAACAAACCACAAAATATTCTATGCTTTAAAACAACCATTTATTACACTCATGAACTCAGTGGCTCAGGCTTTTAGAATGGGCTTCATGGGTTCACTTGTTTTTGTTGTTGTTGTTTTTCTACTCTTTGGTGCCTCTTCTGAGGAAACTACCAGCTTGGAGAAGGGGACTGCTGGATAACTTGGGGTGGGGTCATCCAAAGGGGTCTTCACTCATATACTTGAGAGTGATCCTGCATGTTGCCCGAGACTTCCCTAGACTGTTGACTGGTACACCTACATGTGGTATCTCCAGGTGGTTCCTTCACATGACTACCTCAGGCTTTCTTCTAGAGCATCATAGAGCAGGACTTCCCTGTAATCTACTGGCTAAAAAAGAGTTGTAAATGTACTCACAATTACACAAGGAGGAAACAGACAGCACCTGTTGGAAAGGTACTATAGAGTTCTACAAGGGCATTTAAGAAAGCTTGTATGTACCCAGTGCATGATCATCATTTCCGCTTACTGTCTATTCTCTATCCTAAGAGGTATCCTCCTTGAAACTATGTGTGAAAAGAAAAAAGAAAATTCACATAAAGTAATTTTCTTAAGAAGAATAAAATAGGTTAAAAACCAGGACTACAAAATGCAAACTATTAATACAAAGCTTGATTTATTTCCCTGTTTTACATCATCAAAGATTTCCCTTGAAAGTGTTGGCAGAGTTCAAAAATAACTCAATTATGAGTCTTATATTAAGCCACCCACACAATCTTCTAAAAGGTTTCTAGACTTCTAATCTGTTTCCCGCATATGCATACTGTATATATGTATAAATTAAATACTATAGATATATCTTAGATCCTTACTTACAAAAGCAAGGAAAAAGGAACCGCTATTGAGAATCTTTTATATGTTATGCACCGAGCACATGTTATTTCATTAATAATACCTGTGGGAGGTGCGTGGTATTATCTACTTTTCATGAAAAAGGAACTAAAGCTCAGATAGATTAATTGAATTGCTTTACCTCAGGAAGACAACTCCAAACTTGAATGGGGATACAGAGCTATCAGATTCAGAAGTGGTAGGTTAAGAATATATTAAGAATTAACCAATTAAAATCAGGCTGTTATAATTTTAAATTAATGAAAAACAATATCCCATTAGCTTTTAACTCTGCCTGTTGTTTATACTACATGCCTTTGATGAGCTCAGTTTCCCACACTGGTGTATAATTGTTTTCAATTATACACTGTTACTTTCCTCTTCCCTTATCATTGCCTAACTAATCTCTCAGGTAATAATAGATATATAGAGATATAAAAATTGAGAAAACCAAAATTGTCAATCAGAAGTCTTTCATTTTATCAGCACCAAATCTATAAAACCACTTGTATCTATGCATATTGGTAAGATTAATGTTGGTCCTTATGTAATGCATGGAACTTATCTTCTCCTGCTATTAACGACTTTTAAAATCCTTTATAAAAGGACTTTGAAACTCCAGTCAGTTGCTTTCTTTCCTGAAGTTTGAATCACTCTTACTATAAATTATTCTCTTCAATTTACAAGTTTTTTCCCAGGGAGTCCTACAAACAAATGAAATCCACTGCACATTCTTCTCTCCTCTCCATAACTCCTTTTGACTCTCCATTCACCCCTACAATCACAGTTCTCAAGGAGTTGATGATATTCGCAGTCTTCCCAAATTCAGTTCTACTGTGCAACCCATTTCAGTCTGGCATAGTCAGCTTCAGAGAAATTGCTTTGTTGAAGTCACCAGAGACCAGCATATTGCCATTGGATATTTCAGTTCTCTTCTTATTTAACTGCTTAGCAACTTTTGAAAAGTGCCTTTCTTCCTTGTCCTTAAAGATTCTTTTCTTTCCCTCCTGTAGTCGGTTTAACACCATAGTCTTTCCCCCCCCAGTGTTTTTCCACTTGTAATTGCTAATTTGGAAATGCCCTAAAGCTTTGTCTGGGCCCACTTCCTCATACCACACACTTTGTGCTGATGTGCTTGATATTTCATATTTGTCCCTTCAGATTCCCTACTTATCCTCCTCCCACTTGGGTTGGTGACTCATGGGGCGATTTCATATAGATTGCACCAATGGCTGTCTTTGTGCTATGGCTTATGATTGGGTTTGGTCAGTGTGAGGCAAGGGAGGATACTGGAGACTTGGAAGATAACACGGTGGGGGAAGTTATTGCCCATCTCCTCCCTGGCTAAATCACTGAAAGGGAGATACATTCTAGTATCCTACTATGCAAGTCTGTGGCTCCTATCAGATGATCTTCTATACTCTGAGGTTTCTTAGCTGCAACATCTCTAGTCCATTTGGGCTTAGGGTCAGTAAGTTCCCAGGTTTTGCTAGAGCAGGATACAGCACCAGCCTCTAATAGCTTTTCTAATCTCTGTCCACACTTCCTAAATAATCCTTTTATTAAACTCCTACTTATTCGTTTTAATAGTATTATTTTCTGTTTCCTATTGGGATCTTTACACATAGGATCCTTCACCAGGAAACAAAGAGTGAGGTGGAGTTACAGAAACAAAGGCTTATCTGCAAGTTATTCCTGTGAAAGATAAAAAAGAAGAAAAGGAAGATAAGGCAGAAAGAGCCTTCAGACAACAATGCAGCTCAAATACCTGAGAAAAAAAGAAAGGTGGAAGATGCAGCATTGGTTATGAGTAGCATCAGATTATAATGCAGACAGGCCAGTCTCAGCCAGTCACTGGGGAGTTTTGGAGCAAATATGGGTCTTTAAAGGATTCCCCCATTGGACAAAGGTGGCATGACCTTCATACATCCATCATCTTTCATCATCAACCTTTACCTCTGAAGAATGTGACCTTGCTTCAAAAGCTACATGTATTCTGAAGGAAAAAGAACTCAAAACTGTCAGCTAACTGAACCCTTTGCAGCTGAATGCAAGTTTTTTCTTGAAGGCAGAGCTTAGTAGCATAGCTGTCTGGTTGCCATATCAGGGGAACTGTATTTCCGTATCTTCACATATTGTCTGTATCAGACAATTCACAATATTATGCCTCTGTATTTCTTTTATTAGTTCTAGGCTTATCTCACTACCTACTAATCCTTTAAACCTCCAGTTCTCTTCACAAATTTACCACATCCCGAAACAAATATACTGGTTTTTCTCTTCTTCTTACACTTGATACTGCTCTAGTATTTGGGGGCTTCCCTGGTAGCTCAGCGGTTAAAGTGTCTGCCTGCAATGCGGGAGACCCAGGTTCCATCCCTGGGTTGGGAAGATCCCCTGGAGAAGCTCTACTATTTAGAAACTTTAAACTCCACCGTTATGTACTCTGTGTTGCTGTTGTTTAGTTGCTAAGTCATGTCTGACTCTTTGTGACCCCATGGACTGTAGCCTGCCAGGCTCCTCTGTCCAAGGGATTTCTCAGGCAAGAATACCTGGAATGGGTTGCTATTTCCTTCTCCATGTCATCTTCCTGATCCAGGGGTTGAACCCTTGTCTCGTGCAGTGTTTGGTGAGTTCTTTACCACTGAGTCACCAGGGAAGCCCTCTGTACTCTGTGCTCAAGCCAAAACTACAGGAGTCATTCCTGACCCCCTCATCATGCACACAATGTATCCTGTTCATTATCAGATATGACTCCAGAAATGTATCTTGAATTTGGCTTTTTACTGTCATCTCTACTATGATTTTCCTACTTAAAGCCACTTCCAGCTCTTATCCAGTTACTGGAAAAGCCTTCTGTTTTGGCCTTCCCACTTCCATTCATATTATCTTCCAATCCATTGAAGAAAAAAAAACTTTGTAAGATATTTGGGGAATATGTTTGTCTCCTTCTCAAAAGATGTCAGTGGCTTCATACTTTACTTGAGCTAAATCCTCAACATGGCCTCTAAGAAAGTTCATGTGTGGCTTTTACCTGTTTCTGTGAGCTAATCACGTGTCCCTTCCTCTCTTCCTCACCAGGCTCCAGTCACACTTACCTTCTCTGGAGGTCTTCTAATATTTATATTCTTTTATTTTGTGTTTGTGTCTTCACTTCCAGGCTCTGCTCAAAATGTTTTTCTTTTCACTCAAGTTTATAACTATCACTCAACTTTTATGATTTAATTTAAATAAAACTTTTACATGTATTCCACTTTGGAACTCTTAATCTAAATCAGGGCTCTTTCATAGAGTTCCATTACCTGTATCTCATGTAACTTACTCACAGTTTGGGGTAGTGGTAAAGAATCCTCCTGCCAGTGCAGGAGATGCAGGAGATGTGGGTTTGATGCCTGGGTTGGGAAGATCCCCTAGAGGAGGAAATGGCAATCCACTCCAGTGTTCTTCCCTGGGAAATCCCATGGACAGAGGAGCCTGGCAGACTACAGTCAATGGGTTGGTGAAGAGTCAGACATACTCAGTGGCTGAGCACACACACTGCAGCTTATAATTATTTATTTGAGTAGTTGGTTTTGTTGAATGTGGATCTTTCAACCAAACAAGATCAAGGAACTGTCTTATAACTGCATCACCAGCATTTGGCTCAGTGCCTATCATGTTACTGGGTCTCAATTTATACTTCTTTTCATAGATAAATGAACAAGTAATTATAAACCAAATGATAACTTTAGTGTTCCATTTAATTTCATCCTATTTTTATTTCAGAAATTCTATGATTGATATTTTGGATCTCTTTTTTCACTCCTATGATTTTTCCATGGGTTACCTTATTTTTAGGGATTTATGACCCTTGAATCCCAGTAAATATTTTCAGTCACCAGAATTCATGTACATGGAGTCTTCAGTGTACCTTAGCATGTATTAACATTATTCAGCGATTGGAGTCATTACACACTGACTTTGAATAATCATTTAGAAATGTATGTTTAATGTGAGTAACATACATCCAGCCAATCAGATCCATTTATCTAGACGTTGTTATTGTTGTTTAGTCACTAAGTTGTGTCTGATTCTTTTTGTGACTCCATGGACTGTAGCCAGCTATATTCCTCTGTCCATAGGATTTTCCAGGCAAGAATACTGGGGTGGGTTGCCATTTCCTTCTCCAGGGGATCTTCCTGACACAGGAATTGAATCCGCATGAATCAGTGGATTCTTCACCCCTGAGCCACCAGGGAAGCCCCTTATCTAGACATTGTGCCTTATTCGTGAAGAGATTGATTTCTTTTCCTAATTCTGGAGAAATGTTTTAATTCAGGTACAACAGGCCAAAGAGCCTTCTCCAACTCCTCCACTGTAAGCATTTCCTACCACCAACTAAGCCAAGTGACATGTCCATTGACTAGTTGAGAATGCACTCCAACAGCCAGCAGAGTGGATTCTTCCTGACTTTCATTTTATGTGCCCAGAGAAAACCCCATGCAGGACAACAGGAAGTCTGTTGAAAGCATCTTAAGAAATCTCAGCTGAATACTGTTATTTTCTTTGTATACATTTATAAAGAGAAGGAGACTATAAGGAAATGTTGCCATCATCCCCATCTCCTTCTGAGGCATAGCTATGCCTCTTGATTTAATATTACACGTGTAACATTTTTCTTTACAGACTTATGATACATTATTTCAGCTAGTTTAAAATATTTGCTTAGGAAATATGATGTGTTAGTTCATCTAGTTTAAAACATTTGATTAGGAAAACCATCTTCATTTTTACCCCACCCTTACTTATTTTCTTATTTGGCTGCATGTCATATGGTGAGAGTTGGAAATAACCAGAATTGTGAAAATCAAAAGGCTTCCATTAGGAGAAGAGTCAGAAGGAGAAATTCTATTCAGAGCATACTGGTGTTGGAATTAACCAGATCAAAGAACCAGAGAACTTACTTTGAGTCCTTCAGGGATGTCATAACCCTCTAAATACCTCTTGCTGAAATGCAAATGGATTAGATCAATTTAGAAATCCTGTCCTTGATACAAAAAGTGCAGACCTAAGGTGACAAGATAATGCTAAATAAAGAAAAGCTATGTAGTGTTTTTGTTAAATATCTAGATGTAATTTATGTATTGTCCTGGTGCTCATGTGTAAGTGTTGTTATTATATATTGCTTAACTGACAGCTCGATTATGGCATCCCTTGGAAATGCTCATTTATATGAAGTCAGTTATATTTAACAACCAAACATAGAAGCTATGTGAAGTAAAGCTTTTTTTTTTTTTAATTGTAAAAGCTTTGTATCTCTAAGCACAACTTATTTTGTTTATGTCCAGTCAGTTGAAGGGAGGGGAGGTGGCTTTAGGGAAAGTGAAACCTTTGGTGACTTCTGTTCCTGACTCCTTCTTGATGAGCCATTTTGTCTTTATCAACTTCAGGGTCTCCTTTTAACTGCCCTATCCTTGTTTTTCATTATGGAAAAAGCATTTAAGTGAATTCGTTCTGTAAATATTTACATATCCCAAGCAGCCTTCTAAGCCCTGTGAACCAGCAGTGAACAGATAAAAATCCATGTCTTCATGGAAGTTCTATCTTAGAGCACAGGAGAGGATGGTGACTCAAAATCGAATAAATATGGTTCAGATGAAAGGCTAGTTAAATAAGTATTTTTAGTTATTTAATTCGTAGCTTATCTGGTAAAGAATCCACCTGCAATACAGGAGACCCTGGTTTGATTTCTGGGTTGGGACGATCCCCTGGAGAAGAATATGCTACTCACTCCAGTATTCTTCGGCTTCCCTGGTGGCTAAGCTGCTAAAGAATCGCCTGCAATGTGGGAGACCTGGGTTTGATCTCTGTGTAGGGAAGATCCCCCTCGAGAAGGGAACAGCTACCCACTCCAGTATTCTGGCCTGGAGAATTCCATGGGCTGCGCAGTCCATGGGTTTGCAGAGTCAGACATGTCTCTTTTTCATAATAAATTTGATATGAACATTTGATAATAAGATATTATATTCCTAACAAAAGTGTAATGGAGGGATGGTATGTATGAATGTTCAAGTGTAAATTGAATGACCAGGTAAGACTTTATTGAGAAAACAATTTGTGTAAAGATTTGAAGAATGTTCGTTAATCAGTCTTTTTTAAAAATAAATATTTATTGGAGTATAGTTGCTCTACAATTTGTGTTAGTACTTTCTGCTGTTATAGCAAAGTGAATCAGCTATGTGTATACATATGTTCCCCATTTTTGGAGTCCCTTCCTATTTAGGTCACCACAAGCATTAAACAGAGTTCCCTGAGCTATACAGTAGGTTCTCATTAGTGATCTGTTTTATATGTAGGTGATTTATTTTATGCGTAGTATCAATAATGTCTATATATATGTCAATCCCAATCTCCCAATTCATCCCACGACCCCACTTCCCCCCTTGGTGTCCATACATTTATTTTCTACACCTGTGTATCTATTTCTGCTTTGCACTTAGATCATCTGTAGCATTTTTCTAGATTCCACATATATGTGTTAATATACGATATTTGTATTTCTCTTTCTGACTTATTTCATTCTGTATGACAGTCTTAACGCATCATTTTATTTTATTTTTTTTCAAGTCCAATCCACAGACTTTATTCATTTATTTTTAAATTTAATTTTATTTTTTAACTTTACAATATTGTATTGGTTTTGTCATATATCAAAATGAATCCACCACAGGTATACATGTGTTCCCCATCCTGAACCCTCCTCCCTCCCCATACCATCTCTCTGGGTCATCCCAGTGCACCAGCCCCAAGCATCCAGTATCGTGCATCGAACCTGGACTGGCGACTCGTTTCATATATGATATTATACATGTTTCAATGCCATTCTCCCAAATCATCCCACCCTCTCCCTCTCCCACAGAGTCCAAAAGACTGTTCTATACATCAGTGTCTCTTTTGCTGTCTCGTATACAGGGTTATTGTTACCATCTTTCTAAATTCCATATATATGTTAATGCATCATTTTAAATTTGAGTTTCTTATACCAAATTTTAGTAAATTTTTTTTGAGGGATTTTAGTAAATTTCAGAGCAGGTATCCAGGTGGAAACCTGTAGTTAATTAATAAATAAATAAATTAATTAATAGTAATTAATAAATTACTATTGTAATTTTAATTAGCTTGTTGGTAATTTATCAGACAGACCTCTGGAATCATGTCAGCTCATGAATACCCATGGACAGGCCATGTTAAGGAAAGGAGAGAGACCCGGGGAGCAGGTTAAGAAGCTATCACAATCCAAGTGAATGAGAAACTAAATGAAGACATCGACATTTTTCCAAAATGACATTTTCCCAATGTGATCAGGATTCTTGCCTTTCCTGTATTTCTTTTTGTTCCTTGTTACCTTCCGAATAGTGCCCCAACCTCTCTATTTAGCATTGAAATTCTGTAAAAAATTGGCCTCTTATTGGTTTCTCTAATAGTTTTGTCTGCATTCCAGTGAAACTTTATTTACATAAGTAGCTGGTGAGCCAATATTTTCTGTAATCAGTGGTTTGGCTAGCCTTGGTCTACTTTATGAGACTTCCATTCTTAGTTTATGGCTTCTATTCTAAAAGTTATCTCACTAGTATGAGAAACTGCTGAATTTATAGCCAATGTGTCAACATTCCAGGTAGGAAGTTTGGAGGCAGAGAGGAGATTAAAAGAGCACGTTCCAGCTCTTCCCTCAAATAGAACCTTCCTGTATATCTCACCCAACATCTGCCAAATCTCACTGACCACTTCTTCATGCAAAGAACCGATGGAATCTGTTTAGGTGGATATATTTTCATTTAATAAAATTAGGTTTCTTGTTATGAAGAAAGCAAGAAAGAATGGGTATTGTGTGGGTTTCTAGCAGTCTCTCTCCTGTCAGATACCTAACAGGCAGGTCAGTTTCTTCATTTGTCAAAATGGGAGACTTACTGCCTCACAGAGTTGTTTGGTAAAGATTGAATAATCCAACTTTCTGCCATAAGGGTGGTGTCATCTGCATATCTGAGGTTATTGATATTTCCCCCGGCAATCTTGATTCCAGCTTGTGCTTCTTCCAGCCAGCGTTTCTCATGATGTACTCTGCATATAAGTTAAAATATACAGCCTTGACACACTCCTTTTCCTTTTTGGAACCAGTCTGTTGTTCCATGTCCAGTTCTAACTGTTGCTTCCTGACCTGCATATAGGTTTCTCAAGAGGCAGGTCAGGTGATCTGGTATTCCATCTCCTTCAGAATTTTCCACAGTTTATTGTGATCCACACAGGCAAAGGCTTTGGCATAGTCAATAAAACAGAAATAGATGTTTTTCTGGAACTCTCTTGCTTTTTCCATGATCCAGCAGATGTTGGCAATTTGATCTCTGGTTCCTCTGCCTTTTCTAAAACCAGCTTCAACATCAGGAAGTTCACGGTTCATGTATTGCTGAAGCCTGGCTTGGAGAATTTTGAGCATTACTTTACTAGCATGTGAGATGAGTGCAGTTGTGGAGTAGTTTGAGCATGAAAGTGAAAGAGGAGAGTGAAAAAGTTGGCTTAAAGCTCAACATTCAGAAAACTAAGATCATAGCATCCGGTCCCATCACTTCATGGCAAATAGATGGGGAAACAGTGGAAACAGTGGCTGAGTTTATTTTTCTGAGCTCTAAAATCACTGCAGATGGTGATTGCAGCCATGAAATTAAAAGACACTTGCTCCTTGGAAGAAAAGTTATGACCAACCTAGACAGTATATTAAAAAGCAGAGTCGTTACTTTGTCAACAAAGGTCTGTCTAGTCAAGACTATGGTTTTTCCAGTGGTCATGTATGGATGTGAGAGTTAGAATATAAGGAAAGCTGAGTGGTGAAGAATTGATGCTTTTGAACTGTGGTGTTGGAGAAGACTCTTGGGAGTCCCTTGGACTGCAAGGAGATCCAACCAGTCCATCCTAAAGGAGATCAGTCCTGGGTGTTCAGCACAAGGACTGATGTTGAAGCTGAAACTCCAGTACTATGGCCACCTGATGAGAAGAGCTGAGTCATTTGAAAAGACCCTGATGCTGGGAAAGATTGAGGGCAGGAGGAAAAGCGGCGACAGAGGATGAGATGGTTTGATGGCATCACTGACTCAATGGACATGGGTTTGGGTGGACTCCGGGAGTTGGTGATGGACAGGGAGGCCTGGCGTGCTGCTGTTCATGGGGTTGCAAAGAGTTGGACACAACTGAGCAACTGAACTGAACTGAATAATCCAACACTGTCAGGGGAATGTCCTGCATACTGTAAGCTCTTAGTAAAACCAACACATTGCTGAAATTGCCTTATTTTCATCTTTTATGTGTTTCTCTGTTACATTTCTGGTGTCTGGAATGCTTTCAAGCACACAAGAGATTGGTAAACATCTTTTGGAGTAAATTAATGAACTGCCATTGTCATCAGTTTAGGTTTTTAAGTTGTAGGTAACAGAAACTGATTCTGGCCTGCTTATTTGTTATTAAAATAATGATACCTTTAGAAGTGACAGGATACCTAGAACGTCAGGGTCAAACAGGGACAGGTATCCTCATTATTGCTATAATCATTAAGACCAGAGCTATTTTCATGCTGTTCTTGCATAACTCCGTTCAACAGTTAAAGCCCCATGAGATGGAGTCTGATCATCAAAATGTTACTGAATCATCTGTCTCCCTCTGGATACAACAGGGCACCTTGTTTTACAGTCCCACCAAAATGGCATTTAACTAGAGAGAAGCAAAGAGTCAGGATGAAATCAATGTGAAGGATGAAATCAGCAGAAAGAAACTGCGTGGAAAGCGCAAAATTACCTATCACAGTCTCATTCCTTTTAGTTTGTGTTGCTTCCACAATGTTATGGTTGTGATATAAGAGCATACCCTGGGAGGAAAAAAAAAAAAAGATCTAGCAATTTGTCCTCTGTTACTGCATCGGTATCTTCATTTTTTTTTTTTTTTTCCATTTAAAAGTAAACTATCACCTTGTAAAACGAATTGCTGGAACCGTAAACATATGAGACCAACACAAAGAGATTTGCTGTTGTTGTTGTTGTTTTTTTTTTTTTTTAGTGTAAGATGACAGAATATGATAGTAAGGTTGTAGGGTTGATAGTGGAGAAGAGTAAAGAGATATTGAAAAAAGATTAGGCACTAATGCCAAATACAGGTTCCATGCCTTTAGGTACTGACATCTATGTACTTAAGCCTTCCATTGATTTAATTGCATAAATATCTAAGTAATTGTTTCTAAATATTTTAGTTTCGATAACGATTACAGTGCCAGTCTGGTGGGTCACTGAGCGATTGATTACTTTCTCTGATAAAAAGTTAAAGCCAGATGGTTTTTCATTTTGTTTGCTTTTATAGATGTTGCAGTGAACGCAGGGCCATGACAACCTAGGGGTTTATTTTTAAGCATGATTCACAGTAGTTCTATCTACTATCATTATGAAAGTCTGTCAGACATTTGAAATTGCTTTAGTTTGGTAAATTTTATTGGGAGTTTTACACATGGTAAAATTAAATTTTTCTTTTACTGCTAGGAAAACAGTTTATATGCCTCCTGTACTGATATGCATAATTGTAAATATATATGCTGGGGGCTTCCTCAGTGGCTCAGTGGTAAAGAATCTGCTTGTTGGGCAGGAGATGCAGGTTCTGTCCTTGAGTTGGGACGATCCCCTGGAAGAGGAAATGACAACCCACCCTGGCACTCTTGCCAGGAAAATCCCATGGACAGAGGAGCCTGGCAGGGTACAGTCTATGGGGTCACAAAGGATCAGACATAACAGAGTGACTGAACACACACACACACACACACACATACACACAAGCACAAATATCTGTGCTACCACTGATGACCATTCCAAACCATTGTTAGAAAATTGACAGACCAGCAGATTGTTTAGGTAACTTAGATCTTACTTAGCTTCTTTTAAAAATTTTGTTTTATGGGACTTCCCTGTTGGTCCATTGGCTAAAATGCTGTGTTCCCAATGCAGGGGGCCTGCATTCGGGGTCCTGGGTTCGATTCCTGGTTGGGGAAGTAAGATCCCATGTGCTGCAGCTAAAACAAACAAAAAAAAGATCCTGCATGCTGCAACTACAACCCGATGCAGCCAGATAAATAAATAAAGTATTTAAAAAAAAATTGTTTTAAACATAACATTCATTTAGATATTTAAAAAACTGAAAGTTCAGATTGGTAAAAGTGGCACCTTTCTTTGCTCTTGGAATATGGAGTTTATAAAGCTGAACAACATAAAAAAAACTACTTGTATGAAACTAGACCTTATAGAATTTTCTTCACACTTTGTATTTTTAATCATATTTCTTCTATGATGTGGCATTAGAAAATGTATATAAAATGCCATTAAAGAGTGAGCAATGAAATATTATCATGCAAAATAGAATAACTGTGAAATATATTATTTAGGAATTAAAAATCTTTAGCATTCTATAACTTGTCAGTTTTTTTCTTCGTTTAAAAATGCTAATCTTTCATCTTTATGTTTTTCTTTCTACAGTGATTTAATATCTTATTGAAACTACAAACTCATACCCACAGTGGTCTCATGTTGACAGATTGCATAGTTTGAAAGCATGACATATTTTATAATGAAACATGCCATGTGGAAACTTTGAAGCCTAAATTCTGCCAAAATCGGAATAAAGAATTCCTCACCTGGTATGTAAGAGATCTCCTGACCACCACCATGACAAACCAGGAAAAGTGGGCCCACCTCAGCCCCTCAGAATTTTCCCAGCTTCAGAAATATGCTGAGTGTAAGTATTCATATTGATATGATTTTACTTGGTATTTATTTTAAATGACATGTTATATACCTACAAAAACAGATTATGGGTCCTGTTCAGCATCAGGATAAAGGTCTTTTGTGTTTGTGAGTAAGTGGACTTGAAACTACTTGTTTGGCATGAGGAAAAGGAAAATGACTAAATCTAGAAGAAAAAGAACTGGCTGTTAGATGCAAAACTGAGCTTGGAAACCCTCCAGCTGTAATAGGTGTGATGCAAAGGATAAAGCAGTTTGGGAGAATAGAGATTGGTGAGTCTGTAACCAAGAAGAAGGATTAGCAGAAGGAAGAGGAAAAGTGAATTATTTTTTTTTCCCCCTTGTTTGTTAGCATAACATTTCTCTAAGACTGGGAATAGGGAGTCTTAGATACATTGTGGCCAATCCCACATGTATAATAAGAGGTTGTAAAATAAAAATAAAGAATAAAATAGATTGTAAAAGAAAGAGAGGGTATTTGGGTGTGTGTATTAATACAAAGATAAGCCATGGTGATTTGCTTTATAGTGTGCAATTTTTAAATATGGTTATCTTTACATATGAACAGCAGGATCGTATTTATGTTTCTACCATGGATTTTCGAAAATATATATATTTCACAAACTGAGTTTCACCTGTAAATATGGGGGGCAGCGAGAAAATGAAGCAACTAAGAAATAGAAAGCAGCAAAAGGTTGCTGGGAGCATGATGAGTAGAGAAAAAATAAGCAGAGAATGTCATAGAATGGTGATTATGAGTGACGAAAATGCAAGAAATGGACAGTGAGAAAGAACCAATAGCACATAGTAGTGAAGGAGGCAGAAGGTGGAGCAGCTGGCTGGAGATGCTTATGCCAAGAGTTGGGGCGTGTAGGAGAGAAGTGACAAGAATGGATTGAATGATGTTTTGAAGGAGAGGTGGAAAAAATGATTAAACTCAAATGAGGGATCTTGAATAACAATAAGTAGATAGGTGAGTGATAATAAGACTCACATTTATGGGGTACATATTATAAGACAGGAACTGTCTTAGAATGTCTGTTTATATGAAAAGGCCAATAAATAGGTATTCCAGTCTTTCTAACTGGAGAGCTGAAGTGTTCTGGGTAAGGTTTTGAGAGTGCTGGTGGATATTTGCAAGGAAGATGCAAATTCCTATAAGAACCTGTGAGTTTTTTCCATCAATAATGATTAAAAATAAACAAAACAAAACCAACAGCAACTACCAAATCAGGGGGAGGAGGGCAAATAATTGGTATCAAAATGTGGTCCCAGCTTCAAAAACTGTTTGGAGCCCCTGAAAGCATGGTTCATCTACTTATCTCATGAGGACAGTTTAGTCCAGAATGGCTGAATTCTTGTCAGCATGTTTATACTCAGTAGTTTTGAAGTTGACTGGATGGCATCACCGACTTGATGGACATGAGTTTGAGTGAACTCCGGGAGCTGGTGATGGACAGGGAGGCCTGGCGTGCTGCAATCCATGGGGTCGCAAAGAGTCGGACACGACTGAGTGACTGAACTGAAACTGAAAAATTGGTTTACCTATGTTTTCTAATTTTTATATGCTCTTTACTGTAAATATTTCTCAACATCTTTATGGAGAGTATTCTGCTTGGCATGGTGGGAAATGCAGATATGCATTTTTGGAATTTACAGTTTAATGAAGGCTAGGAACTGATGGATAAATGACTCTAGATCTAGATAAAATATAATCTAAGGGCTACAAGCAAAGTTTAAGTATCTGTAGGGTTACAGTGTGCCACTTGAGATAGAGAGAAAGTGAAATCTTCATGAAAGAGGAATTTGAAATGAATTAAAAAAAAAAGACAAGGTACATGCAGAAAAATGATATATTTTAAAAGAAAAATTTAGCATATATTTGAGAAAGTTGAGATGAGTCACATTTAGCTACACCACAAATTAAAGAAGTGAGTGAATTAAGGCTTTAAAACTAAGATGGAATTAAAATACACAATACCCAACTTGAGCTAGACAGTGAAAAGTATTTGTAGGATGCTAAGGGTTGGTTGTTATGAACAGCACTATAGCCAAAGAATCTGAATTTGCAAATATGAGAATAGTATTTGAAGCAGACTGAAATTATGGCAGTGAGCTACTGCAAAAAACTAAAAATTTGAATGGAGAAAGATGATAATAAAAACATAGATTTAGTATTATATCATTAAAACTAATGGAAGAGAATTTAGGCAATAATAAAATATGAGACTTGAGAGAGAGAGAAGCAGATTTCAGCTCTAAAAATTTGATTGGAAACATAGGGGAGTTTGATGACATAATTCCCCAAGTAAAATAAACATAATGGTTTTGTTTAGGTTATATTGAACTTAGCTGGACTTTTAAAATATATTTTCCAGTGCTCAGGTACCTATAGGAAGCGTACCTATGGAGGCACTAATATAAAATAGATAAATTATTGCCACATCAGCTATTTATTATTTAGAATAACATTTGCTCAAATATTAAAATTGCATTTGAACAGATAAGTAGAATTTAATGCTAAAGTATTAAATATATTATTGACTACTACTTTTATTTTATTGGCTAAGGACTATGGGAGTACATTTAATTACATCATTAAAATACTTCATTTTGTAATGAATTTACAGAAATACCTATGATAGGTATAATAAAAATTGTCAAATATAAAAGTTGTAACCTATTGAGACAAAGACTAATGGACATTCAATAAAATAGTGAGCAATGACACAGTGAGTATAAGAACATTATTAAAACAGATTTTTTAAGAAGACAAGTTAACTGTAAAGGAAATAAATAGTGCTGATTCCATGATCATTAAACTTCTTCTCTTTTTTAAATAACCTTGACAGCAATGAAAAGTGCTAGATTTAATCCTTGAAGTTTCCTATATAATTAAAACACAAAGACCATTACAATTAGGACGTATCTTTGTGTAATAAATTGCCATTGTCAAAACATAACTGGAAACAAACTTATTAGCCTGAAGATTATAAAAGGGATATATTTTCCATGCTATTCAGTACATGTCATCAGTTTATTTGCAGCCTTTAAGGATCAGATTTTTCACGTTGCGATGCAATGTTGGCAAAGTGACATTCTTCCATAGTCTATTAGCAAAACGCTGTATTAGATTTTAATTACTTTCTTGATTTTAATTGTTTTGTGACTTTCAATAAGAAGTTGTTTGTATATATTTAATGACTCAATTTTTAAAAGTTATTAACTTAAGTCTATATTTGTAGCATGCCAAAGTCATCACTTCGTGGGAAATACATGGGGAAACAGTGGAAACAGTGTCAGACTTTATTTTTTGGGGCTCCAAAAGCACTGCAGATGGTGACTTCAGCCATGACATTAAAAGACGCTTACTCCTTGGAAGGAAAGTTATGACCAACCTAGATAGCATATTCAAAAGCAGAGACATTACTTTGCCAACAAAGGTCCATCTAGTCAAGGCTATGGTTTTTCCAGTGGTCATGTATGGATGTGAGAGTTGGACTGTGAAGAAAGCTGAGTGCCGAAGAATTGATGCTTTTGAACTGTGGTGTTGGCGAAGACTCTTGAAAGTCCCTTGGACTGCAAGGAGATCCAACCAGTCCATTCTAAGGGAAATCAGTCCTGGGTGTTCATTGGAAGGACTGATGCTGAAGCTGAAATTCCAATACTTTGGCCACCTCATGTGAAGAGTTGATTCATTGGAAAAGACCCTGATGCTGGGAGGGATTGGGGGCAGGAGGAGAAGGGGACGACAGAGGATGAGATGGCTGGATGGCATCACTGACTCGATGGACATGAGTCTGAGTGAACTCCAGGAGTTGGTGATGGACAGGGAAGCCTGGTGAGCTGCGATTCATGGGGTCGCAAAGAGTCGGACACGACTGAGCGACTGAACTGATCTGAACTGAAGGTTATATGTGATATATTTCAAATAAGTGTTTTATATGCTTTTGGGGAATGAAGGTGTGGTTGTCAGTTTCTTGGTTGAGATGAATTGAATTCATGGAACTCTTACCCCGACAAAACCAAATCACTCAGTGTTAGTCCTATAATACCATATAGATCTTTTCCTCAAGTTATCTGATCTTGAGTTCTCTCCACAATTGCCATAATATATCGTGTCTTACTTTGTTTAAGCTGCTAAAATGAAATACCACAGACTGGGTAGCTTATAAAGAATAGAAAGTTATTTCTCATAGTTCTGGAGGTTGGAATTCTGAGATCAGGGTGCCTGCATGGATTCTGATAAAGGTCTTCTTTTGAGCTGCAAACTGTCAGCTTCTTGTATTCTCACATGGTTGAAAGAGCAAGAGGGGCAGAAAGTTCTCCTGGGATTCTTATAAAGGCTCTAATCAGAGTTCTAGCTTCAGGACCTCAGGAGAAATTGTCATTTCCTCCTCCAGGGGAACTTCCTGACTAAGGGATTGTACTGGGGTTTCCTGCGTCTCCTGCAGAGCAGGCAGATTCTTTACGGCTGAGCCATCAGGGAAGCCCATTTACCTCCTAACCACCACCCTCCCAACTCATATTGCAAAATAGGATTCCAACATATGTTATGCATTTGGGGAGACACAAATTTTAGTCCATTATACCCTGCAACTATACATGTTTCAACTTCTAGGCTTTCCTCATAATTAATTGGGGAAAAATTAAATGATATTGGCATAGCATTCCTGGTTAGGCAGCTAGCACATCAGTTTGTGTTCAAGTCCTGGTCCCATCATAGTATAGCAAAGTACATAGCACTTTGTCTGACTTTCAAAAGTTATATAACATCTCTGTGTCCCAATTTTCATACTTCTAAAATGGGAAAAATAATAAATATGTCAAATGTTGTGAGTATTAAATTGAATGAGTTAATATATGTCAAGTAATGAGAACAGTGCCTTGTGAGTTGCAAGTAATGTAGCTGTTTACAATCATTATTTTAATAGAGAAGGAGGGACTGTTTTGTTGGCTGTTTGAACATATTGTTGATGATTGAGTTAAAAAGTGCCACATTTTGGAGCATGTAGAACCAATGTCTTTTTTCTGCTCCAGGACCAAATTTTTCTCACAAGGTAGAAGCTTCTGGTGCTGTTGGCAGCCTCAGATGTGTGTTGTCCCCACAAATGCTCAAGGCAGCTAATGCGAAGCCCGCTGTGGCTGCCTACAGCATGCTGAGCGCATGCTCCTGTTTAGGTTTTCAGACTGAGTCACTCCATGGGAAGCATTTCCATTGATATGTGGGAGAGGAGTATAATTTTCTTTCCCACTCTTTATAAAAAGTCATCCAAACTGTTGTTGTAAGATGAAGAGCTCTCACTCCTGCCGTGTAGAGAATTGAGCTTACCAGATTATTAGTTTGTCAGTGCTTCGTGCTGTGGTTTCAAGACATAGCAAAGGGTTAAGAAATTCCAAATCTTTTCATGGACGAAAATATTTTCTATGTAAAATCTACACAGTATTTCCAAGTGATTCATTATCTGCCCACATATTGTCACTTAGGATTAGCTTTTTATTTGCTATTTATAAAGAGTGTTATAGAGCATGTAAATTATTTTTGAGAAATACCGTGTTATTACAGTGAGAACACTTCCGAACTTCATAAATTTCATATTGTTTATAGCAGCTGGCATTGTAGAGAGTTGCAAAATTATATGATGAACTTGTTCTTTTCAATAAGGACCAGTGTGCCTAATATTTGGATGTAGTGTACAATTTCTTCCATTGGAGAGAGGCGTGCAGTATGACTTTGTGGAAAGAACACAGGCTTTGCAGGCAAACTAATATTTGACAGCATTGAACCCCTGTTCTATCTTCAACTTATTAGCCCTAGGGCCTTAGGGAGGTTATATATACTATCTGAGGCTCAGCTTACTCACCTGGAAAAGTGGAATTCCACCTCACAGTGTTGTAGGATTTAATGAGACAGTAGCCATCATCATCAATAATAGATTTTTAGTATCCTAAATACAAGTATTGATTCTTTTAATACAGTAAGCCTTAAAGAAGGCAGATGATCTCTTAGGAAGATTACTTGGCCCATTGCTGTGGCACAATAAGTGATGGCAAAGATCAAAACAGTAATAATTCATTTAATATTTCTTACAAATATCACTTTGTTATTTAAAAGGCTGTTAATCATGTTTCACAAGTAGGAGAACCTGGAATCCAGGATTCATCAGGTCCTCTTATCTCCAACAGCCACAACCAACTCTCAAAGGGCTTTGGTATACGGGACAGAGCTTCTAACTGTGCCTGTGGCTTTTGCCCCCAAAAGTACCTTTCTGCTCTCTTATTCTGCTTCATTGCACTGGATCCTGTGTGGACTTCCATGATACCCTGTCTTAAGTGGAGTCATTTTTCTTCATCCCGCCCACACATCTTTCTCCTATTTCTGGAACCTCCCTTACTCTGACTTATGAAAAACATGGGAGGGAAAAGAGAGGAGAATACAATCAGCACACAATTGTAATAATAATAAAAAAATTGTCAGAGTCCTTTGCTGTCTTAAGTAGCTTTCCTCTCCCAAGAAACCCCACGCTCCAGCATGATGATCTGTATCTTTGAGATATCTTTTGGGCTTGATCCATACCTGAAGGTTTAAGGAGGTGGAGGGAGAGACTAGACCTCCCCTGTGCATATTCAGCTTATTGGTAAACAAATTTAGATCACATATTAGCCCTCTAATTCATCTCAGTGGGATTAGCTCTCTTACAGTTTGTCCTAGACTCTTTGTTACATTGGCTCTGTTTTGGGAGGCCAAGCCACTTAATGTTAATTACTCTCTTTGCCCAGACAGAAGAACAAATGGCTCAGAGTCAATTAGCATAGTGGCTAAGAGCACATAACATCTTGTTAGGTTAAACTGGGTTTGAGTTCAAGTGCTGTGATGCGCACCTTGTTTTCCTCACCATGCCCTAGGATTGCAATAAGGATTCAGTGTGAAGAGGCCTGTGACGTGCTCAGTACTCAATCAATTACTCTTTTGTTGAGAATCCTAATGGTGGTGATGGAGGTGATTTCCTATGAAAATCACTTCTACTACTCACGCAGACTGTCTTGACTTTGCCCTGACACTTGTCTGCAGTTGGAACATGTGACTCTATTTTAGATAATCCATGTCTTTCATTTCCGACCCTGTTTCTTCTTATTCACATTGGTTAACTCAGCAGTTCCTGGCTCTGACCCAGATTTTATTTCTGGAATGTATGTTGGCTGCATAATCTCTTTCGCCTCATCTCTGGCTTTGGTTCCTATTTGTTGTACTGCTTCAGGCCGAATTTCCTGTTGGTGGCTTCTCTGGGTCCATGTAGCTTAAGTTTTTCAATACCTGAATCTTGTAGTAGTAAAAGAAAGTAATAACTATGAATGTCTGAGTTTCCATTATTTCAGTATCCTGAAAAAACATCGTTTTCAATGACTTTTAACATCTATTTTTTTTCAACTTTTCAAAAATGCCCCAAAGCCATAATTTAAGACTTATGGTCAAACAAACTTTAATATTGAAGTTAGGATTTCTGAGAAATATTTTGATCAGAGTGGACTGAATTGGGCTATGATTGGAAAAATTAACAAAATCTCAGTGGCTTAACAAAACAGAAGCTTATTTCTTGCTCCTATTTACATTTCCAAATCTGAATCAGCAAATGATTTAATTTCACATTGTCCTTAATCAAGTCCCAGTCAGATGGAGTAGTCATCAGCTTTAAAAATTGGCACATGCTGTGACAGAGAGAAATAGACTTTGTACATTGGGGGCTGACTCTTAAGACTTCGTCCTGATAACGTCATTGCTTACGTTTCTTTGGCCCAAGCAATCCACATGATCACATCTAACTTGAAGGGAGTACAGAAGTGCATTCCTTCTGTCTGTATAGCATTTGGGAAAGAGAGAAATATTTGGTGAAAACTACAAATGTGAACAGTAACTCACAAGTATTTCCTATGGAACTTTAAGAAAGTCATTGCAATCTCTTTAAGGTTCTGTTTCTTCACCTTATAAAATGAGGCTAGTACTCCCCACTTATAAATAATTAGTCTTGTTGTTATTACTAATATTAGTATGATGAATTGTAACAAACGTTATCACAAAAATTCATGCAGGTTAAATAATGCACTTCATCCTTAACTGAGTTGTAAATTAAAGGTTGTTATTTTCTAGAAATTTCCATAGATGCTGCCATCTACATTTTAGCAGGACGTGCCCCCCACACACATATGCACTCGCGCGCACATACACACACACACGCACATGCACTAATACAAGTATGTATAATTCAGTTCAGTCACTCAGTCGTGTCCGACTCTTAGCGACCCCATGAACTTCAGCATGCCAGGCCTCCCTGTCTATCACCAACTCTGGGAGTCCACCCAAACTCATGTCCATCGAGTAGTTGATACCATCCAGCCATCTTATCCTGTTGTCCCTTTCTCTTTCTGCCCCCAGTCCTTCCCAGCATCAGGGTCATTTCCAATGAGTCAACTCTTCGCATGAGGTGGCCAAAGTATTGGAGTTTCAGCTTCAATATCAGTCCTTCCAATGAACACCCAGGACTGATCTCCTTCAGGATGGACTGGTTGGATCTCCTTGTAGTCCAAGGGACTCTCAAGAGTCTTCTCCAACACCACAGTTCAAAAGCATCAATTCTTCAGTGCTCAGCTTTCTTCACAGTCCAACTCTCACATCCATACATGACCACTGGAAAAACCATAGCCCTGACTAGATGGACCTTTGTTGGCAAAGTAATGTCTCTGCTTTTTAATATGCTATCTAGGTTGGTCATAACTTTCCTTCCAAAGAGTAAACGTCTTTTAATTTCATGGCTGCAATCACCATCTGTGGTGATTTTGTAGCCCCCAAAAATAAAGTCTGACACTGTTTCCACTGTTTCCCCATCTATTTAGAGGAACTTAATTTTACTCACTGCTTGTTATTTAGCCAGAAGTATTTAGTACCATTTACTCTTAGGAAGTATGCTTGGTTTCAGATAATACAGAAATGAATATCATGGTTCTTTTAATCAAAGCACTTAGTCTATTCAGAGAGACTAAATACCATGGCAAATGATGATAAAGCAATAAAATACTTAACTCCTGCTATTATATATGCAAGGTTTTTTAAAATGAGATACAGTTGACATATAGCATTGTATTAGGTATACAACACAATGATTTGATGTGTATTGCAAAATGATGACCACAATAAATTTAGTTAGCATCTATCACCACAATTACGATTTTTTCCTTATGATGAGAACTTTTAAGATGCACTCTCTTAGCAACTTACAAATATATAATACAGCATTGTTAACTATTGTGACTATGCTGTTCTTATAAAGGGGAGTTTGTACCTTTTAAACACACTTACCCATTACACTCACACCCTGCCCCTTGCCTTTGGAGAAGCACGATTTTGTTCCTGTAAGATTCTGAGTTCCACATGTAAGTGAGATTATACAATATTTGTCTCTCTTCTGACTTACTTCACTTAGTATAATGTCCTTAACGACCGCACATGTTGTCACAAATGTCTTTCTTTCTAATAGATAGATAACTGCCGGGGTCCAGCCCCAGCTGATCCAGGGTATTCGAAGGAGAGACGGCATAGGCGAGGGTCAGGAAACAACTGCTTAATTAAACGTTAATTAAGGAATAGAATAAGGATAGCTCAGTAGGAAAATTCAGTGGAGAAAAGAGGCTGAGTAGCTTGGTTTACGCGGGGGACCAATAAAACTTCAAGACAAGAAGCTTGCACCACTTACGTAGGCCGCAGGCGTCCTTCCGTTCTCCCGAAGGAGAGGAGACACTGAGGCCTCCCCGGTCGGATCTTAGAAGCCCAGGCATAATTAGTAAGCATGGTGGGTTCCGCGCTCCAGATGGAGACTCAACCAGAGTGAGAGAGAGAGAGACATGGGGAGACCAGTCTTTCGAGGAACTGATCCCAATTCTTTATTTTCCATGGTCTACTTTTATACACTGAGATGTTATGCAAAAGTCACGTGGGGTCAGCAGTCCTGACTTTTATCAAAGTCAGGTGCTTCATACAAAAGTATACAGAGGTCTTAGGGGTGTTACATCATCTTCTGGCTGGGGGGCCTGCTGACAATTTACGACCCTCTCCTTGTGACAGCGGTCAGTCAACCAGGACACTTATTTCTCCAGGGGTGATTATTCTTAAAACAGACGCCACCCAAATAAAGTTACATTCCTATAGGGTGAGGGTGTAGTGGGTTTTAGTTAAGGAAAGAATTTACTTAGCCTAAGGTCTAACGTGATTTATATCAAAGGTTAATACTTATTTCTTCTATATATTCATTAATGTGTATAAGGGCAGGGGATATGGAGACTTAGCAGTAAACATTGGCTCAACAAATGAAAAAACCCTTTACCAATACAATTTCTAATCAGCCCATTATACTTATACTAATAATTTTCTAACTTTTCTAGGGAACCTGTTTTTAGAAGGTTTAAAGCATCTCGTGCCTCTCACAGTTGGGAGGCTGTGAGCAATCACATGTGGCCGGACAAGCCTGTCAGGCAGGCTAGAGAACCTTCAGAGGAGTTTGTAGGTTAAAACACTCCTATCACGCCCAGGAATTATTATTAACTGGAGCTCTAAGTTAACTCCTTCTCCGAAAGAGGTGGTGGGGGACAGCCCCCCGTAAAGTCAGAGGTGTAGGTGAGAGCACAAAGTAGTAAAGTAGGCAGGCTCTGGTTATGGGGGTAGATGCTTGAGGATTTCCAGGGGGACTCCTGAGGCTCGATCCCGCCTTTGCGTATGTCAAGCCTCCTTCCTCATGACCTTTGCCATGGGCGGAGTGCCTCACGCCGGCCCCCAACATCTCCCCCTTTTTTATTTCTTAAAACAGCCAGATGCAGCTCAGTCGTGAGCTTCCAAATGCTCTGCCGAAGAATCCTGACAATACAAGGAAGAATGTTTATGAGAAGTAGGATTTGAGCACCAACGACAGCATAACTAGGGATATTAGACAGAATATTTTTTCCAGAAATAAAGTTAGAGAAGGTATGAAAAAAGTCATTAGCTGCTCCAGCGGCGGTAAAATCCAGTCGAGAGTGTTCCAAGGTCTGTATTTGACTATGAAGTTTCCCTAAGTCCAGGCCAATATCAGAACTATTCCAAACACCTGAGATATGATTTTTAGTCTTTTCCCATTCATAATCTGTCTCGTTTACCTTCAAAGATGTCACGCATATCCACCTGTAATCAGTGTGGCATGTCAAAGCCATCTTCACCTTTAAAGCCTGCAACTCAGTCCCAATATGCATAATTGCTTCTTCTAAGGTGTCTACTCTCATCTCTAATTTCCTATCTATAGCTTCCTGAGTTGCTAGAGTTAAAGAAACATTTTTAGACATGGTATCAACATATTGGGCAGTATGCACTTGTTGAGTCAATGATATTGCTGCTGCAGTAACAGAACTAATTGCTGCTATTAAAGCTGATATTCCTAAAATAAGTAAGCCCACAAACCATCGCGATCGCATTAAATCCTGCAGTTGTTGTAACACAGCAAGACCATAGCTATCATATAGGCACCATAAGATAGGATGGGCGTTGTAACACCACAAAGGAGCAAACATTACATTGAGGGTTTAAACAAGATGAAAGCATACATTGTTCACAAGTTACCACGTTAGGTCCACCTGAATAATTCATGAATACATTAAGTTTGTTGGAGTCATTAGTAAAAAGGAAAACATAAGGCAAGGGTAGACAAGCTAAAACAGAATAAATAGAATTATTTTTTGGTTGGAGTTCACGCTGCAGCAGCCCTGTCAGTCTCGCCGGGATCTCGATGTTTATCTTGTCTCCCCTGCTGGCGGGCGCCGCGCTGGTCTGGACGGCACTTTGCGGGTGCACTCTCCTCTCTGGCCCTCACTTGCTGCACAAACTTCTTTGCTCTAGGTCGCAGGGTGCAGCGAGGAGGGTGCAGGGCGAGGCTGGAGGCGCGGAGGCGAGAGCTGCCTGGTGGGCGGGGCGAGCGAGCGCGCGCGAACCTGGCCTGTCTGGAACCCAAATTGGTGAATCTGCGTCCTGTGGAAAAATACAAGCACATCCTCGACCGCTAGTTAATAATGGGTCAGGACCCTCCCATTGTCCTGAGAAGAGGTCCTTCCATTTGACTAATGGTTTTGCATTTAATTGCTCTAGGCACCAATGACGAAGCATTGCAGTAGTTCCAGCCAGATCAGTATTTAGAATATTTATTACGAAAAGAGCATGTTTGATGGGGAGATTTGATGGGGAGAGCTATACTTAAACTCCCCTTCTTTTAGTTTTTGAATTTGGATTTTTAATGTTTGATGCGCTCTTTCAACAATGGCCTGTCTCTGGGCATTATAAGGGATGACAGTATTATGTTTAATTTGAAACTTTATACAAAATTTCTGAAAAGACTTAGAAGTGTAAGCAGGAGCGTTGTCAGTTTTTTAGAGCTTTTGGCAGGCCCAAATATGAAAAACAAGTAAAGAGATGTTGTATCACATCTTTAACTACTTCCCCTGTACGAGCAGTTGCAATAATAACGTGAGAAAAGGTATCTACAGTTACATTAACAAAAGACAGTTTTCCAAATGAAGAGACATGAGTTAACATCCATTTGCCAGAGTACGTTAGGTTTGAGACCGCAAGGATTAACTCCCATAGGTAAACTATTATAAACAGTGGGGCAGTGTAAGCAAGAGCGCACAATCTCCCTAGCAGTTTCTCTGGGAATTTGGAATTGATATCTTAAGGCAGTAGCGTATTGATGATGAAGTGAGTGAGAGGCTCTGGCTTCCTCAATCACAGTAGCCACTGTATTTCTGGTTAACAAGTCAGCCAAATCATTAAAGGCATTTAAAGGGCCGGGCAATCCGGAATGAGCCCAAATGTGTCCAATGAAAAATATTTTATTTCTTTTCCAAATTTGTTGCTGTAAATTACTTAACAAATGAAATATGGTAGTTTTATTTTCAGGCAAAACCGCAGTTTCAATGTGTGGAAACAACCTGACAATATACTGAGAATCAGAGTAAAGATTAAATTCCTCATCTGCAAACATAGCAAAAGCCTCTATGACTGCTGTTATTTCAGCTCTTTGAGCTGAAGTTTCCCATGTTTTTAAAATCTTTTGGTGATTTTTAGTAACTATGGAGGCTTTACCATTTGCTGACCCGTCAGTAAAAATTATCTGAGCATTTGGAATAGGAGATTGTTTACATCTGACAGGAAAAATAACTGGATGTCTGGATATAAAATTCAACAAAACATGTGAAGGTAAATGATGCAAAAATTTGACCAAAATAGTTCCCTATAGCAATCTGCCAATTTTCAAACATTAGAAGAGCATCAAGTTGTTTCTTATTATATGGAATTACAATTTCTGATGTCTCTTTACCAAATAATTTAATGTTCCGCTTTTTTCTTTTAATATCAAAGTAGCTATCAATCCTGGATAAGAAGCCACTACTTTTTTAGTTTGAGCGGGAAGATGGACCCACTCTAGGGGGGCCGTTTTGCCATAAAACCAATTTTTTGTCTGGCTACCCCAATTACACCTATGGGGGTTTCATGGTAAAGGAATTGTCAAGCAGTTGTCAATTTAATTTTTTAAATTTTTAAAATTTACATTTTAGCAACATAAATTTAGGGATATGTTAATTTAGGTCTAATGTTTAGTTTAGGTCTCTATAAATTTAAATAACAAATGTATAAACTCCTTATCTCATTTTGGTATACAGATATGTCTAAATGCAAAATGTATTTATATATGTATTTATATATGGCAACAAGTATAAACTTATTGACATCTAATATATATAAATCAATATACTTGAATTAATCTTTATAATTAATATATTAATATATATATTACAGCAATACAACACGTACACAGCTAATACCAACCAACACAAACCAATGCACTGCAATAATACATGTCACACATATATAATAATACAGTATATAGAACATATATCACAGTACATCAATCCATACCAATTAATATCAGCCACTCACACATTATATTACTGCAATATATATTTAATTATACAGTATATATATAATATGCATATATAGTATACATATTAATTTATATACAAATTAAGTATAGATCTATAAATAGAATTATGTATACCTTTATTATATTTTATTTATACCCATACCTAATTAGGCAAACTGTAATTAGGCAAATATATTTATATTATGTATTTATAATAATAATATATATAGTATTGTTAGTTGTACCACCTGTTGATAACTAAGAAATTGAGAAAACCCTTCTCTGAGTATCTCCTATTTGAGACAGCACATCCCTCCCCCATAGGGTAAAGGGGAGCGTAGGAACTACATAGGGTTGGAAAGTTTCACAGGTATCTTTAAACTGCCAATCTAACATTTTTGAACTTTTAACTACTATGGGGGCTTGAGGGCAAATGAAACAAAATTTGACCCCTGAAATCTATCAGGGCAACTTGCCAATCATCACTACTTTGTAAAAGACTTGCAGTTGATCCTTATTGAATGGAATTACTATATTTGCTACTTCTTGTCTAAAAAGTTCCACACTTCTTTTTTATAATTAATTGTGCCACCAAGCTGGGATAAGATAAAACTATTTTTCTTGGGGTCACTGGTAGATGGAACCAACGGGCCTTTTTGTCACAAGCACCCTGTAGGTGTATGTTTTGTGGCAAGAATAATTTAATCTCATCTTTTGGTATTATTAATCCTAATTAACTGATCATTTAAAGTCTCATCTACTTTAACAAGAGCTAACTCTGTCTCATTAGTCAACTTTCTCTTAGAACTGGAATTAGGATCGCTTTTAAGTAATCAAACAAAGGTTTTAAATCTGCAGTATTCAGTTTTAAATGTGGGCGTATCCAATTAATGTCTCCTAATAATTTTTGGAAATCATTTAAAGTTAGTAAACAATCTCTCCGCTTCAAAGGGGCAGTTTTTAAAACTTTTGGCAGACTTAAATATGAGAAGCAAGTAAAGAGGTGTTGTACAACATCTTTATAAGCTTTTCCACTTATCATTTTGTAACCTAAATCTGGTCTATAGCTTTTCAGATGACAAGAAAGCATCTAATCTTTGCTTGAATACTTCCAGCAATGGGGAACTCACTACTCTTCAAGGTTTTAAACTCTCCCTCACCTTTTTTTCTACAGCATTCCCACCCTGCATACCACTTTTTCTAATCTCACCAACTCATTTTCAGTAGTATGCGTGGGCCAGGAACTGGGCCAGTTTTTTCCAGCAATGTTAAGAGATGTCTGTTCTTGTGTCTAATAGCCCTGACATTTTATTTTCTTGAATTAAAAGATCTTTTAAAGGCCTTGGAGCTGTAATTTCCTGCACCCAAAAAGCTAGATCACTAAATCCAAATACTCTGTGGCTCCTAGCCTGAGAAGTCAAGTTTTTTTCCTGTCTGATACTAAGGTAAAAAGCAAAAACTGTGTTACTCTTTGACCTTTATTAATTTGCACAGTTTTAGTAGGCGGTGAGGTCAAAATTTTAATTTCTCAATATAATTAGAATCTACTACACCATGCACCACCGAAATTTTTTGAAAAGAAAGCGAGCTACGCCCTAGCACAAGTCCTACAATGCCCTCAGGTAGGGGGCCGGCCACTCCCATTGGAATTGGAGTAACCGGCTTGTCAAGGGTTAATATTGTTGCTAAATCCCCTTACCGTTCTGCTTTCCTCTTAGCCTGGGTGAGACTCCCCTGAGGGGGTTTTCTCCAAGGAGCACCTTTGCATATTGTGCATGCAGTCTGTTTTAAAAGCTCCACTGTTTAAAAAACTGTTTATCTTTTTCAGGCTTAGGCAACACTTTGAGAGGCTTTGGGGGCAAAGTGGGGAACTTTTGGGCCCTGGAAGGCGCAAACGGAGGCGGCGGCTATCGCCCCAAATCAGAAAGTGGTGGATAAGTTTTTTTTAAAGTTTGCGCAGGGGGGGAGGTAGCTCGCCAGGGCGTCTGGCCACAGTGTCCTGTAAGTCCTCTCCTCTCTCCTCTGCTGATTTTTTTTTTTTTTTCCTTCTTCTCTAAATCTTTCTCAAGTTTTCTTTCCCTCACTCTATCTTCTTTTCTTTCTCTTTTTTTTTCTCTTTTACTTTCTGTCATTTCCTTCCTGTTTCCCTCTTTCATTCTCCCTTCTTCCTTCTTACTTTCTCTCTCTCTCCCCCTCTCTTTCTCTCTGTATCTCTTTTTCTAACTTCCTTTTTTCCTTTTTCTATCTTGCTGCATTCCCTGATTCCTTCTTTCTCCGTTCCTCTCTCCTTTTCACTCTTTAGTTCTTTTTTTTTATCTTTAGATCTTTCTCTATTTTCTTTCCTTTTTTCTTTTTCACTTTTTTCTTTTTATTTTTCTCCTTTTTTTTTTTTGCTTGGGTGAGGCCCCCCTGAGGGGTTTTTTTTTGCAAGGAGCAGGCTCTGTATATTGTGTATTCTTTAAAAGCTCCTTTGTTTAAAAGAAAACTTTTAATCTTTTTCAACCTTAGGCAATGCTCTGGGAGGCTTTGGATGTAAACTGGGGAATTCTTAGGCCCTGGGAGGTGCAAGCGGAGGTGGGGTAGTCGCCTTAAATCAGAAATTGTTGGATAAATTTTTAAAGGTTTGTGTAGAGGGAGAGGGGGCTCGCCAGGGCGCCCGGCCGCAGCGTCCTGTAAGCCCTCTCACTCCTCGGGAGGTAGAGCACAGTCTCCCTCCTTTTCCTCATCAATGGCAGAAAATATGATCTGCACAGAAGGTGGAGACCCACTACCATCCACCGCTATAGCCTCTCCCATAGGCTATCCCACAGCCTCATGACGAGGGTTCAGAACATTTTTAATCATATTTATAGGATAAGTTTTTAGTTGGTTTTTTACCTTCACCCAAGTATCTAAATTAACAGTAGCCTCTTTAACAGTTTCAAGATTACTTGTATAAAGAGTTGCCATTCTTAGTTTCAGTGTTACCCATGTCAGAAAATTAAGTATAATAGAAGATTTTGCTTTCAGCTATCAAAAGATCAGGCCTTTCTTGTCAGCCTTTTTAGAAACCGTTTTTTCTCTCTAACTCTTCAACACTTTCAACACTTCCCACTCCTCTCGCCCTGTCTATCCTACAGGGGGGTCCGCGGCACCCTTGAGTGGGGTCCTAGCCATCCCGAACATTGGAAGAACAATAGGGCTGATGACCCAGATTGTTCCGGGTGGGGGGAACAGCAGGCTGATGACCCAAAACTGTTCCGAGGGAGAAGCAGTAGAGCTGATGACCCAAACTGCTCCGTGGGGGAACAAGAGGGCTGATGACCCAGTTGTTCCGAGAACGGGGGAGCAATAGAGCTGATGACCCTAATTGCAGGGAGCTTACCTTGGAATATCCTGTCTCGGGCGCCACCTGCCGGGGTCCAGCCCCAGCTGATCCAGGGTATTCGAAGGAGAGACGGCATAGGCGAGGGTCAGGAAACAACTGCTTAATTAAACGTTAATTAAGGAATAGAATAAGGATAGCTCAGTAGGAAAATTCAGTGGAGAAAAGAGGCTGAGTAGCTTGGTTTACGCGGGGGACCAATAAAACTTCAAGACAAGAAGCTTGCACCACTTACGTAGGCCGCAGGCGTCCTTCCGTTCTCCTGAAGGAGAGGAGACACTGAGGCCTCCCCGGTCGGATCTTAGAAGCCCAGGCATAATTAGTAAGCATGGTGGGTTCCGCGCTCCAGATGGAGACTCAACCAGAGTGAGAGAGAGAGAGACATGGGGAGACCAGTCTTTCGAGGAACTGATCCCAATTCTTTATTTTCCATGGTCTACTTTTATACACTGAGATGTTATGCAAAAGTCACGTGGGGTCAGCAGTCCTGACTTTTATCAAAGTCAGGTGCTTCATACAAAAGTATACAGAGGTCTTAGGGGTGTTACATCATCTTCTGGCTGGGGGGCCTGCTGACAATTTACGACCCTCTCCTTGTGACAGCGGTCAGTCAACCAGGACACTTATTTCTCCAGGGGTGATTATTCTTAAAACAGACGCCACCCAAATAAAGTTACATTCCTATAGGGTGAGGGTGTAGTGGGTTTTAGTTAAGGAAAGAATTTACTTAGCCTAAGGTCTAACGTGATTTATATCAAAGGTTAATACTTATTTCTTCTATATATTCATTAATGTGTATAAGGGCAGGGGATATGGAGACTTAGCAGTAAACATTGGCTCAACAAATGAAAAAACCCTTTACCAATACAATTTCTAATCAGCCCATTATACTTATACTAATAATTTTCTAACTTTTCTAGGGAACCTGTTTTTAGAAGGTTTAAAGCATCTCGTGCCTCTCACAGTTGGGAGGCTGTGAGCAATCACATGTGGCCGGACAAGCCTGTCAGGCAGGCTAGAGAACCTTCAGAGGAGTTTGTAGGTTAAAACACTCCTATCACGCCCAGGAATTATTATTAACTGGAGCTCTAAGTTAACTCCTTCTCCGAAAGAGGTGGTGGGGGACAGCCCCCCGTAAAGTCAGAGGTGTAGGTGAGAGCACAAAGTAGTAAAGTAGGCAGGCTCTGGTTATGGGGGTAGATGCTTGAGGATTTCCAGGGGGACTCCTGAGGCTCGATCCCGCCTTTGCGTATGTCAAGCCTCCTTCCTCATGACCTTTGCCATGGGTGGAGTGCCTCACGCCGGCCCCCAACAGATAACATATGTATAGCTATATTATAAATTATATATATATATATATATACACACATAATTTTATTTGCCATTTGTTTCTGGACCGTTAGATTGTTTATATATCTTGGCTATTGCAAATAATGCTGCAATGAAAATGAAGGTACAGAGATCTCTTCAGGATATTGATTTTATTTCTTTCAGATAAATACTCAGATGTGGAATTGCTGGAAAATACGGTAGTCCTATTTTTAAATTTTTGAAGAATCTCCATACTGTTTTCCATAGTGGCTTCACCAATTTTTATTTCCATCAACAGTGTACAAGGTTCTCGTGCACATCCTTGCTGATACTTCTTACCTCTTTTTGATGATGGCCATTTTAAGAGGTGTGAAGTGTTATCTCATTGTGATTTCATGTGGCATTTCCTTAATGATAAGTGATGTAGAGCACCCCTGTTGGTACCTGAAATAAGCGTCTTTCTTTGAGCAAATGGGTGTTTCAGTCCATAGCTTCTGCACTGTGCCCTGTGGGTCAGACTGATATTCTGTTATATCTGATATTCTGTTATAGACTTGTGAGACTTTGGAATGTAAACCCTGCTGGCCAGGAGAGCCAGATAATTCTGGGGTATATCCTCTGGGCACAGCTGCAAAAGCTGGGGTACCAGACCTGTGTGCAAACTCCTTTCTGGAATATCAGGCCACCTGGAGCAAGGCAGGTAAAGAGAGAGAGATCAAAGATGGTGCCTGCCAGCCTCCTGTCTCTGGAGAGTATTACAGTCAGCCCCTGCTGCTGCTGCTGCTAAGTCGCTTCAGTCGTGTCCGACTCTGTGCTACCCCATAGACGGCAGCCCACCAGGCTCCGCCATCCCTGGGATTCTCCAGGCAAGAACACTGGAGTGGGTTGCCATTTCCTTCTCCAATGCATGAAAGTGAAAAGTGAAAGTGAAGTTGCTCAGTCGTGTCCTACTCTTTGTGACCCCATGGTCTGCAGCCTACCAGGCTCCTCTGCCCATGAGATTTTCCAGGCAAGAGTACTGGAGTGGGTTACCATTGCCTTCTCCAATGGGTATTAAATTAGATGCTTGCTCCTCAGGCCACAGCTTTTAAGCTAAGAAAATAGTCCTTTTTAATGAAAAGACTGGACTTCTTTCCTACACAAAATGTTGCATATTTTCTCCTGGAAGAAATCATTTTACTCATTTAAAATACTGCATCACTCCATGATCTCTCAGTGGTATTGATTACATTAATATACCTATATCTTCATCTATGTACGTACAGATGTCTGATAAACAATACATAATATAGTTTCATTTTGAAATCTGAGCATTACATATTTAATCTGCTGCCTCTGCACTGGACCTGGGGCCTTAGCCACAGTAAGTCTGCTTGGGCTGTAATGAACATTTTCTCAGTTCCCAAAAGCCTTGTGGGCCTTCTAGACACAAGCCCCATTGGCTTTCACAGATAGATGTTTTGGAGGCTCCTCTCTCAAGTGAAAGGATTCAAAGCTGGGGCACCATATGCGGTGTTCAGACCCCTGGCTCATCAAGGAAAAGCTGGTAGTTATGAGTTCCCTCCTGGTTGTGGATCACCACAGTGGGGCTGGGGCTCATGGCAGAATTGTACCTCAGCCTTTACTACCTATTTTGATGTGGATTTTTTCTTGTTTGCCCTATACGTAGGGGTCATTCACATCCTCCTCATTTACAGAGTTCTTACTTAGGGAATTATTCCATGTAGTTGTAGAGGAAGTGAGTTCAGGAGCTTCCTGTGTCACCATCTTGAACCAAAATCTAGCAAGACTCTTTGAGAGCTTTTAACTCTTCTTCACATGGATAGGTGTTGAAAAGGGAGAGGAATTTTAATTGAAAGTATTGAATAGAGTTTTTCAAAAAGCAGAGAAACTCCAAATAGATATCAGAGCACGTGTTGAGGCATGAAAGGAAGTTGGGAAAGTAAGGAAGAGTTGGAAATGTGTGTTGGTGTATGTATATATTTGTGTCTCAGCAGGTATGTGTGTACACAGACATGTGTATGAAGACAATACTAAAGAATTCAGCACCAGTCATATAATACAAATCTGTAAGTGACATTAATAAAACATTGCCTATCAACATATAATCATTGGGAGAAATTAAAGATATTGAGTGGAAGAGAGGCAGAATATATACAAGCTCTTTATAGAATCTTAGCCATGAGAAAAAAGAGGAAGACTCAAAGTTAATCAAATAAAAAGAGGGATTTTGTTCTTTCACATAGGAAAGAAAGACATGTTTATAGGAAACAAGTTGGGAAGCATATAAAGAGAAACACTTGGTGATGAAAGATTTTGAGCTTATGGCCAAATTTAGAATTATGTTTTGGTTTTATTCAGTTTTCTTAAGTCCTTCTCTACTGTTTATTTTCTTAATGTATTAGTTTTGGTCATTATCAAGTTACATAACCTTTCTAAAGTTTAATTTTCTCTACTGTGTAATTAAGAAAATAAAAAGCCCACTCACAAGAATGTTGTAAGTCTCAAATAAAATAATATGTGTGGAAATGCTTTGTAAATGGCAAACTACCATATGTAAATTAATTATTATTTTTATTGTTACTATCATTAGAATGTTCTGAGTTATCGTTCTGCTATTTCTTTTCCTTTTTGTAGTTCAGTATCTCTGTTTCTCCCAAATACACATTTATAATTTTATTATTTATTGAATTGTACAGTTTGTTTCTGTGAGATTATGTGAGAAATACATCCTGTTTCTTGTGGCCTAATTTTCCACAATTTATCTTCAAATCCTGTTGCCTCTTTCAGAGCCTTGCCTAGGCATCATCAGGTACAAGGATTATTTTTGCATACTCCCAAAATGTATTTTATAAGGAAGAACATTGGCAAGACTATAGTGGGTCTGAGATCTTACCCTACTTATAGTCTTAGAAGTTAGCTTGCTGAGGCTTCATGATGCTAGAAGAAGATGCAAGACTCCTGGGTCAGAGAAAGAGGAGTTTATTAATCATGTCACAGAAAACATGATGTTTCTTGTGTTTTTATTGGCTCCCCTACTTTAGTTTCCACAGGGAAATAGGAAAAGGGCCAGGTGACCTTTTTACAAGCCGTGAGTTGAGTAAGGGGAACTCCCAAGTTTAGGGAACCTGAATATTTTAAAACAGACAGTAAACAAATATGCCTTTTTGCCCAAAATGGGGTCACAATCTGTGTCTCTCATGGTTTTCCTCTCCAAAAGCATCCTTGAAATGATAGTTTTGGGAAAAAATTAGTCTGTACCTATACTTGCAAAACCGACAGAAACATGAAAGAAACATTGAGAATTGTTTCCCAATGAATATAAACTTGTGATAGTCTTTACCACCATAATCCGTTCAGTTCAGTTCAGTCGCTCAGTTGTGTCCGACTCTTAGTGACCCCATGAATCGCAGCACGCCGAGCCTCCCTGTCCATCACCAACTCCCAGAGTTCACTCAGACTCACATGCATTGAGTCAGTGATGCCATCCAGCCATCTCATCCTCTGTCGTCCCCTTCTCCTCCTGCCCCCAATCCCTCCCAGCATCAGAGTCTTTTCCAGTGAGTCAACTCTTCGCATGAGGTGGCCAAAGTACTGTAGTTTCAGCTTTAGCATCATTCCTTCCAAAGAAATCCCAGGGCTGATCTCCTTCAGAATGGACTGGTTGGATCTCCTTGCAGTCCAAGGGACTCTCAAGAGTCTTCTCCAACACCACAGTTCAAAAGCATCAATTCTTCGGCACTCAGCCTTCTTCACAGTCCAACTCTCACATCCATACATGACCACAGGAAAAACCATAGCCTTGACTAGACGGGCCTTTGTTGGCAAAGTAATGTCTCTGCTTTTTAATAATGCTATCTAGGTTGGTCATAACTTTCCTTCTGAGGAGTAAGCGTCTTTTAATTTCATGGCTGCAGTCACCATCTGCAGTGATTTTGGAGCCCCCCCAAATAAAGTCTGACACTGTTTCCACAGTTTACCCACCTATTTCCCATGAAGTGATGGGACCAGATGCCATGATCTTCATTTTCTGAATGTTGAGCTTTAAGCCAACTTGTTCACTCTCCACTTTAACTTTCATCTCGATACTTTTGAGTTCGTCTTCACTTTCTGCCATAAGGGTGGTGTCATCTGCATATCTGAGGTTATTGATATTTCTCCCGGCAATCTTGATTCCAGCTTGTGTTTCTTCCAGTCTAGCGTTTCTCATGATGTACTCTGCATAAAAGTTAAATAAGCAGGGTGACAATATACAGCCTTGACATACTCCTTTTCCCACAAATTGTTGAAAACTTTCCCATCAGATTGCCTTTCAGTTCATTTAAAGACAACTTCAGATTTGTGCCCAGATGTCTCCTTGTCTTGGTCTCTGATTCCTCTTCTTTCCCTGCACCCTAACACTAGATTTTCAGGTACATCCTATTTACACCCTATTTTTCAAGATAGGAGAGTCACCTACTTTTCTATATTCATCCAGAGAGGATGAGGGAAATACAGTTAGTTAAAGCTATTTTAGAGCCTACTGTGAAAAATAGGCATAATTCTTACATTTTATTTTTTAAAAGTCAGTCTTTTAAAATACAGTTACACAGACACACACACCTTTTTCTGGCAAGTAGCAATCATTAATTTATTTTTCATTGCTTTGTTATAGAATGAACACAGAAAGGAAGGATTTGGGAGAGGGAGACCAAAAGCTCCACTCCAGGCAAATTCTCCCCTTTTGTTGAATATGTTGCCCCTTCCCTGGTGGCTCAGCTGGTAAAGAATCCGCCTGCAATGGGAGAAACCTGGGTTTGATCCCTGGATTGGGAAGATCCCCTGTAAAAGGCAACAGCTACCCACTCCAGTATTCTGGCCTTGAGTATTCCATGGACTGAATGGTCCATGGGGTCTCAAAGAGTCGAACTGAGCGACTTTGACTTTCAGAAGCTCAAATAGTAACACGTTCTGCTCCAAAAGTACTGATGACATGAGGCAGGACCCTCAACATTCATGCAATTGCAAGGAATTCTCAAAGTGAAAGTGAAAGTTGCTCAGTTATGTCCGATTCTTTGCAACTCCATGGACTATATAGTCCAAGGAATTCTCCATGCCAGAATACTGGAGTGGGTACCCATTCCCTTCTCCGGGGGATATTCCCAACCCAGGGATCGAACCCAGGTCTCCCCCATTGCAGGTTCTTTACCAGCTGAGCCACCAGGGAAGCTCATTTGAGCTTCTACAGCTCGCAAATGATAAATGACTTCTAGATCTTTTTAAGACTTAGGATAAATTAGGATATCCTAATTTATTGTTAAATTAGGATATCCTAATTTATTGTTAAATTAGGATAATCCACTGTCCCTTGAAACATGCCCCCAAACTGAAGACAGTGGGAAGTCAAAACTCTCATCTTAAAAAGTAAATAAATAAATCAGGAAAAGAGTAAAATGCTGGTAGCCATAACTTCAGCTTGAACATGAGCATCCCCCAGATGTTTACAAAATTCTGCCAAATCTTTCTCATTTACAGTTTCCCTATAGGTATCAGAAGTTGGTAGTGGTAATTTTTTAATTCTTTCAAATGAGGATCTTTATCTAGAAATTTACTCATCAAAGATATGCTTTAGTTATGTATTCAAGGAGGTAGCCTGTAATGAAAGGAATCCCAAGGAAAGCACAGAACAGAGGTTATATTCTGATTATTGGTGGGATATAATTTGATGTGATTACTGATATATCCTGTTACCAATATCAAATAAACTGTTTATGATAGGAAAATATTGTAAACATTTTTAAGCTTATGAGCCAGAATTACTTTAAAATATCAACCTTTCTGGGAGGGCATATTTTCCTTTCCACTCCCGTCATAAATTCACTTCACGAATGGCAGAATTTTAAAGAAAATTAGACATCTTAAACATTTTGGAGTCTTTGGGACCAGAAAATTTGCACCGTCATGATATCCAGCCTCTTTTCTCTTCTTGGGTGTCAAATACATCACGTGTTTCTCTCAGTGTCTCTGGGAAGTATTTCTGAAGCAGCAGTAACTACTTTCACGGGCCTTTCACGAGGCACTGTTACGTGGTACACGTCCATTTCATGATGATTTCTGCCATCTCCCAAGCTGCTTTCTGGCAAAAGAGCCTTGCAGAACTCTTCCTCCTTCTTCCACTATTGGCTGCCATCAGCATTATATTGAATTCTCTGCTCATTTTCCTTATACTACATTATCTCCAAGTCTCATCTAAAAAACATAGAATTGAAAAATGAAAAACAACACCGTTAACTTAAGAGTTACTTAATGTAATCCTTCAAAGGCTCCATCTTGGAGAAACAGACATTTGTAAATGGATCACGGGTAAAATTCCATGTCTCCTATAATTATACGTTGCTTCAGTATTCCTGAGTCCGTATTCCATATAAAATGAAAGCACTCTTTCTCCTACTTTGTAGGTTCCCTTTCATCTACTTCTTGCAGGTCCTTTGGTATCTGAAAACTTTCGATATCAAAAAGTTTCTACTTTCTGTTGGCTCCTTTCCACTGCAGTCTATAGGCTGAGACATGTGGATTTGTTCTGATGATATTTTGACTTCTAACTGACCATACAAGTTGGCACAAAGGCATGTAAGGAGAACATGTGAAGATTACCACTCAGTCTTTCCTGTGAGAGGTAAAGAATAGGTCAGTACCTAAAAGAAGTTGAAATTGACCTTCGGTAGCAGCATTAGTCTACTTTAAGGTGCTGAGTCCACACGTACCATTTGTCTGAAGCCTTGTTCTCCTCTGGCAACTTCAGAGCCTTCTCAGTGTAGTCAACCCAGGTGCACAGATTTTTTTTACATTTAGACCATAGAGATATGCCCATATTCTTTCTAGGGAAATGTGAACAGTAATGCCCAGAGGTGAACTAAATAATAATAGTCCCCTGAGATTCTGTCCAGAATTCTTCCTCTGTTAGTGCAGACACCTTGGAATCGTTACACTTTTCTCAGGGTCTTGCAAGTCAGGAGCTCCAGCAGGACACCATTACAGGAAGTACAGTCAGATGCAATAGGTGGCATTTTTGTCCAGCTCTAGGGAAGAGTCCACTTGAAACATAGTTACCAGCCTGTACTATGCATTTCTCCAGAATGTCTTCCTCAGTAGTAGGTGGGATGATTTTTTTGAAGTGAATCCTGTAGCTTGCCCACTGTGTCACCTCACTTCATAAGGTGAAGATGGGAAGTTCTCATTTCAGCCACCTAAAGTGTCTACTACCATCTCAGCTTTCGATTGTCTGTATCTTATAAGTTGATATGACCCTTGCTTTATCAACTATTTTTTTTTCTGATTCACCACAACCTCTGTTCCTTTGAATTAATAACAACCACAGAGATACCCAGACATCTATGAGAGATGGATGGCTGGCAGAGCATGACACTGGGCCATATAATTGCTCCTACCAGGTCTTGTTTGAATCGTAACTGGCTTTCTTTTTCTTAGCCCTCCTATCCAGATTATTTTGTAAAAACGTTCTAGTGTATCACAGAATTGCATTTAGTTTATCTTCCATTGCCCAGGTGATCAAGAACTTAGCATAGGTATCTGGACATTTCCTTCTCTAATAAAAATTTGCTTTTGAAACCACTAATAGTATAGAACTCAGTATGCAGAGATACTGCCACTTTCTCTAGTTTTTCCTCCACATACACAAACACGCACACACACACAATATAGCTTTTTCGTAACTTTTGAGTGGAGACATTATTCTCAAAGCTTATATTTCTCCTTCAGGTTCACTTCAGAATCCAAGATATCTCCATGTTACCAGTGCCTTTTCTCTTAAAATGCTCTATGACTCTACTGTCAAGTAAAAGACCACAATGGAAGTTTCTGAAACTGTCTATTGTATGCAGTAGCACCCCACTCCAGTACTCTTACCTGGAAAATCCCATGGATGGAGGAGCCTGGTAGGCTGCAGTCCATGGGGTAGCAAAGAGTCAGACACGACTGAGCGATTTCACTTTCACTTTTCACTTTCATGCGTTGGGGAAGGAAATGGCAACCCACTCCAGTGTTCTTGCCTGGAGAATCCTGGGGCGGTGGAGCCTGGTGGGCTGCCGTCTATGGGGTCGCACAGAGTCGGACGCGACTGAAGCGACTTAGCAGCAGTAGCAGTAGCATTGTATACTTGGCTGTAAGTGTAACCATTCCGAAGGTCAGAAGTCCTGGGCAATGCCTTCTCCAGCTAGTCCCATGCTATTACTCCATACGAAGTTCAAAGGGTGTTCAGGTGCTATCCATGTTTCACAAAGAATGTAACACCATGAATATCTGGTCCAAAACATAACCTAGAATACAAAAAATGAGAAGAAACATTTGTTCATCTGTTCTGCCTTTTCTTCTCCTGTTTTCCTTCTTCTGTCTCTCTCTCTCTCTTTTTTTTCCATAGCTCTTTGCAATGTCTTGGCTCCCTCCTGCCTGAGTCCCACTGGATCAAAGCTGGCAAGACCACTATTTTGGTGTCCTAGGTAGTTATGATCAGCTATTATTCATAGCTTCATCCCATGAGGGCAAAAGATAGCTCATTGCAGACCTTGGGTCTATTTTAGAGTATTCAGAGTGGTGTGCTTTTAAAGTAAGCCAAATGTTTGCATGCTGATATTTATTATTACTCAGAACACATCTTGGATGGCAAATATAATATACTGTCTAATACTTACAAACAGTTTAGCATGAGTTCATTTTGGTCATATTCTTCGAAGTACCTGTGCTTTAACTATACTGACATATTTAATCCCCTTAGCAACTCTATGAGGCCAGCAATTATTATGATTATCTCTATTTTACAGATGAGGAAATTAAAGTCTGGAGAAATTAAATAATTTGCCTATGGTCATAGAGGTATTAAAGTATAGAGAGACATGGTTCAAATCAGGTGGACTGTGCCTTGAATCCATGCATTTAATCACCATGCTATACTGTTATCCTTTGTTTGATCATTAGTTTAAAACAAAGTATAAACAAACAAAATTGCTCTCCAGCAGAAATGAGAATAGGAAGGAGAAAAATGAATGAAGGAGTTCAAATTATTCATAAAGGACACGCATATTTGCTATGACCAAGAAGACAAGATATAAAGTATGATATTTCTTGAAGGCTGCTGGGCTGTGAAATGAATCGTTTTCCAAGTGTTGGAAAAGGTGTAAAAATACACCATTTAAGGCAGCCTGAAGATAGTTCCAATGGGCAGGGAGTTGGAGTCACTTTGAAAACAGTAAGAGTTTCATGAAAAAAATGAGTGATTATGGACAGAAACTTCGATGAAGAAGCTATATTTCCCCCCGGCAGAATCTATTTCTGGACTTTAGTAGGAAGAAGCATGATGGGGTCTGCCAAGTTATTTGAGGAAGCATTTAAAGGCTTGGCTCCTTTTTATTGCAAGTTTAACACTACTGCTCTTTGCAAGCCCCTGAGCAGTGTGGGCAAAATCAAATAGGCTGCCTCAGGCAGCAGCAGTAACAAGAAATGCTGAAGGTATAATCTAGTAAGTGGGCAAAGGGAAGTTTGCAATTGGAGGGTTAATGCAATTGACAAAAATGAAATGAATCGGCCAGGAAGCCCAGGATAGCTCTGTGTTTGTGTTCCTTCTGCACTCTACCTCATAGTCTATCCTTTGTTGCTAGGATGTAGAGGTAAGAATTCAGTTATGTTTTTGTTTTAATGGGTAGAAATTCAGTTATCCTTTTCTTTTGAATAGAGAGTTGATTTTAGGGAAAGGAGAAGTAGCCTGGATCGCTTGTTTAAATTGTGAATGTTTTGAAAAGTATTTTTGTAGAGTTGGGGTAATGCCTTGTAAGGCGGTAGCCAATGAACAGCCTGAAATGGCAACCCACTCCAGTGTTCTTGCCTGGAGAATCCCAGGGATATCAGAGCCTGGTGGGCTGCCGTCTCTGGGGTCGCACAGAGTCGGACACGATTGAAGCGACTTAGCAGCAGCAGCAGCAGCAGTGACTATATACGGAGAAGGCAATGGCACCCCACTCCAGTACTCTTGCCTGGAAAATTCCATGGATAGAGGAGCCAGGTGGGCTGCAATCCATGGGGTCGCTAAGAGTCAGACACGACTTCACTTTCACTTTTCACTTTCATGCATCAGAGAAGGAAATGGCAACCCACTCCAGTGTTCTTGCTTGGAGAATCCCAGGGATGGGGGAGCCTGGTGGGCTGCTATCTATGGGGTCGCACAGAGTCAGACACTGCTAAGTCGCTTCAGTCGTGTCCAACTCTGTGTGACCCCATAGACGGCAGCCCACCAGGCTCCCCCGTCCCTAGGATTCTCCAGGCAAGAATACTGGAGTGGGTTGCCATTTCCAGCCTAGTACATCTAAAAGATACCTGGCTCTAGAAAGGAGATCTTCAGTTCAAGCCTGTAGGGTGCCATGTATTTCCCCCCACCTAGAAAACTTGCAGAACAATAGCTGAGTGAATGCTTTGTAATAGTTCTGCTCACCTGGTACATAATTTTCTTAGTTTGGCTCCAATTTATATGTCCATCAAGCAAGCTGTTTCTGTTTGGACTAATCCATATGAAATGGCTCCTTTATCATGAGAATTGAAACATCTAAAATTATTATTTTACAATCAATAAAAATAGACCCTTAAGTGTTGCTTTATATAACTTTGTAATGTGATCTCAAATAACAAAGACTAATCAAACCATCAATTCAGTGATTTAAATAAATGGTAGGTGTAAATAAACTTAATGTGCCTCTGATCTCCAGAATAACCTAACTTGGTTGTGATACATCAAACCGTATACACAAACTTCTCCAAATCTAGGATAATGAAGAAACTTTCAAATATGTTAATATGTTTTTTAGCTATATAATGTAGCATTCTGAATTCTAATCAGTAATGAAAATATTTTGCTACTAATTTTCCTCTCCTAAGTAATTGAATTTGATCCATCTCTCGCCCTCTTTTCATCTCAGGCTGTATTCTATCTTCATTCTATTTCATTCCTATTTTATTCCCTCAAATACCATTTTTTAATCATAATTCTGAGAGAGAAAGTTATCATCCTAGGAAAAATTAGTATCCTCATTGGAAAAAACAAAATTATTTTATTCTCTGACATGGAATTTTGCCTCATTTATTAATTGCTGTTTATTTAGGGAGAAAATAAATGACGTGAAAAACATAACATATCTAAAAGGAAAGTTAATAGGGTTACAGGTTATGCTAATATAGACTGGGGAGTGAGAACAATGAAATGAATTAAAATTATTTTTAAAAGCCATGTATTTCTTTTCAGGTAATCTGTAAAATATAGAGAAAGAGGAAAAAATGTAATACCTTTAGTTTCACTTCTTTCTTCACTGATAATTTATTTTTCTAAGAGTTGTTTGTTCGAAGGTAATTGATTTTAAATATTGCTTATTTTTCTCTCAGGTAAGAAAATAATCATAAATTTAAAAATTTATCTCTGATATTGTTAAGTACTATCAACTCTTTGCATTCTCTCAGTTGAAATTAACTAAACTATAAAGCTTTCTATGTCCTTGTGATATTTTTACCTTTAGTAAGATGCTATAATAGTTATGTGTTTTCCTCTAAAGACTGATTTCTTTTTTAAGGTAATTTTTATTGGAGTATCATTTGTGTTACATCCAAAAGCTAATTTCTAATTTGACAAAAATATCCTATATTCAGTATATACAAACATAATGTTTTTAAGAAACTGCTTTAAAAATCTGCTGGTTTAGGAATCAAAAGTTGTTATTGAGGATATAAGAAATGTTAATCAATTAAAAATTAAATGTTGCTTCTTATCTACATATTTCAATATTCTATCCATTCATTTAGTCATTTCTTTGTCCTTCCTAATTTAACTTTAGTTTGCACTGAGGTCACACTGCTTCCTCAATTATAGTTTTTGAAAAGATTTTTTCCTTCTTAGTTTTCTTTTAATGTACAAAGAAATATTAGGCTCATAACTTGTCTGAAATGACATCAGTTCAGTTACTCAGTCGTGTCTGACTCTTTGCGACCCCATGAATCGCAGCACTCCAGGCCTCCCTGTCCATCACCACCTCCCGGAGTTCACTCAGACTCACGTCCATCGAGTCAGTGATGCCATCCAGCCATCTCATCCTCTGTCATCCCCTTCTCCTCCTGCCCCCAATCCCTCCCAGTATCAGAGTCTTTTCCAATGAGTCAACTCTTCGCATGAGGTGGCCAAAGTACTGGAGTTGAAATGACATAAGTAGATATAAATTTAATTATCAAATGAATTGTTCAAAATTATCCATGAAAAAAAAAAATCAGTTGATCTAAGAAAGAAATGGAAAATTTTGTCTGGCCTAAACTGAGCATACAACCTGGGAGCAGCAAATCAGAAAGCTCTGAGACCTGTTCTACCCTTTAGAAGTCAAAGCACAGTTATATCAGTTTTTTGAAACAGAGGGCTGCCCATTCAATGATGTATTATTGAGTTTACACAAGGTAGATCTGCAAGTACAAAGTGTTGGGTCATCCTGACCCCTTACAAGATCAAGAAGGAATGTATCTTTTAAGGAGTTGTCTTGTTGGTTGTTAGGAGAATATTGTACTTTATGGTGGAGCAGGTATTTCTGCCAATGGGGAGGTTTGTTCAATGCATAATGTAGATATACAATGCACAATTGGAGGGAGATTGGAGGATAAAGGGCAGAGAAAAGTTTTTTATATGTTTAAATTTTTCATGTTTCACCATAAAATATGAATTTCATCTCACACAAAAAAATATATAAATTAGTTTAAATCTTCAGTGAATTTAGCTGCAAATAGATTACATCATTCAACTATACTTAAAATATTGAGTTGAAAAATATTATAGTTTTAGATATACATGATTTCTGAGATGAAAGAAAAATCTACAAATAAGCCATCAAAATCAGAACTTCAAAGTCTTAAATTTGTGATTTTGTGCTTGGAAGAACAGTTGTAGAACGCTCTAGTAGTTCCATCTGTCGTTTAGTAGTTTATGCTGATCCTTTCATAAGCTCCCTTGTCCCTTTATGTAGTCCCTCATTATTCTTTCACTATGAAGGGGAACAGAATTTGCCATCCCCCAATATACCTCTTTGGCATTTCATGGACAGAGGAGCCTGGTGAGGAGCAGTCCATGGGGTCACAAAGAGTTGGACACGACTGAGTGACTAACACTTTCACCCAGGTGGTGTGTGCACCCAACAGGTGAGACTTCAGAATTGCAGTTTTGAGGGTTCCCACTTATAGTCCCAGACCAAAAACTGATATAGTCATCAGCTTGTGAGCAAATTGCAGGTCTAATGTCATGTTAATCTTTTTTATAATGTTATTTATCTTACAAGTTATAGGCTTTTGTTAAGCCCTATGCACGGTTGGCTAGACCTCCTCCAGGGACTCAAGAATTCCAAGACTTGCTCCATATTTTATCTATATTCCTGCTCATCTTACTGGTAACACTCTGTGCACCTACTGGCAGATACATAGTCAGCACAGTGTCCAGGCAGGTCAGAAGCAAGGTCAGAGGCCTGCTCTGCTTTCTTGTCTCTAAAGCCTAAACAAGACTATTTCCACTTAATTTCCCTATCACCTCCCCTAAATGATCTTTCCTAGGTCAACATCTTTCTTTTGTCTTTTGCTTGAAATGGTATTTAAGGTGGTGGCTATGGCCATTTTGGACACTCAAAATGGGTATTTTAAGTTTTCCTGGGTTTCTCTCACATATATAGGATATGTGCTATGCTCAGTCACTCAGTCGTGTCCAACTCTTTGCAATGCCATGGACTGTAGCCCACCAGTCTCCTCTGTCCCTGGAATTTTCCAGGTAAGAATACTGAAGTGGGTTGCCATTTCCTCCTCCAGGAGATCTTTTGGACCCAGGTATCAAACCTGTGTCTCTTGCATCTTCTGAATTGGAGGGCAAATTTTTACCTTTGTGCCACATGGGAAGCCTATATAGGATGTATACATTATTATTAAAATTTTGATTTCTTTGTTGGGAATTCAGTAAATTTCCAACATTTATTTAAGTTGGCAAGACTGAACTTTAAACTTATCAAAAATATTATGAAGCTATTTTTAAGTATATATACCATAAAACATGGGGGCTTCCATGGTGGCTCAGAAAAGAATCTGCCTACAATGCAAGAAACCTGGGTTCTGTCCCTCAGCTGAGAAGATTCCCTGGAGAAGGGAATGGCTACCCACTCCAGTATTCTTGCCCAGAGAATTCCACGAACAGAGGGGCGTGGTGGGCTACAGTCCATGGGGTCACAAAGAGTCGGACACGACTGAGAGACTAATACTTTTGCACTTTCACCCTAAAACATGGGGCTTCCCAGGTGGTTCAGTGATAAAAAAATCTGCCTGCCAATGCAGGAGATGCAAGTGACATGGGTTCAGTTCCCGAGTCTGGAAGATCCACTGGAAGAGGAAATGGCAACCTATTCCAGTATTCTTGCCTGGAAAATTTTATGGAGAGAGGAGCCTGGCAGGTTACAGTCCATGGGGTTGCAAAGAGTCAGACATGACTGAGTGACTGAGCACACACACATACGCACCCACACCCACCCACACACACCCTAAAACATAATTATTGCAAAAGGTTTACCTAAAAACTCTTATCCTACTTATATCTATCTACAATAAGTCACTTGCTTCTAACAATTTTGTTTGGATTATTCATGAAAACCCATGAGACATTGGACAAACTCAGCCATTATCTCAAGCTAATTTTCTTGCTGACAAATTTTGTAAAAGATATAATATGAATTTATTTGACTAGTAAACCCAGGCAGAATTAAAGTTGTATGTCTGCATTGTATGAAATACTTATAATTCTGAATTGTACCATGCTCAGTCATGTCTGACTCTTTGCAACCCCGTGGACTGTAGCCAACCAGGCTTCTCTGTCTGTGGGATTATCCTGGCGAGAATACTGGAATGGGTTGCCATTTCCTCCCCCAGGGGATCTTCTGAGTCAAGGATGGAACCCATGACTTCTACACTGGCAGGCAGATTCTTTACCAGTGAACCACCTGGGAAGTGCTTGTAGCTCTGAAGATATGCTATTTTAATTAAGCCAACAAATTTCAACTAGCTTTTATTTATGGAAGATTACCCCAGATCATATGAACTTGAAAAAAATTTGGGTTAGTTTCTATATTTCTGAGAATTTTAGTGTACCCCAACACCACCCTTATGGCAGAAAGTGAAGAAGAACTAAAGAGCCTCTTGATGAAAGTGAAAGAGGAGAGTGAAAAAGTTGGCCTAAAACTCAGCATTCAGAAAACTAAGATCAGGGCATCTGGTCCCACCACTTCATGCAAATAAATGGGGAAACAATGGAAACAGTGAGAGACTTTATTTTTTTGGGCTCCAGAATCACTGCAGATGGTGATTGCAGCCATGAAATTAAAAGACACTTGTTCCTTGGAAGGAAAGCTATTGAGAGGGTAACAGGCAGGAAGGCCAGGGGTCTCCAAAGGAGGAAATAGCCTGCAAGTGTCAGACATTTTTCTCTCTCTCAACTGGCAGGAGGAAACAAACTAGTGATATTTTTTTTCCTTCTCTATACAAATTTAAAAGGATGGTCCTCTTAAAATACTGTGTTGCCATAATGACACCTAGTTTCACCTGAAGTTAACTATTCTCAAACCTTGAGATAACCAATGCATTTTTCTTACGGAAATATTTGTCTTAAGCTATGCTAATGTACTATACATTTACCCCAAACTCTGTCTTCAAGTCAATTCTGCCTAATGGCTCAGAACCTACTTGACAAACCAGCATGTTATACTCAGATATTGTTCCCCTAATCTATGTAAATGAAACTATTTGTATGGTAATCTGTCCTTCTACAAGATTCAAGTTAATCATTTTATGACCCAAGATGAACCATTTGGTGCCAAGATTACCCCAAAATGAATCTTATGGGTGAGGGGCCAGGTGCCATTCTGAGGTTTAAGACATTCCTTTCTTTCATTAACAGACTGCTAGTGACTATATAACATCCAGCTGAAGACTAGCAGGGGAGGTACTCTTTTTGCCCCCTTCTGATGCCTATGTCAGAAGCTTTCTCTATCTCCTTTATACTTTAATAAAACTTTATTACACAAAAGCTCTGAGCGATCAAGCCTTGTCTCTGGCCCCGGATTGAATTCTTCTCCTCCAGGGGCCAAGAATCCCCACGTCTTTTCATTCAACAACAACCTTTCACTCTGACCAACTTAGACAGCATATTAAAAAGTAGAGACATTACTTTGCCAACAAAGATCTGTCTAGTCAAAGCTATGGTTTTCCAGTAGTCATGTATGGATGTGAGAGTTGGACTGTGAAGAAAGCTGAGCACCAAAGAATTGATGCTTTTGAACTGTGGTGTTGGAGAAGACTCTTGAAAGTCCCTTGAACTTCAAGGAGATCCAACCAGTCCATCATAAAGGAAATCAGTCCTAAATATTCATTGGAAGGACTGATGCTGAAGCTGAAGCTCCAGTACTTTGGCCACCTGATATGAAGAACTGACTCATTTGAAAAGATCCTGATGTTGGGAAAGGTTGAAGGCAGGAGGAGAAGAGGAAGACAGAGGATGAGATGGTTGGATGGCATCACTGACTTGAAGGACATGAATTTGAGCAATTGCAGGAGTTGGTGATGGACAGTGAAGCCTGGCGTGCTGCAGTCTATGGGGTCACAAGGAGTTGGACATGATTGAGCAACTGAACTGAATTCTTATATGAGGATTGCTTGCCTTACATACTTGCAATTCTTATATGCTTGCCTTCCACCTGACTAATTAGCCCTCTTTAACTAATTAATGTTGGCAATAACATCCAGTGGTAGAGAAATACTCTATCTACAGTGCACCTGTGTAGACACAAATAAGCATAAAAACAGACACAGAGAATTTATATAGTTTTAATATTTGTGGAGAGGATTTTTCTCTTGCCCAATTTCCAAATACCCTCCTTCTTCTTATTTTTTTCTTCTTGTTGATTAGAAGCATCTCTCTAAAATTTGCATTTCAAAGAATGGCTCTTAGGTCCTAGAAAACAGGAGTGGTAGAGAATCCAAATCACAAAAGCACAGAGAAAGTATCCACATTTTTGGATTCTTGCTTTTGTTTTTTTCCATGATGGAGTTACATTTGCTTATTATCACAGGCCTAGAGTACTTAGTATTTAAGTTATTTCTCTTCTTAGGTGGAGAACAATTCTGTTTGTAATCTCCCAGTACCTCCAGGCTTTTGGGGATGAATAGGGGTTGGGGTCTTGGTAGGGCTTAGACTTGGCTGTGGAAGCACACCACTGGCCTTGTGGAGATTTTCTGATGGGATGTGTTTCAGTCACTAAATCATGTCCTACTCTTTGTGACCTCATGGACTGCAGCATGCCGGGCTTCCCTGTCCTTCACTATCTCCTGGGGTTTGTTCAGACTCATGTCCATTGAGTGGCTTATGCCATCTAACCATCTTATCTACTGTTGCCCCCTTCTCCTCCTGCCTTAGTCTTTCCCAACATCAGGGTCTTTTCCAGTTAGTCAGCTCTTTGCATCAAGTGGCCAAAATATTGTAGCTTCAGCTTCAGCATCAGTCCTTCCAGTGAATGTTCAGAGTTGATTGCCTTTAGTATTGACTGTTTTGATCTCCTTGCTGTCCAAGTGACTCTTGAGAGTCTTCGAGGGAATGGTTACTTGCAAATTCTCAAATAATTGGATTGCATATTGAATATCAAGCACTGACTCACTCATCAACTAAATTATCTTCTATTTCCTTTATTTTATGATGTAGAAGATTTCCAGTTAAGATGGAAGCCAAAAAATTTACACCTTTGTAAGCTCTGGATAAAGCTTTCTAACAAAGGCATTTGGATATTCTAAGTGCATGACTCAATCATAGACCAATTCACTCTAAGGGGAAAAACCTCTAATGTGGCTTCTGCTGCTGCTGCTGCTAAGTCGCTTCAGTTGTGTCCGATTCTGTGCGACCCCAAAGACGGCAGCCTACCAGGCTCCCCCGTCCCTGGGATTCTCCAGGCAAGAACACTGGAGTGGGTTGCCATTTCCTTCTCCAATGCATAAAAGTGAAAAGTGAAAGTGAAGTCACTCAGCCGTGTCTGACTCTTAGCAACCCCATGGACTGCAGCCCACTGGGCTCCTCCATCCATATGGCTTCTATCAAGCCTTAAATATCAGCCTCTAGCTTCTGTGCCACACTGTGTGGTTTCTGCCAGTTTTGTCGGTCCCTTTAACATGTACAAATAATACTGCTTAGCCCTATATGCCTTCTGTTTTTACAGTATTGGATAAAGTATACATTTACCATTGAGCTACAGTGTTTCAGAATACAAGTAGAAGAGACACAATCACTCTACATAAAGCTTGTTAAAGTGTACCATTTTTCCTACTGTCCATGAAGAGTTAATCAGTTGGTATAAGAAAAAAGTGGGAAATTTTCTTGGAGCCAAATTGTGGATTATAACCCAGCATAGTTATAAGTCAGCATAATTAGAATCCACCAGTTAGAAGTCAAAGCACAGTTATATGTTTTTGAAATGGAAAGCTCTGCATTAAATGATGTATAATTGACAGTTTACACAATGCAGATCTGCAGGTACAAAGTGGTAGGTCATCATAACCCCTTACAAGGTCAAGAGGAAATGTTATCTTTTAAGGAGTTGTCTGGTTGGTGCTAGGAAAACATTGCTCTTCATGGTTGAGCCGGTTGTACACGGGGAGGTTTGGTCCATGTATAATGCAGTAATGGGGAGAGAGGAGGGGCAGAGAACATTTGTTTAAAGTTAAAATTTTTAATGTCTTGCCATAATACATGATTGTTACTTCACACTATAAACTTTGTAATTAATTCCATCAACTCTTATAGCCTAACTATAAAAATATAGTTAAAACTTCATCAACAAGCTTTGTTTTTACGTAGTGAATAGGAAAGTGCTCCTGGCCAGACATAATATCTTTTCCCATAAAGTATTCAGGTAAGCCTGACACAAGTTCTTTACATAAAGCCTGTTTAAATGTTATACTCCTTAGAATCCTATAATCCCTTACATTCCTGTAGTCTTTCAGATGAACCGTTGCCCACACCAGGGCTTCATCAGTGGCTTTTGGGCCACAGTGCATGAGTCTCCTGCATACTCCTGGAAACTTTCTTTCCTTTACCTCATGATGGTTTTACTGACTCTTGTGTAAAACACTGTGGGGGCTCAGTGAGGAATTTTGCCAAGGGATGTTGGCCCTTTTGTCAGACAACAAACCTGCCTAAGTACTAACCCAAATGGTTGCTGGTCAGATATTTCATTGTAATTTCTACCTTCCAGTTTTAAAATTTCTTCAAGCTAGGGTAACTAGAGTGGACTAGTTTGGGACCTTTAATTTTGGGGGACCAACAGTAGGTTCCTTTTGTCACACGAACCTTTGATTGTGTTGTATCAAAACCTTTGCTTTAAGTCCATCTATTTTATTTTTGTTGTTGTTGTTCAGTCACTAATTGCTGTCCAGCTCTTTGCAACTCCATGAACTGCAATACACCAGGCTTCTCTGTCCTTCACTATCTCCCACAGTTTGCTCAAATCCATGTCCACTGAGTCGGTAATGTTATCTAACCATCTTATTCTTTGCTTCTCCCTCCTCTTTTAGCCTTCAGTCTTTCCCAGCATCAGGGTCTTTTATAATGAGTTGGCTCTTTGTCTCAGGTGACTCAAGTGTTGGAGCTTCAGCATCAGTCCTTCCACTGAATATTCAGGATTGATTTCCTTTAGGATTAACTGGTTTGATCTCCTTGTAGTCCAAGGGACTCTCAAGAGTCTTCTCCAACACCACAGTTCAAAAGCATCAATTCTTCAGCACTCAGCCTTCCTTATGGTCTAACTGTCACATCATACATGACTTCTAGAGTAACTATAACTTTGAATCTTTATCTCCTTCAGTTCAGTTCAGTTCAGTTGCTCAGTCGTGTCTGACTCTTTGCGACCCCATGAATCGCAGCATGCCAGGCCTCCCTGTCCATCACCAACTCCTGGAGTTCACCCAGACTCAAGTCCATCGAGTCGGTGATGCCATCCAGCCATCTCATCCTCTGTCATCCCCTTCTCCTCCTGCCCCCAATCCCTCCCAGCATCAGAGTCTTTTCCAGTGAGTCAACTCTTCGCATGAGGTGGCCAAAGTACTGGAGTTTCAGCTTCGGCATCAGTCCTTCCAAAGAAATCCCAGGGCTGATCTCCTTCAGAATGGACTGGTTGGATCTCTTTGCAGTCCAAGGGACTCACAAGAGTCTTCTCCAACACCACAGTTCAAAAGCATCAATTCTTCAGCACTCAGCCTTCTTCACAGTCCAACTCTCACATCCATACATGACCACAGGAAAAACCATAGCCTTGACTAGACAAACCTTTGTTGGCAAAGTAATGTCTCTGCTTTTGAATATGCTATCTAGGTTGGTCATAACTTTCCTTCCAAGGAGTAAGCGTCTTTTAATTTCATGGCTGCAGTCACCATCTGCAGTGATTTTCGAGCTCCCAAAAATAAAGTCTGACACTGTTTCCACTGTTTCCCCATCTATTTCCCATGAAGTGATGGGACCAGATGCCATGATCTTCGTTTTCTGAATGTTGAGCTTTAAGCCAACTTTTTCACTCTCCTCTTTCACTTTCATCAAGAGGCTTTTTAGTTCCTCTTCACTTTCTGCCATAAGGGTGGTGTTATCTGCATATCTGAGGTTATTGATATTTCACCTGGCAATCTTGATTCCAGCTTGTGTTTCTTCCTGCCCAGCATTTCTCATGATGTACTCTGCATAAAAGTTAAATAAGCAGGGTGACAATATACAGCCTTGACATACTCCTTTTTCCTATTTGGAACCAGTCTGTTGTTCCATGTCCAGTTTTAACTGTTGCTTCCTGACCTGTATATAGGTTTCTCAAGAGGCAGGTCAGGTGGTCTGGTATTCCCATCTCTTTCAGAATTTTCCACAGTTTGTTGTGATCCACACAGTCAAAGGCTTTGGCATAGTCAATAAAGCAGAAATATATGCTTTTCTGGAACTCTCTTGCTTTTTCCATGATCCAGCGGATGTTGGCAATTTGATCTTTGGTTCCTCTGCCTTTTCTAAAACCAGATTGAACATCAGGATGTTCACAGTTCACATATTGCTGAAGCCTGGCTTGGAGAATTTTGAGCATTACTTTACTAGCATGTGAGATGAGTGCAGTTGTGCGGTAGTTTGAGCATTCTTTGGCATTGCCTTTATCTCCTAACTCTTCTCAATTAACTTAATGTTTTTATTAACATCTGTAAGACCCTTAAGGGGAAGCTCAGACAACAAATTTAATAGGCTTTCCCAAACTGCTTTTAGGTTTTGCGACAATAAGATTATATCAGTTGCTCCTGTGCAAAGGACCCCTTAATTATAGCATTTACCATGTGACCTGGGTAGTGAGCTCTTGGTTCTATATCAACCGAAACATGCTTTTCTACTCCGGGAGCCATGTCTTCAAAACTGAAGACATGGCTTTCAAACTACTCACCCTTGTTCAGCAAGTTTGAACTTAATGGTTCCACTTAGTGCAGGATTTTTTCAATAAATATATACTGTAGTACTACAAGATTTGTAGTAGACTTAAATCATGTATGTAGAACGAAAAATACTGAGGGATAACAGGAAAACTATACATGGATTTTCAACTGTTTGAGGGGTTGGCGTCCCTAAATCCTGCACTGTTCAAGGATCAACAACATTTCAGTAGTTTCCTTAGGAAACTGGTGACACTGATCTACAAAATGAAACAACTTCTTATACCGTCTGATTTCAGTAGTTTTTTGAAAATCTGCTGCTGTCCAGGGGAACTAAATTCTTTGCGTTGGGGATCCAGGATACATCTGCAGAGGACATTGTATAAAAATGTCTAAAGTTGGTAAAGCCTGATTACAGAGGCCTGGGAAGTAGCGGTGTTACTGAACTCAGTTTTGGCTGCTTGTAGCTTGTAAGGCAATACATTATAGGCAAGTGTTGGTTGAAAGGAAAAATGGCTTTATTTAGGAGGCCAGCAGCCTTAGGAGAAGGTATATTCATGTCCAAAACCAGTGAAAACATTTAAAGGGAGAATCATTTGGGGAAGGGGTCAGAATGCGTGTTATCTACCACTTTCATCAGAATGGTTGGTTTTGAGGTAACAGGGTGTTGCTCCAGGAATCTTGTGTTCAGCGTAAAGTTACCATTCTCCACCTGACTGGGGGCCTTAGTTCCTACTGAAGAAATCAAAGGTATTGTTCTGTATATTATGTATATTCCTTGAGGAAGAACCAGGACCCTGCCCCAAGGCTGCACTATTGTTTCTTGACTGATCCTCCATTTCTCTCCATCCCCTTCCTTCCCTGATTCAGCCAGCTCAGTTGCTCAGTTGTGTGTGACTCTTTGCGACCCCATGGACTGCAGCACGTCAGGCCTCCCTGTCCATCACCAACTCCTGGAGTTTACTCAAACTCATTTCCATTGAGTCAGTCATTCCATCCAACCATCTTATCCTCTGACATCCCCTTCTCCTGCCTTTGATTTTTCCCAGTATCAGGGTCTTTTCAAATGAGTCAGTTCTTCGCATCAGGTGGCCAAGGTACTGGAGTTTCAGCTTCAGCATCAGTCCTTCCAATGAATATGCAGGACTGATTTCCTTTATGATGGACTGGTTGGATCTCCCTGCAGTCCAAGGGACTCTCAAGAGTCTTCTCCAACACCACAGTTCAAAAGCATCAATTCTTTGTCTCTCAGCTTTCTTTATAGTCCAAATCTCACATCCATACATGACTACTGGAAAAATCATAGCTTTAACTAGACAGACCTTTATTGGCAAAGTAATGTCTTTACTTTTTAATATGCTATCTATGTTGGTCATAACTTTTCTTCCAAGGAGTAAGCGTCTTTTAATTTCATGACTGCAGTCACTATCTGCAGTGATTTTGGAGCCCCCCAAAATAAAGTTTGTCACTGTTTCCCCAACTATTTGCCATGAAGTGATGGGAGCAGATGCCATGATCTTAGTTTTCTAAATGTTACGTTTTAAGCCAACTTTTTCACTCTCCTCTTTCACTTTCATCAAGAGGCTCTTTAGTTTTTCTTCACTTTCTGTCATAAGGGTGGTATGATCTGCATATCTGAGGTTATTGATATTTCACCTGGCAATCTTAATTCCAGCTTGTGCTTCATCCAAGCCAGTGTTTCTCATGATGTACTCTGCATATAAGTTAAATAAGCAGGGTGACAATATACAGCCTTGACGTACTCCTTTTCCTATTTGGAACGAGTCTGTTGTTCCACATCCAGTTCTAACTGTTGCTTCCTGACTTGTATACAGATTTCTCAAGAGGCAGGTCAGGTGGCCTGGTATTCCCATCTCTTTCAGAATTTTCCACAGTTTGTTGTGATCCATACAGTCAAAGGCTTTGGCATAGTCAATAAAACAGAAGTAGATGTTTTTCTGGAACTCTCTTGCTTTTTTGATGATCCAATGAAAAGCCACTGGAGTGGTGGCTGCGTGGTGCTGGAGCGACTTTGAGAAGATAGCACACATTCAAGGGCAGAGAAAAAGCCCCAACAAAATGGTCGGAGGGGCAAAATGGTATTTAAAATCAAACTCCATACCCACCAGAGATGCTCAGAGGGCTCAAACAAACTGTGTGTGCACCAGAACCCAGAGACCCCACTGAAACTGAGATAGAGCTGTGTTTGAGTGTCCCCTATGGAGGATGGGTCAGCAGTGGACTGCTGCAGGGGCAGGGGCTCTGGGTGCAGCAGACTTGGGTATGGCATAAGCCCTCTTGGAGGATGTCGCCATTAACCCCACCAGAACTTACAAAGGACTGGAGAAATAGACTCTTAGAGGGCACAAACAGAACCTTGTGTTCACCACGACCCAGGAGAAAGGAGCAGTGACCCCACAAGAGACTGACCCAGACTTGCCCGCGAGTGTCCAGGAGTTTCCCACGGAGGCATGGGTCGGCGGTGGCCTGCTGCAGGGTTGGGGGCACTGAGTGTAGCTGTGCATGCATGGGTCCTTTTGAAGGAGGTCGCCATTATCTTCATTACCTCCACCATAGTTTGGTCCCAGGTAAATAACAGGGAGGGAACACAACTCCACCCATCAACAGAAAATTGGATGAAAGATTTACTGAGCATGGCCCCAGGCATCAGAACAAGACCCAGTTTCCCCCTCAGTCTCTCCATCAGGAAGCTTCCATAAGCCTCTTATCCTTCTCCATCAGAGGGCAGACAGACAGACAACCACAATCACAGAAAACTAACCAATCTGATCACATGGATCACAGCCTTGTCTAACTCAATGAAACTGTGAGCCTTCCCTGATTTGCAGCTGTTTGAATCTGCCTTTTGGAACTCAGGGAAAGTCAAGCTTATTTCCTACAAAGAAGAGACAGGGGACATCGAAATAATTTGTGCCTGGGACAGTCCCAGAGAATCCTGCTCCATTTCAGGAGGAGTGTTGAGAGACAGCAACACTATCTGTTGGGAGAGAGCCCCACTGCCTGTTCTAGGTTCTTTTGCTAAATTCACCTCCTGGCTTTCAGTATTTACATGACTAGCCTGTATACCAAGGTCCTGGAGATCAGGCTAGAGTGATCTTAAATCTTATAAGATAAGGGAAGTTAAAACAGGCAGATAGGGAGAGATTTTGTGAAGAGAATTTACATTGGATGTGGTCCTTAATTTTTATTCTAAGTCAATTTCTGTTCTTTCATTCTATTATGGAACTCCTACGGCCAGGTGTTATACTTCTTTGTGTCCTCTTTCCTTAGGTATCAATAATACAGTTGTTCAGGATGAGAGCAAAAGATCCATTATCTGTCTGTTGATGAGTAGGGTCTATTAGTCTCAGTAGTAATTTAAACTAATATGCCATTTTGGGGCTTGACTTGGGGTGTCAGAGGCAAAACACAAGAAGGTTCAGAAAGTTCACTCCCAAAGTTAGCCTAAGAAAGCAAGAACTTTCCTTGTCACAGAACATTCCAGGTTCCAAGAATGTGAGATGCTCCCAGCAATAGACCCACTAATCTCTGTTATTGTACAGGTGCTACCTGAATGGGACTTTCCTAGAACTAACAAAACAATGAAGGTTGTGATGACAAAGACCCTGTATGAATAGCAACCCATTTTTGACAAACTCTTCTGAGAGCTATCATGGTTGAACAAAGAGAATGCTGCTTATTGGATCAGCTGTCCACCAAATGCATCCCAGTACATATATCCTCCGATTAGTGGAGACCAGAGGGAATATTCTCACTGGTGACAGAGTCAGTCTATCAGGACATAGAACAAGATGAAAGGAAAACCTCATTAAACTGTGATTTTCCTCCTTATACCAATGACACACAGAACAAAACAATAACTATCTCTGAATCATAAAGCGAGAGTACTTAAAAGAAATTATGAACGAAGTTGCTTTGAAACCCTTTACCTCAGGTAGGGACTTGAATCCATGAGGGCAGAACTCAAACACAGCCAGAGCCTAGTTTGGGACTTGAACCCATGCGGCCAAGACTCGAACCCAGCCAAAATCCACAGTCTTCCAACTGAGATCACAGACCTGGTTTCGGGACCTAATGAAGCTCAGGTTCTTGATGTCTCATTGCAGAAAGAAATCAGTGAGAGACAAAGCGATACAAAGAAGTAGATTTATTCAGAGGGAAACACAATCCGTAGACAGAGTGTGGGCCATTGCAGAAGGTGAGTGCGGTTGCTCCAAAATGTGGTGTCATTAGTTTTTATGGGCTGGGTATTTCATAGGCTAATGAATGGGAGAATTATTCCAACTATTTTGGGGAAGGGGTGGAAGAATTGGGCCACTGCCCACTTTTTGGTCAATTGACAGTGCTTTGAAACTGTCAAGGTGCCTCTGGGTGTATCATTTAGCTTGCTGATTGAGGATCAAGGGCCAGTGGAAGTTGACTCTCTGCCATCTTGGACCCATTTTATTCTAATAAATTTCTGCTGTGTTCTCTGGCTATGTCATTCTTTCAAAAGTTGTGCCCTGCTGCTTTCCCTCTGGTTTTAGCTATATTCACATAATTGTTTTCACAAGTATTTTCTCCTGCTAAGCTAAATTTAGAAAAATGAAAGGATTCCTACTTCCTCAGACCCTATTGGCAGAGATTTATGAAACTGACATCATAAGAATTCTTACCTTGGACTTCCCTTGTGGTTTGGTGGTTAAGAATTAGCCTGCCAGTGCAGGGGACATGGATTTGATTCCTTGTCTGGGAAGATCCCACTTGCCTTAGAGCTACTAAGCCTGTGCTCTAGAATCTGGGACCTGTAATAACTGAATGTATTTTTGTTGTTGTTACAAAAATGTAACTTGTACTTAGTTTTCAGAGCTGTACTTTATATTGACTGTTTCTTAAAAACAGCTAGCTTAAATAATCACTATGCCAAAGAAGCATGTATTTTATTCCTATTAACTTACCTTCTAAAACTCAGCTTTCATTTCCTTTAAATGAAGTGTATAGGACAATGACTTCCAGATGTATATTTCTAACCCAATCCTCTCCCCTCAACTTCAGCTCTAAATATGCAGCTGTCTAGTTGACATCTTCAGTGGGAAGTCTCCTTGACATTTCACATTTAACAGATCTAAAATTAAATTCTTAATTCCCTTCTGTTCCATCAAAATAAAACAAAAATTAAAATACAGTTATGTTACTCTATTAGGTTGCTGCATTTTGAATTTGTGCTGTTATTATTCCATAACTTTGGAATTCACAAGTGTATATCCAACTTTGAGCATAGCATTTAACACACAATGGGCATTGAGTAAATATGAAACTACTGAATTAATGAAATTTAAGATAGAGAAAATTGCTCTAGTCTGTATATATAGAATGGGACATGATAGGATACTCAAAAATAAACAAAAATAAACTTTTGATACAAAGATAAGCTTTTCTGATTTCAAGATTCCCCTTCTTCTAGTCATGGGTTATGTTATTGACTTAGATGTGAAGAATATAAATAGACCGTTATTTGTCTTCTTCTTTTTTAATCTCCAAGTAATAACGTGTCTGTAGGACACCCCTTTGGAATCTGGTTGAAGATGTTCACAGAGTATACAGAGAACTTAGCATATTTATTGCAGATATATGAAGTGTTTCTAAAAAGCTTAGTCTGAGATTATAACTATGAAATTTGGGTCAAAAGTATTCAGTGGGCTCACTAAGGTTTTCTGGGTTTGATTTAACAACAGAGCCACACTATGTTCTGTACTTTTCAGAGTTCTAGTTCTGAGATAAATCTCTCTGATAGTTTTAGATTAACTTTGTTAGAGTTTCTGGGCTTAAACCCAATTAAAAAAAAGACATATCATGGTCTATCTCCTCCAAAGCATTTCATACACAGTCCACTCACATTAAACATTTTCCAACTGTCTACCCAATGATCAACTCTAAGTTCATTGAGAGTATTTTACTTCTCTTTTGTATTTATCTTTGACTTGAAATACTTTGAATTTTTCAACAAGATTATTTTTTTGAGCAAGCTAATTTAATACATGACTTTAGCTAATGGGAAACCATATACAGGAAATAAACACTATTTCCTGCTTATATGTGCAGTTAAAATTTTTAAAAAATGTTTTGAAATGCTCAACACAAAGGCATTTCTCCATGTGTTGCCTTATCAGGCACTGCAAAATGCCAGTGTCAAGTTTTTTTGGTTTTGGGGTTTGTTTGTTTTAAGATTTTAGCAGTTAACAGAACTAGATTACACAGATAGTCAACGCTATCTTGAAATAGACTGTGGTCTGAGCAATTTGGAAAACAATGAGACACTACTATATGCCAATGCTATATAATACAAGATTGCCTGCATATTATTATCCTAAAAGGGTAAGATTTTCTGGATGATGTTTAAAAAAAGGTTATTTAAACTGAGTTAAAATTTTTTTTTTAAATTGATCTAGAATCTCTGTTGTTTATGTAGAAGGTGACCAAGCATGGTTTAAGGCACAGGGCATCTTTAGATGAACGACGATTGAAAGCTACTAGGTCTGTGTCCAATGAACTGGCATGTGGCAGTGTATTGAAAGGGTGAAAAACATGGGTAACTTCTCCCTCTCTTCTTCCCACCTTCTCTTTCTTCTTTTTCTAGCTTTTTCTCTTACCCACAGGAACCCCACACATAGGGGGTGAGGGAGGAGGGTTTTCTTTCTGAATATTTCAACCTATCCTAATCTCTGTCTTTTCAGAAGTTATTACATTTATTGGATATACCATTCATTTCACTTTTCATTTAATGACTTAACCTAATGTTTATGTACTTTTTAAAAAACTCTAAGTCATATGATATAGTGGTTAAGAATGTAGTCTTAGAATTAAGCTGCTTAGGTTTGAATTTTGCTTCACAAGCTAAGCAACTATGGACAAACTGCTTCATTTCTGTTCTTCAGCTTCCTCATCTATAAAATGTAGATGATTACAGTATATATGTTATGGGAACATACTGCCAGTAAGTATAATTTTTACTTCTTATCATTATTGGTCAATAAACCAATTAGTTTATCCAAATAGAATACGTATAACTGGACATCAATGTCTCCATGCCCATTTATTCCCCCTTTGTATCGTATACACTCTGTATGTATTAGAAAAATGATAGATATTGGTCAAAAGAAGGCAAATTTGGAAAGTGAATGTATCCTTTGCATCTGGAAATGATGGAGAATGGAATAATGGAAGCAAAAATGAAAAGTGGGTAGCATAAAGGCAAGAGCAAATGCCCTAATGATTAAATGCAATCAGTTCTTTTAATGAATAATTAAATATTTGCTGCTTTATATTTATTTTTAAACTGCATAAGAACTAAACCTGTTTTCGTAGCAGGCACTCATGCCTGACTTTGTGTTTCTGCACATCCTTACAGTCCCATCATCTCTAGTTGTTCTCTCTGTCCCTCATTCAGATAGTACCATCCCTAATACATGGAATTTGAGCATACAGTGATCCAAATATAGTTTCAACAACATAAACACGCCATCGTCTTTATCATTATTTCCTTTGACTTGCTTGCAAGGTGGAAACTTCACATAACAGCTGGAAGTTGGATTTAGAATCCTAACTAATATAATAATTGGACTGGAGGCAGTTGTGTTTTTTAGTTCTTTTTCTTTACCAAACAGCCATTGCCTCTGCTTCTGTTTCCCTTATGCTGCAGCTATTTTATTGTTCCTTTGTTCAGATCCTCAACTGACAGCTGTACTCAGTTTTCTGGTGCTGTGGCAGGAGGGAGAAGGGAAAGGGGTGTCTGCAGGGGTTTAATGGACTGTTTCTCCTCACTGCTGGGGAGCAGAGGGGGCCACCCCACCTGGCTCTTTACTGCTCTCCTTTGATGTAGGTGGGTTGGCATTCTCATCTTAGCCTGCTGGTTCAAGATTCTAGAACTGCATGTGTTAGAGGGGGCAGAGTTAAATGATTGAATTAAGAAGGAACAGAATTTGGACCACCCCTGATTTCAGTCACTTTATTTTTATTTTTGGAAAAGACCTTTCAACCACTTTCAATAGCCCCTTGTAGGAGGATTGTGACAATCTCTCAAAATCTCCTGATATTTTTGAAACAAATGTGTTTAGTTGTTCAGGGTTGCCCTTCAGTGAGCCTATAGCAGTTTCAGGCTCTTAAGAATTCATGTTCTAATCCTCTGGAACGTTGATATTATCAAAGTTTCCTAGCAGAAGTCACGATTTGTATACCCAAGGGAAAACCTGGAGTTTTTCCCAGTTAGTATCTGGGTTGCTTTCTCTTGTATTAGCACATAGTAGAGCAATTCAGAATTAGGCTTGGCAGATACATGTGACGCCTACTGGTACTTACTGTTGTTGTTACAAGAATTGATTCTTGCTGTCAGCATCAGGCCATGATCTCTGTGCTTCGGCAAGCACATGTACATTTGTATTATTATATTTCACAGGAAAGTGATTAAAAATAGACCTTACTTTGTACTGTATCATTACTGTCAATATCTTTTACAGGGATATGGGAATAGACACTAAGTAGACAATTGGTGGGAATGATGCTAAAGCTGAAGCTCCAGTGCTTTGGCCACCTCATGCGAAGAGTTGACTCATTGGAAAAGACTGTGATGCTGGGAGGGATTGGGGGCAGGAGGAGAAGGGGACGACAGAGGATGAGATGGCTGGATGGCATCACTGACTTGATGGACGTGAGTCTGAGTGAATTCCAGGAGTTGGTGATGGACAGGGAGGCCTGGCGTGCTGCGATTCATGGGGTCACAACGAGTCGGACACGACTGAGCGACTGAACTGAACTGAACTGAACTGAGACAATTGGTTTTGATGGTATAATCTAGACATTGTGTCAGTTGTGCTTATGTTAGATGAAAACATGTATTTCCCTAGTAAGAAGCAAAAATGTATGTTAATTAACATATCTTCTTCTGATTCAAATTCTAAAATCAGTATATTACAAAGAAGCATACATGTTAGACACCTTAAAAAAGAATATTTTTTAAAACTCTTCAAACTCTTATCTAATATTTAATCGGTTTCATTACTAATCTCTACTTGATCATTTTTGTTGTAGTTAATCCCTAGAAGCTTTTATGTTTTTACTTATATAGTTGGTTATTTGAGATTTTAAAATTATAGTAATAATGTCTGACTCAGTTCAGTTCAGTCTCTCAGTAGTGTCTGACTCTTTGCGACCCCATGAATCTCAGCACACCAGGCCTCCCTGTCTATCACCAACTTCAGGAGTTCACTCAGACTCACGTCCATCCAGTCAGTGATGCCATCCAGCCATCTCATCCTCTGTCGTCTCCTTCTCCTCCTGCCCCCAATCCCTCCCAGCATCACAGTCTTTTCCAATGAGTCAACTCTTCGCATGAGGTGGCCAAAGTACTGGAGTTTCAGCTTCAGCATCAGTCCTTCCAAAGAAATCCCAGGGCTGATCTCTTTCAGAATGGACTGGTTGGATCTCTTTGCAGTCCAATGGACTCACAAGAGTCTTCTCCAACACCACAGTTCAAAAGCATCAATTCTTCAGCGCTCAGCCTTCTTCACAGTCCAACTCTCACATCCATACATGACCACAGGAAAAACCATAGCCTTGACTAGACAAACCTTTGTTGGCAAAGTAATGTCTCTGCTTTTGAATATGCTATCTAGGTTGGTCATAACTTTCCTTCCAAGGAGTAAGCGTCTTTTAATTTCATGGCTGCAGTCACCATCTGCAGTGATTTTCGAGCTCCCAAAAATAAAGTCTGGCACTGTTTCCACTGTTTCCCCATCTATTTCCCATGAAGTGATGGGACCAGATGCCATGATCTTCGTTTTCTGAATGTTGAGCTTTAAGCCAACTTTTTCACTCTCCTCTTTCACTTTCATCAAGAGGCTTTTTAGTTTCTCTTCACTTTCTGCCATAAGGGTGGTGTTATCTGCATATCTGAGGTTATTGATATTTCTCCCGGCAATCTTGATTCCAGCTTGTGCTTCTTCCAGCCCAACGTTTCTCATGACGTACTCTGCATATAAGTTAAATAAGCAGGGTGACAATATACAGCCTTGACGTACTCCTTTTCCTATTTGGAACCAGTCTGTTGTTCCATGTCCAGTTCTAACTGTTGCTTCCTGACCTGCATACAGATTTCTCAAGAGGCAGGTCAGGTGGTCTGGTATTCCCATTTCTTGAAGAATTTTCCAGTTTATTGTGATCCACACAAAGGCTTTGGCATAGTTGGTAAAGCAGAAATAGATGTTTTTCTGTAACTCTCTTGCTTTTTCGATAATCCAGCGAATGTTGGCAATTTGTTCTCTGGTTCCTCTGCCTTTTCTAAAACCAGCTTGAACATCTGGAAGTTCATGGTTCATGTATTGCTGAATCCTGGCTTGGAGAATTTTGAGCATCACTGTGATAGCGTGTGAGAGGAGTGCAATTGTGCGGTAGTTTGAGCATTCTTTGGCATTGCCTTTCTTTGGGATTAGAATGAAAACTGACCTTTTCCAGTCCTGTGGCCACTGCTGAGTTTTCCAAATTTGCTGGCATATTGAGTACAGCACTTTCACAGCATCATCTTTCAGGGTTTGAAATAGCTCAATTGGAATTCCATCACCTCTACTAGCTTTGTTTGTAATGATGCTTTCTAAGGCCCACTTGACTTGCATTCCAGGATGTCTGGCTCTATTTCATCTGTTTTTTTTTTTTTTAACTAAAGCTAAATATTATACCTGTTTTTTTCTTCTTTTTTTTTGTAGTTAAATTCTTATTCAAATGTAACTAGACATTAATATTATGGTTAACAAATTAAAACTTGCAGCATTTACTAGACTATAAGTGGATTCTTAGTGGGACAGATGACTTAAAGTATCTCAATGGCATTTAGTTTTACGTATTTGTGTGTGGTAGTTGCAGTTATAAACCAATATCCTCAAAACAGAATGTCACAATCCCTGAGCGAGATTATGATCAAATTAAAGTAACTTGGAGAGGAACTTCATGATACTCTTAGCCCTTAGGTATTTCATGAAATCTCAAAAATTGGAACAAGGTCTGAACTTTAGAAGGGATTTGAAATGAGGAAAATCAAAAGACAAGTATTGATGCATAATAGGAAATGGAGCACATTACAGACAGAAAGCTGTCAGTAGTCTGTGAGCTTCTTTTTGGTAAGTGTGTCCTAGCAGCGGTGTAGAACATAAAGTCATACTTTGCATCAGGAGTTCATCCCTGAATGATATGTGCATAAATATGTCGGCTGTCCTACAGGGCATTTTTTACTCAGGTTTGTTTCTTTTTGTGAACATTATTATTATAAGCAATATTGGTTCAGAAATTTGAGTGTTTGCTATTGCAGTAAAAGCATTCACAGGGAATACAGGTATCCTATAATATCATGCATCCATATGTAAAACAGTGTGCTATGTCCCTTGCTATTCTTTACTTTGAACTTAAGAGACAGTATTATTTATACTATTTTTTAGACTAAAAAGTTTAAGGGTTTTTTTTTGTTTCTTATTTTTATTGTTATTGAAGTTAGTAATTTTTCTGTTTGTACTTTTCTTTTTCTCCCATTTTTTTAATGCACTGATTATATATTATTGTATCTGATTCATGGCTACACACTTATTCTTCTCGTACTTTTTATTAACCTCTCGCTTGCTAATGGCGTGTGCAGGCGTCTGCGCTGCTTCTCCGCTGGGGGAGTTACCGTAGGGCTTGCAATCTGCGAGTTTTAATTGTTTATTTATTTATTTTTTCTCCCTGTTATGTTGCCCTCTGTGCTTCCAAAGCTCGGCACAGATTTGGCAGTGAGAAGGTTTCCTGGTGTTTGGAAACTTCTCTCTTTTTAAGACTCCCTTCCCGGGACGGAACTCCATCCCTCCCTCTTTTGTCTCTTTTTTTGTCTTTTATACTTTTTCCTACCTCCTTTCGAAGAGTTGGGTTGTTTTTCTGGGTGCCTGATGTCCTCTGCCGGCATTCAGAAGTTGTTTTGTGGAATTTACTCGACGTTTAAATGCTCTTTTGATGAATTTGTGGGGGAGAAAGTGTTCTCCCAGTCCTACTCCTCCGCCATCTTGGCTCCTCCCCTCTAACCTCTCAACATCATTTTCATAACATTAGAGCATGAGTAGTTACATATTTTTTCTTAGAGAAATCCTTTGAGAAATTCTTTCATCTGAGCTTCCCTTGTTTTCTTTTTTCTTTCATACTTGGAATTCCCTTTACCTTTCTTTTGAGTTTGTTTACCCACTTCACGGATTTTATGCCTTCTTCTTTCTTTTACTCTCTTGTTCAAAAGGCTGCATCATTCAGTAATTTAGTCAGGTTGAAAAGGACGAAAAACATGGTGACCGATGCCCAATCCTGTCTCCTGAATTGCACTGCTTCAATCTGAATAAGTGCTTTGCGGGTCTTCTCTCTTCACTACGCCTCCCTTTCCTTTTTGTCTAGTTTTGGGTTTTTTCTCTGTTTTTTAATTCCTTGGTTTATTCTCATATTTTGGTAACAGACATTTTCCACTCTTATTAAGGTAGGCACACTGTTTTTGCGTCCTGGTTTTGCTTTTTGTTTGATTGTTTTGCATCTTGAATATCTAAAAATATCCTTGTTTTACCTTGGCAGCTGATGGAACACATGGCTGAGTATAGAATTCTATGTTAGAAATAATTATATTCCAGACTTTTGAAGGCATTACTCCATTGCCGCCAATGTGTATTTAGATCACTGTTCCTTTATATGTTCCCTGTCTTTTTTTAATACATATTGTTTAATCGTTAAGTTGTGTCTGACTCTTTGCAACCCCATGGACTATAGCCTGCCAGGCTCCTCTGTCCATGGGATTCTCCAAGCAAGAATACTGGAGTGGGTTGCCATTTCCTTCTCCAGGGGATCGTCCCAACCCAGGAATCGAACCCGTGTCTCCTACATTGCAGGCAGGTTCTTTACGAACTGAGCTATGAGGGAAGCCCCTTAATATATATATATGTGTGTATATATATATATATATATATAAAATCATCAAAGTATAGTTGACTTACAGTGTTTCAGGTGCACAGCAAGGTGATTCAGTCATGCAGATACACATATTATTTTTGAAATTATTTTCCATCATATCACAAAATATTGACTCTAGTTCCCTATGCTATACAGTAAAGCTTTGTTGTTTGTTGCATATCTATATTTTAATTAGAAATCTAGCATTCTATTCATACAAAGTCAAACAAGTGGAATCAAAATGTCATACATTTTTTAGTAAAGCAAAAATTCATGTTTTCAAAAAAATATATATATACACAAAAGCTTTTCTACTACACTTGATAAAGACTTGAGAAAGAACATTAAAAAAAAGAGATGGAGAAATTGGAGAACATAAACTAAATGAAATGGGAGCACTGGATATGAAATACAAAAAGTGAAACAAACTTGATAAAAGTAAAGATCATCATATCTTCCATTTGTTTTTAAACATGACTGCTCATTAGAGATGTATCTGGAGCTCTGGAGAAAAAAAGGAATACCTGAGCATTAATATTTTTCAAAAAATTTCAAGATAATTCTGATATGCATCTGGATTTTAAAAAGTGATTACAGGTTTTTCTCTTAGATCTTAGTTTTGGTGATACAGAGTTCTATTATTTTTCTGTTGACCAATCATGATAACAATGGTATTAAATGAGTCATAGTTATATAATCGCAATAGTAAAAGATATTTATTAGTTTTTACAATTAATAGCCAGGCCAAAAAAATAAATAAATAAAGATAATTACAAGCCAAAATAATTGTATACAATTTGGGTGGGGATGGGGTTATCAAGCAGAGTGATGTGGTAAGTGGAAGCACATACATCCACCCAGTCAGTCTATGTCCTTTGGTTGGTACATTTGCTGCTGCTGCTGCTAAGTGGCTTCAGTTAGTCCATTTATGTTTAAGGTCATTATTGATATGTATGATCCTATTACCGTTTTCTTAATTGTTTGATTTATTTTCTGTAGGTCTTCTCTTTATCTTGTGTTTCATGCCTAGAGAATTCCCTAGGTTGTTTGGTGGTGCTGAATTCTCTTAACTTTTGCTTGTTTGGAAAGCTTTTGATTTCTCCATCAAATCTGAACTAGAGTTTTGCTGGGTAGAATAATCTTGGTTGTAGGTTCTTCCCTTCTGGCTTATAGAGTTTCTGTTGAGATAGCCTGATGGGATTCCCTTGTATGTTGTTTGTTGTTTTTCCCTTGTTGTTTTACTATTTTATCTCTGTCTTTATTTTTTGTCAGTTTGATTACTATGTGTCTCAGTGTATTCCTCCTTGGGTTTATCCTGCCTGGGACTCTCTGTGATTCCTGTATTTGGTTGACTATTTCCTTTCCCATGTTAGGGAAGTTTTCAGCTATTATCTCTTCAAATATTTTCTCAGGTCCTTTCTCTCTCTCTTCTTCTGGGATCCCTATAATGCGAATGTTTGTGTGTTTAATGTTGTCCCAGAGGTCTCTTAGACTACCTTCATTTTTTTTTTTTTTCATTCTTTTTTCTTTGTTCTATTATATGGCAGTGATTTCCACCATTCTGTCTTCCAGGTCATTTATTCATTCTTCTGCCCCTGTTATTCTGCTTTGGATTACTTCTAGTGTATTATTCATCTCTGTTTGTTTGTTCTTTAGTTCTTTGGTAAACATTTCTTGCATCTTCCCAAGCTTCACCTCCATTCTTTTTCTGAGATCCTGAATCATCTCCACTATCATTATTCTGATTTCTTTTTCTGGAATGTTGCCTATCTCCACTTCATTTGCTTGTCTTTCTGGGGTTTTATCTTGTCCTTTTATCTGGGACATAACTTTCTGATTTTTCATTGTGATTAACTTTCTGTAATATGGTTTTTGTTTTAGCCACAAAACAAAATGTGAGATTTTGGTTCTTCTTGCTTCTACTATCTGCCCTCTGATTGATGAGGCCAAGAGGCTTGTGTAAACTTCTTGATGGGAGGGACTGGCAATGGGAAAAACTAGATCTTGCTCTGGTGGGCAGTGCCTTGCTCAATTCAATTCAGGCACTCAGTCACGTTTGACTCTTTGTGACCCCATGGACTGCACCATGCCAGGGTTACCTGTCCACCACCAACTCCCAGAGCTCACTCAAACTCAGGTCCATCAAGTTGGTGATGCCATCCAAGCATCTCATCCTCTATTATACCCTTCCCCTCCTGCCTTTAATGAGTTTTAAGCCAACTTTTTCACTCTCCTCTTTCACTTTCATCATCAAGAGACCCTTTAGTTCTTCACATTCTGCCATAAGGGTGGTGTCATCTGCATATCTGAGGTTATTGATATTTCTCCTGGCAATCTTGATTCTAGCTTGTGCTTCATCCAGCCCAGCATTTCCCATGATGTACTCTGCATATAAGTTAAATAAGCAGGGTGACAATATACAGCCTTGGTGTACTGCCTTCCCGATTTGGAACCAGTCTGTTGTTCCACATACAGTTCTAACTATTGTTTCTTGACCTGCATATAGATTTCTCAAGAGACAGGTCAGGTGGTCTGGTATTCCTGTCTCTTTAAGAATTTTCCACAGTTTATTGTGATCCACACAGTCAAAGGCTTGGGCAGAGTCAATAAAGCAGAAGTAGATGTTTTTCTGGAACTCTCTTGCTTTTTTGATGATCCAATAGATGTTGGCAATTTGATCTCTGGTTCCTCTGCCTTTTCTAAATCCAGCTTGAACATCTGGAAAGCTTTAATCCAATTATCTGCTGATGGGTGGGGTTGTGCTCCCTCTCCTATAGTAGTTTGGCCCTGGAGTCTAGGAGCTCTTTGGTAGGGTTAATGGCAAACTCCAACAGGGTTTATGCCAAAGAGGACCTTGCAGTGCTCCCAACCCTGTGGCGAGCCCCTGCCAACTTACGCCTCCACAGGAGACCCTCCAACACTAGCATGCGATTTTGGTTCAGTCTCCTGTGAGGTCACTGCTCCTCTCCTCCGGGTCTTGGTGCTTGCAAAATTTTGTTTGTGCCCTACAGGACTGGAGTCTCTGTTTACCCTAGTCCTCTGGAAGACCTATAATCAAATCCTGCTGGAAGTCAAGGCCAGATTCCCTGGGGATTCCCTGTCCCTTTGTCCGGTTCCCAGGCTAGGAAGTCTGATATGGCATTCCGAATCTTCACAACAGTGCAAGAACTTCTTTGGTATTATTGTTCTCTAGTCTGTGGATCACTCACCTGGCAGGTATGGGATTTAATTTTATCATGATTGAGTCCCTCCTACCATCCTGCTGTGGCTTCTTTGTCTTTGGATGTGGGGTATCTTTTTTTGGTGGGTTCCAGCATCCTCCTTTCGATGGTTGTTCAACAACTAGTTGTAATTGTGATGCTCTCACAGGAGGTGATGGGCGCATATTCGTCTCTTACTCCAACTTGAACCAGAAGCCTCAGGTTAAGGTTTTAAGAGGTGGCACAGCTTTACTATGTAGTCAGAAATGGAATATGTGTTTGTTTGATTACATAGTCTATGTTCTTTTTTCATTTTCTATTCTGTTGAATGGTCACAATTCCTTCTGTCCTACAGCAAGTAGAGGCCACAAACAATGATCATTGATAACTTCCAACCATCAACATGGATAAGAGCTCAGAAAAACTTTGGATAAAATGGCAAGTTAGAAACAAGGAAGCACCAAAGAGACAAACAAACAGAACATAAAAGTAGCCCCTCCTTCCTAATCCCTTCATTTCCTGATTATAACCCTTTGTATTTATTCATAATTCATTGTATTTCATGTATAATTCATAATGTTTCATTTAAAATAATGTGAATCACCAGGAAAACAGAAAATATGAAGACTAGAGAAATTATAAAATACTGTAATTGAAATGCCAGAACAAAAGAGCGGAAGAAATTGATCATAAACAGTAGTTAATTATATATTAGAATATGCCTTTCTGAGCTGAAGGACACAAGTCTACTGTTCACAAGGGCAAACAGAGCTAATAAAAAGAAATGCTTACCTAGAATACTCTCATAATACTTTTAACTTTGAAGGATAAGGAAAACATTTATATGTACTTAAGCAGGTGATTTCTAAATAAGAACATTTGATCAGATTTCAGGTTTCCCTCTTCAGAGGCAGTTTGCAGAAGAAAATGAAATTATTCTAGTTAAAGTTGAGTGGAGAACAGGTTTAAAATTTGAAACATAACCCATTCATAAATGAACACAATACAGACAAATACCCAGATACTTATATGATATTTTGTGATCTTGAAATCAGTTGGTTCTTTATTAAGCAAAATAGTATTACTTGAAGAAATTCTTACTGTCAACAGTATTTTGGGCCACAGCAGTAGAAATCCTGGCTCACAGTGCTCCAACAATTATATGTATGCCTATATTTTTTCCATGTCATCTCTCTTTCTCTCTCACTGCTTTTCATTTCTGTGATAGCTTGATGTTCCCAAGAGCAATCTTGGCTGGGAAAGCTGGGGAAATATGCCTGATAGGTATACTAAATATGAGAGTAGTTTTTCTGTTGCAATTGAAGCAAAAATTGAATTCTGCATTATTTACATCTGCTCATCTATATCTCTCTTCCTCTCCTACTAAGGTTTGCTAAAGAAAATAGATGCAAGTTAGGAGCACTGAATGTTTTAGAAATTCAGACAGTCAAGGTCCTTGGAATAGTGCTGGTTATTAATAAAATGATCTTATGCTTCTCACAAGTCTTTGAACACTTTATGGCATTGCAAAAGTAAGAGAACTGGCTGCTTTTGCTTTGCACATCAGTTCTCAAGATTTCATGAGCTTTGTTTTTATATTTTTAGATCATACTTAGTACATCATTTCGTTTATTTTTCTCCTTGGTTTGGATCTTGTGCCCTCAAAGCCATATTTACTAGAGAGGAAGAAACTACAATTGAATCCAAGTTGTGGATTGAGGATAAAAGGGAACTGGAGATAGGAGAAACACTTACTGATGCTGCAAAATTTCTAAGGTGCAATTTCACAAGGCTAAATTTAACCTAACCAAGAACACATGGTATTTTAGTTGTTGAAATCGTATTGCTTTAAAAATGAGTTTTTAATACCAAGAATAGTTCACATGTGGGAGCTGAGAGAACTAATAGAGTGAAGAGGGTTGAAAGATTGAAGCCTGAAAAGTCTGTGACAAGATAAATTCCAACCCAAATGTGAAACTGGGATAATTTATCTGGGACCCAGGGAGCTGTAGGTTAGACTATTCTACAGATATATTTAATTTTCTGAATTCATTATGCAAATATTTCTACATGGACAATGACTAAAAGAATGATAATCTTAGAAGAATATAGTGAAATAAGGACTAGGGAGCAAGGGGCAGGAAAAAACTGAGAAGTTTCAAGAGAATAAATTTGTCTATTCTATTAGGAAAATGTATTGCCAGCACTAAGAGGAAAAATTTTATTTTAGAGTGAAAAAAAGCTGCCACCATTTTAATGAAAGAAGAATAGGAAAGATAAGTGCTTCACAAACTTAGGTAGGTAATAAAAGCAAAAGCCCAGAACTCAGTTATTTGTACACTCCAAGTTCATAGTGGCATTTTTCACAAAGCTAAAAGGTTGAAGCAACCCGTGTCCATCAAATGATGCATATATGAGCAAAATGCAGTGGAAAGAAATATTACCCTTATAAAGAAGGAAGTTCTGATACATTCTCTTTCTTAGATGAACCTTGAGGACATTATGCTAAGTGAGATATTTTAGTCTCAAAAAACAACTATTGTATGATTCCACTTGTATGAAGTACTTAGAGTAATCAAAGTCCTCGGAGCAAAGAGCAGAATGTTAATTTCCAGGCACTAGGGGAAGCAGGAAAGGGAGAGTTCATGTTTGATATGGGTAGAACATGTCATGTCCTTGGGAGAGGAATAAAAAAGTTCTGGAGATGGATGCTGGTGATAGTTGTAGAACAACCTAAATGTACTTAATGCCACAGAACTATACACTTGAAAATGGTTACAACAGTACATTTTATGTTATGTGTATTTTACCACAATAAAAAAAAAATAGTGATGCCTCCCCCTCCCCAATTTTAGAAACTTTAAGTGATGAGATGTAAACGATCAACTTAGGGAATTGTGATCTTAGGCTGTTTTAACAAATTACCTACATAATTTGAATATTCTTTCATTCAAAGTAGATAATGTACTCATTTCCACTTTTATAAATATAGAATGAATAAGAAAAAATATTGAAAGGACTTCATTTCTGAATAATAAAAACTTAATGAAAACTATGAATTTTGTTTTAGAAGAGCCAGTGTTTAAAAGTATGTGCTCTTCTTCTTGTATAACTCCTAGATATAATTCTTTCTTTTTTAAATTTTGTCAGTGCTGGGTCTTCATTGCTGGGCGTGGGCTTTCACCAGCTGCAGCGACAGGGGTGGGCTTCTCACTGTCGTGGCTTCCCTTGCTGTGGAGCACAGGTGAAGCCATGCGGGCTTCAGAAGTTGCAGCACGTGGGCTCAGTGGTTGTGGTGCATGGGCTTAGTTGCTCTGTGGCATGAGAAATATTCTCAGACTAGAGATTGAACCTGTGTCCCCCGCACTGGCAAGTGAATTCTTACTGCAGTACCCGTGGTAGTGGTTTAGTCGCTAAGTCATGTCTGACTCTTGTGACCCTTTGAACTGTAGCCTGCCAGGCTCATCTGTCCATGGGATTCCCCAGGCAAGAATACTGCAGTGGGTTGCCATTTCCTTCTCCAATAATAATGGGAGACTGTTATTAGTCTCCAATTAATTATTAATCTCCAGTTAATTATTAACACCAGGGAAGTCCATAATTCTTTATAATTAAATGCTGAGAACAATTTAACATTACCCTTCCTATTTTTTTATTGAAGTATAGTTGATTTGCAATATTGTATTAGTTTCAGAAGTATAGCAAAGTGATTCAGTTATACATACATATATATCTCTTTTTTTTTTCAGATTTTTTTCCCTTATAGGTTGAGACAAAATATTGAGTACAGTTCCCTGTGCTGTATGGTAGGTTCTTGTTGGTTATATATATATTTAGTACTGTGTATATGTTATTCTCAAACACCGAATTTATCCCTTATTATTTTGGTTTTAAAGCAACACAACTTTACAAGTATTATATTAATAGAGATGGGAAGTATGGAATATTTCAAATAGGTCTCTTCCAGTCCTCCAAAGCCCCAGCTTTTAGTTATACCATGATATTCAAAGAGCATTTTAATACTCTAGCAGCTCATGGCACTCTACTTGGCACTGTTTAAAGCTTTTGAAAACTGAACTTTGCAGAACTGCAGGGTCTAATACGGTAGCCACTGCCATGAGTGGCTACTGAGTGTGTGACTTGGTATTACTCCAATTTTGATTCAATGCAATCCCTATCAAGCTACCAACAGTATTCTTCACAGAGCTAGAACTAATAATTTCACAATTTGTAGGGAAATACAAAAAACCTCGAATAGCCAAAGCTATCTTGAGAAAGAAGAATGGAACTGGAGGAGTCAACCTACCTGACTTCAGGCTCTACTACAAAGCCACAGTTATCAAGACAGTATGGTACTGGCACAAAGACAGAAATATAGATAATGGAACAAAATAGAAAGCCCAGAGATAAATCCAAGCACATATGGACACCTTATCTTTGACAAAGGAGGCAAGAATATACAATGGATTAAAGACAATCTCTTTAACAAGTGGTGCTGGGAAATCTGGTCAACCACTTGTAAAAGAATGAAACTAGAACACTTTTTAACACCATACACCAAAATAAACTCAAAATGGATTAAAGATCTAAACGTAAGACCAGAAACTATAAAACTCCTAGAGGAGAACATAGGCAAAACACTCTCTGACATATCACAGCAGGATCCTCTATGACCCACCTCCCAGAATATTGGAAATGAAAGCAAAAATAAACAAATGGGACCTAATTAACCTTAAAAGCTTCTGCACATCAAAGGAAACTATTAGCAAGGTGAAAAGTCAGCCTTCAGAATGGGAGAAAATAATAGCAAATGAAGCAACTGACAAACAACTAATCTCAAAAATATACAAGCAACTCCTACAGCTCAACTCCAGAAAAATAAATGACCCAATCAAAAAATGGGCCAAAGAACTAAATAGACATTTCTCCAAAGACATACAGATGGCTAACAAACACATGAAAAGATGCTCAACATCACTCATTATCAGAGAAATGCAAATCAAAACCACTATCAGGTACCATTTCACCCCAGTCAGAATGGCTGCGATCCAAAAGTCTACAAGCAATAAATGCTGGAGAGGGTGTGGAGAAAAGGGAGCCCTCTTACACTGTTGGTGGGAATGCAAACTAGTACAGCCACTATGGAGAACAGTGTGGAGATTCCTTAAAAAACTGGAAATAGACCTGCCTTATGATCCAGCAATCCCACTGCTGGGCATACACACTGAGGAAACCAGAAGGGAAAGAGACACGTGTACCCCAATGTTCATCGCAGCACTGTTTATAATAGCCAGGACATGGAAGCAACCTAGATGTCCATCAGCAGATGAATGGATAAGAAAGCGGTGGTACATATACACAATGGAGTATTACTCAGCCATTAAAAAGAATACATGTGAATCAGTTCTAATGAGGTGGATGAAACTGGAGCCTATTATACAGAGTGAAGTAAGCCAGAAAGAAAAACACCAATACAGTATACTAACGCATATATATGGAATTTAGAAAGATGGTAACAATAACCCTGTGTACGAGACAGCAAAAGGGACACTGATGTATAGAACAGTCTTATGGACTCTGTGGGAGAGGGAGAGGGTGGGAAGATTTGGGAGAATGGCTTTGAAACATGTATAATATCATGTATGAAACGAGTCGCCAGTCCAGGTTTGATGCACGATACTGGATGCTTGGGGCTGGTGCACTGGAACGACCCAGAGGGATGGTATGGGGAGGGAGGAGGGAGGAGGGTTCAGGATGGGGAACACATGTATACCTGTGGCGGATTCATTTTGATATTTGGCAAAACTAATACAATTATGTAAAGTTTAAAAATAAAATAAAATTAAAAAAAAACAAAGAGTAAGATAAAGGTATTAATTCATAATTTAAAATATCAGTACATATATTCATTCATATTTAAAAGTATCAATACATGTTGAAATGTTAATATTTTAGGTATTGTGAATTAAATTATTTAAATGAATTTTGCCTATTTCTTTTTATCTTTGTTTAATGTGGCAACTACAAAATTTTAACCAACTTTTGTGGCAAACTACCTTTGTGGCTTGCATTCTATTTAAATGACAGCAAGTGCTGTCCTAGAATGTTATAACCTGAACATAGCTGAACCTCACAATGAGAAAACCACTTCGGGATGATACTTTCACTTAGAATAGAGATTAATTGTCACGAGTGACTAGGTTTCAGCTAGATTACGAAACAAGCCCATAGCTTGAAAGTGAAAGTGTTAGTTGTTCAGTTGTGTCCGACTCTTTGTGACCCCATGGACTGAAGCCTGCCAGCCTCCTCTGTCCATGGAATTCTCCAAGAATACTGGAGTGGGTTGCCATTCCCTTCTCCAGGGGATCTTCCCAACCCAGGCATCGAACCCTTGTCTCCTGCATTGCAGGAGTATTCTTTACCATCTGAGCCACCAGGGAAGCCCCAAACCATAGTTTCCTTGTTCCCAAATCTCTGCCTTTCTTGAAAGTTGCAACATGAATGCTTCTGCCACTGATCTCTGAGTAGAGCCTTTGAGAGTTATTTTTCCTAGTTTCAGGACAATTTCTAAGTTAATAAGTCGTTCAAGTTTGTACTATGGTACATTCTTTCAAGGCTTTGGGAAAAACTTAAATAGGAGACTAAAAATGTGGAATTCAGTGAGCTGAAAGAGTTAACACAAGATCCTAATAGGCTTAACAGGAATTTGCTTGTGCACCAGCGTTAGTGGAAGAGAGGCAGGTAAGCAGAATCCTAGAAGTTTCATATTGGAAATCTACATAGATGTATTTTTCCTGTTAATGCAGCACACTGATATCACTAAAATGTGCCTCCTGAGTAAAAGATCTGTTGTTCACTTTCATATATGTAATCTAAAGCAACAAGGTTAAAATTTTCTTGAGGAAAGAACTGCATTTACAGTTTTGAATGATGTTTTTCACTCTATATCCTTTTACCGCCTAAAACTCTGCTGCATTGTTGGCTCTAAATTATTATATGTTTTTATCTGATATCTGTTGATCAGACATGCATTCAAACTGATTTTGTAAAACATTTCCTAAAACCTAAGAATCTTCATGGAAAAAAAAATTGCCCACTGTTACACATTGTTCACTAATGAAAATGAACATTTATTAGAGAATCCCAAATGTATTAGAACATTTGTTGTAAAAAAAAAAAAAAAAAAAGAAAATCCTGCTTTTCTTACTTGAATGGAAGGTAAAACAAGACCTCCATGTTTCTGGGAATGATGGCACCTCTCATATAAAGCACACACTCCTTGACCCTAGCTGCAGTTGAACTTGAAATCTTAAACTTCATGTTTCACTCACTCCTTTTGATATGACCTTGAAAATATGACCTCTATTAGTAGGTGACCTGAAATATCAGATATTAATCCTTGGCCTACAGCTAGAAACCTGGTGCTTATGGGTGAATAATGAATACTGTTGTAAATTAAGTCACAAATTTCACATGCAAATAAATATTTAAATATAAACACTTATGTTACTTAGACATAATTTAGTGAGAATCCTTAAATTTATAAATAGACTTTCTTATGAGATGAGCTTGACTGATGAGTTTGAGCAAACTCAGAGAAATAGTGAAAAACAGGGAAGCTTGGCATGCTGCAGTTCATGGGGTTGCAAAGAGTCAGATATGACTAAGCGACTGAACAACAACAATGAGATACTTTGATTTATGTCTTCCTCTTAATTAGTTACACTTTCCCACAAGAGCTAGAAAGAGGATGCTAGGCGACAACTTGGCCTACATTTAAGTTATCACTTTCTCAAGTTTTGTTTCTAGAGTTCTGTTAAAAAATAAGAGCTTTTATATCCACATCATTTGAAAACTTTAAAGTTTAAGTGTGTATGAAGGGTGTCTGATATGGTCGAGCTACTCCTGAAGTAAGAGACACTTGGAACTCTTACCTGAGGCCTAGGTACGTGAGTTATACAGGGTCACATAGCTAAGTAGTGACACGTCTGGGGTAAAGACCTGGAATATCTGTATCTTGGTTTAGTTGTTTCCACTATTTCTGAAGAAGCTCTTGGCCTTTCCTAGCAAAATGTATCTTGTGAATTAAAGGCAACATTCTTCTCTTGTCTGTTTTCACTTGGGTTGCTATAAGGGCCCAAGTCCATTCTTTATTTCCTTTTTGTAATCTCTTGTGCTACATTCAGGCTGTGCTGTGCTTAGTTGCTCAGTCGTATCCAGCCCTTTGCGATCCCATGGACTGTAGCCTGCCAGGCTTCTTTGTCCATGGGGATTCTCCAGGCCAGAATACTGGAGAATTCTTCTCTACTGAGGGGTCGAACCCAGGTCTCCCATGTTGCAGGTAGATTCTTTACTGTTTGAGCCACCAGGGAAGCCCAAGAATACTGGAGTAGGTAGCCTATCCCTTCTCCATGGGATCTTCCAGACCCAGGAATAGAACCAGGGTCTCCTTCATTGCAGGCAGATTCTTTACCAGCTGAGCTACCAGGGAAGCTTTTTAGATTTCCTTCTCAGTTAGATCATCACAGAGCATTGAGCAGAAGCAACTCTAGGGTTGTATTTTTTATTACTGAATTGCTCTGGCTATCAAGAATTTCATTTTTGAAGTTAAAAATGAAAAATTTTAAATTTTGCTACATTTATGTCTTCCCCCAATTAGTATCTTCATCAAGTCTTTATCCTGCACAATACTCCTTCACTGACTACTGGTTTCAGCTCAGTGTCCTTAAACTGTCCTTGAAATCTTTTTGATTTGCAATCTCTCTCCCTCTCTTTTTTTAAATTCAGCCTTACTACATTTCTTTTGAACTCTTCAGAGTTTTAATGGAGGGTGATGAACTTTTAGTGTTTATGCCTGACTTGAATAGTTCAAAATCTTTTGTACAGCAACTCCACTTGTTAACAAATGTGTCCTCTTCATATTGCCAATTATTTATTACTTTTGTATAAAACTCTTCCTTCTGAAGAACTTATCTGCTTCATAATAATATTTTATGTATTGTAAACATTAACATTTTTTGGCAATAGTATTTTGGGGAGTGTTCAAGTAAGGAAAATCTGATTTATTTGTTCATAGAAACAGTACTCACAGAAATCCTGTTAGTTTAGAATAAAAAGACTGAATGACCACTTGCAATACATGAATCTAATTTAAAAAAGGAGACTAATGTACTTTCTTGTGACAACTGGGGATATTTGAATATGGTTTAAAGACCTAGATATGAATTTTTGTCAGTTATTATAGGTGTCATAATTGTGTTTTAACTTTGTCATAATCCTTATTCTTAGGAGTTACATGATGAAGAAAGTATAAGTGAGGTGTCATTATGTCTATAATTTACTATAAAGTAACACCAAAACATGTATTTACACAGATAAATGACAGATAAATATGACAAAATACTACAATTACTGAAGCTGGTTTGAGGGCATGTTTTTCATACTGTGAAATTTTTTATAAACAAAACCAAAACCAAATAAAGGACTATTTACTAAGAAGATGCTCTAAAGCAGTAATACCCAAATGTTTCTCTCCTATTTGTTGGATAATATAATTTTGGAATGTAGGAACTCTATGACAGAGATGAGAAGATGTGTGTTAAGAGGCATTTCTAGGACTTGTAACACTATCCCTTTCAATGCCACATATAATTTCTGATACACATCAATATTAATCTTACCTCATCAGTGTGATTTGATGCCATGTTTTTCTAAACTAATGTTCCGGTTTTTCATGGTAATCCCCCATGGGGCAGTGTAGAAGGAAAATAATATTTATTTGGTGCCAGTTCAAATTATTTAATTCAGACTTATAGACAAAAGTATCAATTATTTTAAAGTATTAAGATTTAGTCATAGCTATCAAAATTTATGCTTATTCATTTGTTCTTTTTTTTTATTAAGTATTTGAGTTGGATACTATGATAGAAACTTAACATAAAAAGATTAATAAGGCATCATCTCTGTTCTCAAGAGACATAATATAGTACGTGATACAAAGGAGAGAATGGAAAATTATATGATCTGGGAGGTAAAGCTCCTGCAATTACAGAGAAGCTAAACTTTAATTGTCTATGAAAAAATGAGAGAATGAGAGAGAGAGAGAGAGAATTTACCTAATTACCTGAAAAATTCCAAGACTGTTGTAGCTTTAGGCATAGCTTCCTGCTTTCAGGAATTTGTCTCCATCTCTTAACTCTGATTTTTCTCTCCCCCAAGCTTCCTTGTCTTTCCTTCTGGCAGCAGGGTGACTTGAGCAGTGATCCATAAATACCTTACTGGTGTACAAACCTGGCATAAAGAGCTGTCATTGTTTCTGATTGTTCAGGGAAATCCTAGAGCTGATGATGCTAAATAGCGTCTCAACTCACTTGCTCATTGCCACAAGTGCTGTGGCTTTGACTATCTGGGTCTCGATTATAGTGCCATCCAGGGAGGGCCTCTGGAATAACACTGAGAGTACGAGGAAAATGGATTTACTCACCCATTAAAAAGAATACATTTGAATCAGTTCTAATGAGGTGGATGAAACTGGAGCCCATTATACAGAGTGAAGTAAGCCAGAAACAAAAACACCAATACGATATACTAATGCATATATATGGAATTTAGAAAGATGGTAACAATAACCCTGTGTACGAGACAGCAAAAGAGACACTGGTGTATAGAACAGTCTTATGGACTCTGTGGGAGAGGGAGAGGGTGGGAAGATTTGGGAGAATGGCATTGAAACATGTAAAATATCATGTACGAAACGAGTTGCCAGTCCAGGTTTGATGCAGGATACTGGATGCTTGGGGCTGGTGCACTGGGACGACCCAGAGGGATGGTATGGGGAGGGAGGAGGGAGGAGGGTTCAGGGTGGGGAACACATGTATACCTGTGGCAGATTCATTTTGATATTTGGCAAAACTAATACAATTATGTAAAGTTTAAAAATAAAATAAAATTAAAAAAAAATAAAGGAGATTGGTAAGTAGTCAAATAGGACAGTTATTCATTACAGAAAATGAGATGTGACAAATAAGATGTTACATGGTACCTGGGAAAGCTTAGGAGGGATACTGTACATCAACCAAGGTGATTCCATGTGAATTAAGGACAAGAGTAGGATTTCATTCAAAATTTTTCCTCGTACTAGCTATACATGCATTCACATGGCTTTTATAAAGCTGAGAATAAGTTGCCTATTTGTGTTTAGTTTTTCCTTTATTTGGGATCATGTATTTACAGAACTGGTTATGAAGAACTAGAGATTGTGTCATGATTTTCACTGTATTTTAATTTATATATGTGTAAGATCCAGATGCTCATTAGGAACTTTATATAAGACCTATAAGACCTGTAGCCATATGATCAGTAAATACAGTACAATGCTTGGCAGTAATCCCATATACATATGTGAAAGAATATTAGAATCATTCAAATATAAACTAGTTACAGAACATTTTTTTAATCTTTCTGAACGTCACCTTGAATTAAAGTTAGCTATTCAGGAAGATTGTAAATTAAGATAGAGTTATAAGAAAAATGGAAGCTAAACACTACTGTGTAAAATTATGATGGAAAAATCAGAGAATAACATGACATATAAATTTGCACAAAATATTCAAATATTTTTGGAATAAAATATGAAGAACTATTAACATCCTAGTGTATATGTAAAATAATAGTGGTTATTACCAGAACATTTTAAAACTGCAAATTCAAGGAAGCAGAAATTATTTGAATTGGTATAAAGATCTTTTAAAACATGATTACAAATATAGGCTATATTTTAATTAAAAAGATATAAATACACTTGAGATTCAAATTCTATGAATTCTTAGTAAAATTACTTTGGAAGGGAAAGTTGTAGGCTTAAAATTTTTGAGAACCAGAAAGAAGCATAGAGATCATTTCCGTGGAATACTTACAAGATGGAATTATAAGGTCACGCCTTTTGTTTAAAAATCTTACTAGTGTTGATCAATTAGGTATTTCAGTAGTTGAAAACAACATCATAGTTTATCTTAAAAAAAAACTATACACTTCCATGGACTAGAAACTGGAGAGAAACGTGAAATAAGATGTGTAACTAAATATGTAGGCATGCTGGAATTTGCTTTTAGACTCATTTATAAGAGGCTGAGATTTCAGTGCTTGTGTATCATTGAGAGCTAAAAGAACCCCAAGAAAGATGAGATGCCAGAAATATGGTCAAAGTTAGGAAACAGGTTCTTTGGTGAGTCTAATCAGTGAGAAGAAGCTTGAAAATGATGTCCTTGTTGCTTAGAACATCAGAAACAAGAAAGGGGAACAAAGCAGCTAGAATCTTAGAATGACTACCCACTGGCTTATAACTTCTTCTGTGATGATAGTCCCATTTTCACTTGAGCAGTACTCCACAGGGCAGCAGCTTGCAGTGTTTAGATGGTATACTGCACAATTCTCAGGATTATGATTTGCATTGTAGCCCAAATAAATGGATCCACTAGAGTTGCGTGGTCTTACGATAACAATTCACCAACCTAAATCTTAAGGTTAGGCAGTGGGCTTTAAGACTGAATGAAGGCAATTAAATAACTTCTATAAAGAAAGAGATGAGAATAAAACAAGGAATAAATCTACTCAAAATAGACCTAAAAATGTAAATATGATAACCAATAAGAAAAAGAAAACAAGCAAAGAAAATGCAGCCAATAAAAATCAGTTCTAACAGAATTTTAATAATTTTTTGACTGAAATATTTCACAAAGAACTAGAATTTATAAACAACTGCAGGAACAAGACATAATGAATTACAATAAATAGAAGTGAAATAATAATAGGTGCATTTGAAATGAGGCAAAAAAATCTCTGGGAAAGAAAATATTACTCAGTCAGTCAGTTCAATTCAGTCGCTCAGTCATGTCCAACTCTTTGCGACCCCATGAATCGCAGCACGCCAGGCCTCCCTGTCCATCACCAACTCCCGGAGTTCACTCAGACTCTCGTCCATCGAGTCTGTGATTCCATCCAGCCATCTCATCCTCTGTCATCCCCTTCTCCTCCTGCCCCCAATCCCTCCCAGCATCAGAGTCTTTTCCAATGAGTCAACTCTTTGCATGAGGTGGCCAAAGTACTGGAGTTTCAGCTTTAGCATCATTCCTTCCAAAGAAATCCCAGGGCTGATCTCCTTCAGAATGGACTGGTTGGATTTGCTTGCAGTCCAGGGGACTTTCAAGAGTCTTCTCCAACACCACAGTTCAAAGCATCAATTCTTTGGTGCTCAGCTTTTTTCACAGTCCAACACTCACATCCATACATGACCACTGGAAACACCATAGCCTTGACTAGACGGACCTTTGTTGGCAAAGTAATGTCTCTGCTTTTGAATATGCTATCTAGGTTGGTCATAACTTTTCTTCAAAGGAGTAAGCATCTTTTAATTTCATGGCTGCAGTCACCATCTGCAGTGATTTGGGAGCCCCCCAATATAAAGTCTGACACTGTTTCCACTATTTCCCCATCTATTTCCCATGAAGTTACTGAGATGCAATAAACTGAATAGGTAGAAAAATGCCTAAGTTGGAAATAAGTATATGAGTAAATTGGAAGATAGTATAGGATGATTCCCCAAATGTAGGACAGATGAAGTTAAAATAAGAAAGGAACATTACAGAGACATGAAAAATTAGATTGAAAATATGTGACATGTGACTGTTGGGAGTGCTAGAAAAAGAGAATGGAAGTTGTTAGTTGATGTTTGAAAAATGATTCCCTTGAATTATCTAGAATTGAAGGAAGACACAAATCTTCTATTTGAAAGTGAATGCCCAGTGTTGACCAGGAAAGATAGAAAGGTTGAGGGATGGATAGATGGATGGATGGTTGAGTAGAAATAAAGAGATACATATATGCATATGTAGATAAGCACAGAAACACAAAAAATGTATTGAGACTATAATGTTGAATCTGCAGAATATATAAGAAGTAAATATTAAAAGAAATTTGATGAAGAAGACAATACCTGATTTATTTTTTAAATGCTTAGGGGCTGATCACCACACAATGAAAAAAGAATTCAAAATGCTCAGGGAAATTAACTGGAAAAAATATACTTTTTCAAAGTGATATCAACTGATTTAAGAGTAGAGGCAAGTAAATACTCAACCTCAAAGCTTAGCCCCCAAACTACCTGAATTTAAAAGCTACTAACAAAAACACCAAAAACAGAGAGTGAACTCAATGTAAAGAAACAATACAGGAACCAATGTGGTAAGTGTAATGCACTCTTGAGTAGAATAATTAATAATAAGGAATTTTTTAAGTTTCAAAAGAAAGCATTAAAATACTAGATAATAGTTACAAGGATAAAAGGGCAATGTTCACTTGTTATTGAAATATGCTAACATCCTTTTGAAACAGTAATAGAGAAACAGAACTATTTTAGATATTAGAAATATTGGCTATTCGTATAATACATATAAGCATAATCAACTTAAAACATCGTGTCTAGTTTTCTAAAGATAAAACAAAGAAAAAACGGTACAAAAAGCACACATACCCACCTACACAAAGACATAGACACTCACATATACCATGTGATAGAAATAAATTCAATTAAAAAGCAATCATAATTAAGTCAAACACATTAACTCAGTCATGAAGCGATGGTGCCTAACAGGTTTGAAGAAAAATAAAGCCATTTGATATTTTTAAATCAACCAAAAATGAAGACATGAGAAACAAACAAGACAGGGTGAAATTAAAATAATGGCAGGAGATATTTAGGTAAGTTGTAATCACTCCTTGCACACAAACACACTCACACAATTAGCTGGTATAACAGTGCTAGATAAAAGAATTAAAAGCAAAAGCATTAATAAAAATAAGTAGGCTGTCTCCTGGTATTGAGAGATCCAAACCAATGTAATAATAGGGGAGGAAAATAAACCACTCTCTCCTCTTAAAATGTTTGCTCAAATGACACCTTCTCCAAGAAACTTAAAATTCATTCCTCTATTTATATTGAAAACTACCCTCAGCTCAAACACTTCAAACCCTCCTTTCTTGCTTTATTTTTCAGCACTGTCATTTCTGAGATTTTTCATTATGTTTATAGTTTGTTTTTTAGCTTATGAATAAATTGCTAGAAATTTTATGAAAAATTTTCTGCAAATATTAAATATATACACTCTCTCTGTTTATGAATTCATAACTATGCAGCAAATGTAAAAAGAAATCAGGATGGTGAAGATCTTCTTCAGTTTTATGATGTGGTTATTTCCAGGTAGTATTGATAGGAATATGTATACAGGCTTAATGAATCTTTTTATTTTGAATGGATTTTATTTTGAATTGTTATAAGTGAACCGAAGAAAAATATAACACAGCATTTGTTAAATATGTGTGGTGGGTACACTGATGACTATAATTTTATTCTCTAAGCTTCTCTGCAGTTTTGAAATATTACTAATAGAATAATAATTTCATCAATTAGAATTTGATAACACTTCAACCTTGTTTCATAAATTAATTGCATTATAAATGTTAACAAATACGGATTTTAAAAAATATTCAGAGATGCTCATAGAAATTAAAAATAATATTTTGTGTGATCTTCACAAAATAGCCTGAGAGAGGCCAAATACATACTACTGGCCTTATTAATACCAGGCTGGCTAGATTTTAATGGATCTACCAACTTAAGTGCTATAACCCCCACATTCCTACTGGTTGTAATGAACATTTGCAGAAAAATAATTGCATTTGTAAAATTAATGACAGCAGAGAAATAAGAGAGGCAAAGAAGAATCGTAGAAAGGAGTACTCCTGTAAAATTAGATTGCAGTTACAGTAGCGGCGGCGATTTTGTAAATTGGAAATTAAATCAAGTACAGAATGACTAAAACCAACTTAATAGGCTTTAATTTATAATATAATAGTGAACTCTTGATTTAAAAGGACCATAAATTAGGGACAAAATCCTTGACGTTGACAATAGTTGTAACTTTAGATATAAGAATTTCTCAGGGAGATTGCTAATCTTATCACAAGTTTGCTTTTAAAGTCAACTTGTACATACATTTTTTTTGTAAAACCTGAGATGTGTGTACATCTCTCTGCTTCTGGAAAGCAATATTTTTGTTCAGTCGTTCAGTCGTGTCCAGCTCTTTGCAACCCCATGGACTACAGCACACCAGGTTTCCCTGTCATTCCATCTCCCAGAGCTTGCTCCGACTCATGTCCATTGAGTCAGTGATGCCATCTCATCCTCTGTCATCCCCTTCTCCTCCTGCCTTCAATCTTTCCTACCATCAGGTTCTTTTCTAATGAATCACCTCTTTGCATCAGGAGGCCAAAGTATACAAGCATTATTTTTTTTTTAATTTTATTTTATTTTTAAATTTTACATAACTGTATTAGTTTTGCCAAATATCAAAATGAATCCACAAGCATTATTAATTGTCTTCTTTAAAATTCTAAGTATGAAGTATACAAAATATTTGAGCGATACTTTAAAATCATACAGTCTTCCCTGATTTCTAAAAACTGAGTATTGTGGTAAGATTCAGATACCCAGACAGAGAAGGCAAATGCAGGGTCAATGAGCTCTGGAAGCTGAAAGAGGAAATACAGTATTTGAATATCACAAGTGAAGGATGGATGGAGAAGAGGCAGAAATGCTTTCTTGGAACATTAGTGGTGGATTGACACATCTTGATAAGTCAAGATGAAGAGAGGAATCCCATTGAAATAGTTTTGTCTTTTCTGAATCTGAGAAGCTCCATGGACTATTTCTTATAGTCTGTGAGTCTTTTGCCAATAGTCTTTTGCCAGAATGACTGCCATTATTTTTCTTAAAATTCATCCCAATATTAATGCAGAATAGCAATGCATCTTTTTCCTTTAGGAATTCTAAGCAGCTTCTCTAGCTGTTGTCTTGGATGTTTTCATTTCCTCTTCCTCTAAGATGTATATTATAATGTATATTATACACAAGTATGGTTAATGGAGTGCAGTCCTTTTTAAGCATCTCAACTGGTAATTTTGCCCCATCTGATTTTTTTATATCATGTATATATTTTCATAGACATGTGCTTTCCTTTTCTCCTTAATGAGGATGTTAGTGTTCTGCTGAAAGAACGTATTTCTTTAAATTTAATTGTCAGATTCAAGAAGTTTAGTTTAACATGGAGATAATTTCCTATAGAATTTTCTTTTTACGAAACTAATATTATGTTTCCATGTGGGGAAATTTTCTAGTGGATTGACTTAAAGGTATTTGAATGGAAAAAGTATGAAGGGCTTAATGATAATTCTGGAGATATGATGCATTTTCCTTAAAGACATTTCGTAAAAAGATGAGGTGTCATTATATTAAACAAACCCAAAATGCTCTAATATTATATTCACAAAGTAAGTTTCAAAGTAGACAGAACAGTTTAGTTCTATAATTGCACAGCTACTTGAGACTGTTCTCCTCCTTTGAATGGCTTCTAAGAAGTATTGTCAATTTCCTTTCCACTTCTATGATGAGAACGATGATTATAATGATGGCAGTTCTTTAAGGTGTGTAAGTACCTTGCAATCACTATTTCATTTAATTTTCATTATATCCTATTGATGTTGATGCCATTATTACTTGAAGACATCTCTAGTCTTTCCCATTCTGTTGTTTTCCTCTATTTCTTTGCATTGATCGCTGAGGAAGGCTTTCTTATCTCTTCTTGCTATTCTTTGGAACTCTGCATTCAGATGTTTATATCTTCCCTTTTCTCCTTTGCTTTTCATTTCTCTTCTATGAAGACCTACAAGATCTTTTAGAACTAACACCCAAAAAAGATGTCATTTTCATTATAGGGGACTGGAATGCAAAAGTAGGAAGTCAAGAAACACCTTGAGTAACAAGCAAATTTGGCCTTGGAATACAGAATGAAGCAGGGCAAAGGCTAACAGAATTTTGCCAAGAGAACACACTGGTCATAGTAAACACCCTCTTCCAAAAACACAAGAGAAGACTCTACACATGGACATCACCAGATGGTCAACACCGAAATCAGATTGACTATATTCTTTGCAGCCAAAAATGGAGAAGCTCTATGCTGCTGCTGCTGCTGCTAAGTTGCTTCAGTCGTGTCCGACTCTGTGCAACCCAATAGATGACAGCCCACCAGGCTCCCTCGTCCCTGGGATTCTCCAGGCAAGAACACTGGAGTGGGTTGCCATTTCCTTCTCCAATACATGAAAGTGAAAAGTGAAAGTGAAGTCCCTCAGTCTTGTCTGACTCTTAGCGACCCCATGGACTGCAGCCCACCAGGCTCCTCCATCCATGGGATTTTCCAGGCAAGAATACTGGAGTGGGGTGCCCTTGCCTTCTCCCAGAGAAGCTCTATACAGTCAGCAAATACAAGACTGGGAGCTGACTGTGGCTCAGATCATGAGCTCCTTATTGCCAAATTCAGACTGAAATTGAAGAAAGTAGGGAAAACCACTAGACCATTCAGGTATGACCTAAATCAAATCCCTCATGATTATACAGTGGAAGTGACAAATAGATTTAAGGGACTAGATCTGATAGAGTGCCTAATGAACTATGGACTGAGGTTCATGACATTGTACAGGAGACAGGGATCAAGACCATCCCCATGGAAAAGAAATGCAAAAAAGCACAATGGCTGTCTGGGGAGGCCTTACAAATAGCTGTGAAAAGAAGAGAAGCTAAAAGCAAAGGAGAAAAGGAAAGATATAACATCTGAATGCAGAGTTTATTTTTTTTGGGCTCCAAAATCACTGCAGATGGTAACTGCAGCCATGAAATTAAAAGACACTTACTCCTTGGAAGAAAAGTTATGACCAACCTAGATAGCATATTGAAAAGCAGAGACATTACTTTGCCAACAAAGGTCTGTCTAGTCAAGGCTATGGTTTTTCCCGTGATCATGTATGGATGTGAGAGTTGGACTGTGAAGAAGGCTGAGTGCTGAAGAATTGATGCTTTTGAACTGTGGTGTTGGAGAAGACTGTTGAGAGTCCCTTGGACTGCAAGGAGATCCAACCAGTCCATTCTAAAGGAGATCAGCCCTGGGATTTCTTTGGAAGGAATGATGCTAAAGCTGAAACTCCAGTACTTTGGCCACCTCATGTAAAGAGTTGACTCACTGGAAAAGACTCTGATGCTGGGAGGGATTGGGGGCAGGAGGAGAAGGGGATGACAGAGGATGAGATGGCTGGATGGCATCACTGACTCGATGGACATGAGTTTGGGTGAACTCCGGAAGATGGTGATGGACAGGGAGGCCTGGCGTGCTGCGATTCATGGGGTCACAAAGAGTCAGACAAGACTAAGCAACTGAACTGACTGACCTACCATTATTTCTATGAATACAACCGAAACTCAGAGATATTAAGTAATCTGCAAGTATCACATAGCTAGGAAATAAGAAAGCTAGAATTTAAACTCATGACTGTTCGTCCCAATGTCCAGTCTTGTCCCAACTGACATTACAACTAAGCTTCTTGACCCTTTACTTGAATGGAACAGTAAATGATTGTGATCCAGTGCTGCTGCTGCTAAGTCGCTTCAGTCGTGTCCGACTCTGTGCGACCCCATAGACGACAGCCCACCAGGCTCCCCCGTCCCTGGGATTCTCCAGGCAAGAACACTGCAATGGGTTGCCATTTCCTTCTCCAATGCATGAAAGTGAAAAGTCAAAGTGAAGTTGTTCAGTCATATCTGACTCGTAGGGACTCCATGGACTGCAGCCTACCAGGCTCCTCCGTCTATGGGATTTCCCAGGCAAGAGTACTGGAGTGGGGTGCCATTGCCTTCTCCGAGATCCTGTGCTAGACATCCCTTAAGGTTGTCCTTATAAACTACTGTCCTCACTCTTCTCACTGTCTGAAATGGGTCCTTAGTTTTCTCCTTAAATTATTTTTGAATAGGTTGAATATGTATGTGGTTTAAAAGTTAGTAAAAAAGAGAATAATCTAAGAAGTCTCATTCCCATAACAGTGAAGGGCTGTCCCTACTCATTCCTTTCCTCATCTCTGGTTCCCTGTTGGTAACTCATTTTATTGGTTTCTTATTTATCTTCCCAGTGTCTCTTTTGCAAATATAAGCAACATCTAATATACATCATAATCTTTCTAACTATTTAAGCAAAACTTTTCTGAGATATATATTTTTTCTTGCACTCTGCTTTTTTACTTAACTGGTACTGTTTCCCTAGCTGTATATAAAGATTTTTCTCATTATTTCTTAATAGCTACATTGTATTCTTTATTATCTAAGGAGATTTTCGCTGTAGCAGTCCTTTTTCAGTGATCCCCAAAGCATATATATATATATTTGTTTTAGAAATTGGGAAGGATCTTTTTTTCACTCTTGGCCGTTACCAAATTCATCTCATACTTACATGTAATTACAGAGATAAGGTCATTTCAAATTGGTGTATCAGAGATGTGGTAGTGTGAATAAAAGACAGTGTAGTTATTGAGATGCCAGGAAGTTAACTGATAAATTAAGAAGTGGAATTATATAATGAGAGGTTTTGGAGACCAACCACCCCCCACCTAAAATATAGTCATTAGTATCAGAGAGACCTGGATTTGAAGTCTTCTTTGCTACTTACTGAATCCATGAACACAAATAAGTTGTTTAGCATCTCTGATCTTCATTTACCTCCTTTGTAAAATGAGAAAAATAATAGATACCTCAGAAGATCATGATGAGGATAAATGAGGTAATTAATATGAATATAGACAGTATGCACCATATTGTAGCCATATAGTAGGCATATGGTAGAAAATTTTATCTTCTTTTCTGTATGTTATTGTTCAAGTTAATATTGTAAAAAATATGAGTCTGCTTTTCCATCTTCCTCATCTAATCTTGTCAACGAATGGTTTAAGATGAAAATATCTTTCTTGGTGTACAACAATGTGGTTTTCTTTTGAACTGTTACATAGTCTCCATCTTTCTATTTGGTCTCTTTCTGTGCTAGGCTTCTGATGATTTTATAAGAAGCATCTTAAGTGATCAAGGCCACCCACTGTTTTTAATCAGAGCTGCAGAACTGCATGGAGCTAAAAAAGCATGAGAAGGGTAGCTACATGACAAGGTTGAATGCTAATTGGATTTGGGGATTAGAGTGGCATGAATAAGCTCTGCACTTCTTCATTCTCATATTTGGTGATGTTAGAACATTTTGCTTTGGGAAGGCAAAGCAGATTATAGCTCTGAAACAAGGCGAATGACCGTACAACTCAGTCTGAATTCTGTCAAGGCTTCCTGCCACTTGTAAGCAAATCTATTCCTGGAACAGTAATAACCACCACACCCAGCTAGATGGCTATTTTAAGTAATACAGTACTGAAAATGTCAGAAAATTCTTCAGAAAGTTTAAGCTGGCAAGATGCCCTCTGATCTGTGATTCATCTCACTGTCCACTTTTTATTGCTTTTGAACATTTGATAGAGGACTAGCCAATAAGAAGACACATGTGTTCATATTTAATTCCTGATGGGGACTGTAAGATGCTTTATGTTATAGCTGAAAATGACCTCTATGAACTCTTTCAGAAAAGCAGATTAAAGACAGCTTTTAAGATGCACCAAATATTTTTCCTATTTATTTATAATATTTTTATGGACATTAGCAAAACAAAGCTGATTATTCCACCTTTCCTGTGCTTCTGTTAGCTCTCTTCAAGGACTGGTTTTCATTTTCCTAGGTACTTCAATGTACTAGGTACATTTTACCTAGGTACTTTTACCTCTTGCTGTCATAACCATGAGATGAATCATCACCTTACAAGACTGAACTTAATGAAGATGCAAATTTAACATATCAATATTTGTGGGACGTGGTTAATGAAGACTGAGAGGGAAATTGACAGCACTAAATGCATATATTAGAAAGAGGAACAATTCAAATCAATATTCCAATTTCTCACTTCAAGAACCCATAAGAGTAAGAACAAACTAAATCCTACCAAGAATGGAGGATGAAAATTACAAAGACAGCAGGAGTCGATAAAATTGAAAACAAACAACAACAAACCAACAGAGAAATTACATGAAACAAAGAGCTGGTTCTTTCAAAAAAATCAATAAAAATTGACAAATCTCTGGAAACAGTGACAGAGTAAAGAGAGAGAAGACACAAATTGCCGCTATCAGGAATGAAGCAGGGAGCAGAGCCAGTCTTAGCTCACATACTATGAAGTGGATAATCTGAATAGCCCTATGACGATCAAATAAATTGAATTTGTGGTTTGATAAAATTCCCTGAAAAAAATCTCTAGGCCTAGATGACTTCACTGAAGAATTCTATCAATCATTTAAAGAAGGAACACCAGTTCTACACATACTGGTCTATTAAATAGAAAAGAAGGAAATACTGAGCAGTTCATTTATGAAGCTAGCATTACCCTGATAACACAACCAGATGAAGACAATAGAATATCAAAAATGATAGCCTGACATCCCTCATAAAAATGGCACAAAAATTCTTAATAAAATTTCGGCAAATACAATGTGTAAAGCAATGCAGCATAATTGAGTTTGGCTATATTTCAGGGATATCAGAGTGATTTAATATCAGAAAATCAAACAATTCAATATACCTTGTTAACAGGCCAAAGAATGAAAATCACACAATTCTTTCAATCAATGCAGAAAAATCATTTGATAAAATTAAATATATGTCATAAAGAAAAACTGTCAAAAAAAGAGAGAGGGATATACTAAACTTGATAAAGAGCATCTATAAAAAAGACACAGCCAACATTCTGCTTCATGGTGAAAGAGAAAATGTCTCTCCTGAAGACTGGAATAAGGGAAGGATGTTTATTTTCCCCTTCTAATTCAAAGAGTGTTTGAATTTCTAGCCAACCCAATAAGAAAAGGACAGGAAATGTTGTTTAGTCACTAAGTCATGTCTGACTCTTTGTGACCTTACACACTGCAGCACACCAGGCTCCTCTGTCCTCTACTATCTCCTGGAGTTTGCTCAAATTTATGTCCATTGAGTCAGAGATGCTAGCTAACCATCTCATTCTCTGCCACCCCCTTTCCCTTTCCCTTTCAATTTTTCCCAGCTTCAGGGGCTTTTCCATTGAGTGGGTTCTTTGCATCAGGTGGCCAAAGTATTGGAAAGGGAAATAAAAATAAAAAAATAAGAAATAAATCTATCACTATCTGCCGATAAAATAGTTGTCTTTGTTGAAAATCCTCAGAAATCAATTTTTTAAACAGAATTACGAAGAGAGTTTCTGTTTTCAAGATAAAAGATAAAGATTCCAGTATGTGTTGTTTTTCTGTGAATTAGAAAAGAACATATGGACACTGAAGTTCAAAACAATATTATTTATAATTAGTCAAAATATACTTAGATGTAATTCTAACAAAATATGCATAAGACTGGTGTGCTCAAAATTAAAAATTGAGATGAAGGAAATCTAATAAAATCTTAATAAATGGACAGATATGTTCATGGTTTGGAAGCCTCAATATAGTAAAGATGGAAATTATCCCTAATATAATATACAGATTTAATGCAATTACTATCAAAACCTCAGCGAGATTTTTTTAGTAGATACAGACAGTATTTTTCTAAAATATATATGAAAAAGCTGAAGGAACTAGAATAGCCAGAACAATTTAGAAAAAGAATAAAGTGAGAGGAATTAATTACTCACTTTCAAAACTTTATTGTATAACCACAGTCATCAAGACTGTGTGGTTTTTTTCAGGTTAGAGACATGATTAATGTAGACAGAGGACACTGAAATAAACCCACAAACAATATGCCTAGCTAATTTTTGACAAAAGTGCAAAACTTAATGGAGAAAAGAACTTTTGAAACAAGAAGTGCTTAAGCGATTAGGCACGCTTTACTTAAACAAAGCTTCAAATAAATGAGCCTAAATCTTAAAATTTATTAAAAGATTAACTCAAAATGAATCACAAGCTTATTTTTAAAGATATAATACCTTTGAGGAAAAACCAAATAGAAGAAAATCTTAGGGATTTAATGCTAGACTTGGTACTATAAAAACAGTCCATAAAAGGGAAACCTGATAAAATGGACCTCATCAAAATAAAACATTGTGCAGTTGACTCTGTTACAAGGAAAAAGAGCAGGCTACTCATTGGGAGAAAGTATATACAAAATGCGTGTGAAAAAGGATCACTATCTAAAATATTCCAAGAACTCTCAAAACTCAACAGTAAAAAACAGAACAAACATTCCAGTTAGAGCATAGACAGAAGACCTGAACAGTTATATCCCTGAAAAGGATATGCAGATGGTAAATAAACATGTGGAAAGCTGCTGTCAATATCATTGATGAAACACCACTACTCACCTATTAGAATAGCTAAATAAAGAAATAGTGGCAACACCACATGCTGGAGAGAATGTGGAGAAACTGCTCATTCTTTGCTGGCAGGAATTTAGAACGTTACAGCTACTCTAGCAAATAGTTTGGCAGTTTCTTAGTAAACTAAAGAAAGGCAATGCCAAAGAATGCTCAAACTACCGCACAATTGCACTCATCTCACATGCTAGTAAAGTAATGCTCAAAATTCTCCAAGCCAGGCTTCAGCAATTTGTGAACCGTGAACTTCCAGATGTTCAAGCTGGTTTTAGAAAAGGCAGAGGCACCAGAGATCAAATTGCCAACATCCGCTGGATCAAGGAAAAAGCAAGAGAGTTCCAGAAAACATCTATTTCTGCTTTATTGACTATGCCAAAGCCTTTGACTGTGTGGATCATAATAAACTGTGGAAAATTTTGAAAGAGATGGGAATACCAGACCATCTGACCTGCCTCTTGAGAAATGTGTATGCAGGTCAGGAAGCAACAGTTAGAACTGGACATGGAACAACAGACTGGTTCCAAATAGGAAAAAGGAGTACGTCAAGGCTGTATATTGTCACCCTGCTTATTTAACTTCTGTGCAGAGTACATCATGAGAAATGCTGGGCTGGAAGAAGCACAAGCTGGAATCAAGATTGCCGGGAGAAATATCAATACCTCAGATATGCAGATGACACCACCCTTATGGCAGAAAGTGAAGAGGAACTAGAAAGCCTCTTGATGAAGGTGAAAGTGGAGAGTGAAAAAGCTGGCTTAAAACTCAACATTCAGAAAACGAAGATCATGTTATCTGGTCCCATCACTTCATGGGAAATAGAGGGGGAAACAGTGAAAACAGTGTCAGACTTTATTTTTATAGGCTCCAAAATCACTGCAGATGGTGACTGCAGCCATGAAATTAAAAGACGCTTACTCCTTGGAAGGAAAATTATGACCAATGTAGACAGCATATTCAAAAGCAGAGACATTACTTTGCCAACAAAGGTCCATCCAGTCAAGGCTATGGTTTTTCCAGTGGTCATGTATGGATGTGAGAGTTGGACTGTGAAGAAAGCTGAGCGCTGAAGAATTGATGGCTTTGAACTGTGGTGCTGGAGAAGACTCTTGAGAATCCCTTGGACTGCAAGGAGATTCAACCAGTCCATCCTAAAGGAGATCAGCCCTGGGATTTTTTTGGAAGGAATGATGCTAAAGCTGAAACTCCAGTACTTTGGCCACCTCATGTGAAGAGTTGACTCATTGGAAAAGACTGATGCTGGGAGGGATTGGGGACAGAAAACTAGTCAGTCTAATCACACTAGGACCACAGCCTTGTCTAACTCAATGAAACTAAGCCATGCCCGTGGGGCAACCCAAGACGGGCGGGTCATGGTGGAGAGATCTGACAGAATGTGGTCTACTGGAGAAGGGAATGGCAAACCACTTCAGTATTCTTGCCTTGAGAACCCCATGAACAGTATGAAAAGGCAAAATGATAGGATACTGAAAGAGAAACTCCCCAGGTCAGTAGGTGCCCAATATGCTACTGGAGATCAGTGGAGAAATAACTCCAGAAAGAAAGAAGGGATGGAGCCAAAGCAAAAACAATTCCCAGCTGTGGATGTGGATGTGACTGGTGATAGAAGCAAGGTCTGATGCTGTAAAGAGCAATATTACATAGGAACCTGGAATGTCAGGTCCATGAATCAAGGCGAATTGGAAGTGGTCAAACAAGAGATGGCAAGAGTGAATGTAGACATTCTAGGAATCAGCGAACTCAAATGAACTGGAATGGGTGAATTTAACTCAATTGACCATTATATCTACTACTGCGGGCAGAAATCCCTCAGAAGACATGGAGTAGCCATCATGGTCAACAAAAGAGTCCGAAATGCAGTACTTGGATGCAATCTCAAAAACGACAGATTGATCTCTGTTCGTTTCCAAGGCAAACCATTCAATATCACAGTAATCCAAGTCTATGCCCCAACCAGTAATGCTGAAGAAGCTGAAGTTGAACGGTTCTATGAAGACCTACAAGACCTTTTAGAACTAACACCCAAAAAAGATGTTTTCATTATAGGGAACAGGAATGCAAAAGTAGGAAGTCAAGAAATACCTGGAGTAACAGGCAATTTGGCCTTGGAATACAGAATGAAGCAGGGCAAAGAGTAATAGAGTTTTGCCAAGAAAATGCACGGTCATAGCAAACACCCTCTTCCAACAACACAAGAGAAGACTCTATACATGGACATCACCAGATGGTCAACACTGAAATCAGATTGATTATATTCTTTGCAGCCAAAGATGGAGAAGCTCTATACAGACAACAAAAACAAGACTAGGAGCTGACTGTGGCTCTGATCATGAACTCCTTATTGCCAAATTCAGACTTAAATTGAAGAAAGTAGGGAAAACCACCAGACCATTCAGATATGACCTAAATCCAATTCCTTATGATTATACAGTGGAAGGGAGAAATAGATTTAAGGGTCTAGATCTGATAGATAGACTACCTGATGAACTATGGAATGAGGTTAGTGACATTGTACAGGAGACAGGGATCAACACCATCCCCATGGAAAAGAAATGCAAAAAAGCAAAATGGCTGTCTGGTGAGGCCTTACAAATAGCTGTGAAAAGAAGAGAAGCGAAAAGCAAAGGAGAAAAGGAAAGATATAAGCATCTGAATGCAGAGTTCCAAAGAATAGCAAGGAGAGATAAGAAAGCCTTCCTCAGTGAACAATGCAAAGAAATAGAGGAAAACAACAGCATGAGAAAGACTAGAGATCTCTTCAAGAAAATTAGAGACCAAGGGAACATTTCATGCAAAGATGGGCTCAATAAAGGACAGAAGTGGTATGGACCTAACAGAAGCAGAAGATATTAAGAACAGGTGGCAAGAATACACAGAAGTACTGTACAAAAAAGATCTTCATCACCCAGATAACCACGATGTTGTGATCACTCACCTAGAGCCAGACATCCTGGAATGTGAAGTCAAGTGGGCCTTAGAAACCATCACTATGAACAAAGCTAGTGGAGGTGATGGAATTCCAGTTAAGCTCTTTCAAATCCTGAAAGATGATGCTGTGAAAGTGCTGCACTCAATGTGCCAGCAACTTTGGAAAACTCAGCAATGGCCACAGGACTGGAAAAGGTCAGTTTTCATTCTAATCCCAAAGAAAGACAAAGCCAAAGAATGCTCAAACTACCGCACAATTGCACTCATCTCACACGCTAGTAAAGTAATGCTCAAAATTCTCCAAGCCAGGCTTCAGCAATACGTGAACCGTGAACTTCCAGATGTTCAAGCTGGTTTTAGAAAAGGCAGAGGAACCAGAGATCAAATTGCCAACATCTGCTGGATCATGGAAAAAGCAAGAGAGTTCCAGAAAAACATCTATTTCTGCTTTATTGACTATGCCAAAGCCTTTGACTGTGTGGATCACAATAAACTGTGGAAAACTCTTCAAGAGATGGGAATACCAGATCACCTGACCTGCCTCTTGAGAAGTGTGTATGTAGGTCAGGAAGCAACAGTTAGAACTGGACATGGAACAACAGACTGGTTCCAAATAGGAAAAGGAGTACGTCAAGGCTGTATATTGTCACCCTACTTATTTCACTTACAAATGCAGAGTACATCATGAGAAACGCTGGGCTGGAAGAAGCACAAGCTGGAATCAAGATTGCCGGGAGAAATATCAATAATCTCAGATATGCAGATGACACCACCTTTATGGCAGAAAGTGAAGAGGAACTAAAAAGCCTCTTGATGAAAGTGAAAGAGGAGAGTGAAAAAGTTGGCTTAAAGCTCAACATTCAGAAAATGAAGATCATGGCATCTGGTCCCATCACTTCATGGGAAATATATGGGGAATCAGTGGAAACAGTGTCAGACTTTATTTTTCTGGGCTCCAAAATCACTGCAGATAGTGATTGCAGCCATGAAATTAAAAGATGTTACTCCTTGGAAAGAAAGTTATGACCAACCTAGATAGCATATTGAAAAGCAGAGACATTACTTTGCCAACAATTTCTGTCTAGTCAAGGCTATGGTGTTTCCAGTGGTCATGTATGGATGTGAGAGTTGGACTGTGAAGAAGGCTGAGTGCCGAAGAATTGATGCTTTTGAACTGTGGTGTTGGAGAAGACTCTTGAGAGTCCCTTGGACTGCAAGGAGATCCAGCCTGTCCATTCTTAAGGAGATCAGCCCTGGGATTTCTTTGGAGGGAATGATGCTGAATCTGAAACTCCAGTACTTTGGCCACCTCATGCGAAGAGTTGACTCATTGGAAAAGACTCTGATGCTGGGAGGGATTGGGGTCAGGAGGAGAACGGGACGACAGAGGATGAGATGGCTGGATGGCATCACTGACTCGATGGACGTGAGTCTGAGTGAACTCCGGGAGTTTGTGATGGACAGGGAGGTTTTGCATGCTGCGATTCATGGGGTTGCAGAGAGTCAGACATGACTGAGTGACTGAACTGAACTGATGAATACCAAAGACTAGAAACAACCTAGTTGTTCTTCACCTCATTAATGGTTGAACCAATCTTGTGAGCTCCATACAGATGGATGGTACCGAGAAATACAAATGAACTGACTATTGACACATGCAACAGCCTGGATAAATTAAGGGAGATTATGCTGATAGAAAGAAGTCATCCAAAAATATTGTGTACTGTATGATTTCATATATACCATGGTTTCGGAAATACAAAATTATAAAAACAAAGAAAAGATGAGTGTTTGTCAGACTAAGAAGGAGGTGGCAGCTAGAGGAAACTGGGAAATGGCAAGATATTACTTTTGAGGAAAGCTAGGAAAAGAACACATGAGATCTCTCTGTTTTATTTCTTAGAACTACATATAAATCTACAGTTATCTCAGATTTATATGTTTGACTTAACCCCCACTCCCACCCCCCAGTGGTAAACTGTAGCTGCATATTGCTGAAGTTCAGTGTGGGAGTACTGAGGGATTTTTCTCTGTGACCTTGCTGCATCCATTGAGGTCTTTCAGCAGACCCTCAGTACCTATGGCACGGTGAAACTTTGTTGCTGCCTCTCGTGCTACAGTAGTAGACTGCGGTCCCGTGTTGCTCGGTGTAATGTGTTTTAAAAATACATTATATTAGAGAGTTTGGGATGGATAAGTACACACTGCTATATTTAAAATGGATAACCAACAAGGACCTAATGTGTCCTATAGAGAACTCTGCTCAGTGTGATGTGGCTGCCTGGATGGGAGGGGAGTTTGGGGAAAATGAATACATGTATACACAAGTCCCTTTGCTGTCCGCCTGAAACTATCACAACATTGTTAATCAGCTACACTTCAATAGAAAATAAAATAAAAAAAAATAGATTGTATTATTACTAGGTGTAGCAAGGCTAACAGATCAGGGAATGCTTGCAATTGAGAACATAGCTTGTTGCATTCACAGATCTTAAGAGAAGGGGCACATTCTGTGATGAGGGGCTAAATGTGGAAGCACCAGGGTCAATCAGGAGGCAAAGGAAGGGAGGAGAAAACTTGAGTGAGAGCCTTTATTATGATTTCTGTGAGACAGAATAGTTGAGGCAGGGAAAGAATGAGTGAGGCAGGGTAAGTCAGTTTAGAATTGGTTAATTTGAATAATTAATTTCAGCAAGCTGTGGGTTGTTGGACCTGGCTCTGGTTGCATGGTGCTTGACTCTGGGGTAAACAGAGCAAATAGATAGTGGTCTACAGTAAAAACCTGATAAAGGAGAGCTTGGACTGTAAGTTCTGGATTGAGATGAAAAGATCTGCTCACAGGGAAGAAGTGAAAGTGTTAGTCACTCAGTCATGTTCAACTCGGTGACTCCATGGACTATTGCCTGACAGGCTCCTCTGTCCATGCAATTCTCCAGGCAAGAGTACTGGAGTGGGTTGCCATTCCCTTCTCCAAGGGATTTTCACAACCCAGGGATCGAACCTGGGTCTTCTGCATTGCAGGGAAATTCTTTACCACTGAGCCACCTGGGAAGCCCCACAGGCAAGATTGAAGTGAAAGTCACTCAGTCATATCTGACTCTTTGTGACCCCTTGACTACACAGTCCATGGAATTCTCCAGGCCAAAATACTGGAGAGGGCAGGCGTTCTCTTCTCCGGGGGATCTTCCTAACTCAGAGATCGAACCCAAGTCTCCTGCACTGCAGACAGATTCTTTTAACAGCTGAGCCACAAGTGAAGCCCGAGAATATTGGAGTGGGTAGCCTATCCCTTCTCCAGGGGATCTTCCTGATCCAGGAACTGAACTGGGATCTCCTGCATTGCAGGTGGGCTCTTTACCAACTGAGCTATCAGGGAAGCCCACAGGCAAGATTGAGAGTTAGCTCACACTGCAAGGAACCATCCCTTCAGGTTCAGCAAGGCCCCAAGACATCAAAGCATGATAGTACAGAAACCAAAAGGCATGGTCAATATACATGCTTTTGGTGGAACAGGAACGACAGTGGAGAATTTCATATCATCTGTTGTGTTCTCAGACTTAGATTCTGTACACCCTCTACTCAGGGCTCCCGAGGTTCCGAATTTTCCTGGGCTTCTCTCAGAGGCAACATACCTCTGCTCTGTATCAGGGCCATGTGCTAAAAGGAATTAGGAATTTTCTTGCTCCTCTCTCAATAGCAGCAAGCTTTTGGTTGGTATCAGTTCAGAGGGCTGTCTGTCCCTTCCCCAGTGGTGGCCTACTGTTGCTTGTTACTCAGTCCAGTCCCTTGGGGTCCCGTGGCATGTCTTTGTTCTTCTGCTCCAGCCTAGTCTTAGCCATGAATTTTTGCAGAATCTGTAATGCTGTAAATGTATATGTTTGTGTATTCCTGAAAATTTTTCAAACCTTTGCTTCCTATGAAGTTTGTAACAGGAGATATCTGTTATTGCTTAGGAACATGAAAAGCAAAAAAAAAAAAAAAAGAGAGAGGGAGATAGGTGATGCTTCCTAATGACTTTCTGCTAAAGAGTTCAAAAACTATTTGTAAATAATTATTTGAACTTATGGGACAGAAAATTATAATATAGCTTTCTTTTATCCACAGATAAAAACTGTAGTGAAAAAAGAAAAATTTTTCCTTTCATATCTGAATATTGCACTTTTCAATACTATTGAGATAAATTTGAGTTACCCCAAATTTTGGTATATGAAATAAATATTTATCTTAATCTGGTATTTCAGAAATGATATTATTTATGATCTTTTTGAATGTACAGTGTCTGTACAGTTTGCAATTGTGTTTCAATATTTGATTTTCTAATTTGTGTTTTCAGCTTGCAAAATCAGACTTGACTTTCTTTGTGTCACACTCATCTTGTTACATGCTCTTTCTCACAGGTTTGTTTGTTTTTTTTTTTAATGCAGGAGGCCTTCGATTTCTAGTTCAGTTCTCTATTACATATATGTATGATTTAGCTCTCTATTACATATATGTATGGTATATGCTTACACATATGTATAATCATACATACATGTATGATTTTAATGACCTAACAATATTAGAGCCAAAATATTTTACTTAAAAATAAATCAGATGACAAGGCAAGGTTAGAAAAGCATGACCAAAGGCATTTCTTCAGTTCAGTTCAGTTCAGTCTCTCAGTCGTGTCTGATTCTTTGCAACCCCATGAATTGCAGCACGCCAGGCCTCCCTGTCCATCACCAACTCCCGGAGTTCACTCAGACTCAAGTCCATCGAGTTGGTGATGCCATCCAGCCATCTCATCCTCTGTCATCCCCTTTTCCTCCTGCCCCCAATCCCTCCCAGCATTAGGATCTTTTCCAATGAGTCAACTTTTCGCATGAGGTGGCCAAAGGCATTTCTTAGAGTTAGTAAATTTGCCAGTCATTTCCTATAGTTTTCTTGAGATACTGAGAATAAGATATCTGAAAATGATTTTAAAAGGCTGATTACTGATTCTAAATCTTTGAAGTATCATATTTTTATATCATATTACTTTTTACCATGCATTTTTCTGAGCCTTTGATATAAGAAATAATCATATGAGAAAATAAATGTAAACTGTCAAAGGAAAATGAAAAATAGAGATGAAAGTCATTCAAAATATTTAGATGACTCTTATTTGCTCTTTATCATAGAAAGCACATTGGTACCTTCATCTCATGGTACATAGTGATGTAGGACCTTCATCTCATGGTACTTAGCGATGTAGGACCTTCATCTCATGGTACTTAGCGATGTAGGACCTTCATCTCATGGTACTTAGCGATGTAGGACCTTCATCTCATGGTACTTAGAGATGTAGGACCTTCATCTCATGGTACTTAGCGATGTAGGACCTTCATCTCATGGTACTTAGCGATGTAGGACCTTCATCTCATGGTACTTAGCGATGTAGGACCTTCATCTCATGGTACATAGCGATGTAGCACCTTCATCTCATGGTACTTAGTGATGTAGGACCTTCATCTCATGGTACTTAGCGATGTAGGACCTTCATCTCATGGTACATAGCGATGTAGGACCTTCATCTCATGGTACTTAGCGATGTAGGACCTTCATCTCATGGTACTTAGCGATGTAGGGCCTTCATCTCATGGTACTTAGCGATGTAGGACCTTCATCTCATGGTACTTAGTGATGTAGGACATGCTACTGTGACACAGCCAGCATCTTAGTTTATGACAGCTGTGCTCTGGTAAAGGAAGGAGAGAGTCTTTCAGCAGTATGGCAGTCTAGCCATGTTGAGAAGTTTTGCAAGAGTAAGCATGCATTAAAATATATTGTGGTTGAACTCACACACACACACAAAAAAAAAAAACATGAAAAATTTCCAAAGGAAAAAACAAACAGAATGGGTAAGAGAACAAAGAAACCTGGTTACCCTGGGGAAAAGAATACTACCAATAATTCAATCACTCTTAAATATATAAATAATCATAATAATTTCTTATGAAGACTAAAAAATGCATAGTTAGAACTCTAATCAACCTGCATATAATTTGGAAGGGAGGTGAATATGTTTAAAGTCTTCAATGGCTCTTTTGTTGTTCAGATTTTTATTAAAATTAGACTTTATTAATATAAGTATGTATACTCTTATCTCAAGTGTAACCATTCAAATAATATGTTACAGGATAGGACATGCAAAGCAGAAGAGTACAAAAAAGAACATGGGCTGAGGGCAGCAAGTCAGTAGGTAGTGATAGTTGAAAAAATTATTAATACAGTATATCCTAATCTCACTATATTTACTCCAGGAATGAAAGAGTTTTTGACACTCAAAGTGCAATTAATGCAATTTACAATATCACATTACTCTTGAAAAAGGAGCATTAAAAAACATTTAATAAAAGTCAATAGATAGTTTTGACTAAAAATTATTTATAAACTAGAAAAACAAAAAAAGTCTTCAACTTGATTAAAAGCATTTAGCAGAAAAGTATATTAAGTATTATTTGTAATGGCAAGACAGTATAGGTGTTTCCTCTAAAATCTAGAACAAGGATGCCCATTGTCACTAATTCTGTTGAACATTATAATGGAGGTTCTTATCAGTAAAATAAGAAAGGAAACAAAAGATACAGGGTTGGAATAAGAGGGGCAAATTAATATAGTCTATGGGTAATGTCTCCTGTACAATGTCACAAACCTCCATCCATAGTTCTTCAGGTACTGTCTATCAGGTCTGATCCCTTGAAGCTGTTTGTCACCTCCACTGTATAATCATAAGGGATTCGATTTAGGTCATACCTGAATAGTTTAGTGGTTTTCCCTACTTCAATTTAAGTGAATTTGACAATAAGGAGTTCATGATCTGAGCCATAGCCAGCTCCCAGTCTTGTTTTTGCTGATGGCATAGAGCTTCTCCATCTTTGACTGCAAATAATATAATCAGTCTGATTTCAGTATTGACCATCTGGTGATGTCCATGTGTAGAGTCTTCTCTTGTGTTGTTGGAAGAGGGTGTTTGCTATGACCAGTGCATTCTCTTGGCAAAATTATTTTAACCTTTGCCCTTCTTCATTCTGTACTCCAAGGCCAAATTTGCCTGTTACACCAGGTGTTTCTTGACTTCCTACTTTTGCATTCCAGTCCCCTATAATGAAAAAGACATCTTTTTAGGGTGTTAGTTTTAGAAGGTCTTTTAGGTCTTCATAGAACTGTCCAACTTCAGCTTCTTCAGCATTACTGGTCGGGGCAGAGACTTCAATTATTGTGATATTGAATGGTTTGCCTTGGAAACGAACAGAGATTATTCGGTCATTTTTGAGATTGCATCTGAGTACTGCATTTTGGACTCTTTTGTTGACTATGATGGCTACTCCATTTCTTCTAAGGGATTACTGCCCTCGGTAGTAAATATAATGGTTATCTGAATTAAATTCAGCCATTCCAGTCCATTTTAGATCGCTGATTCCTAAAATGTCGATGTTCCCTCTTGCCATTTCCTGTTTGACCACTTCCAATTTGCCTTGATTCATGGACCTAACATTCCAGGTTACTATGCAGTATTGCTCTTTACAGCATTGGATTTTACTTCCATCACCAGTCACACCCACAACTGGGTTTTGTTTTTGATTTGGATCCATCTCTTCATTTTTTCTGAAGTTATTTCTCCACTGATCTCCAGTAGCATATTCAGCATCTACTGACTGGGGGAGGACATCTCTGACTGTCCTTTTCATACTGTTCATGGGGTTCTCAAGGCAAGAATACTGAAGTGGTTTGCCATTCCCTTCTCCAGTGGACCATGTTTTGTCAGAACTCTCCACCATGACTTGTCCATCTTGGGTGGCCCTACAGGGCATGGCTCATAGTTTTATTGAGTTAGACAAGGCTGTGGTCCATGTGATCAGATTGGTTAGTTTTCTGTGACTGTAGTTTTCAGTCTGTCTGCCCTCTGATGGAGAAGGATAAGAGGTTTATGGAAGCTTCCTGATGGGAGAGACTGACTGAGGGGGAAACTGGGTCTTGCTCTGATGGGTGGGGCCATGCTCAGTAAATCTTTCATCCAATTTTCTGTTGAAGGGCAGGGTTGTGTTCCCTCCCTGTTATTTGACCTGAGGCCAAACTGTGGTGTAGGTAATGAGGATAATGGAGACCTCCTTCAGAAGGTCCCATGCATGCACTGCTGCACTCAGTGCCCCCAACCCTGCAGTAGGCCACCACCAACCCACGCCTCACCAGAGACTCCTGGATGCTCATGGGCAAGTCTGGGTCAGTCTCTTGTGGGGTCACTGCTCCTTTCTCCTGTGTCCTGGTGCACACAAGGTTCTGTTTGTGCCCTCCAAGAATCTGTTTCCCCAGTGCTGTGTAAGTTCTGGTGGCTCTATGGTGGGGTTAATGGTGACCTCCTCCAAGAGGAATTATGCCATACCCAGGTCTACTGAACCTAAAGCCCCTGCCCCTGCAGCAGTCCACTGCTGATCCATACCTCCTCAGGAAACCCTAAAACACAGTTCTGTCTCAATCTTTGTGGGGTCTCTGGGTTCTGGTGCACACAAGGTATTTTGAGCCCTCTGAGAGTCTCTGGTGGATCTGGGGTTTGATTCTAAACAAAATTTCACCCCTCCTACCATGTTACTATGGCTTCTCCTTTGCCCTTGGACATGGGATTTCTCCTTAAAGTTGCTCCAGCACCACATAACACTCAATATGCCAGCAAATTTGGAAAACTCAGCAGTGGCCACAGGACTTGAAAAGGTCAGTTTTCATTCCAGTCCCAAAGAACAGCAATGCAAAAGAATGCTAAAACAACCATACAATTGCACTCATCTCACATGCTAGCAAAGTGATGCTCCAAATTCCTCAAGCCAGACTTCAACAGTATGGGAAGCATGAACTTCCAGATGTTCAAGCTGGATTTAGAAAAGGCAGAGGAACCAGAGATCAAATTGCCAACATCGATTGGATCATAGAAAAAGCAACAGAGTTCCAGAAAAACACCTACATCTGCTTTATTGATGATGCCAAAGCCTTTGACTGTGTGGATCACCACAAACCTTTGAAAATTTTTAAGAGATGGGAATACCAGACCACCTGACTTGCCTCCTGAGAAATCTATATGCAGATCAAGAAGAAACAGTTAGAACTGGACATGGAACAATGGACTGGTTCCAAATCGGGAAAAGAATATGTCAAGGCTGTATATTGTCACCTTGCTTATTTAACTTATATGGAGAGTGTGTGTTAGTCGCTCAGTCGTGTCCAACTCTTTGTGATCCCACAGACTGTAGCCCACCAGGCTTCTCTGATCATGGAATTCTCCAGGCAAGAATACTGGAGTGGATTGCCATTCCCTTCTCCAGAGAGTGTATATGGAGAGTACATCATGCAAAATGCTGGGCTGGATGAAGCACAAACTGAAAACAAGATTAGTGAGAGAAATATCAATAACCTCAGATACATAGATGACATCACCCTTATGGCAGAATGCAAAGAAGAACTAAAGAGCGTCTTCATGAAACTGAAAGAAGAGAGTGAAAAAGTTGGTTTAAAACTCAACATTTAGAAAACTAAAATCATGGTATCCATTCCCATCACTTCATGTCAAATGGATGGGGAAACAATGGAAACAGTGGCTGACTTTATTTTATTGGGCTCCAAAATCACTGCAGATACTGACTGCAGACATGAAATTAAAAGACGTTTGCTCCTTGGAAGAAAAGCTATGACAAACCTAGACAGCATATTAAAAAGCAGAGACTTTACTTTGCCAACAAAGATCCCTCCAATCAAAGCTATGGTTTTTCCAGTAGTCATGTATGGATGTGAGAGTTGGACTATAAAGAAAGCTGAGTACCAGAAAATTGATGCTTTTGAACTATGGTGTTGGAGAAGACTCTTGAGAGTCCCTTGGACTGCAAGGAGATCCAACCCGTCCATCATAAAGGAAATCAATTCTGAATATTCATTGGAAGGACTGATGCTGAAGCTGAAACTCCAATACTTTGGCCAGCTGATGCGAAGAACTGACTCATTTGAAAAGACCCTAATGCTAGGAATGATTGAAAGTGGGAGGAGAAGGGGATGACAGAGGATGAGATGGTTGGATGGCATCACCGACTCGATGGACATGAGTTTGAGTAAGTGCCGGGAGTTGGTGATGGACATGGAAACATGGTGGGCTGCAGTTCTTGGGGTAGCAAAGAGTCGAACACGTTGAGTGACTGAACTTAACTGAAAATTAGTGATTAAGCAAAAATAAAATAAAATGCTTTATAAACACATTTTGAGGGTTAATAATTGAATAGGTGCAAGATGTAAGAACGTGAAGAGGAACTAAAAAGCCTCTTGATGAAAGTGAAAGAGGAGAGTGAAAAAGTTGGCTCAAAGCTCAACATTCAGAAAACGAAGATCATGGCATCTGGTCCCATCACTTCATGGGAAATATATGGGGAATCAGTGGAAACAGTGTCAGACTTTATTTTTCTGGGCTTCAAAATCACTGCAGATAGTGATTGCAGCCATGAAATTAAAAAAACGCTTACTGCTGGGCATACACACTGAGGAAACCAGAAGGGAAAGAGACACGTGTACCCCAATGTTCATTGCAGCACTGTTTATAATAGCCAGGACATGGAAGCAACCTAGATGTCCATCAGGAGATGAATGGATAAGAAAGCTGTGGTACATATACACAATGGAGTATTACTCAGCCATTAAAAAGAATACATTTGAATCAGTTCTAAAGAGGTGGATGAAACTGGAGCCCATTATACAGAGTGAAGTAAGCCAGAAAGAAAAACACCAATACAGTATACTAACGCATATATATGGAATTTAGAAAGATGGTAACAATAACCCTGTGTACGAGACAGCAAAAGAGACACTGATGTATAGGACAGTCTTATGGACTCTGTGGGAGAGGGAGAGGGTGGGAAGATTTGGAAGAATGGCATTGAAACATGTAAAATATCATGCATGAAACGAGTTGCCAGTCCAGGTTCGATGCACGATACTGGATGCTTGGGGCTAGTGCACTGGGATGACCCAGAGTGATGGTATGGGGAGGGAGGAGGGAGGAGGGTTCAGGGTGGGGAACACATGTATACCTGTGGCGGATTCATTTTGATATTTGGCAAAACTAATACAATTATGTAAAGTTTAAAAATAAAATTTAAAAAAAAAAACGCTTACTCCTTGGAAGGAAAGTTATGACCAACCTAGATAGCATATCAAAAGCAGAGACATTACTTTGCCAACAAAGGTCTGTCTAGTCAAGACTATGGTTTTTCCTGTAGTCATGTATGGATGTGAGAGTTGGACTGTGAAGACAGCTGAGCGCCGAAGAATTGATGCTTTTGAACTGTGGTGTTGGAGAAGACTGTTGAGAGTCCCTTGGACTGCAAGGAGATCCAACCAGTCCATTCTAAAGGAGATCAGCCCTGGGATTTCTTTGGAAGGAATGATGCTGAAGCTGAAACTCCAGTACTTTGGCCACCTCATGTGAAGAGTTGACTCATTGGAAAAGATTCTGATGCTGGGAGGGATTGGGTACAGGAGGAGAAGGAGACGACAGAGGATGAGATGGCTGGATGGCATCACTGACTCGATGGACGTGAGTTTGAGTGAACTCTGGGAGTTGGTGATCGACAGGGAGGCCTGGCGTGCTGCAATTCATGGGGTCACAGAGAGTCAGACACGACTGAGCGACTGAACTGAACTGAACTGAAGATGTAAGACAAATACAGAAAACATGTCTACATTCCAAAAACAACAGCAAGAAAATGTAATTAAGAAAAAGAAAAAAGATGTTATTCAAAATAACAGTAAATATATACTGTACTTAAAAATAATTCTGATAAAATATGTACAACAGCCTAATAGAGAAAGTCATTAAGTTTTATGAAAATTTGTTGAAGCTGATATAAATATAAGGTGTCATATTTCATATTCATGGCTAGGAAGCTGTATAAAAAATCACCTATTTTCCACTAACTAAGTCATAGATTTAATTAATATTTTAAAAAACCATTTGTAAATATTATCGTTACTGTTATTTAAGAAATTCTTACTAAATTGTTAGGGAGATTTAATAAATTTTGCTATATAATAAAACAGCAATTTTATGATGAAGGAGGAACAAAAATTAGCAAGACATCTCCAATATTAAAATCATGATGCCAATATTAAAAATATGTTGAGTAATACAAAATAATATACAGGTGAAGAAGACCTTAATGCTGTGAATGTAAATAATGTATCCATTTTGCACAAAGGGCCAAATAATAGAGAGCTGTAAAGTCTAATATTCATTTAGTAAAAATCTTAGAAATAGTAAAGATGTTAGGGAATTTGGAAAAAAGTCTACATAAAAATATCATGTTCAAAATGCTATGCAGACTAAAATGTGTGGAATGGTTTGAGCTGTTGACTGTAAGAAAAGGGCATCTACTTGATGCATTTCTAATAACATAAGATTAGCTTTTCAGCTCCTTTCCTCAGGGAGAAATCACATTATTTGGTTAAGAAGTAAATGTTACTATTAAGTGCTTATTTTTATAAATGCTGAGTGGTTTTGAAATTTTAGAATCAAAGAACAGGGAAAATACTGAAGTGTGTTTGTTACATTGAACTCAGAAGCTCAAACAGAGAGATCTAAACTTTCTTCGATTTATAGAAGGAACAAATTTATACACTTCCTGCACAAAACGGGTAGTGAATGTTCTAGAGCTGTGGGTGGTTCTACATCACAGAGTCATTTCCTTTTATCCTGTTGCCCTGCCAGAGCACACTCTAGGCTGCGAGTAGGTCCTGTTCATTTTCCAGCTGGCAAAACTAGGAAAGAGAAAGCCTGAAGAAGGTGTATCACTATCAAAGCGTCCCAGTTTGGAATTAGCACAAATAACTTCCTGGTATTCCATGCCCTATTTTTACATCTAAGCTGGCCATATGCCCAGCTACTACATTAGAGGAATCTCCATCACAGAATAAAAATGTAAACATAAAGACATGGTCAAGAAAAATTGGGAAAAGTAGTAGTGAAATCAGATCAGATCATATCAGTCGCTCAGTCGTGTCCGACTCTTTGCGACCCCATGAATCGCAGCACGCCAGGCCTCCCTGTCTATCACCAACTCCCAGAGTTCACTGAGACTCATGTCCATCGAGTCAGTGATGCCATCCAGCCATCTCATCCTCTGTCATCCCCTTCTCCTCCTGCCCCCAATCCCTCCCAGCATCAGGGTCTTTTCCAATGAATCAACTCTTCGCATGAGGTGGCAAAGTACTGGAGTTTCAGTGTAGACCAAACAATTTTCCCAGACTGCACAGAGAATAGACAACAGATATATTGAGATTGGAGGATCAAGAGATAGAGTTTTAGTGAATTGTTTGCAGTTATAAAATGCTAATCAAGAGAAATAAAAATAGTGATAGAGCCAGTAAAATTTTGCATAGATCTGTGTGTTTTGGGAAAGGTTTATGTGCAACACAGTTCTTTTCTTTATAATAATAGATATTGTGACAAGAAACACATTGCCGAGCAGAACAGCAGAACAGAGATAGCAAATGGTTAATTCTGGGGTTTGGGTGAGCTTTTTACTTTCATAGCCTTTGGTACCGATTGAATATTTTAATCTGGTGTAAAATGAATACTTTAACCATATTACTCCTAAATAATGGTTACAATAATAGTATTTCTGTAATCAAAAATAGAATAATGTTAAAACATGATAGCTATGTCTCTTAATTAAACCTTTCAAGTTCCCTTTGTTAATTTAGGCCTTTGACATAAAGATAAGAACAGATGTTTTCTTCTTTCTACTAAGTAATTCATATTGTATTTAAAAGTTACAAAAATGAAGTAATACATATATTGAAACTGAAATGCTATCTCTGCTGCTGCTAAGTCACTTCAGTCGTGTCCGACTCCGTGCGACCCCATAGATGGCAGCCCACCGGGCTCCCCCATCCCTGGGATTCTCCAGGCAAGAACACTGGAGTGGGTTGCCATTTCCTTCTCCAATGCATGAAAGTGAAAAGTGAAAGTGAAGTCGCTCAGTCGTGTCCGACTCTCAGCAACCCCATGGACTGCAGCCTTCCAGGCTCCTCCGTCCATGGGATTTTCCAGGCAAGAACACTGGAGTGTGGTGCCATTACAAGAATAAAAGGTAAAGGTCAATTCCTCAGTTCTTTTAGCTGAAGGCAAGAAATAAGAAAATAATGCTTTCTTAGTTGACTGGATATTTTGTATCAGAAGTGTTACATGGGACCTCAACTTTTTTCTCTTTACTTTCTAGAAAAAATCAAGCAATTAGGAAAAATGATTCCATCTCCAAAGGGTTATAGGGCAATTAATACTAGAAAATCAATTCTTAGTTTATTTTGATACAATCCTATGAAATGAGATTTGGTTAATAAGCAGCTAGTGTACTCATTTATGAAAAGATTTTAATGTAATCAGTGTACCATAAAGAAAAGACTTTTATGGAAGTACTTTATATATCAGGTGCTGTGGAAAAAAACTGGGAGTAAGTCATAGTCATTTACTTAATAAGGTTTGCAATATAGCATATACAGAGTGTTTTACAACTGGAAAAGGCTTAGAAATTGCCCAATCTATCATCTCTATTTACAGATAACAAAAATTAGGTTCAAGGAGTATATTTGCCCTAGTGGTACTGCTCTCCTAACTCTGAATCTTGTGCTCAATCCACTTGAGAGGACTTTTATTCTTCAATCCGTTTATCTTGATATTCTTTAAGAGCATGATGTTCAGTAATCACACTGCTACAATGCAAGAAAAAATAATTTACTAGTAATACCTATGTCTACTTAAGGCTTTCCAGGTGGTGCTAGTGGTAAAGAACCTGCCTGCCAATGCAGGAGATGAAAGAGATGTGGGTTCCATTCCTGGGTTAGGAAGACCCCTTAGAGGAGAGCATGGCAACCCACTCCAATATTCCTGCCTGGGAAATCCCATGAATAGAGGAGCCTGGTGGACTATAGTCCATGGGGCTGCGAAGAGTCGGATATAACTAACGCAACTTAATTATTAATATTCATAGCAGTATAGAATCTGAAATTAATGTGGCATTTTTACTTGAGCACATGATCCCTGTAGTTAGAGTGCAAGTAGATTTGCACCACATTTGAATCATGTCCAGACTCTATACACAGTACCACATATACACTGCGATGACAAATTCAATTGGTTCAAACTTGGTGAAGAGCAAATCAACATGATGTAAAAAAAAATCTTAAAATATGTTAAACCTTTGACCCATCTATGTTTCCTTCAGGAATTTATCCAAAGACAGAAGCAAATACGGTGTAAAGATACATGTATAAATATGTCATGCTCGTTATGGGCTTCCCAGGTGGGGCAGGGGTAAAGAAACTGCCTGCCAATGCAGGAGACACAAGAGACCTGGGTTCAGTTCCTGGGTCAGGATGATCCCCTGGAGGAGGAAATAGCAACCAACTCCAGTATTCTTGCCTGGAAAATCCCATGCACATAGGAGCCTGGTGGGCTACAGCCCATGGGGTCACAAAAGAGTTGGCCATGACCGAATGACTGAGCATGCACGCATGCATGTCTATGATGCTTTTAATATTAACATATTTAAAAAAAAATAGATCTCAAATATAAGAGATTCATAAATGAAACACAGCCACAGAAGGACATAATTTTCAGCCAGTTCTAATGATACTAATGGTGTGGATATATGTCTATCAACTTAAAAAAAGATTTAAAATACATTAAATATAAAAGCAACTTGAAAATTTCATGTAATCTGTAATCACATTTCTCATAAGTTCTGATGACAGTTTTCTAAATATATATTTATACATGCATATTGAAAGCATTCCCTAAGGGTATCACAATGATAGTAGTAGTCATTTGCAGGTAGAAAGATTATAAATGGTTATATCTTTTTATATTTAAGTGCATTCTGTTTTTTTTAATGAGCATTATTAGCTATATATTCATAAAAATACAATGATCTTGCCTTTATATATGAAAATTTTAATGGCAAAGGAACACATGCCACTTAACATGATGTCATTCTGGGCATTGAGAGCTGAGACGTAAAGAAATGTGTGACAGAAGGGAGGAAAGGAATTGGAGAATACTAAGACAATAACAAATTATTGTTTATAATGTCATAAGTTTGAATAAATTGGCTGCCAGTTTCATGCAGTTGGCCATCTGTCTTGGTTAACTCAGACTTTCTTAGAAAATCTAATAATTTGGAAAAGATTGTTGCATATGATACACAGTTTCTTAAACTTAAAAAAAGAATGATTGATATTCTGTTGTAATCTGATTAAGCTCTAAACAGCATTGGCAAAGGGACAGTTGTTACAGACTTAATCTGATAACTTCAGAGTAACATTCAAGCAAAACCAGTCAGTATGCCACAGCAAAATGAGAATGACAATAACAAATGAGTAAGAGAAAACCTAAACCTTTTCACCACTTTCCATTTCACACCATTCTCAACTTTTCCATAATTTCAGATTTCAACTGAAACGACTTTCAAAACTATTTAGAATTTCTTTATAGTTGTGTATGTACTTGAATTATGTGCCTGAGTTACATAAAGCTCTTGCTACATAATAATTAGAGTTTATTTTAATTTCTTGGAATTCTCTTAAACTATGGAAGACATACTTTCTCAGTTTTCTCAGGTCTCTCCTATCACACACAAAAAAACCATCAAGATGATTTCACCATAGCCTGTAAATCTCTCATGCCCAATCATTCTGGCTTGTAACTTGTCTGTATGTGTGTGTGTGTATTAGTCTCTCGGTCGTGTCTGATTCTGTGAGACCCCATGGACTGTAGCCCGCCAGGCTCCTCTGTCTATGTGATTCTCCAGGCAAGAATACTGGAGTGGGTTGCCATGCTCTCCTCCAGGGGATCTTCACGACTGAAGGATCAAACCCGGGTTTCCCACATTGCAGACAGACCGTTTACAGTCTGAGCCACCAGGGAAGCCCAACTTGTCCTTATACTCTTCCCAATTCTGTAAGTGAGAGCAAATGATTCTGATGCAAGTAAGGGCCAAAAATCCAACAAGGCAGCTGGCTGTTACACATTCTAATAACTCAAGCCAATTTACAAAAGTCACACTGTCAGGAAAACGAGCTTATTGTCATTTTTTTCCTGTTTGCTGCAGACACTGCAAAAATTTGTGAGGCAGTATGGGTTTATCGAGAATCTCTGTGGTGACTCAGTTGGTAAAGAATATGCTTGCAATGCGGGAGACCTGGGTTCAGTCCCTCGGTTGGGAAGATCCCCTGGAGAAGGGAACAGCTACCCACTCTAGTATTCTGGCCTGGAGAATTCCATGGACTATAGGTCCATGGGGTCACAAAGAGTCGGACACGACTGAGCGGCTTTCACTTTCACGGGTTTATGAAGACATCACTGTCTGATACAAAGGTGCATTTTTCATGACGTTTGACAGGTTACAACACAAAAGAATTTCCCAAAGATATTGCCCAATATAGTCATTTTTACTTATGGTTCATTTATGTCTCCTGATGAGCTCATATTTTGTCCTCTGATACTCATTTCCTGACATTTTCTACAGTATAGATAGTTTAATTATGTATTCTCTGCTCTTCACTATTGATAACTTCACTCTTTTTTAAAATACACCTGAGAATACTACTCCTTATTTATAACAACTGATACTGGGGATCATACTGTTCAGGTTTGCCTGGATCCTCTGATCAGATCAGATCAGATCAGGTCACTCGCTCAGTCATGTCCGACTCTTTGTGACCCCATGAATCGCAGCATGCCAGGCCTCCCTGTCTATCACCAACTCCCGGAGTTCACTGAGACCCACGTCCATCGAGTCAGTGATGCCATCCAGCCATCTCATCCTCTGTTGTCCCCTTCTCCTCCTGCCCCCAATCCCTCCCAGCATCAAAGTCTTTTCCAATGAGTCAACTCTTCGCATGAGGAGGCCAAAGTACTGGAGTTTCAGCTTTAGCATCATTCCTTCCAAAGAAATCCCAGGGCTGATCTCCTTTAGAATGGACTGGTTGGATCTCCTTGCAGTCCAAGGGACTCTCAACAGTCTTCTCCAACACCACAGTTCAAAAGCATCAATTCTTCTGTGCTCAGCCTTCTTCACAGTCCAACTCTCACATCCATACATGACCACAGGAAAAACCATAGCCTTGACTAGACAGACCTTTGTTGGCAAAGTAATGTCTCTGCTTTTGAATATGCTCTCTAGGTTGGTCATAACTTACCTTCCAAGGAGTAAGCGTCTTTTAATTTCATGGCTGCAGTCACCATCTGCAGTGATTTTGGAGCCCAGAAAAATAAAGTCTGAGACTGCATTAAATTCCAGTGCTGTTTTTGGCTTTTCTCACTCTTGTGGTCTCTTCCTCATTTCCTTGGTTATTCTTCAGTTACTTTGAATTTGCTGGGTATATACATTCTATTTCTACATAGTAATTGGAATGTATGCATCCCTCATTATCTGTATCAAATCTATTATTGAAAATGTGTTGACTATTGATTTTTTAAATAGAAGTCTTATGCCATTATTTTTAATAGGAAAGTTAAAATGCATTCCCAGCCTATAAAAACACTCAAATTTCCCCAAGTTGTAATGAATACTGAAGCACCTATATATTGATAAAATTCCACAGACTTTTGCATAATGTAAAGCACTAAAGCAATAGTTACTTAATCATTTAACACCTAATCATTTAGCACTTTGGAGTGTATTAGTGTTTATGTGTGCAGTATATAATGACACTGACATGTAAAGTATTAGAAATACAAATTACCTTTCCTCCTAAGCACAAACTTGAAGAATGATCAATGTGTTAAAGATGCAGTAAATAAAAATAACCTTTAGAAAATAGAAACAATGAAGTGACAAGGTAGATTTTAAATTAAACTCAGACTTTTTGATTGAAGTTTAGTGGTGAGAAAAGAGGTGGAAGATATAGTCAAAGCTGCTGCTGCTTGCTGAAGTGGAAAGAGGAGCAGGAGGGGGCTGGTGAAAGAGTGAGAGAGGCAGGAATAAATGCCTGAGGTTTGACCATGTCTCAGCACAAGTCCATGTCCAAGTACATGCAACCAGTAGACAGGTTTGTCCTTTTGGCCCTTTTGACTCTAGAAATGGATGATTGTAAAACTATCAACTGATGCTATATATAACAACAGGAGGCTAAAACTCTTAATTCCACATCCATTTCCATTCCCTTTGTGTCAATAAAATGTGATAATGTGACAATCTGAGTTATTCATTTTCCTGTCATGATAACATGCATTTATTTTAAAATTTATTTAGTTAATTAAGAGTGTCTTTGAATAAGCATTACAAATAATCAGTTTAATTCAATTTTTGCAGTTGAGTGTGTCTTTTTAATATTCTATGTAATAAAGATTAATAAGAAATATGCATTAGTAAGGGGGTTCCCAGGTGGCTCGGTGGCCAAGAATCTACCTGCCAATGCAGGAGAGGTATGTTCAATCCCTGGGTGGGTTGGGAAGATCCCCTGGAGAAGGAAATGGCACCCTACTCCAATATTCTTGCCTGGAGAATTCCATGGATAGAGAAGCCTGGAGGGCTACAGTCCATGGAGTCTCAAGACTTAGCGATTAAAACAACAATACCAATATGGCATTATTAATTCTGATGGGCAGAGAAATATGTTTTCCCAAGGAAAAGCACTTGCATAATTATTGGAGGTGCTAGGTGAATTAATCTCTTTTCTCATAGGATACCAGTTTTAGTTGAAAGAATAATTGACAGACTATGTTTCTTAACACGTTTTGCCAAATTGTTTTTATCTGTATGGCCTAATATTTATTTAAAGATTTGCATCAAATATTTATATTTTCTCTCAATTTATAATAATACTTTATTTTAAGGAATTTGTTGCTGCAATTCCTTGCTGTTGCATACAATCTTATTCTGCAATATTTTCACTCTTCATAGTAGTAAATGTGACCTCTATATTAGACCCAAGATGTGTGTTTGGTTATCTCTCTTCATAAAAATTTTGAAAGTTTAGCAGCAAAGTATAAAACAAGGTCTTTTCTCATATTTTATTTATTGTTAGGCATGAGATCTGTTTTGTATTCCAGTTGATCTAGTTGAGTATCTTTTTGATATAAGGACCATTATAATTAATCTTCCATCAGAGCAAAGTCATCTGCATCAGCATCCCATCACAGATACTGCTTCACTCACATCATATCATATATCTCCAATATTGTCAGTACCCCTGGTTGTAATTATAACAATGGTAATGGGTTTTTCCAGTAGTCATGTATGGATGTTTGAGTTGGACTGTGAAGAAAGCTGAGCGGCTGAGCGCCGGAAGAATTGATGCTTTTGAACTGTGGTGTTGGAGAAGACTCTTGAAAGTCCCTTGGACTGCGAGGTGAACCAACCAGTCCATTCTAAAGGAGATCAGCCCTGGGTGTTCTTTGGAAGGAACGATGCTAAAGCTGAAACTCCAGTACTTTGGCCACCTCATGTGAAGAGTTGACTCATTGGAAAAGATTCTGATGCTGGGAGGGATTGGGGGCAGGAGGGAAAGGGGACAACAGAGGATGAGATGGCTGGATGGCATCAACGACTCTATGGACGTGAGTTTGAGTGAACTCTAGGAGTTGATGATGGACAGGGAAGCCTGGCGTGCTGCGATTCACGGGGTTGCAAAGAGTCGGACACAACTGAGCAACTGAACTGAACTGAATGGGATATAGAAAGGTTGCTTGTATATTGTCTCATAATCAACAATCCTAGAAGGATGTCCTTGAGCAGGACATGCCCTAGATATAGCAGAAGAGCTGTTTGTAGAGGTTTCTTTCTTCTTGAAACTTATTTTAAATTAATTTTTATTGCAGTTTAATTGCTTTGCAATGTTTTGTTAGTTTCTACTGTACAGCAAAGGGAATCAGCTCTATGTATACATACATCCCCTCTTTTTTGGATTTCCTTTTCATTTAGGTCACCACAGAGTAATGAGTAGAGTTGCCTGAATTATACAGTAGGTTCTCATTAGTTATCTATTTTATGCATAGTATCAATAGTATATATGTATCAGTCCTAATCTCCCAATTCACCAAACTCCCCCCACCCCATTTCCCCTTTGCTGTCCATAGATTTGTTCTTTAAATCTTTGTCTCTGTTTCTGCTGTACAAAAAAGATGATCTGTCCCATTTTTTTTCTAGATTCCACATATATGGGTTAATATACAATATATGTTTTTCTGACATACTTTCTCTGTGTATGACAGTCTCTAGGCCCATCCTTGTCTCTACAAATGGTCCAATTTCATTCCTTTTTATGGCTGAATAGTATTGCATGCGGGTCTTCCCAGGTGGCTCAATAGTAAAGAATCCACCTGCCAATGCAGGAGGTACAAGAAATGTGGATTCAGTCCCTGGGTTGGGAAGATCCCCTGGAGGAGGGCATGGCAACCTATTTCAGTATTCTTGCCTGGAGAATCTCATGGACAGAGGAACCTGGCAGGCTACAGCCCATGGGGTCCCAAAGAGTCGGACAGAGCTGAGCGCACACACACACAGTATTCCATTGTATATATGTATCATATCTTCTTTATCTATTCCTTTGTTAATGACATCTAGGTTGCTTCCATGTCCTAACTATTGTAAATAGTACTGCAATGAACATTGAAACTTCTGGTGAATGTTGACAGAAAGCTTTTCACTTAACTGTGACTGCCTCTTCATCTTGTACATGTTACACTTTGGACTCACCACAGTCTTCTTCCTGGAATCCTCCTAGGCAGTGACCAAGCATGATAGTGTTGGCAATAGATCCAGTTTTCAACAGGACGGGCTTCCAGTGGGTGGTGTTTGCTCAGGAGCTCCTCGCTGCCCTGGTGGAGATGTTCTCAGAGCTGCCACACTTTATAGGCCTGGCTTCTCTTTTCTCTTCTTTCTCATCTCCTTCCCAAGTGCTAGATCAGCTTTAGACTCTGAAGGTTCTCCCTGCCTGCTCCCTATCCCTTTTATCTTTCACACATGTTCTCCATTTTTTTGCATGAACATCTCAGAGAAGCTGAGGTAACATACTGTTTGAAAATTAACCTCACAAGATTCCATTAAGATCCCTGGGTTGTGTTCAAAGCAATGCTGCCATAAAAGTTTTGGCTGAATCTAGTGTGCAGTAGGTAGAACAGTGTCCCTCAAAAGGACATGGCCAAATTCTCACCCCTGGAAACTGTTGGAGGAAAATGGTCTTTGCCAATGTCATTAAAAATCTCCGTATGATCTCATCCTGGATTTATAGAAAGCTCTAAGTCTAGAGGCCAGTGTCCTTTATAAAAGGCAGGAGAGGAGCAGATACAGTGAAACAGAGAAGACCGTGTTCCAATAAGGACAGAGATCATTGTGATGGGTCAACAAGGCCAAGATTGCCAAGGATTTCCAGCACCAGAAGCTAAGGAGCAGGCATAGGACAGCTTCTCCTTCAGAGTCTGCAGAAGGAACCGTCCTTGATGATACCTTAATATCAAACTACTGGCCTCCAGAACCATGAGAAAATAAATTTCTGTTATTTTAAACCTCCTGGTCTGGGGTATTTTTTTTTTTTTTTACAGCAGCTTAAGAAACACCTATGGAGAAGGCAATGGCACCCCACTCCAGCACTCTTGCCTGGAAAATCCCATGGACGGAGGAGCCTGGTAGGCTGCAGTCCATGGGGTCGCTAAGACTCGGACACGACTGAGCGACTTCACTTTCACTTCTCACTTTCACGCATTGGAGAAGGAAATGGCAACCCACTCCAGTGTTCCTGTCTGGAGAATCCCAGGGACGGGGGAGCCTGGTGGGCTACCGTCTATGGGGTTGCACAGAGTCGGACACAACTGAAGCGACTTAGCAGCAGCAAGAAACACCTAAACTGAGTTAGCTTACCTTTGGCAGCTTTTGTATTGGTGGCAGGTTTTTTTTTTTCCCCTTCTCAGACATGACTGAGAATGTTCTCTGTAGTAGAACACATTGATCAATGGATTCCTGCAATTCACTGTGGAGGCTGCTACAGCCCCATTCATTCTCTCATTTCTGATTCTTAACTGGTGCAGTGGTGCACACTCCTTAAAACACTTCTGGCTGCTTTGTAGCTAAACTCCTTTACAAAATCATCACCCTTAATCATTCCCTTCTTTTCTATAGATCTTCAAAAATATTTAAATAGTGTGGGGCAAGCTTTTACTCTAATAGGTGAATGGCTGAAACACAGTTAAACTGCATCAGAAATAAATCCTTTCACTCAGAATATTAGCGTTTTAGCATGATTTTTTTTATTTGATTGCAGATTATGGTAAAGTCAGTTTTAAGTTGTTATAGCAAATATTCCAATGTAAGTTGTAGAATGTGAGAGAAACCATGGAAAAAAACACCATAAATTTCTCTTCTGAATACTGATAGTAATATTCAGAACACTAAGTGACAATATCCAAACCCAGTGTTTTGTCTCCAGTCTATTTTCTGATGAATAACTTGTAAAAATGTAAAGACTGATTGTCACATGGTAGGTAAACATTTCAGTTGAACATTGTCAATTTAAGGGAATGTAATCAAAGCCAATCACTTCTCAGAGTAGTCAGTATAATTCTAAACACATTTCTCAAATATTGATACCTGTGCTAATGTTACTAGAGGTTCTGATGTCCTGAGGAATTTGACATGCCAGAGAAGCATATTCCTTTTTGAACTGGATTTCTTGCTCCTCTCTCCTTTTCTCACTTTATCTGGTAGTGGGATCAGAAATCTCCAAGTGCCTCAATCTGAACTTTCTGTTTAAAAATTGGATAATATTTAAGAGAAGTTTGAGATGTATTTAAGAGAGATGAGCATCTTAGGAAGGGAATGTTTATGGCATGTGGAGCTGAGTGTCCTTCTAGCATATCTGGTAATGTTTTCAATTGTGAGTCATTGACTGTTGTGGCTGGAAGAGTCCTTAAATATTGTTTCTTCTGATTTCCTCAGTGTTAGAGGGAGAAAATGAAGGTCTGTTTTATGAGAGGGCTATACTATAGATCAGGGGTCCCCAGTCTCTGGGCTGCAGACCAGTCTCTGGGCTGTCAGATCAGCAGCAGCATTAGATTAGAAATAAAGTGCACAATAATGTCATGTACATGAGTCATCCTGAAACTATCCCCTCCACCTCCATCCGTGGAGAAATTGTTTTCTATAAAATCAGTCCCTGGTGCCAAGAAGGCTGGGGACCACTGCTGTAGATCATCTGAGATCCGAGGTCTAGAATAATTCCATGTATGGTGCCAGCTCTCCTTTTCACATTAAAGCTTTCACTTTCTCCAGAGGCATGGTAAGGATGAGTGGGTGCAGAAAGCCGCAAGATAAATGTGGCCCATTTCCCTGAGTTCTGTTTTGAATTTAAAACATGGGGACAGTATTTTAGAGTTTTATGTTCTTTAAAATATGTATGTGAGCAAATTATGTTCTTTGAAATCTGTATACCAGCAACATAAATAAGTTTCCATTTTTCCAGGTTGCATAATACTGTGTTTGTTAGTAAATGTACAGAGTGCTGGAAATTTTTATGATCAGAAACTAATTAGAAATTTTGATGATTTTTATATTGTCTTAAAACAGGGTATTGTTAGCCTTGCAACTACAGAATATAGTATTGTTTCCAGAATGTCTGGTTCCTCAGTACATGTTTTGCAGCCCACAAAAGAACTTAAACAGTAAAATAAAACTTACATATATGAGCTTATATGGGTTTCAAATTTTTAATGATGTATAGATTTAAATTATAACTCATAGTTGCATTTCATTAAATATTTTGACTGAAGCACATATACATGGCCATTTAATTCTGTTGCCTATAAGAGTAAATTTCCGATAAGATTAAAATTAATAATTTAAATATAACTTTAAAACATTTTATATTATGTCCTGGTTATTGTTGTAAATAAGAAGTTTAAAATATGTAGTGAAAATGCAAAAGAGAATGAAAATCAATAATAATCTGAAATTAAGGTTATGACAAAAAACAACACTCCCAGTTCAGTTCAATACCGTTGCTCAGCCGTGTCCGACTCTTTGTGACCCCATGAATTGCAGCACTCCAGGCCTCCCTGTCCATCACCAACTCCCGAAGTTCACTCAGACTCAACGAGTCAGTGATGCCATCCAGCCATCTCATCCTCTGTCATCCCCTTTCCCTCCTGCCCCCAATCTCTCCCAGTATCAGAGTCTTTTCCAATGCGTCAACTCTTTGCATGAGGTGGCCAAAGTATTGGAGTTTCAGCTTTAGCATCATTCCTTCCAAAGAAATCCCAGGGCTGATCTCTTTCAGAATGGACTGGTTGGATCTCCTTGCAGTCCAAGGGACTCTCAAGAGTCTTCTCCAACACCACAGTTCAAAACCATCAATTCTTCGGCGCTCAGCCTTCTTCACAGTCCATCTATACATGACCCCTGGAAAAACCATAGCCTTGACTAGATGGACCTTTTTTGGCAAAGTAATGTCTCTGCTTTTCAATATGCTATCTAGGTTGGTCATAACTTTTCTTCCAAGGAGTAAGCATCTTTTAATTTCATGGCTGCAGTCACCATCTGCAGTGATTTTGGAGCCCCCCAAAATAAAGTCTGTCACTGTTTCCACTGTTTCACCATCTATTTGCCATGAAGTGATGGGACCAGATGCCATGATCTTCATTTTCTGAATGATGAGCTTGAAGCCAACTTTTTCACTCTCCTCTTTCACTTTCATCAAGAGGCTTTTTAGTTCCTCTTCACTTTCTGCCATACGGGTGGTATGATCTGCATATCTGAGGTTATTGATATTTCTCCCAGCAATCTTGATTACAGCTTGTGCTCTTCCAGCCCAGCGTTTCTCATGATGTACTCTTCATATAAGTTAAATAAGTAGGGTGACAATATACAGCTTTGATGTACTCCTTTTCCTATTTGGAACCAGTCTGTTGTTCCATGTCCAGTTTTAACTGTTGCTTCCTGACCTGCATACCGGTTTCTCAAGAGGCAGGTCAGGTGGTCTGGTATTCCCATCTCTTGAAGAGTTTTCCACAGTTTTTTGTGATCCACACAGTCAAAGGCTTTGGCATAGTCAATAAAGAAGAAATAGATGTTTTTCTGAAACACTCTTGCTTTTTTGATGATCCAGCGGATGTTGGCAATTTGATCTCTGGTTCCTCTGCCTTTTCTAAAACCAACTTGAACATCTGGAAGTTCACAGTTCACAAATTGCTGAAGCCTGGCTTGGAGAATTTTGAGCATTACTTTACTAGTATGTGAGATGAGTGCAATTGTGCAGTAGTTAGAGCATTCTTTGGCATTGCCTTTCTTAGGGATTGGAATGAAAACTGACCTTTTCCAGTCCTGTGGTCACTGCTGAGTTTTCCAAATTTCCTGGCATATTGAGTTATATTTTTTGCAGCTAAAGATGGAGAAGCTCTATACAGTCAGCAAAAACAAGACCAGGAGTTGACTGTGGCTCAGATCATGAGTTCCTTATTGCCAAATTCAGACTGAAATTGAAGAAAGTAGGCAAAAGCACTAGACACTTCAGGTATAACCTAAATCAAATCCCTTATGGTTATACAGTGGAAGTGGAAATAGATTTAAGGGACTAGATCTGATAGATAGAGTCCCTGATGAATTATGTATGGATGGAGGTTCGTGACATTGTACAGGAGACAGGGATCAAGACCATCCCCATGGAAAAGAAATGCAAAAAAGCAAAATGGCTGTCTGAGGAGGCCTTACAAATAGCTGTGAAAAGAAGAGAAGTGAAAAGCAAGGGAGAAAAGGAAAGATATAAGCATCTGAATGCAGAGTTCCAAAGAATAGCATGAAGAGATAAGAAAGCCTTCCTCAGGGATCAATGCAAAGAAATAGAGAAAAACAACAGAATGGGAAAGACTAGAGATCTCTTCAAGAAAATTAGAGATACCAAGGAAACATTTCATGCAAAGATGGGCTCAGTAAAGGACAGAAATGGTATGGACCTAACAGAAGCAGAAGATATTAGGAAGAGGTGGCAAGAATACACAGAAGAACTGTACAAAAAAGATCTTCACAACCCAGATAATCACGATGGTGTGATCACTCACCTAGAGCCAGATATCCTGAAATGTGAAGTCAAGTGGGCCTTAGAAAGCATCACTATGAACAATGCTAGTGGAGGTGATGGAATTCCAGTTGAGCTATTCCAAATCCTGAAAGATGATGCTGTGGAAGTGCTGCACTCAATATGCCAGCAATTTTGGAAAACACTCCCAGAGCTCAGTGTAAGTCTGACAGCACAGATGATAATGGCTCACAGTTAATAATATAATCATAGTTAAAGTGTACCAGGTACTAATCTCAGCAGAAGCACAAGGAAGGTATTATCATGATCCCATTTACAAATAGCAGTTTTGTCATCACAAATAGTGAATGGTAGTTATTTAACACTGTGCTTAGTCACTCAGTCATGTCCAACTCTTTGTGACCCCTTGGACTGTAGCCCGTCAGGCTCATCTGGCCATAGAGATTCTCGAGGGAAGAATACTGGAGTGGGTTGCCGTGTCCTCCTCCAGGAAATTTTCCCAATCCAGGGATCCAACCCAGGCCTTCTGCCTTGCAGGTGGATTCTTTACCATCTGAGTCACAAGGAAAGCCCAAGAATACTGGAGTAGGTGACCTATCCCTTCTCCAGGGTTTTTCCAACCCAGGAATTGATCTGGGGTCTCTAGCATTGTAGGCAGATTCTTTACCAGCTGAGCTACTAGGGAACCCCCTTAATTGGCACTAGCCAATCTAAAAATCAATATTTAGTTGAAAAGGAGCTCATTAATCTGAAGATGTCACATCATATGTGTGAAGGGGCTGCTTGAACAATACTGCATGGAATGATTGTTTCTTGCCACTATACATCTGTGTCTATCTACCTATCTATCTGTCTGTATAGTCTCTTTCTGGAAAAAAAATATTAATACAACATATTCAGTATGTAAAGTCTACCTTCACTGAAGCTGATAAATGACTTTAAATGATGTTTTAAAAGAAAAAAAAATTATAGAGAATAAATGAGCTTGACTTTAAGTTCAAAGACTGGGAAGAGAAGTAAGTAACTTCAACCACACACAAGTTAGAAAGTGTCATCAAGGAATGGAGAGTATCAAGCATCATTTCACTGTTATTTTTCACCCTCTCCAAAGTGAATTGAGTGAGTCTGTACTGGCGTGGGTGGAGCATTATCAGGCAGGGCAGAGCAGGGGTGGTAGAAAAGGGGACAAGTGTCTTATCGTGCCTCTCTAGAGAAATAATCCTTTTCATTATGAATAGTGATGACTCGACATAGAGCTGAACTGCATGAGATTTCTATTTTGTCATCCTATGCACAAGGAAGAAGGCTGAAAAGGACCATTATTGAACAGAACATTATGTGTCTAAGTGTAATTGGATGCTTAACAGAATGGAGAGAAAATTGAAAGAACAGGATCACAAAGAAAGATGAGGACCTCTGAGGTACTGTTGGCTCTGGGGAAGCACACATAGAAAGCAACCTGAGGTGCCAATTTCTCTCTTCCACATCCCATTATAGCTGGTACAAAGGAGGTTGGTGTCTAAGTAGAGGGCATAAAGCTCTGAAAAGCATAGCGACTGCTCAAAATTGTTCTTTCAAACTCAAGAGGATGACGAGCAACATCACAGTGGAGTCTTCCCAAGTTGAAGTAATTATCTAAAACCCAAGGGCATCCCCCATGAGAAGTCATTGAAATTGAACCCTTGTTTCCTCCACCCCACTCCAGTACTCTTGCCTGGAGAATCCCATGGATGGAGGAGCCTGGTAGGCTATAGTCCATGGAGTCGCTAAGAGTCGGACACGACTGAACGACTTCCCTTTCACTTTTCACTTTCATGCATTGGAGAAGGAAATGGCAACCCACTCCAGTGTTCTTGCCTGGAGAATCCCAGGGACTGGGGAGCCTGGTGTGCTTCCATCTATGTGGTCACACAGAGTTGGACACGACTGAAGCGACTTAGCAGCTTGTTTCCTCCTGCAGCTCTCTTCCCCTGTCTTACTCCGCAGCACTTGGATGGACAAACCATAACCCTAGGTAACTTGAACTCTTCCCCCACAATATATCTCACTGGTCTAGTGAGATAGTCATGCCCCATTTCTCTTATCTGTTCACTTTTGCTGTCTTCTGCATGACTTTTCAACACCCCAGCGTGTATGTGCTAAGTCTCTTCAGTCATGTCCAGCTCTTTGCAACTCTATGGACTGTAGCCTCCAGGCTCATCTGTCCATGGGATTTTCCGAGCAGGAATACTGGAGTGGGTTGCCATGCCCTCCTCCAAGGGATCTTTACACCCAAAGATCGAACCCACATCTCTTACGTCTCCTGCATTGATAGATGGGTTCTTTACCACTAGTGCCACCTGGGAAACCCTCAAAACCCCAGACCTTTCTTCAAATCTCCATGAATTCCTCTCTTCTCTTTTCTCAGCTGATGCCCTTTCTTTCTTCTTCATTGAGTAAAGTACAGTAAGTCATCTACATACAAACAAGTTCCATCCCAAGAGCGCGTTTGTAAGTCCAGTTTGTTCATAAGTCCATCAAAGTTCATGGGATTCTCAAGGCAAGAATGCTGAAGTGGTTTGCCATTCCCTTCTCCAGTGGACCACGTTTTGACAGACTTATTGGAAAAGACCCTGATGCTCTGAAAGATTGAGGGCAGGAGGAGAAGGGGCAACAGAGGATAAGACAGGTGGTTGGCATCAATGACTCAATGGACATGAGTTTGAGCGAACTCCAAGGAGATAGTGAAGGACAGGGAAGTCTGGTGTGCTGCAGTCCATGGAGTCACAAAGAGTTCGACACGATTGAGCAACTGAACATCAACCAACAGAGTTAGTCTAGGTACCTAACTAACACAGTTGGCTGTATAGTACTGTACTGTAATAGGATTATAATTCCTTTCACACAAATGATATATAAAAAAGCAAAGAAAATAGTTTTAATTTCACAATCCACTGCCTTGTACAGTGCTACAGTACAACTGGCATACAGGGGCACATTCACATTTTTGAAAGTTCACAACTTGAAGCTTTGTATGTAGAGGACTTAACTCAAATCAGAAGAGAGCTTTACATATACCAACTGGACACCTAGTTCCCCCAGCACATGGACTCGTATATTCTCCCATCTTCCTTAGGTAAACTGTCCAAACCCCTACCTAACCCAGACCTTCTGACTTCCTGCTGTGAATAAGGTTGCATCATTTCTTTTCCACTATTTTAGTGGGTTTTCTCTTTTTTTCTCTTCATTTTCAACAATTCCCCACCTACTAGATAATTTCTATTAGCATGCTGTTTTCTTTTTTCTCCTTTTAAAAAATCATCTTGAGTCTACTTCCTGCAGTCTAGCTACTGCCCAAATTCTTTGCTTCCAGTTGGAGCAATCTTGTTAATGAGTTGCCTCTGTTTGCTGCACCCTTCCTCATCTTACTTTCTCTTAATTCACTCTGATTGGGCTTTTTTCTCTAAACTGAAACCATTATTGACAAAACATGAATGACGTTCTTCTTGCTAAATCCAGTCTGCTCTTCATCTTACTTTACATTATATAACACTTTGCTTTCATGCCTCTTTGCTTCTCCTGGTGTTCTTGTTATTTCACTCAGTTCAGTTCAGTTCAGTAGCTCAGTTGTGTCTGACTCCTTGCGACCACATGGACTACAACACGCCAGGCTTCCCTGTCCATTACCAACTCCCGGAGCTTGCTCAAACTCATGTCCATTGAATCGATGATGCCATCCAACCATCTTATCCTCCGTTGTCCCCTTCTCCTCCTGCCCTCAATCCTTCCCAGCATCAGGGTCTTTTCCAATGAGTCAGTTCTTTGCATCAGGTGGCCAAAGTATTGGAGTTTCAGCTTCAGTATCAGTCCTTCCAATGTATATTCAGGACTGATTTCCTTCAGAATGGACTGGTTGGATCTCCTTGCAGTCCAAGGGATTCTCAAGAGTCTTCTCCAACACCACAGTTCAAAAGCATCAATTATTCGGCACTTAGCTTTCTTTATGGTCCAGCTCTCATATCCATACATGACTCCTGGCAAAAACATAGCTTTGACTACGTGGACCTTTGTCAGCAAAGTAATGTCTCTGCTTTTTAATATGCTGTCTAGGTTGGTCATAGCTTTTCTTCAAATGAGCAAGTATCTTTTAATTTCATGGCTGCAGTCACCATCTGAAGTGATTTTGGAGCCCCCCAAAATAAAGTCTCTCACTGTTTCCACTCTTTCCCCATCGATTTGCAATGAAGAGAGGGAACCGGATGCCATTATCTTAGTTTTCTGAATGTTGAGTTTTAAGCCAGCTTTTTCACTCTCCTCTTTCACTTTCATCAAGAGGCTCTTCAGTTCCTTCTCGCTCTCTGTCATAAGGATGGTCCTTCTCACTCTCTGTCATAAGGATGGTGTCATCTGCATATCTGAGGTATTTCACTCAGTACTCATTCTTAATCTCCTTGCACGTTCCCCCTTTTTTCCTGACATCTGAACCTGGGACTGTTTCTGGTCTCAGTCCTTGGTATCTTTTCTACATTCACTCTCCACGTGGTATCATCCAGTTCTGCATTTAAATGTCATTTATACAAATCACACTCAAAGTTAGTTCTTTGGCTCAGATCTTCTTCTGAAGTCCACGCTTAGTAGCTATTGCTTCCTTGATGGCTACATTTGGATGTCTAGTAGATTTCTCAAATATGAACTGCCTTAAACTAAACTTGAGAACTCTCCATCTCAGTGCTCCTTCTGTGATGTTCCCCATTCCCCTTTATGGCAACGTCATCCTTCTAATTCTTTAAACATATCAACAAAATTTGGAGATCCTTGTTGACTCTTTACCTTCACAGTCCCTATCCAATCCATCAGAAAATCCTTTTGACTCTGCTTTCAAAATAACTACTCCAACACTAATACTTTCATGCAAAGTCATCATATCTCTTGAGTGAATTGATATAATACTTCCATAATTATTTCCCTGCTTTTATCCTTCTTTCCACAGTCTGTTTTTAATACAATATAGTGCTCTTTAAAAAATATTTTGAAATAGTGATAAGACTCCCAGAAACTTACCAAAATATATGTACAGGAATCTCCATGTACCAGTTGCAGATGGTTACTTCTTATGTAACTACAGTTTATAAAATTCTCTCAAAACCAGAAAATAAATGTTGGTATTATCCACAAAACTTATTCATCAGTTTTACATGAACAGAGTGCTTCTTTTAAAATATAAATTAGACAGGGTTTTGCCCATATCTTGCTTTTTCACAATAGTCTGCTCTAATCTTGTTATTTCAAACCATAAACTTTCTGCAAGCTGATAATCCTTCTTACCTTATAATATTTCTCCATAGTAGTTGAAATCCCTTAACATACTATATTTGTGTATAATGTTTATCTTCTATCTTCTTGTACTAGACTATAAACCTGATGAGCTGGAATATTTTTGGTTTTGTGCAATGATATATTCCAGGGACTTAGAATAATACCTGTTCTAGACAAAAATATTTGGAAGAATAATTGCACACTTAAAACTGGGGCTTTTGTTTTTGTCTTTATCTCTGTTTGTTATGAAAGACCTGTTCTTTCTCCCTGAAGTATATTTTATATAAACATTTTGTGTTTATTAGTTCATTAAATACTGCCCATATGAGTCCAGTGTTATTATCTCTTCCCAACTCCACATTCATGATGTCTCGTCGAAGGCTTGAAGTGGCCATGATGGGAATATTTATAAGAGCTAAATCAGCAAACACATCAAGTCAGCACCCTGCATCCTCAGTAATTGTTAAACATTTGCAAGCACAACACTGAATCTGGCCAGTCAATTCAGCCACCAATTAAAATTCTTAATTAGAATTATTTTCCTTACCAATTTTGTGATACTGTATAGATGAGTGGCTCAAATAAAAGTATATATTTTCCATTTCCTTTCAATACAGTGTGTATACAATATACATTATTTCACAGCCTTTTAGGACAGTATCCAGATGCGTTCAGTTTGTCAACAAAATTCTCAGATATTTTATTTATCCAAGATTCTCTCCTACGAATATCCTGTCCAAGACATCGCAGCAGACTCACACATCAAGAAGTTGAGTACAGGTAGATGAAGAAGGGAAGAAGTAAGAGCAAATGCATAAAAGTGTTTTCAGGATTAGTTGTTTAAGAGCATTATCAGCAAATAATGAATATTAAAAGGAGAAAGGAAATTTTCTTTATAGTCTCAAACCAACAGTTAATTCTGAAATTAAATATTTGTCTTTCTGGAAAAATGGACATAGCTACTGCCATGCCTGTAGCCCTTTTCTCTATGATATCATGGCCTTCGCCTTATAAGTTAATAATTGTCCTGAGAAATTTGCAAGAATATGTGGAGAGGAAACAGACACTGAGAACAGGTCAAGAGTTTATTTTATATCTCTTCTCTATGTAGTTGTATCATTAGAATATTCTTATTAGGATGTTCTTTTAAAATACAAGTGTACAGATTTCTAGTAGTGCTACACTGTGACTCTTCACTTTTAACAAGTTACACTTTTTTTTTTTTTCAGTCTCTTGGTGCTTTTACTGTAATTTTCATACAAGGAGATGTGAAATTCTGTCTCCTGATGACTAGTTCTCCAAATATCTTATTTTATATTGCCGTAGGTGTTCCTTTTCTGCTACTGAATAGAGTGAAAGTAGAGCATCTTCTATATCACCTGAGGAATAGCTTTAATAGCAATATCAATTTCTGGATTTTCAAAATACCATTTTTTTGGCCATTGTGACTGGAGTGAAAGTTCAAAAACTTTTAAATAAAATGTTCTAGTATGATTTTATTTCATGGATTGAAGCTAACTGAGCAATAACCAGACCACACACACACACAAAAACACACCACACACACATACATGCATAGGAAAATGCAGCAGGGACTAATTGCTGATTAATTCTCAATTTATTTGTATATCTTTTATTTATTTATTTATTTTTTTACTTTATTTATTTATTTATTTATTTTTTATTTATTTATTTTTTTAATTTTATTTTATTTTTAAACTTTACATAATTGTATTAGTTTTGCCAAATATCAAAATGAATCTGCCACAGGTATACATGTGTTCCCCATCCTGAACCCTCCTCCCTCCCTCCCTCCCCATTCCATCCCTCTGGGTCTTCCCAGTGCACCAGCCCCAAGCATCCAGTATCGTGCATCGAACCTGGACTGGCAACTCGTTTCATACATGATATTTTACATGTTTCAATGCCATTCTCCCAAATCTTCCCACCCTCTCCCTCTCTCACAGAGTCCATAAGACTGTTCCATACATCAGTGTCTCTTTTGCTGTCTCGGACACAGGGTTATTGTTACCATCTTTCTAAATTCCATATATATGCGTTAGTATACTGTATTGGTGTTTTTCTTTCTGGCTTACTTCACTCTGTATAATAGGCTCCAGTTTCATCCACCTCATTAGAACTGATTCAAATGTATTCTTTTTAATGGCTGAGTAATACTCCATTGTGTATATGTACCACCGCTTTCTTATCCATTCATCTGCTGATGGACATCTAGGTTGCTTCCATGTCCTGGCTATTATAAACAATGCTGCGATGAACACTGGGGTACACGTGTCTCTTTCCCTTCTGGTTTCCTCAGTGTGTATGCCCAGCAGTGGGATTGCTGGATCATAAGGCAGTTCTATTTCCAGTTTTTTAAGGAATCTCCACACTGTTCTCCATAGTGGCTGTACTAGTTTGCATTCCCACCAACAGTGGAAGAGGGTTCCCTTTTCTCCACACCCTCTCCAGCATTTATTACTTGTAGACTTTTGGATCGCAGCCATTCTGACTGGTGTGAAATGGTACCTCATAGTGGTTTTGATTTGCATTTCTCTGATAATGAGTGATGTTGAGCATCTTTTCATGTGTTTGTTAGCCATCTGGATGTCTTCTTTGGAGAAATGTCTATTTAGTTCTTTGGCCCATTTTTTGATTGGGTCATTTATTTTTCTGGAGTTGAGCTGTAGGAGTATATGCTTGTATATTCTCGAGATTAGTTGTTTGTCAGTTGCTTCATTTGCTATTATCTTCTCCCATTCTGAAGGCTGTCTTTTCACCTTGCTAATAGTTTCCTTTGATGTGCAGAAGCTTTTAAGGTTAATTAGGTCCCATTTGTTTATTTTTGCTTTTATTTCCAATATTCTGGGAGGTGGGTCATAGAGGATCCTGCTGTGATGTATGTCAGAGAGTGTTTTGCCTATGTTCTCCTCTAGGAGTTTTATAGTTTCTGGTCTTACGTTGAGATCTTTAATCCATTTTGAGTTTATTTTTGTGTATGGTGTTAGAAAGTGTTCTAGTTTCATTCTTTTACAAGTGGTTGACCAGATTTCCCAGCACCACTTGTTAAAGAGATTGTCTTTAATCCATTGTATATTCCTGCCTCCTTTGTCAAAGATAAGGTGTCCATATGTGCGTGGATTTATCTCTGGGCTTTCTATTTTGTTCCATTGATCTATATTTCTGTCTTTGTGCCAGTACCATACTGTCTTGATAACTGTGGCTTTGCAGTAGAGCCTGAAGTCAGGTAGGTTGATTCCTCCAGTTCCATTCTTCTTTCTCAAGATCACTTTGGCTATTCGAGGTTTTTTGTTTTTCCATACAAATTGTGAAATTATTTGTTCTAGCTCTGTGAAGAATGCTGTTGGTAGCTTGATGGGGATTGCATTGAATCTATAGATTGCTTTGGGTAGTATTCTCATTTTCACTATATTGATTCTTCCAATCCATGAACATGGTATATTTCTCCATCTGTTAGTGTCCTCTTTGATTTCTTTCACCAGTGTTTTATAGTTTTCTATATATAGGTCTTTAGTTTCTTTAGGTAGATATATTCCTAAGTATTTTATTCTTTCCGTTGCAATGGTGAATGGAATTGTTTCCTTAATTTCTCTTTCTGTTTTCTCATTATTAGTGTATAGGAATGCAAGGGATTTCTGGGTGTTGATTTTATATCCTGCAACTTTACTATAGTCATTGATTAGTTCTAGTAATTTTCTGGTGGAGTCTTTAGGGTTTTCTGTGTAGAGGATCATGTCATCTGCAAACAGTGAGAGCTTTACTTCTTCTGGGCCATAAAGCTAGCCTTGGTAAATTCAAAAAAATAGAAATCATTCCAAGCATCTTTTCTGACCACAATGCAGTAAGACTAGATCTCAATAACAGGAGAAAAACTATTTTTATATCTTTTAGAGAATCAGATCTATGGTTAATTCAACCTTATCTGAATATGAGAATCATGTGAGAATCTTTTTATAAACTCCTGGTCTTTGAGATCCATCCCAGACCAATGTACTGTTTATCACAATGTTTTGGGCCCAGGCATCAGTATACTTAAAAGTTACACAGGTGATTGTAAGATGGATCTAGGTTTGAGTACCACTGGATTAGACAAAAAAATGTTTTTGTTGGACAAAGATAAAGCTTTTTGTTGGTGTTCAGTTGCTAAGTTGTGGCCTACTTTTTGAGACCCCAGGGACTGCAGCATACCAGGATTCTCTGTCTCCCAAAGTTGGCTCAAACTCATATCCATTGAGTTGGTGGTGCCATCCAACCATCTTATCCTCTGTTGCCCCCTTTTCCTCCTGCCCTCAATCTTTCCCAGCATCAGAGTCTTTTCCAGTGATCTGGCTCTTTACATCAAGTGGCCAAATGATTGGAGCTTCAGCTTCAGCATCAGTCCTTTCAATTAATATTCAGGGTTGATTTCCTTCAGGATTGACTGGTTTGATCTTGCTTTTCAGCACCACAGCTCAAAAGCATCAGTTCTTACTTGCGGAATCTTCTTTATGGTCCAACTCTCAAATCTGTACATGACTACTGGAAAAACCATCACTTTGACTATATGGACCTTTGTCAGCAAAGTGATGTCTCTGCTTTTTAATGATCTATCTAGGTTTGTCAAAACTTTTCTTTCAAGGAGCAAGTGTCTTTTAATTTCATGGCTGTAGTCACTGTCTGCAGTGATTTCAGAGACCCCAAAAATAAAATCTGCCACTCTTTCCATTTTTTTCTCCATTTATTTGGCATGAAGTGATGAGACTGAATGCCATGACCTTAGTTCTTTGAATGTTGAATTTTAAGCCAGATTTTTCTCTCTCCTTTTTCACCTTCAACAATAGGCTTTTTAGTTCCACTTGACTTTCTGCCATAAGAGTGGTGTCATCTGCACATCTGAGGTTATTGATATTTCTCCCGGCTATCTTGATTCCAGCTTGTGCTTCATCTAGCCTGGCATTTTGCATGATGTACTCTGCATATAAGTTAAATAAACAGAGGGACAATATATAGCATTGATGTACTCCTTTCTCAGTTTTGAACCAGTCTGTTTTTCTATGTTGGGTTGTAACTTTTATTTCTTGACCTGCATATATTTTTCTTAGGAGGCAGGTAAAGTAGTCTGGTATTCTCATCTCTTTAAGAATTTTCCAGTTTGTCATGATCCACACAATCAAAGGGTTAGCATAGTTAATGAAGTTGAAGTAGATGTTTCTGAAATTCTCCTGCTTTTACTATGATCCAACAGATATTGGCAATTTGATTTCTGATTCCTCTGACTTTTCTAAATCCAGCTTGTACATCTGGAAGTTCTTGGTTCATGTACTGTTGAAGGCTGGTTTGAAGAATTTTGAGCATTACTTTGCTAGCATGTGAAAAGAACATAATTGTATGGTAGTTTGAGCATTATTTGGCATTGCATTTCTTTGTGAGTGGAATGAAAACTGACCTTTTCCAGTCCTGTGACCATGGCTGAATTTTCTAAATGTGTTGGCATATTGAATGCAGCACTTTAACAGCATCATCTTTGACAATTTGAAAGAGTACAGCTGGAATTCCATCACCTCCACTAGGTTTGTTCATAGTAATGCTTCATAGGGCCAGTTGACTTCACACTCCAGGATGTCTGACTCTTTTGCTAATTTTAAATACCATATGTTGCTAAGGGAAATGTTAATTATCACATATAATTTTGTACCATTTACAGATAGTCCCCAATTTATGGTGGATTAACTTATTGCTTTTTTGATTTTTTGGTGGTTCAAAAGAAATATATATTTAATAGAAATTCTACTTTGAATTTTGGATTTTTTTTAAATTTTATTTTATTTTTAAACTTTACATAATTGTATTAGTTTTGCCAAATATCAAAATGAATCTGCCACAGGTATACATGTGTTCCACATCCTGAACCCTCCTCCCTCCTCCCTCCCCATTCCATCCCTCTGGGTCGTCCCAGTGTACCAGCCCCAAGCATCCAGTATCGTGCATTGAACCTGGACTGGCAACTCATTTCATACATGATATTTTGCATGTTTCAATGCCATTCTCCCAAATCTTCCCACCCTCTCCCTCTCCCACAGAGTCCATAAGACTGTTCTATACATCAGTGTCTCTTTTGCTGTCTCATACACAGGGTTATTGTTACCATCTTTCTAAATTCCATATATGTGCATTAGTATACTGTATTGGTGTTTTTCTTTCTGGCTTACTTCACTCTGTATAATAGGCTCCAGTTTCATCCACCTCATTAGAACTGATTCAAATGTATTCTTTTTAATGGCTGAGTAATACTCCATTGTGTATATGTACCACCGCTTTCTTATCCATTCATCTGCTGATGGACATCTAGGTTGCTTCCATGTCCTGGCTATTATAAACAGTGCTGCGATGAACATTGGGGTACACGTGTCTCTTTCCCTTCTGGTTTCCTCAGTGTGTATGCCCAGCAGTGGGATTGCTGGGTCATAAGGCAGTTCTATTTCCAGTTTTTTAAGGAATCTCCACACTGTTCTCCATAGTGGCTGTACTAGTTTGCATTCCCACCAACAGTGGAAGAGGGTTCCCTTTTTTCCACACCCTCTCCAGCATTTATTGTTTGTAGACTTTTGGATTGCAGCCATTCTGACTGGTGTGAAATGGTACCTCATAGTGGTTTTGATTTGCATTTCTCTGATAATGAGTGATGTTGAGCATCTTTTCATATGTTTGTTAGCCATCTGGATGTCTTCTTTGGAGAAATGTCTATTTAGTTCTTTGGCCCATTTTTTGATTGGGTCCTTTATTTTTCTGGAGTTGAGCTGTAGGAGTTGCTTGTATATTCTCGAGATTAGTTGTTTGTCAGTTGCTTCATTTGCTATTATCTTCTCCCATTCTGAAGGCTGTCTTTTCACCTTGCTAATAGTTTCCTTTGATGTGCAGAAGCTTTTGAGGTTAATTAGGTCCCATTTGTTTATTTTTGCTTTTATTTCCAATATTCTGGGAGGTGGGTCATAGAGGATCCTGCTGTGATGTATGTCAGAGAGTGTTTTGCCTATGTTCTCCTCTAGGAGTTTTATAGTTTCTGGTCTTACATTTATATCTTTAATCCATTTTGAGTTTATTTTTGTGTATGGTGTTAGAAAGTGTTCTGGTGTCATTCTTTTACAAGTGGTTGACCAGATTTCCCAGCACCACTTGTTAAAGAGATTGTCTTTAATCCATTGTATATTCCTGCCTCCTTTGTCAAAGATAAGGTGTCCATATGTGCGTGGATTTATCTCTGGGCTTTCTATTTTGTTCCATTGATCTATATTTCTGTCTTTGTGCCAGTACCATACAATCTATAGATTCAATGCAATCCCTATCAAGCTACCAACAGTATTCTTCACAGAGCTAGAACAAATAATTTCACAATTTGTATGGAAATACAAAAAAACCTCGAATAGCCAAAGCGATCTTGAGAAAGAAGAATGGAACTGGAGGAATCAACCTACCTGACTTCAGGCTCTACTACAAAGCCACAGTTATCAAGACAGTATGAATTTTGGATTTTTATCTTTTCCCAGGCTGCTGCTGCTGCTAAGTTGCTTCAGTTGTGTCCCACTCTGTGCGACCCCATAGACGGCAGCCCACCAGGATCCCCTGTCCCTGGGATTCTCCAGGCAAGAACCCTGGAGTGGATTCCCAGGCTAGTCACATGCAATGCATTACTCACTCATGATGCTGGGCAGTAATGGTGAGTTGCAATCCTGGTCAGCCGCAGGATTGCGAGGGTTACCAACCCATGTACTTACCACCAGTGTCTACCCATACAATCATTCGGTTTTTCCCTTTCAGTCCAGTGTTCATTGGAAGGACTGATGCTGAAGGTAAAACTCCAATGCTTTGGCCACTTGATGTGAAGAGCTGATTCATTGGAAAAGACCCTGTTACTGGGAAAGATGGAGGGCAGGAGGAGAAGGGGCGACAGAGGATGAGATGACTGGATGGCATCATGGACTCAATGTTTATGAGTTTGAGCAAACTCTGGGAGACAGTAAAGGACAGGGAAGCCTGGTGTGCTGTAGTCCATGGGGTTGCAGAGCCAGACATGACTGAGCAACTGAACCACAACAGTAATGAACATTGCTTGAGGTATTCCACATGACATCCACCTAGCTTCCCAGGTGGCACTATTGGTATTGGTAAAAATCTGCCTGCCTATGCAGGAGACACATGAGACGCAGGTTTCATCCCCGGGTCATGAAGATTCCTTGGAGAAGGAAATGGCAACCCACTCCAGTATTCTTGTCTGGGAAATCCTATGGACAGAGGAGCATGGCGGGCTGCAGTTCATGGGGCCTCAAAGAGTCGGACATGACTAGCATCTGAATGCACATTCCACACTTTATTATAAAATTGGCTTTGTGTTGGATGATTTTGCTGAATCATAAAAACATTAATGTACATGTTCCGAACACATTTCCATTCGGCTAGGCTATGCTGTGGTATTTGCTGAGATATTAGGTGTCTTAAATGTGTTTTCAAGTTATGGTATTTGTAGCTTATGTTGGGCTTAGAACATTACCCCATCAAAATTGCGAATATCTGTGCTAGTATGTTATACACATGAATGCTAACTCAGTACTATATTAGAAAAGTATGTCTAAAGTGTGTCTGTCTTTACACAGTTGCAGCTATGCAAACCTACTATTACAGGGTTAAAACAGCTGCTGCCAAGATGCTTCTGACTGGGCACAGGAAAGATTTCTAAGCCACAAATCTTCTTTGTGATAAGGGGGAAAACCTCTGCTGAAAAGTCTAGATTTTGAAGGAAATTTTTGAAAACACTGAGTTGAGAGAACTAAAAGATGGTTTTTCCATAGTCCCGTGTAACATGAAGATTAAAAGCATTGGTGGCCTCCTTCAGGTTATTTTTCCCTGAAAACCCCATGTCCTCACTGAAGTAGGGACCCATGGAATTATCTAATTTGGCAAATAAAGGACAAGAGTATTAATTTATTATGAGTTCTTTAAAACTTGTTATTTTTAAAAAATGGCAAATGAATTTGACAAGTTGAAAAGTCATGTTGTTAACCTGTGGAATATGATTGTCTTCTCTTATTAGCTATGACTGTTATTTGGATGGTAAAACTATTGGCTGTCCTGTGTCCCCAGGTGAGACACTGGGGACTTGCCTTTCCAAAAGGCAAGTAGAGGTTGCCTTTGGGTCGTAGATCCAAGATCAGTAGATGGGTCCAACCCAGGCTCCTTTGAAATTACTCCTTTGCTCTGGGTCTCATATCATGTGAGGACTTTGCGTGTACCGTTTAAGGGGAGAGTGTCCGTTTCCCACCATCTTTCCTTTCTCTTGAATACCAGTCCCATTCTTCTTCAACACCAGATGTTCTGGGGACTTGTCTTTCTAGTGCAAGGCTTCCAGGGTGTGCCTTCCAGTTTGTGGGTCTTGACCATACCACATTTCTATCCCTTCTATAGTCTTGTGGCTTCTTTGTATCTGTGGTTTTATGAGATCTTTTCTGCTAGTCTTTAGATTGTTCTCATTGCTGTTTGCTCTGTAAAGAGTTGTAATTTTGGTGTGCCATGGGAGAAGATAAACTTCTACTCCACTATCTTGGCCCCTCCTGTTATATTTGTTGTATACATAGATGACATATTCTTCATCTGTTAATTTAAGTCAATAAAAAAATATAGACTATTTTCTTGTACTAGAAAAATAAGTAATATAATTTTCTGAACTCACAAAAGTCATGGACTCCAAAGGAGAAGACCTGGCTGTAATGGAAAATTCTATTACTTCTTTTTCTAGCATAAAGAGACCAGTTTTATGTTATATAAAAGAGTTTGGATCACTATGTTACTCTCTTTTATCTGTGAGACTTTGAATAATAATGGCTTCTTTAACCTTGATTTTGTATGTGTTAAGTGGGGAGAAAGTTTGATTAAGTAATAAGCTAATTTTGAGTTTTAAATAATTTAAGATAAGGAACTTTGCAATCTCCAAAGCACTCTACACATACAAACTCTAATTCATAGTGTCCATAGTATTCAGAGCATAAAGCAGGTATAGATTTTAAGAGAATTATGATGAGGAGCTCCACACAGGGCAAATTGTTGTCTGCTACAGTTCAAGGTGACCCTGAGAGTTTTACGGACAAGGTGTCAGATAAATATGGGATACACTATCCTGGAACTTGATATTGAAGGGGATGCTGGGTAAAAAGAACGTCATGAAGAAAGGAGGGGCTCTGAAATCATGAGTTGCCTTGGGAATTAGATGTCTGTATATTGTTGACAGGGAAGGCACAGAAAACGATTATTTGTAGGTAGCTGTAGATCATATTTTGACACATCTGTGATGCCAACAGGAGGAGCTTGTGCTTCAGTTCAAAGGCAAAAGGAAGCATTGAAATATGGTGATGTGTTTGAAGTCTGTTTAGGATGGAACACGAAAGGAAGAGGAATTTATTGGATACTTGACCCTTTGCTATACACAGTGTTTCCAGGTCTGTGTCATTATTACAATTTTAAGCATTAGAAAACTGAGCCACAGAGAGGTTAAATATATACCCAGGGACATTCAGACAAGAGTTCTGGAGCCAAGACTCAAATCCAAATTTATCTGCCTTTAAATCTTTCCAAGACTCCATGGGACCTTTGCAATTAATCTGACAAATGCACGTTGAGTTTTTTTGGAATAAGGAAGCAAAGAGGCAGTGAAATCACAAAGGAAGCTCACTTGAGATGCAACAAATATCTAAAGAGATATGAAACGTCCTGTTTTTCAGCTGTGTTTTATAGGACCTTTTAGTATGATTCTTTTATTTTCTTAACATTGCCAAATACACTGATCACTTTATTTTTATGTCAGAATTATGTAAAAGGATTTAAATTTTCCTTGAAAATCATGTACACATTCAGAATGTTACTAGCTGTACATTTCTAAAATGTAACTAGTTTAGCTCTCATGGCATTAGATATTCTGTGACTCAGCCAAACTTGAAAGGATTCAGAGACTGAGCCCTTTAAAAGACTTCTGGAACAACTCATGCTGTAGAGCAGGTGTTAGAAAGACAAGCCAAAATCTCCTCTATCAATTCCCAGGTAGATTTCCTCCATTCAAGCATACATCAAAGGTATTTGCTGAACAAAATTACCCCTGATTTTACACTCGGTACCACCTTTCTTTTTAGATCAGGCTAAGAGTGATGGCAATGGCGCCCCACTCCAGTACTCTTGCCTGGGAAATCCCATGGACAGAGGAGCCTGGTGGGCTGCAGTCCACGGGGTTGCTAAGAGTCAGACACGACTGAGCGACTTCACTTTCCCTTCTCACTTTCATGCATTGGAGAAGGAAATGGCAACCCACTCCAGTGTTCTTGCCTGGAGAATCCCAGGGAAGAGGGAGCCTTGTGGGCTGCCATCTATGGGGTCACATAGAGTTGGACACGACTGAAGCGACTTAGCAGCAGGAGTGATGGAAAAGACCAGCTAAAATGAATCCATTCTCTTTGTTGTGGTTATTAACATTAAACTACTTCCTCCTAGGATGGATATGCTAGTCAAAAGGCAGCAATTGGTATCCAGTGTTCTTCTCCAAGTTTCCTTTCCTAGTAGCCAGGGCCAGCTTTGAGGACTCTGGAATTAGCCCTGTATTTCAGAATTGCCTCAAGTCATGAGCCTCCTTGGCTTTGTAGGAGACTCAGTATTTTGTGCTGAGCATCTATGCTGATTCCTTATTCCAAGGGTTAAACCAGCTGTTTGAATCTGGCTGCCCAGTATTTCAGTTGTCAATCTTTTTGGAAGCTGGACCTTTGTCCCATTACAAATACATATTAACTGTGAATTGATCTCCCAGTTCACAGCTGCCTGCCTGTTTGGCTTCCTGCCTGGATTTCTCAGCCCAGAATCTGTCACTGTGCTCTTGTACTTGAAGCTCTAATATTAGCTGAACTATGACTGAAATTATATCTTTCACTCAGCTACTATCTGTTCATCTAGGCGTCACTTCCTTGGTATGTCTTCTGCTAGAGGGTAGGATGAATATAGTTATCCATCCTTTCTTCTCTTTGCTGCTCCATTTTTTTTTTTTTTTTTTGGTTTGTTTTTGTTTTCTGGAGGTGCCATGTGGCTTGTGGGATCTTAGTTCCCTGGCCAGGTAGGGAACTCATGCCCCATGCAGTTTAAGCTAGTGTTCAAACCACTAGACCACCAGGGAATTCCTGCCCAGTATTGTTTTAGACAGACATGATTCGGAGTTGACATAAGCAAAAAGTTAGCAATATTTATGATTATAGGTAATAGGGTGAAATCCAGAAAAGCAACTGATATACAAAATAAGTTAGTATGTAATTCTCCTATAAAGGCACGTAGCACACAGCAGTAGGCATTTCACAGTCTAGCACAATTTGGGAATCCAAGCAGATGTGTAGACAATTTACATAAGGGGATTCTGTTTAAAAAGCATGAGGCTAAGACAAGATACCTGGAATGCTTTGATGTTCCGTACCAAAATCTCTATCTATAGAAGGTTGGCTAGAAAAGTCAAGACCTCAGTCTTTGAAAGAAAGACTGGACCCAAAAGGAGTTCCTGGGACATGAATAAAAGAGCAAGTTAAGGTTCCGGGTTCTAAACTAGATTATGGAGTGGGGATTGGATTGTGGGTAAACTTCAGATGTCAAGACGTTAAAAATGGAACTTGAGAATTGGAAGAGGAGTACAAGTTGAGTTGATGGTGATTCATCTGAATATGAATCAGAGCTTCTTAAATTGTCCCAGACCCTGATCGTCACTGAGCCTCAGATCATGGAAAATGCAGTCATCGAAATAGAGATTTTGGCTTTTAATTCATTAGTTTATTCTTAGTGGTCTCCCTCTAAAACTATTCTAGTGTGAACTATGACCAGAAAACTGTTAAAAAGTGACAAGAATAAATTTGAAGGCTGTTGTCTTCTCTTGGGGCATTTATAAATGATTACTGAATGTGTTTTTCATTCCCGTGCATGCTTAAAATGAAAAGCCCATCTTCAGGTGGTATCTCTAAAGTTCTCTGTAAGGCCTGTGTATCAGAAACCAACTTTTTCTTTTTTCCCTTCAGTTTTATTATGGAGCCAAGCTGTGGTTAAAATTGTCCACTGGGATATATTCTATTAGGATTATTCTAGTTTTTACACATATGGATATATGTATGTCTATATATGTGTATGTCTCTATAGGTACGTACAGAAGGTTATACACCTAAATCCATAAGCAAGAGGAAGTAAAAGGTTTTGTCCTAACTTAGACTAGTGCCTTTATTATCTACATAGAAGGATTTGAGAATAAAGAATCAGCTTTTTATTCTTTTTAACATAGTACCTGGTCTCTGAAATAGTATAAGTTTCTGCCAAGGTGCATGTCAAAGCAATTATTGTAATTTGTTGTGTTTTAGGAATAGCTCTGATCATTTCAATCAAAATATTTATTGCAATTCTATTGTTTAAGCTTTGTAATAAATTGAATGTTGTTCAAAAATAAAAAATGTTAATTTTCTTCTCTAGGGTCACCTACAATCTAGCAAGGGACGCAATAAAGCAATTTAACCTGGAGCACAGTATGGAAATTGCTAGCAAAATATATAATGAAAAAAATTATTTATAGAAAGCTGCACAGGCTTTAAGCATGTTATGGTGCATACACACACAAACACTCACACCAGAGAATCTCAGCCAAAAGACAAAACAATCCACTTAAAAATGGTCAAAAGTCTTGAAGAGACATTTCTTTAAAGAAGATATTCAGATGGCCAATAAGCACTTGAAAAGATGTTGAAGATCATTAGTCTTTAGTAAATGACTACTCCAGTACAAATCGTAAGCATTTTATCCATCAGTTCAGTTCAGTTCAGTTCAGTCGCTCAGTTGTGTCTGACTCTTTGCGACCCCATTAATTGCAGCATGCCAGGCCTCCCTGTCCATCACCAACTCCCGGAGTTTACTCAAACTCATGTCCATTGAGTCGGTGGTGCCATCCAGCCATCTCATCCTCTGTTGTCCCCTTCTCCTCCTGCCCTCAATCCTTCCCAGCATCAGAGTCTTTTCCAATGAGTCAACTCTTCGCATGAGGTGGCTTTAGCATCAGTCCTTCCAATGAACACCCAGGACTGATCTCCTTTAGGATGGACTGGTTGGATCGCCTTGCAGTCCAAGGGACAAAAACTAAAAAATAGCAAGTTTTGACAAAGATACAGAAAAATTGGAACCCTCATACGTTTCTGGTAGGTGTGTAAAATAGTACAGCCCTGTGAAAATCTGTTTGGCAATTCCTCAAAACTTTAAACATAGAATTACCATATGACCCAGCAATTCTCTTCTTAGGCATATACCCAAAGAACTGAAGCATATATTTGAATAGAAACATGTATACATGAATGTTTGTAGCATTTTTATTCATGGAAAACACTCAATTATGTATGAGCTGATGAATAAAAAATAAAATGTGGTATATTTGTAAAATGTCATATTTTTAGCTGTAAAGAGGAATGAAGTACTGACATGTGCTACAACATACATTAACCTGGAAGACTTTATGCTAAATGAAAGAACTCAAACCCAAAGACAATGCCTTATATGATCCCTTTTGTATGAAATGTCTAGGATATGGGTTTCTTTTTTGATGTGAAGAAAATATTCTGGAAGTAGATGGTGGTCATGGCTACACAGTGTTGTGAATATACTAATAAACCAGTGACTCGTATACTTTAAAATGGTTCAAGTGGGAGGTTTATGTTCTGTGAATTTTATCACAGTAAAAAAGTACAGTCACAAACACTTAAAACTAAACACAATTTGCAATATAAAGAAAATTATAAATTCCAATTAAAAGCATAATTTGTAAAATATAGGCATCATGCACTTAATGGGCATCTAAGAGTGAATTTTCTAAGAGTTTTTCAAAAACTCATTTGTAAATTAGTTGTTTTGGGAACTGGAAAATGTTTTATGGTGATTCAAATATAACTGAGTTTTGAGGGTAGGCAGGAAGGATTATATTCAAGTGCTGGGAAATAGTATCCATTCCCTATCCCCTAATAGAAAACTAAAAATCTGCCTATTTCCCACAGTTTAGTTTCAAGCTCATTTTATCATTGATATTTAAACTTGATTGAATATTTAAAGACAATGATACTTGTGTAATTTTCTTCTTTAAATATATTGTAATTCTTAGATTACTTGGTCAAAATTGTGGCGTGCTGCGATTCATGGGGTCGCAAAGAGTCGGACACGACTGAGCGACTGATCTGATCTGATCTGATCTGATGATAACATTATGTTAGCAGATTGAGTTCATACGTTTTTATTACATTTATATATAATTTTTAAGCTCATAATTGTGATCTTTCATGACATGATTTCCTGTGTTAATTCAATTCTTTTTTTTACCATCTTAATATGATGAAACTCCTTAAAAGTATAAAAATTTTGGAAAATCATAATTTAAAATGCTTTTGGTAACATATCTAAACGTTTTTCTTAATTGACAAAAGGTAAATTGAGCCTTATGGATATTTAGAAAATTCTCTCCTGCAAAATACTAAGATGTATAGTTTGCCTCTGGATGGATCCTATTTTTCTTATTTATCCAACAGGGCTATTTTTAGTTAATGGAGTGATATATGGAAAATGCACTGTGTATGGCAAAGTTCAACAAAGAATAGCTAGGTTTTCTGTTTTTCTGAAACTATGTCATTCACTTAAATGTTATAAAGAAAAGAAAGGGGAAAAACATGCTACTGATTAATTATTTGCATACTGATTCATATAGTAATAGACAGTGGCCCCATTCTTAGACAGAACATGTTTTCTTCTGTTTCTTTTCTATTTTCTTTCTTTCTTTTTCTTTTTTGCCACACACACAAGTTACTGGATCTTAGTTCCCTGACCGAGGATTGAACCTGGGCCCAACAGTGAAAGTGCTGAGCCCAAACCTCTGGACCACCAGAAAATTCCCATTTCTTTCTTTGTGTGTGTGTGTGTGATGGCCTTTTCCAATTATATATCCCTTCAAAAATGATAAAGAATGTTTTGCATATTTATCTTTAAATTTAGTATCTGGTGGTATTTATTTATATTTTAAGAAGTCTTTGTTTCTGAACTTGGTTATGCCAGCGTACTAGCAGATATAAACAATGTGTTTTCTATTTCTTATAGATTCTACAAAGAAATTAAAAGATGTTCTTGAAGAATTCCATGGTAATGGTGTGCTTGCAAAGTATAATCCTGAAGGGGTAAAGCCTTTTTTTTCTTTATTTAAGTTTCATATAGATGTTTGGAGGAGGGATTTCTTAACGAAGAGTTCTTGGAAATATATATTCATATCCAAAATGAAATTCATAATGAGATGCTATTCTGGAAGACACATTAAATGGTGTACTGCTTATTTTCATCCAAAAATGTTTTGCTAATGAAAATAGCATTTCTATATTCTATGCTTGGAAGTGTATAGCTTATCTATAATATATGCTAGGTTCTTTTCCTAAAAGTCAGGAAACACTTTTAGATAGAAAAAGAGAGAAAGTGTGTCTGACTCTAAGACGTACTTAATGTTAACTCAGCATCGGGGCAGGAAGTGGTACCTTGACTGAAGAAATGATGGATATAAGTGATCTATTACTATAAAGAGCAAGCTTTGATACAAAGAGAGGAATTTATTCTTCTTATCTTGTTTTTGTCTGGTACCAGTAAGCTTTTGAGTCCCTGAAGTTCTTTCCCTATGAAAACGATGTACTGTCCAATTTCTTTGAAACCCCTTTCTTGAATGAATGCCTTTCCCTTCCTAATTATTTGTTAATAACCCTGTCTTTTATGTTAGCTGAGAAATGCTACATATTAAATGTTTGATCATCATTGCTCTAAGTTCTTTTGCAACTTTACCAAGTGATAGTTGGGTTTTATGGGAGTTAAACTGCCCAAATAGTTGGGTTGGTTGGGAATTAAAGCAAACTACCCAGCACTCTTTTACCTGGATGTATTATCTAGGTATTTAGACAGATTTGTTTGCTGATTAAAATGTGATTTGGCTTTTGTTATCATTGTTATTATGGTTTTGAATGTTTACAAAATGACAGTTTTTGGCTATCCTTAATATTTTCCTTCTCTGGGATTTATAGAACTAATGTTTTAGTCAAAACTCAATCTTTAAATTCTGACCTCCTTTTAGTATTTTCAATACTTACTATTTTTATTACAATAATTACTCTCTTTCCTGTTATATTTTTATTCTGTCTGCATTCCAGTACATAACTATACTTTTTAAAACTTTTTAACCTGAGATTCATTTTGTTTTTTTAAAAAATAAAGTTAATGTTTAGTGCCTACAAATGATGCAGAAAATAGACAACTTAAAGCCACTTCCATTTGCCGACATCATGGGGGAAACATCACTTATTTGCCCTCATTCTGCTCAGATTTTATTTTCCTAGATGCTTTAGAGAGAGAGAAAAATCTTGGCAGGTAAATTTGTAGAACTGAAAATCTTGAAGACCAAGAAAGCAGGGCTGAAGAGGTAAAAACGACAGCTTTACTGAATTGTTACAAGACCTCTAAAATTCAGTAATTATTTACATACTCAAACATAGTTGAAAACCTGCATGTACCTATTTATGTACAGAGAGAAAACCAGTTTTTTTCTCTCTAAAGATAGTTGTCATCTAGAAATTCATTTGGAATGTGATCTTGTTTGCAAATAGACTTTTTGCTTCAATTATTTCTTATTCAAGGGACTCTCAGGACTTAATCTGACTGATAACTGGATTCATTGAGGTAATTACTAGATTGGTTATTAGATGCATATGATGTCAGCCTTCTCAATAATGTAATACCTCTCCATAAATGCACAGACTTGCTCTTGTAATGCATTATTAAAATAATGAACAGTTGAAAAACAAAAAGTTAGATCTTTTTAAGACTCAGAAGTATCTCTAATTTGAGTAAAACCTCTCTCAAATTTTAAAGTTGCTAGGTATTTTCCCTTCAGGAGAAAAATTTAAAGTTTTATGAGTCTTTTAAACACCAGTATGTATTTTATAAAAATCAATAGGAAATATTTAGAAATATTCAATGTTTAGAATTAAAACTTCAAGGTCTAAAGATTCTGTTTGGTATATACCTTCGTCAAGTTTATAAAAGTTTACTCTAATAGTAGGAAATAATTCATACTGTCAACTCACATGTGTGAAAATATCACTCTCTATTGACTGGTCAAGTTGAGCTCAGAGTAGATATAGTTGAGAAACTAATTAATGTTCACCTATACAAGAAAAACTAGGAAAGTGATTAATCTAGTCATGCTTTATAGTAAATGACTAATACTTTGTTTTCTAAAATAGACATAGTCTGTATCATCCATGGAAAATGTATTTTCAAAGAGACTACAACCTAAATATCTCTCAAATCATTTTCTCCTTTACTAAGTAAAGCTCCTTAAAGGGTAGATGCATTATTTTTGTTATCACTTGCTTGAATTACTGAATTATAAAAGCTGTGTACACAGACTTAATCCAATGAAAATGTGGCCTGTTTTAGTCTGTGTGAACAGAGAATATTAAGTGTAATGTATGGATGAATCATTTATTTTTAGTTCCTATGAGGAAATAAATGACAGAATCATAAAATATACATTTAAACAATGGCTTTAAAGATGTTTTAAGCATAAAAGCTTGAGGAAGGTCTTGAGATAACCAAATATGATGGTAAATAAAGAAACTCATTTTAAGAAAAGTAAAATGCCTTTCCCAAGATGTACCATCTAGGTTTGTGACAATAACTATAATTAAAATCTAGATGTGTGTAATCTCAGTTTAAGATATTTCCTGTTTACTTAATTGATGAGGCCATTAGAATGAGAGGGAAAACCAGGGGATATGAGAAGGATGAGGGGAAGGAAAACGTATTTCATATGCATTGAATGGCATTACTTATGTATGAGCATGGCATGTTCCACTGCACCCAATTATTACTAAATCATACCCAGCAAGGTAAGAGATGCCTACTAGTTTCACGTAATCTTATGTGAGCAATGTAAAGCCTGTCATTATAGGTAGATTGTAATGGCCATCCATTCTTAGTGAGAAGGTTCATAGTAAACCAGTCAGAACATCGCAGATATAATAGATTCATCAGAGTAGTAGAATTTTGTAATATGAACATCAGTTTGTTATTGAAAATATAAATATTTTCATCTGGATTTAAAATTCCGTATCAAACTGTTTTGTTGGCATCTAAAAGAATGGGAAGAAATTAAGTAGTGGCATATATAGAGAGAAATTAAATATTTACCTTTAAAGAAATGGAGAGAAGCTAGGCATGTTATTCTAACAGGAGGAATCATTCGAAGTGGAGAATAAGTATAATCAAATATACCTTTATATATTCTATTTTCATATTCTTCTCTGGAAGGTTTCCATTATACTGTATGTGTTATTCATTATATTTGCCTGTGTCAATTAGAACTGTTTGCTTATTACATTTTAAGATTGATCTGTTCGATGAGTCTCAAGTTTTAGCTGGCATCAGAATCACCTGGGGTCTTCTTAAAATAGTTCGCTGACTCCCCACTTTAGTTTCTGGAATGAAGTTCAAAAATTTCTCTTTATCACTTTCCCAGTTGATGCTGAAGCTATTTCAGAACCACATTTTGAGACCCATGCATCTAAAGTGTGTTTTCAAATCAATCTGTAAACTTGGCTTTGTAGTTACATTATCAGCAATATGAGATGATGAGTATAAATTATCTTACATTAACACATGTATTCTTTCTTTCCTTGCATGCACAGAAACAAGACATTCTTAATCAAGTAAGACATTTTCTTTTCTATTAAAATCTGTCTTTTCTTTCTTTATTCTGATGTGAGCTATGAATTTCTCATCCATATCACTGAGCTATACTTCTGTACCAGTGAGATGCATATATAAGATTAACTGTAATGCTTATAAAGATAAAAGTGACTGATATTTGCTCAAGTTTTTCAGACAGAGAAACTATACCTCAATAGAATCAAAAAGGGTCCAGAGTGCAGGCTTCAGTTTTGTAGACTCTTGAGCTTAATTTTTCTAATTTCACCAAAATATCATCAGGATTTGGTAAAAAGATTTATTTAATAAAAGCCTTAAATTATTAATTTATGATGAGAGATTTAACAATAGGATTTAAATGGAATTGATAAGAACTTTTGACTGGTCTACAATGCTATTAGCATATGTGAGGAAAATATGAGTGAAAAGCTCTTGATTTTCACCCTCCTGGGAAAAAGAGTAAACACATCTGTGGTTTCAACCACTCTCTCCTAGTCATGTCCATTTTGTAAAGGAGGTTTCAGGTCCATAGTTCAGTTGGATGCACAGAATGACAATACATTGTTGAGTTCTCTGAATGGATGTTTATATCCCAGTAGGAGTGTGTGCATGCAATTTTACTATTAATAAAATGCACAAGCTGTCTAAAACCATATTGTCTCCCTTGGACCATACTAGGTATGTATTAGCTGCTTATTTTTTAATTAAAAATATATTTTATTGAAGTATAGTTGACTTATAATGTGTCAGGTACACAATTCAGTTATACATATATACATATATTCAATTTCAGATGATTTCCATTACAGATTATTACAAGATCTTGACTATAGTTCCCTGTGCTATACATTTAACCTTTTTTGCTTGTTGTGTATCTATTGTTTTAAATTAGAAATCTAGCATTCTATTTATATTAAGTCAAACAAATGGGATCAAAATGTAATAAAAATTTTAGCTAGGAAAAAATTCATGTTTTCTAAAACATATATATTATACATAATACACAAAAGAAAAGGCTTTTTTCTAAGCTTGATAAAGACTTAGAAAGAACATCAAAAAAAGAAGAGATAGAGAAATTGGAAAACATAAACTAAATGAAATGGAAGCATTGAGTATGAAATAGAAAAAGTGAAACAAGCTGGATAAAAAGTCATCATGTAGTCCAGTTGCTTTTAAATATGGCTACTCATTAGAAATGCTGTCTAGAGTTTTGGAGAAAAATGTACGAGCTGCTTTATACTCGCTAGTTTCCATGTTGTTTCAATGACAGGATGCACTGTAGTTTCGTCCCTCACATGTCCCAGTATGATTGATTACATCAGAATGAACTGCACTAACTTAGATGCTGACCCTATATATTACACTCTCCTAGGTTGCAACACAGCTTAAATGGAAATTCATTGGTGGTGATAATTGTTACTAGCCCCTTTCAGACCTGACCTCTCAGGAAACCTACTAGCTCCCCCAAAGGCAGTTTCCATGAGGTCTATGTTATTAAGCGGCAACTCCCATGGACAGAGGAGCCTGGTGGGCAACATTTCATGGGGTTGCAAAAGGATCTGACATGATTTAGCAACTAAACAACAACAACCACTTCAGAATAAGCAGTTGTTTTTATGAAGCAGGCTCTAGCTTCTGAAGGGCATTTGTTGTGTACTTTGGTTCACAAACACACCATCCCACACAACCTGCCTTCCCGCTCCAGGCTGTCTGAAACTGGTGGCAGATGAGCCTGTCTCTGTATGGCGTCAGCCTAGTGAGCTGCCTCCTTCCTATTCCTTGTTCAGCCTTTGCTCTGGATGCAGTTTAGCAGGGAAGCCATTTCAGTTGCAGAGTATAAACAACGTGGAAAGCTGAGGGTAGCCCAAGGGAAAAAGTAGTATGAGCCATGCATACTTATTGCTCTCCATGTGTTTTTTGTCTATCATGTCCTGTGAGTGTAAGATTTTCTTTTTATATTTCCTGTCAGTAGATGATTCTTGGCCCAAGGCTGAGTTAACTTTTTATAGCTCCCTGGGTATACCTTATCTTTGTACTCAGTACTCTGTACTGGGTTTATGCTAATGTGCATACCCTTTATATTCAGAGAAGTGAGTTGCCTCAATCCCTTAAGAAGAAACCTGGGAATTCAGAACCTACATTGTGTAGTGTTGCTGCCTAATGTATATTTTAAATGTCTTTAAAAAGGATATTGATGCTATTATAATTAGTAGCAAAGATAAACACCCTTCTATTTTAAGCTATAATTGTCCTTCCAGAATCAAATTCAACCTTTGCCATTAAAGAAACCACCTTGAAAGTATAATAGAGAAAATACAGTCTTAGGAATCCAACTGAACTGAGTTCAAATTCCATGTCTGCCACATACAAGCAGGTCTTAGACTAGTTACTTCATCTCTCCTGGCCTCAGTTTGTTAACCTATCAAATGAAGAGAGTATTGCCTCTGCTTAGTTGTTGAAAGGGTAACATTCTAAAGTAGATGTAAAATATTTAACCCTTGTGTCTGACAGGTGTTCCACTGATGTTTCGAGGCAGTGGTTGTTGGTCACACTGTAGGGAGCAACAGGCTTTCAATGAAAGTTCTGGAGAACATATAAACAATAAAACCAAGAATATCTGAGATATCCCAGCCAATCCTAGAACCTCAATTTTCTCACAGCCTCAGTGTTTCTCATCCAAAAAGTCAGGAGGTATAACATGGTGACTCTGATGTCTTTTTCCATTGCTCAATTGATTTCCTTCTAAGGTATGAGTGGAGAACAAGTAATGTGATTTGCTTCCTCCACCAAGCCTCGTTGTGGTCTAGAATGCTGTCCTGGTGGTAGAGTTAGGGTGTCTGTTGTCCCCCACACCCCACAACTGCATAAATGCAGGAACAATTAGTTAGCAAGGAATGGATGTAACCTGTTTACCAATATTTCTGCTTCACCTTTACCCTATTGCTATCAACACACTTTCAGTCATCTTCCTCCTCTTATCAAACTTATAGCCAGAACACAGTTTTGAAAACATACCATGAAATGGAAGAATAAAATGCCTACTATCATCTTGTCATTAACCTAATTTTGATTATGCATTATTTATTGTTGAAATACTTTGTAACTTTTATTTCAACACGTGGCCTCAGTTTTTATGCCCTTGATACTCCAAGAATTGCTCTCGCATGGAATGGACCAGGTCCAAAAATTTGAGAAAATATTTGCATAGCTCCTTGTGAGATTAATTAGTTATGTCATAATTAAACAAATCAATTTGAATAACTCCTTGCAGGTTTCTAGTAATTGCACTGAGGAGCAAATCTCATCATTTCCAAAAAAACACACTGTTTTATATCTGTGAAAATATTTAGAATTTGAGAATGGACCATCTGCCACATCTTATCCTAAATTGCAAGCTTAATGATTTAACTGCTTAAAGTGACTAGGTGATATCTGTCACAGTCAACATGTCACAAATGATCCATTTCTCCCTTAATGTTCTGTAATAAATATACAGAAATTTGAAAATAGGTAAATATTTAGAATATATAAGATGTAATTATACTAATTGCTTCCAATTGCTTTTTCTACAGATGAGCTGCTAAAACAAGCTTAAATACTTTGAAAAATAGGCTGGTAACTCTTTAATTTGATGATAAGCACTAACTTTGACATGTAGTAAACATTCTGTATAGGTTACTCTTTCATTTCTTTTTTTTTCCCTAACACCATACACAAAGATAAACTCAAAATGGATGAAAGACCTAAATGTAAGGCCAGAAACTATAAAACTCTTAGAGGAAAATATAGGCAGAACACTCAATGACATAAATCACAGCAAGATCCTCTATGACCCACCTCCTAAGGTAATGGAAATAAAACCAAAAATAGACAAGTGAGACCTAATTAAACTGAAAAGCTTTTGCGTAGCAAAGGACACTACAAACAGGTTGAAAAGACAGAATGAGAGAAATTAATAGTAAATGGAACAACTGAGAAAGGATTAATCTCCAAAATATACAAGCAGCTCATGAAACACAATACCAGAAAACAAACAACCCAATCAAAATGTGAGCAGAGGACCTAAGCAGACATTTCTCCAAAGAAGACTTGCAGATGGTCTTTCAATTTTTTAATAACATTTATTAAATAATTCATATAAGAGTTAAAACAGAAGAAAAAGTGATGTTGGGAACTTCAGGTGATCTTTTATACTTGTTTAAGGAAAAATAGGGGCTTCCCTGGTAGCTCAGCTGGTAAAGAATCCACCTGCAATGCAGGAGACCCCCGTTTGATTCCTGGGTTGTGAAGATCCACTGGAGAGGGATAGGCTACCCATTCCAGTATTCTTGGGCCTCCCTGGTGGCTCAGACAGTAAAGAACCTACCTGCAATGTGGGAGACCTGGGTTTGAACCCTGGGTTGGGAAGATCCCCTGGAGGAGGGCATGGCAACCCACTCCAGTATTCTTGCCTGGAGAATCCCTGTGAACAGAGGAGCCTCGTAGGCTACAGTCATGGGTTTGCAAAGAGTCAGGCATGACTGAGTGACAAAGCACAAAGACAAATAGGGAAAATTCTTTAGGTGCTTGCTACACCTGTCTGAAGGTTATCTGAAGGTTTGTCTGTTGTGTTTGTTTGTATGCTTGCATCAATAGGAATAGATTTTTTCAGCAGGAATATATTTAAGGATATTAGTGGAAAATCTGGACATTTGTGTATAAGGACTTAGAGTGTCTAAGGATTTTAAGGTTTTTTTTTAATAGGTAAAGGAAATGATAAATGATATTCTTAAGATCAATAACCAGTAATGCTGAAGAAGCTGAAGTTGAATGGTTCTATGAAGACCTACAAGACCTTCTAGAACTAACACCCCAAAAAGATGTCCTTTTTATTATAGGGGACTGGAATGCAAAAGTAGGAAGTCAAGAAACACCTGGAGCAACAGGCAAATTTGGCCTTGGAGTACACAATGAAGCAGGGCAAAGGCTAACAGAGTTTTGCCAAGAGAATGCATTGGTCATAGCAAATACCCTCTTTCAACAACACAAGAGAAGATTCTACACATGGACATCACCAGATGGCCAACACTGAAATCAGACTGATTATATTCTTTGTAGCCAAAGATGGAGAAGCTCTATACAGTCAGCAAAAACAGGACTGGGAGGTGGCAAGAATACACAAAAGAACTGTACAAAAAAGATCTTCTTGACCCAGATATGATGGTGTGATCACTCACCTAGAGCCAGACATCCTGGAATGTGAAGTCAAGTGGGCCTTAAGAAGCATTACTACGAACAAATCTAGTGGAGGTGAAGGAATTCCAGTTGAGCTATTTCAAATCCTAAAAGATGATGCTGTGAAAGTGCTACACTCAATATGTCAAATTTGGAAAACTCAGCAGTGGCCACAGGACTGGAAAAGGTCAGTTTTCATTCCAATCCCAAAGAAAGGCAATGCAAAAGAATGCTCAAACTACCTCAGAATTGCACTCATCTCACCCACTAGTAAAATAATGCTCAAAATTCTCCAAGACAGGCTTCAGCAATATGTGAACTGTGAACTTCCAGATGTTCAATCTGGATTTAGAAAAGGCAGAGGAACCAGAGATCAAATTGCCCACATCCGTTCAATCATTGGAAAAGCAAGAGAGTTCCAGAAAAACATCTATTTCTGCTTTATTGACTATGCCAAAGCCTTTGACTGTGTGGATCACAATAAACTGTGGAAAATTCTGGAAAAGATGCGAATACCAAACCACCTGACCTGCCTCTTGAGAAACCTGTATGCAGGTCAGGAAGCAACAGTTAGAACTGGACATGGAACAACAGACTGGTTCCAAATAGGAAAAAGGAGTACGTCAAGGCTGTATATTGTCACCCTGCTTATTTAACTTATATGCAGAGTACATCATGAGAAACGCTGGGCTGGAAGAAGTACAAGCTGGAATCAAGATTGCCGGGGGAAATATCAATAACCTCAGATATGCAGATGACACCATCCTTATGGCAGAAAGCAAAGAAGAACTAAACAGCCTGTTGATGAAAGTGAAAGAGGAGAGTGAAAAAATTGGCTTAAAGCTCAACATTCAGAAAATGAAGATCATGGCATCTGGTCCCATCACTTCATGGCAAATAGAAGGAGAAACAGTGGAAACAGTGGCTGACTTGAATTTTTTGGGTTCCAAAATCACTGGAGATAGCGATTGCAGCCATGTAATTAAAAGACGCTTACTCCTTGGAAGGAAAGTTATGACCAACCTAGACAGCATATTCAAAAGCAGAGACATTACTTTGCCAAAAAGGTCCATCTAGTCAAGGCTATGGTTTTTCCAGTAGTCATGTATGGATGTGAGAGTTGGACTATAAAGAAAGCTGTGCGCCGAAGAATTGATGCTTTTGAACTGTGGTGTTGGAGAAGACTCTTTCGAGTCCCTTGGACTGCAAGGAGATCCAACCAGTCCATCCTAAAGGAGATCAGTCCTGGGTGTTCATTGGAAGGACTGACGTTGAAGCTGAAACTCCAGTACTTTGGCCACCTGATGCAAAGAGCTCATTCATTTGAAAAGACCCTGATGCTGGGAAAGCTTGAGGGCAGGAGGAGAAGGGGACGACAGAGAATGAGATGGTTGCATGGCATCACTGACTCAATCGACATGAGTTTGTGTGAACTCTGGGAGTTGGTGATGGACAGAGAGGTCTGGTGTGCTGCAGTTCATGGAGTCACAAAGAGTCAGACGTGACTGAGCAACTGAACTGAACGGAAGATCAATAAGTTAAAATTTCTATTTATTAAATTATTTCTAAAGCCAACAGGAATAACAGGCTCGCATTCAAGAGATGACCAGGTATACATTATTGAAGAAATCCAATCAAATGATGAAAACTGGAATGGCAAGATTTAGAATATATTTCAGATATGTGGTCAAAAGGAATAGGTTACATTTAGAATATCAAAAAGAATTATAGTCAACTCAGAGTTTTCAAGATTGTGGAACTGAGATAATTATACCATCACTGTTTATTTTTATATTGGTTTTGCTTTTTTGTCTAATGATTAGCTTATTGATAGACTAGTCAACAGAGTTGATGGTGACTAACCAGTTGTATTAGATATGGATACTGGAAGATCAAAATCTGCCTATAGAATTATACTTAACTATAACATAGAAGCTTTTCAAATCAGAAATATTCAGCTCCTTGGCAATAAATAGGAACCTTTGACTTTGGGCACTTTACTTGATTTTTCTGAGGCTCAGAAAATTCATGTTACAGCTTTTCTGTCTATAAAATAGGACTGATAGTCACATTTGCTCATGGAGTTATTGTGATTATCGAAGTATAGCATATACAGAACATACTTAGTGCAGTTCCTAGAACACAATAACATTAGGTAAGTTTCCATGTATACAACAAACACTTTAAGGAAATTCTAATTTTATTTTTCCATTTATGGATAATAGATCATATTACTGACTATAAAGATTGAAAGGAGAGGTTGAAGGCTTTAAGAAGTAGTTCCAAAAAAAAAAAAAAAAAGTGAGGATAAACATATAAAAAGTGAGAAAAGCACTTCGAACAAAAATTATTGGGTTGTGTCCCAAATAATGCATGTATATTATGTATCATATATTGCTCCCAGGTGGCTCAGACAATAAAGTATTGGCCTGCAGTGCAGAAGACACGAGTTCAACCCCTGGGTTGGGAAAATCCCCTGGAGTAGGAAGTGGCAACACTTTCCAGTATTCTTGCCTGGAGAATCCCACAGACAGAGGAGCTTGGTGGGCTGAGGTCTATAGGGCTGCACAGAATCGAACACTACTGAGCAACTAACACTTTCACTTTTACCTTCATTGTATCTGGACATGTGGAAGAAATAGAAATGGTCAAGATGACCTTTGCTACCAAGAAATATCAAGTAATTAAATATAATTTACAAATTGCTGGCAAAATACTTCAACTAGGGAATCTTCCCTGTAGCTCAGATGGTAAAGAATCTGCCTGCAATGCAGGAGACCCAGGTTCGATCCCTGGGTCAGGAAGATCTTCTGGAGAAGGGAATGGCAATCCACTCCAGAAATCTTGCCTGGAGTATGCCATGAACAGAGGAGCTTGGCGGGTCACAGTCCATAGGGTCACAGAGTCGGACGTGACTGAGAGATTAACGCTAAACTACAAAGGAATTCTTAAGTCCTGAAAATAATAAATGAATTCCCTGACCCCCTTGTAGACTCTCAGTCCCTCACTCTCACATGCAAGCTGAGCGTTTCCTGATCTGTCTTCTACACCTTGTCATCTTGATGTTTCTCCCAATAATAACCCAGACATATTTGGGCCTTGATGGATTAGAAAGAAGAGAATTTTTAGGATAATATGTATTTGAAATCATTACAAATTTTTTGTTATATTATCAATAGTTTTGTTGATTTAGTTTTATTTTAATTTGCTACAATATTACATATATATCCATATGCTATCATACTTTAAAATAATCTCATTTGAGATTTATTAAAACTATATATTCCTGGTCAAAAACTTTTTGCATTTATTCTATTTCACAAATTCTTACCATCCTACCTGAATCAGTTTTCTTTCTTGCTAGATGTCATACAAAGAGGTATTACGTGAAATTGTGCTTCTTTCTTTGTTTTTGCTATTCCAGTGTCCATACTTCAAATATATCATGATAACCTGCAATGTAAAAAATTATGTTAAGCACTCTGTGGTGCAGAGTTGTGCTGGACCTTGTAGTCTAGCAGGGAACAAGAGATACTTGTAATTCTGCCTGTATACATACCTGCGTTAAGAGACTCATTTGGGAATTTTTAAAAATTAATATATTTTTTTCATTGAAGAATAATTGCTTTACAAAATTTTGTTATTTTATCTTAGACATCAGCATGAATCAGCTATAGGTGTACATATGTCTCTTCCCTCTTGAGCCTCCTTCCCATCTCCCTCCATGAAGATGCAAGTATGCAATCCTTAAAAACTTTAGATGCATGGTTATTCACAAAATCTTTATTCTGTTTTATTTTTCGAGGAGAAATAACTTTTAGAGCGTTTGGCGTGTGGTTCAGTAATAACTCACACCAGTTCAAGTGACAACACTGAAGCATAGACAAGACAGCGTCCTACGAGATGAAGGTGGAGTCTATTTTTAAAAAATGGTACAAATGAACTTGTCCACAAAACAGAAATAGAGTCACAGATGTAGACAACAAATTCATGGTTAAGGGGGTTAGAGGAGGAGGGATCAATTGGAACGTTGGGATTGACATATATTTATATATATATACTATGTATAAAAGAGATAACTAATGAGAACCTTCTGTATAGCATAGGGAACTCTGCTCAATACTCTGCAGTGGTCTATATGGGAAAAGAATCTAAAAAGAGTGTTTATATGTATATGCATAACTGATTCACGTTGCTATACACCTGAAATTAACACAACTTTGTAAATCAACTATACTCCAGTAAAAATTTTTTAAAAGAGTAGATTTCAGCCGAAGTACAAAATTTAGTTGGATACAGACTCTTGATCACAAGATATACTGAAAATCACAGTAAAAGTAACCCGCTTAAAATTTTTCTATTATGCGCATTTCATAATTACTAAAATAATTTGGAGTATCATTGTTTGTTGTTCTTGCCATTTGCCATCTCTTACTGAAAACCACATGTCTATTTTTCTCTGTGAGACTTAATAGATGTTAGTTTTAAGTAAAGACTGGTACAATTAATAAATTATGCACTTCTGAGGTAGTGAAGATAATTCCATTTGCCAAAATTAAGTTTTAAATATCCAATGTGAAATTCACACTTTCACTCTTTCTCTTTAACGGAAGTTTCTCCATGGCAGTGTAGGAGACTATCAAGGAGTGCTCTGAAATCTGAAGTAATGTACAGTCTATTGCAGAATCAATTTCAGTACTGCTGCTGCTGCTGCTAAGTCACTTCAGTCATGTCCGAATCTGTGTGACCCTATAGACGGCAGCCCACCAGGCTCCCCTGTCCCTGGGATTGTCCAGGCAAGAACACTGGAGTGGGTTGCCATTTCCTTCTCCAATGCATGAAAGTGAAAAGTGAAAGTGAAGTCGCTCAGTTGTGTCTGACTCTTCACGACCCCATGGACTGCAGCCCACGAGGCTCCTCTGTCCATGGGATTTTCCAGGCAAGAGTACTGGAGTGGGGTGCCATTGCCTTCTGATAAGCATAAGCAAAGAGATATTTAAAATGTAGATTTTCTTTTCTGAAAATATTTTAATATCAAAATTATGTATTTAGAATCTCAGAAAGTTAGCCATACTACATATTAATGTATATGTTTTGGTTCAGTAACCTTTACATCAGTGTTTGATTTAATATAATTAGTTAATGATATAAATTAGTTATAAATTTACATATAATGATACAAACTAGGAAAATTGATATGGAAATGGTCAAAGAATTACTTTCACCATTTAAGTTACTGACTAACTTAAGTTACTGCCTACCTCATTGAGTTCTTTCGCTCGGTACCCAGCAGTATTGTATACATAGTAGGCACTCAGTGAACACTTAATGATAAACGAATTGCAGTAATTTCTTTGTTAATAGTTTTAGCTACTTAATCTTTGATACTTCAGTGATTCATTTTTGTCTTTTAAAGATCACCTATTAATCATCTGTGTATGCAAGCTCATTAGCAATTGTGAAAATTGGACTTTTTGTCTGATATAAATGTTATAAGATCCTGTTATATAAAATGATCCTATTATTATTAGTCTTCCTATTCTACTGTGATCATGAAAGTGTTAGTTACTCAGTCATGTCCAACTCTCTGTGACCCCATGGACTGTAACCCACCAAGCTCCTCTGTCCATAGAATTCTCCAGGCCAAGAATACTGGAATAGGTAGCCATTACCTTCTCCAGAGGCTTTTCTGGACCCAGGGATGGAACCTGGGTCTCCTGCATTGCAGGCAGATTCTTTACCATCTGAGCCACCAGGGAAGCCCTATTATGATGATATGATCCTGTTAAAATATGTTAGATCACATGATTTCCTGCTGCAACCCTCCAATAACTGTTCCTCTCACTCGACTTTAAAGCCATAATGGTTTATTTTTAAAATTTATTTGTTTTTATTTACTTATTTATTTGGCTGTGCCAAGCTTAGTTGTGGCTTGTGTAATCTTAGTTCCCTGCCCAGGGTTTGAACATGGGCCCTCTCATTGGGAGTGTAGAGTCCTAACCACTGGACCACCAGGAAAGTCTCACCATAGCACTGTATTGATGGTCTAAAATGTTTTTACAGAGTCTGCCCCCATATACACACCACCAAAGATCCTGCCCTTTACCTCCTCTCTGTAATTCTAGTCCGTCCTCAATCCTGCTCTAGTCTCTTGCTTTTCTTCAGTACCTCTTATAGAAAATCCTCTAAAACAAGAACATCTTAATGCCTCAGGACATTTGCACCACCTGTTTTTATCTCTCTGGAATGTTCTTTCTCCAAATATGTGTGAAGCTTGCTCCCTCATCTCATTTCAGTCTTTATTCAAAGAACAGATTCTCATTTCCTAATCATTAGGTTTAAAACTACAAGCACCACCCCCAATATACAAGCATCTTCCTTCTTTATTTCTTATACAACATTTAATTGGGCTACCTGGTGGTAGCACTCGTGGTGAAGAATCTACCTGCAATGCAGGAAAAGCGGGAGATGTGGATTTGATCCATGGATGGGAAGATCCCCTGGAGAGAGGGCAGTGGCAACCCACTCCAATATTCTTACATAGAGAATCCCACAGACAGAGAAGCACGGTGAGCTACAATCCATAGGGTCACAAAGAGTTAGATATGACTTAGCACATATGTACACACTACTTAATACCTTCAGACACTATACATTTAAGCTATTATTTTTTTTTCTTATTCCCTTTATTAGAAGATAAGCCCCCTGATGGAAGGATTTTGCATGTATCAGTAACATTTTTACCCCATGACCTAGAACAGAGCCCATTACAAAGTGGATATATGCATAATGTACATTTGCTGAATATGAGAAAATCTTCATCCTGAAACTGCCAAAATAAATTAATGATAGAGTGACGACATTTGTTTTCATTCACTTTGAATCTACTTGGATGAATACCAGAGTTATTTCTTTAGTATTAGCAGGAATTTAAACATCAAGAATCCAGATGGTCAGATAGAATAATGAAAGGCACATAGAAATGTGTTTTGAATTTGTGCCAACTTGGCAGCAAGCTCTGAGCAGCTTCCCGAGTTTGTATTCTTTAGAGATTCTATCTCCCTAAATAGTCTGTGGCCGCTCCTTCAAGTTAAAAAAAAAATGAAGAAAAAACAGTTTTCAAAATCTTAAATATAATTTGGATTGTGTGTCTCTGAACTTCCAGCCAATTTGATTTTTGAGAACTCATTTAGTTGTTTGATCCTACTTTTTGCGTTAGTGTTTCATTTCTATTGCTATGCATATACATGATTTCATTCTATTTAAAGGTCACGCTCTTCAGAAACCAATGCTAATGCTGCTACATGACAGCAGTAGAAAATAAGAGATGTAAATTTGGAAATATTCTGCTAAATCGTGAGATAAGAAAAATGTACAGATTGAGGATAGTATCAATGTATGGAAGTGTTAATACTCTGGAAAACACAAAGTTTTAGAGAAGATTGGAAAATCTTTTGCTAATGAGAAGTAAATGACTTAACCAGGAAAGGCATTGAAGATTAATTCCTTAATGAACATGAAACACTGAAGCAGCTGCCTTTTGGCTTTGAAGAAGTTTGGGTTTTACAACATTGTAAGCTGTGTGTACAGAGAAGGCAATGGCATCCCACTTCAGTACTCTTGCCTGGAGAAGCCCACGGACGGAGGAGCCTGGTGGGCTGCAGTCCGTGGGGTCGCGAAGAGTTGGACACGACTGAGCGACTTCACTTTCAGTTTTCACTTCATGCATTGGAGAAGGAAATGGCAACCCACTCCAGTGTTCTTGCCTGGAGAATCCCAGGGACGGGGGATCCTGGTGGGCTGCCGTCTATGGGGTCGCACAGAGTAGGATACGACTGAAGCGACTTAGCAGCAGCAGCAGCAGCAGCAGCAGGAGCAAGCTGTGTGTAATGACAGGAAATGTAAGAGAAAGGAAGTTTGCTCCTACCAACACTGTAAAGAAGCTAGAGGAAGAAGCTGACATCATCGCTAAAACTTCAGTCATAAATAGGATGACATCATCTTGTGGAAATCATTTAAGAGCTAAGGAAATTTTTATTCTATTCTTATGTCTATGAAAGGCTTTTAGTTATTTTAAAGTAAGTTAATCTCTTTTTAAAGGCTTGCTTTCTGAAGGCAGTCATTTGCCAATGTTGCCTGACCCAGAACAATTACAGCACAATATCTAAGACACAAAAACTCTGGGTTAAATTTGGAAAAATGCAATGAATTTTCTAATTTTCTGAATCAATAGACTAGGGCAAATTAAGGTTATAAAAGTCTAACTTCAAATCAGTGCTTCTTTTTATTTATTCCCTTTCCTTTTTTAAACTATTTATTTCTTTTACATCCTTTATGCCCAAAGGTACATTAAGTGCTTTACATCAATTTATTATTATGTTGAGGCAGCACTGCTGAATGGTTCATCTTATATGGAGGAAATTAAGGTATCGAGGTGTCAGATAATAAAAACAAGCTATTTTTTTGCTTGCTGAGCAAGGGAGAGCTACGACATTCGAGCAAGTTCAAAAAAGTTTTCCTGAGACCTGAAAAAAAAAGCATCAAGGAGAAATGTATTCCTTATTAAGAGAGATGTCATACATTAAGTTCACTTTTTTTTTCTTTTGGACTGGCTATTTTCCTGGTTTTCATCATTAAATCACAGGCACCGATTTCAAGGATGTTCTATGTGGGTGATGTAGGGCTCTATAAAGGGCATAAACACACTTGGGATGAGGCAGAGTTTTCCTTAAAAGAGCAGATGCATGTCTTGCCCCAAATCACTCAGGTGGTTAGTGGAGGTATTGGAATATGAAACAAAATTGTTTTGTTCTGGAGTCCTGGTTGTTTTTGTTGGTTGGCTGTTGCTGTTTTCCTGTGTTAAACCCTTGACTTGAAAGACTTCTGTTTTAAAATAGAATCTTACTGTAAAGGAAGACCCAGAGGAAAAAATTCAGTAATTATAGTCCTTTGTTCACATTTAATTACCAGATTTCTCAAAAGCAAAAACAAAGGAAAAGCCAATAACAAACAAATAAAAATGCCCAACAACAAAGAAAAGTGGACCATGTAATTATCTATTAAATGCAAATGGAAACATTTATGTTGATGTGGTTTAAGATTCATTCTTCCAGTATTGTTGGGAATTTTTCCTAACAAACTAAGAGATTGTTAATATAGATGAAGAACTTGAGTCACAGAGAGATTAATAAATTGCCCGCTGTCACACAGCTGGATAGTGTTGGGTCAAGAGTTGATCCAAGGAGTCTGACTTCAAGACCATGCTTCTATCATCTGTTTTCAAACATAATGCTGACTTACCATAGGGTACAGAGTGAAGAGATACTATACGTAACTTTGATTTTAATCATGATACTTGTGAATATGTTTATCACACAAATTTCCTATAACTTCTTGAATTAACTCCTGGTTCCCTTCTTTACTTGTTGTAGCAAATGCTTTCTGAAAGTACTTCAGCTGAGTGATGCTATTCTTTAAATATTCATGTTATTCATAGATTTTAGTTTCGTGGTTCAGTCTGCTTGTAGACTGCAGTCCATGGGTCACCAGGAGTCGGACACAACTGAGAGACTGAACTGAACTACTAGTAGAATTTGTAATATTCAGTGGTGGTGGTGATTCATTGAACATGGAAAGAAATGAAGTCTTTTTACCACCACCAATATATAACCAATATAGATATAGATATAGATATAGATATAGATATAGATATAGATATAGGAGAAGGAAATGGCAACCCACTCCAGTGTTGTTGCCTAGAGAATTGCATGAGCAGAGGAGGCTGGCAGGCTACAGTCCATGGGATTGCACGAGTCAGACACGACTTAGCAACTAAACCACCACTGCCGTATATATATATACTTAGACACATATATATGTATAAATATTTGAAGTGCCCTACTGAGAATGAATAAGCAAAACAAGGCTTAATTAAAAATGTCAGATTAAGTTGCAGACAGGATCTTAGAATCATGAATAAAATACATTTTTTTATATTGGCTTGAGATAATATTAGGTACAAAAGCATACATAGTATATATAGTTAAATGTTATATGATCTAATCTGCAAAAATTTACTTTCTCATATTGATATCCTTATATGTCTTATTTCATTTTAGGTTTATTCAAAATAGTGCAGTGATAAAATTGGTCCTTCTCTACCACTATATCCCAATATTTTTACGTAAGAAAAAATAAGCTTTTTGTATCCAGAATTTGCAGTTTATTGAATTGTTTATCCTCATCTGCCACGAGTTTGAAAAAAATTGGGAGCATTAATCTGCCAAGTTTTGTTTTTGCCTTATTTTTAGTTTCATCTCCATTATATTGAACTAATTGGTAAGGGAAAAAAAAAAAAAAAAGTACCTTTCCAGGGCTTCCTATGAGGCCTATAGCACTTGAGGTCCTTTGATCCGGACAGATGTGGCTTCATTTCAGTTTCTTATCTGTAGGTCTCCTAGTCCCTTCAAATGGCCTAGTAGGTAGTACCCTACACAACTCCAGGAGCCTTCTCTTCCATGAAGTCTACATCTATTTCCCAGGCAACATTTATGCACTAGTGTCCAGGCAGTGACAAGCCCAACGAATACCTTGTCCTTTCTTGGCCCTAAAGTACCTGCACCCTTGTTCTCAGTTTCCCATGCAGGAGTCAGATCTTGGCCCACTGTTCACATCTGCTTGGAGAAAGCAAGCTCTCTCAGTCACTCCTGTGAAATTCTCCCATGAACTTGAGAATAGAAGGTAGCTCCCATCACCATTTCCCCAAGTGGACATGGAGATTCTCAGTGTAGCAATGGATCTTTAGGTGCAAATGTCAGCTCTTTTATAGCTCTGCACTGAGTAAGAGTGGGCAGAGATCTTGAAGTAGATTTCTTTGACAATTGCCTAGGAAGATTTAGAATTTCACTTTAGGATTTTATATCCATTGGTCTTGGTGTTAAGGTAAAACTTTCACGTTAACCACTTTCTCCAGTGGTTCAAAACAGTGTTTATTATTAGAGACAAAGAAAGGAGACAAGAGGGATAACTTTCTGTATTCATGCTATGTTCTTGATTTTGCATCAGCACCTTCAGGTAGTTGTCTGATTTAAACATCATAACTCCTTGGAATTGTGAATATTCTCCCCAATTTACAGAGGAGGAAATTAACTTTCTAAGAGTAAAGTTTTTAAGGCCATACAGACACTGTGGAAATAGGGATGCCTGACTGGAAAGCTCCTGTTTTTCTTGCTCCATTGCTGCAGGTAAGACATCTAAATCTAATCACCAGTGGTAGCGTAGGAGTGCCTGGTTTGTTTCTCAAAGAGTTACCTTCCTTTTGTAGACTTGGATGTAAGAATGTTTGAGATCATTTCTCCTGCTAATGCTCTTGAACATTGCAAACAATCTTAACATTGGCTGAGTCTTAAAATATATATTTAAATTTTTTTTCTTTTCAGACAATAGATTTTGAAGGTTTCAAGCTATTTATGAAGACATTCCTGGAAGCCGAGCTTCCTGATGATTTCACAACACACCTTTTCATGTCATTTAGCAACAAGTTTCCTCATTCTAGTCCAATGGTAAAAAGTAAGCCTGCTCTCCTCTCAAGTGGTAAGTCTAAGTATTTACTAAAAATCTATATAATGCAAAAACCTCAAAGGGAAATGTCAGTATAAGTTCTCTATAAGATGAGATGATTTGCTTAGAAATTACCTTTGTTGCAGGATTTATCTTTTCAAACTAAGATTGTGTAACTAAACATTAGAGAAAATATACTTTATCACTATACATCACTTGCATTACAGTGTCTTACAAGTCTATGTTTTAGGTAATAATTTTAAGAGATACTTCCATAAAATTTAAGAAAGTGCTCTTTTTTTAAATTTTATTTAATTTAACTTTACAATATTGTATTGGTTTTGCCATATATCAAAATGAATCTGCCACAGGTATACATGTGTTCCCCATCCTGAACCCTCCTCCCTCCTCCCTCCCCATTCCATCCCTCTGGGTCGTCCCAGTGCACCAGCCCCAAGCATCCAGTATCGTGCATCTAACCTGGACTGGTGACTCATTTCATATATGATATTATACATATTTCAACGCCATTCTCCCAAATCATCCCACCCTCTCCCTCTCCCACAGAGTCCAAAAGACTGTTCCGTACATCAGTGTCTCTTTTGCTGTCTTGTATACAGGGTTATTGTTTCCATCTTTCTAAATTCCATATATATGCATTAGTATATTGTATTGGTGTTTTTCTTTCTGGCTTACTTCACTCTGTATAATAGGCTCCAGTTTCATCCACCTCATTAGAACTGATTCAAATGTGTTCTTTTTAATGGCTGAGTAATACTCCATTGTGTATATGTACCACCGCTTTCTTATCCATTCATCTGCTGATGGACATCTAGGTTGCTTCCATGTCCTGGCTATTATAAACAGTGCTGCGATGAACATTGGGGTGCACATGTCTCTTTCCCTTCTGATTTCCTCAGTGTGTATGCCCAGCAGTGGGATTGCTGGATCATAAGGCAGTTCTATTTCCAGTTTTTTAAGGAATCTCCACACTGTTCTCCATAGTGGCTGTACTAGTTTGCATTCCCACCAACAGTGTAAGAGGGTTCCCTTTTCTCCACACCCTCTCCAGCATTTATTGTTTGTAGATTTTTGGATCGCAGCCATTCTGACTGGCGTGAAAGTACTCTTTTAAATGACTGGAATATATATAATATATATCATACACCATGTATCATGTATCATATATCAGTAGTCACAAGGCAGTTATGTCTAGAAAACATAGTATTTAATATCACTTGTTCAAATTACTGGTATTCTTTCACATTTTTAGATTTGTAACCTGAGTATTACTTTTCCTCTTAGATACTTAATTCAATTTTGTCACCACAGAGATTTTAGTTTTCTTATTAGGTGTAGGTTTTAATCCATTACTACTTGTCAATAAATGTGTCACTCTCCACAAAGTCAGGAAAACAGAAATCTCACTATGTTACTTTAGGGAATGTGAAATAGGAAACGGGTAAAACAGCGTTGGAGAGTTTGAAAAGCAAAGATGAACACTGAGACATGTTGAGGTACAACCACAGGAAGCATATTCCTCCCCCAGGTTGGAGTCATCAAAACCTAGAAGCTAGGAAGGAGGACCTCTTGGAGCTGGAAGGCAGAGTTTGAAGGTGGGGGATTTTGCCTGGCAGATGGGAACCATCAGACTCCTGTGCAGAGGATCCTATCTGACAGGCTCTGGTAGCTCAGGAACTCAGGGAGGAGCCCACAGCCCTGGAAGTCAGACCTCTTTCAACATCACCATGGTCTCTGCAGGACTGAATAGCGGGCTGTAAGCTGCAGACTAGAGGCCAGTTGCTGCTGGAACCAGGTTCTGTGAGAGTGACATGTTGGAGAGATCTAAGAGGAAGTGGAGGTAGAATGGCAGGAACCAAGCCCTTCTCTCTCCTCCCTTCTCAGGTCTCTTTCATGCCCTCTCTGAACCCAGCCAGTTTCCATCAGTCAATGGAGAAATGTAATCTTCAGCAGTATGTCTCAAACTCTAATCTAGGACTCTTTAAGGCTTCTGAAAAATCCTTCAGTTCAGTTCAATCGCTCAGTCCTGTCCGACTGTTTGTGACCCCGTGAATCACAGCACGCCAGGCCTCCCTGCTGCTGCTACTGCTGCAAAGTCACTTCAGTCGTGTCCGACTCTGTGCGACCCCATAGACGGCAGCCAACCAGGGTCCCCCATCCTTGGGATTCTCCAGACAAGAACACTAGAGTGGGTTGCCATTTCCTTCTCCGATGCATGAAAGTGAAAAGTGAAAGTGAAGTCGCTCAGTCACGTCCGACTCTTAGCGACCACATAGACTGCAGCCTACCAGGCTCCTCCACCCATGGGATTTTCCAGGCAAGAGTACTGGAGTGGGGTGCCATTGCCTTCTCTGGCCAGGCCTCCCTATCAATCACCAACTCCCGGAGTTTACCCAAACTTATGTGCATCGAGTCAGTAATGCCATCCAGCCATCTCATTCTCTGTTGTCCCCTTCTCCTCCTCCCCACAATCCCTCCCAGCATCACAGTCTTTTCCAATGAGTCAACTCTTTGCATGAGGTGGCCAAAGTATTAGAGTTTCAGCCTCAGCATCAGTCCTTCCAATGAGAACCCAGGACTGGTCTCCTTGAGGGTGGATGGATTGGATCTCCTTGCAGTCCAAGGGACTCTTAAGCGTCTTCTCCAACACCACAGTTCAAAAGCATCAATTCTTTGGCGCTCAGCCTTCTTCACAGTCCAACTCTCACATCCATACATGACCACTGGAAAAACCATAGCCTTGAATACACAGACCTTTGTTGGCAAAGTAATATCTCTGCTTTTGAATATGCTATCTAGGTTGATCATGACTTTCCTTCCAAGGAGTGTCTTTTAATTTCATGGCTGCAATCACCATCTGCAGTGATTTTGGAGCCCCCCAAAAATAAATTCTGACACTGTTTCCCCATCTATTTCCCATGAAGTGATGGGACCAGATGCTATGATCTTAGTTTTCTGAATGTTGAGCTTTAAGCCAACTTTTTCACTCTCCTCTTTCACTTTCATCAAGAAGCTTTCTAGTTCCTCTTCACTTTCTGCCATAATGGTGGTGTCATCTGCATATCTGAGGTTATTGATATTTCTCCTGGCAATCTTGATTCCAGCTTGTGTTTCTTCCAGCCCAGTGTTTCTCATTTTGTACTCTGCATATGAGTTAAATGAGCAGGGTAACAATATACAGCCTTGACGTACTCCTTTTCCTATTTGGAACCAGTCTGTTGTTCCATGTCCAGTTCTAGCTGTTGCTTCCTGACCTGCATACAGGTTTCTCAAGAGGCAGGTCAGGTGGTCTGGTGTGCCCATCTCTTTCAGAATTTTCCACAGTTTATTGTGATCCACACAGGCAAAGGCTTTGGCATAGTCAATAAAGCAGAAATAGATGTTTTTCTGGAACTCTCTTGCTTTTTCTATGATCCAGCGGATGTTGGCAATTTGATCTCTGATTCCTCTGCCTTTTCTAAAACCAGCTTGAACATCAGGAAGTTCACGGTTCACATACTGCTGAAGCTTGGCTTGGAGAATTTTGAGCATTACTTTACTAGCATGTGAGATGAGTGCAATTGTGTGGTAGTTTGAGCATTCTTTGGCATTGCCTTTCTTTGGGATTGGAATGAAAACTGACCTTTTACAGTCCTGTGGCCACTGCTGAGTTTTCCAAATTTGCTGGCCTATTCAGTGCAGCAGTTTCACAGCATCATCTTTCAGGATTTGAAATAGCTCAACGGGAATTCCATCACCTCCACTAGCTCTGTTTGTAGTGATGCTTTCTAAGGCTTCTTGACTTCACATTCCAGAATGTTTGGCTGTAGGTCACTGATCACACCATAAATCCTTACACACCCTGAAACGGTTTTGTATATATGTGTGATATTTATTTGTTTGTCATATTAAAGATGACACATTCTATAAATGATAATGATCCACCCCCTGTTGTTCAGTCACTGAGTCGTATTCGATTCTTTGTGACTCCATGGATTGCAGCACGCCAGGCTTCCCTGACCTTCACCATCTCCTGGAGATAGCTCAAACTCATATCCATTGCAACGGTGATGCCATCCAACCATTTCATCATCTGTTGTACCCTTATCTTCCTGCCTTCAATGTTTCCCAGCATCAGGTTTTTTTCCAGTGAGTCAGTTCTTCGCATCAGATGGCTAAAGTACTGGAGTTTCAGTTTCAGCATCAGTCCTTCCAATGAACATTCAGGACTGATTTCCTTTAGGATTGACTGGTTTGATACTCTCAAGAGTCTTCTCCAATACCACAGGTCAAAAGCATCAGTTCTTCAGTGCTCAGCCTCCTTTATGGTCCACCTCTCACATGCATACATGACTACTGGAAAAACTATAGTTTTGACGAGATGGACCTTTGTTGGCAAAGTAATGTCGCTGCTTTTAACATGCTGTCTAGGTTTGTCATAGCTTTTCTTCCAAGAAGCAAGCGTGTTTTAATTTCATGGCTACAGTCATCTTCTAAGTGATTTCATAGCCCCAAAATAGAGTCTCTCACTGTTTGCACTGTTTCCCCATAGACTTGCCATGTAGTGATGGGACCAGAGGCCATGATCTTAGTTTTTTGAATGTTGAGTTTTAAGCCAGATTTTTCACTCTCCTCTTTGATCTTCTTCAAGAGGGTCTTTATTCCTCTTTGCTTTCTGCCATAAGGGTGGTGTCATCTGTGTATCTTAGGTTATTGATATTTCTCCCGGCAATCTTGATTCCAGCTTGTGCTTCATCCATCCAGGCATTTTTTCATCATGTACTCTGCATATAAGTTAAATAAGCAGGATGACAATATACAGCCTTGATGTCCCCAATTTGGAACCTGTCTGTAGTTCCATGTTTGGTTCTAATTGTTGCTTCTTTACCTGCATACAGGTTTCTCAGAAGGCTGGTAAGGTCATCTGGTATTTCTATCCCTTCAAGAATTTTCCACAATTTGTTGTGATCCACACAGTCAAAGGCTTTAGCATAGTCAATGATGCAGAAATAGGCTTTTTTCTGGAATTCTCTTGCTTTTTCTAGGGTCCACGGATGTTGGCAACTTGATCTCTGGTTCTTCTGCCTTTTCTAAATCCAGCTTGAACATCTGGGAGTTCTCAGTTAATGTACTGTTGAAGCCTAGCTTGAAGAATTTTGAGTATTACTTTGCTGGTGCGTGAGATGAGTGCAATTGTGTAGTAGTTTGACATTTTTTGGCATTGCCTTTCTTTGGAATTGGAATGAAAACCAACCTTTTACAGTCCTGTGGCCACTGCTGAGTTTTCCAAATTTGTTGGCATATTGAGTGCAGCACTTTCACAGCATCATCTTTTAGAATTTGAAATAGCTCGGCTCGAATTGCATCACCTCTACTTGCTTTGTAGTGATGCTTCCTAAGGCATACTTCACTTTGCAGTCCAGGCTGTCTTGCTTTAGGTGAGTGATCACACCATCTTGCATATCAGGGTCATTAAGATCTCTTTTGTATAGCTTCTGCTTCTGTTAAGTCCATATCATTTCTGTGTTTATTGTGTCCATTTTTGCATGAAATATTCCCTTGGATAAACCCCTTAGATGTTGACAACAATATTATCTTTATGAAAAATGATTATTTTCAAACTAAAAATGAAAAAGTGTACATTATATTACATTGTTACAAATGACTAATGTCCAGCTACATAGAAGACAGCTGAGTAACCACATTTGCTTCTGTGTCGACATATATGTCATGTAACCCCTTGAAAACTCCACTGTACCCTCATGAGAAAATGAGAGTGAAAAAAACGAATGATAGCTCAGAATCCACACTTATACCATTTTGACCTTACAAATCCCCTGAGAGTGACTCATCTATCCCATGGGAGCCACAGGTCTAGAGACTTTCTGCCCTGACATTACAATGTAGAATATCAACGTGTGGGTAAAGAAGTGAGGGGAATTTTGCTAGCTAGCACTCCAATAAATAAAAAGTTTAAAGCATGTAATTAAGAAATAGGTGATTGAGTCATAAACCAAAATTGAGCAATCTGATGAGGAGTCCACACTGTTAAGTCTTATGCTGTACTCCTTCCCTTTCTGTTAAAGAAGTCATATATTTTTCCTTGGGTAATTATGTTGCTCCCTGCTTTTTAAAATAGATGTATACCTTTCATATGTGATATTTTGATCCCTTCAAAATATTAAATAATTAATATGCTTATAGCCTTTACCCATCAAATATTTTAGTTCCTCAAATAATTCCCCATATCTCATAAATTGAGAGGACTCCCCACACTTGCTGATTCTCTAAGTGAAATTCATTTAGTTTATTCTGATGTATGGTTTCAGCTTACCAGTGCTCTGTGCTGCATATTTTTAAATGGTACAGATTCTTACTTGGATCTAGAGATTAAAACTTCTGTATTCTCTGTTTCATTCTATAAATGGTTTGCACATTCAGACATAGCAAAGTTGTCCCTTATTTAAATTTACATGAGCAAGCAATACTGTCCTTGGGTTTTGAAAAAGAAGCGGGAACATTTTTTGATATGTTCTCTCTCTGAGTCAACAGATTCAGACTAATTGTGTCAGACTTGGAAGAAAGAGACAAGTTGAATTATTTTGGTAGTTTCATAAGAAATTCAAGTCTCAAAACCTCTTTTCTTTAGATAGATATAGTAAGTGCTACATGTAAGATGCCAAATTTATAAGGAGTAGAGATCAAATGGGGTTTCAAAATGGGGAAAAAATAAGGACTAACAGCTTGTACTTCATTTGAGATAATCACACATTCTGCAAAGACCTACTTGAAAGGAATTATAAGGTAGGCTATGTAACTCTCATATCACAAGAATAAATTAAACCATGATGCCTTTTCAAAGCGTGGCCTCCAATTTTAAAACATAGGTGCATAGTGTCCTTGGTAGCACTCTTTCTCATCCTATGTACTTTTCAGGATTACCTTCGATAGTCTTTTTTTTCTGGGAAATAAAGAACACTGGATAATAATAAAATTTTCAAGATCTGGGGTAACCTTGACTCAGAAACTATATATATATATATTATATAAAATTCCTTGAGACTTAAAATAATCTAAGTTATCTACATAAGATGTATTCATGTTTGAAAAAAATCACAAATTATTATTGAATAATGAGGTGCTATAATCTGCTTTGTTGATCGCTCTGAGAGTTCATCTATTTCATCACCAGATTACCAGCAGAAATATGATAGCCGTTCATGATTATATATAGACTGGATAATAAGGGCTTCTTAACAAGAAGACATACATTTGTATACCTGTGGCGGATTCATTTTGATATTTGGCAAAACTAATACAATTATGTAAAGTTTAAAAATAAAATTAAATAAAAAAAATAAATAAATAAAAGTAAAAACTATTATTCTTGTTAATGAACAATGATCATGTATTTGGTAAAAGTAAAATACTTAGTTTTTATAGAATAAAATATTTTAAGATAAACATAAATAGGTTTAAGTGTTATGAGTGTGTAGGTAGTTGTGTTTGTTGAACTTGTAAAGCCTAATGATCCACCTTAAAGCTCAACATTCAGAAAACTAATATCATGGCATCTGGTCCCATCACTTCATGGGAAATAGATGGGGAAACAGGGGAAACAATGTCAGACTTTATTTTTCTGGGCTCCAAAATCACTGCAGATGGTGACTGCAGCCATGAAATTAAAAGACGCTTACTCCTTGGAAGGAAAGTTATGACCAACCTAGATAGCATATTAAAAAGCAGAGACATTACTTTGCCAACAAAGGTCCGTCTAGTCAAGGCTATGGTTTTTCTAGTGGTCATGTATGGATGTGAGAGTTGGACTGTGAAGAAAGCTGAGTGCTGAGGAATTGATTTTGAACTGTGATGTTGGAGAAGACTCTTGAGAGTCCCTTGGACTGCAAGAAGATCCAACCAGTCCATCCTAAAGGAGGTCAGCCCTGTGTGTTCTTTGGAAGGAATGACGATGAGGCTGAAACTCCAATACTTTGGCCACCTCACGCGAAGAGTCGACTCATTGGAAAAGACTGTGATGCTGGGAGGGATTGGGGACAGGAGGAAAAGGGGACAACAGAGGATGAGATGGCTGGATGGCATCACCGACTTGATGGACGTGAATTTGAGTGAACTCCAGGAGTTGGTGATGGACAGGGAGGCCTGGCGTGCTGCAATTCATGGGGTCACAAAGAGTTGGACATGACTGAACGACTGAACTGAACTGAACTGAATGATCCACCTGGCATTGCATGTAGCAGATGATATATTGCTTTGGAACGTTTTGTTGCCCTTAAGTGCCTCTTATCACCTATTTAAATATATGATGATTATTAATTCTATTGTTCCCATGTTGTGCTCTTAGTTTTTGAATGTATCTCCTATGTACCATCTTTCCACCTTTCCCATAACCTCTTCTGCTTCATTGTAAATGCTAAATCCTTAATCCCAAATCTCTTTACTATTCCAATGACACATTTCTCATTTTACCCTCTCTAGAATCTATCACTTGAACTATTACCTTTACAAAATGGTTTTCTCATTTGGAATCCTTTTTTTTTCTTCCTTTCAAGAGGCTCACAAACCCTCAGTCATGGATCACTATTATGATCCCATATTTCAGTTCCTACGATTTGCGCACAGCATAACCAGAGAGAAATCTCATAAATACACAGATTTTTGCCACTATAAATTCCTAACACGAGGTATTTTTTTCTTTTATTTTTTGATTGGTGTATAATTGCTTTACAAGGTTGTCTTGGTTTCTGCTGTAGAACGACATGAATCAGTCATTAGTATACATGTATCCCTTCTCTTCTGAGCCTCCCTCCCAGTCTGCATCCTTCCCTCCCTCCAGGTCATCACAGAGCACAGAGCTGAGCTTCCTGTGCTGTACCACAGCTTCCTGCTGCTGCTGCTAAGTCACCTCAGTCGTGTCCGACTCTGTGCGACCCCATAGATGGCAGCCCACCAGGCTCCTCCGTCCATGGGATTTTCCAGGCAAGAGTACTGGAGTGGGTTGCCATTGCCTTCTCCACAGCTTCCTGCTAGCTATCTAATTTACTCATGGTGACTGAACACCCACGGGCTTCCCTGGTTGCTCAGTGGTAAAGAATCTGCCTGCCAGTGCAAGAGATGCTTGTTCGATCCCTGGTTGGGGAAGATCCCTGGAGAAGGAAATGGCAACTCACTCCAGTATTCTTGCCTGGGAAATGCCATGGACAGGGGAGCCTGGTGGGCTATAGTCCATTGGGCCTCAAAGATAATGGATACAGCTTAGCAACTAAAGAACAACAGGCTAACACCCAGTATTAACATGGTCTTAACACATCTTCAGCTTTAAAAAAAACATCTATTCTGAAAAGTATTCATTCTTGTTCCTGTCTCCTAGATGAATTAGATTAAACTTTTGAAACCTCCTTTAGTTTATTCGTATCTTTCCCCTCTCTCTCTCAACAGATGACATTTTTTATTTACATCACACACACACACACACAACAGACATTGTCTAACATAAAATGCCTCAGTTATTTCTCACACAATCCAAAACTCTTTATTACCCTTTCAGAGAATATATACTACTATATTCCAGATGAAGCCCTTCGTCTGAGTGTTCCATAAGGAATTAAACTAATTGTATCTGAAAATCAAATAATTATATTCTACCCAAATCTGCTTCTATGCCTATCATCTTTCTTGGTGAATGGAACCTGCATATTTATCAATTTCCCTACCTGAAAATCTTGGACTCTCCCTACCCTTCACTGCTTTTATCCTCACGTTTAATTAATTGAAACATGCTCTCTGTTACTCGTTGTAACTTCTTCTCAAACATTCTGCCAGTGTCATTTGACTCATCATTGTATCATGGACTTTTAGTTAGCATGACTCCCAGCCAGGCCCTACCCTTCTGTGTGCAAAATGGTTTTTCTAACACAGCAGCCTGATAATATCATTTTGGGGTACTGACTTTCACTGTCACCTGGTGGAATGTTTTTTAAACCTTTATTTTTCCAAGTAAACGTAAATCCTAGTTATTTAAAGTCAATTAAAGCTGAGTTCCCGGAGAAGGCAATGGCATCCCACTCCAGTACTTTTGCCTGGAAAATCCCATGGACAGAGGAGCCTAATAGGCTGCAGTCCATGGGGTCGCTAAGAGTCGGACAGGACTGAGCGACTTTCCTTTCACTTTTCACTTTCACACATTGGAGAAGGAAATGGCAACCCACTCCAGTGTTCTTGCCTGGAGAATCCCAGGGACGGGGGAGCCTGGTGGGCTTCCGTCTATAGGGTCGCACAGAGTCGGACACGACTGTAGTGACTTAGCAGCAAAGCTGAGTTCTTTTGTTTGGGGATGGTACAGGAGAGGTCTAAGTACAGGGAAGTCCTAATCTTTCTGCCTCCCTCCTACGCCCTCATCTCCCCACCCCCTGCTTCCCCAGGCTGGATACACCCCCTCCTGAAGTGCCCTAGCTGAGCCTCCAGGGCCTGGGCAGGACAGTTAAGAAGGTGACAAAGTCTGAGTTTCATAGCATTAAGTCCACGCCATGGGCTTCCCTTGTGGCTCAGCTGAAAAAGAATCCACCTGCAATGCAGGAGACCTGGGTTCAATCCCTGGGTTTGGAAGATCCCCTGGAGAAGGGAAAGGCTACCCACTCCAGTATTCTGGCCTGGAGAATTCCATGGATTGTATAGTCCATGGGGTCTCAAAGAGGACACAATTGAATGACTTTCACTCCACTTCACTTCAAGCCCATGCCATGCAGTTTACAGGAGTTTTCCCAGGTGGCACTAGTGGTAAAGAACCCATCTGCCAATGCAGGAAACCTAAGAGATACATGTGCCATCCCTGGGCTGGGAAGATCCCCTGGAGGAGGGCATGGCAAGGCACTTTGGTATTTTTGCCTGGAGAATTGCATGGACAAGGAGACTGGTGGGCGACAGTCCATGGAGTTGCAAAGAGTTGGGCATGACTGAGCACACACACATGCAGGCACATGCAGCTTGCATAGGCTGCCTCCAGCCCTCATTCTCTGTCTCCTTGCCCTATGCACCCAGATCCTTTTCATATACAACTGTTAGCTGTGACTTAACACATGCTTTGCTTACTCAGGACTCTGAACTTTTCTGCATGCTGTTTCCTCTGCCCTTATTTCACAGCAAACACAGTTCCTTCATGTCTCAGAGAGGGCTTCATTCTAATTCAAAAGGATATGCTGTGTTCCGTATTAGGGATGCAGTGATGGGAGAGATGGGGTCCCTAGAGAATGCAGCTGGGAAGCACCCTGGGCACCCTTGTAAAAATCCCACCATCTGCCGCTTGCAGGATAGCTGGCATATCCCTGCCTATCTCTAGCTCCTACCTGTGACTGTTGTAGAACACGCATTCCTAGAAATAACCCACTTCAGCTAAATTTTATTTCTTTTTGTATAAGATAGCAATTCACTGTAATATTTGTGACATTTGTAACATTTCTTTCTCTAAGAGTAGGCTAGTTAGAAGAGGAGGTTGTATGGTTTATTAGATGCTTCAAACACTCATTCTGTATATTCCTGTTGGGTTCCCAGGGTCCAAAATATCAACTTTATAACAGTAAAGTGAAGTGAAGTGAAGTCGCTCAGTCGTCTCTGACTCTTTGCGACCCCATGGACTGTAGCTCACCAGGCTTCTCCATCCATGAAATTTTCCAGGAATGAGTACTGGAGTGGATTGCCATTTCCTTCTCCAGGGGATCTTCCTGACCCAGGGATTGAACCTGGGTCTCCCACATTGCAAGCAGATGCTTTACCATCTGAGCCACCAGGGAATCTCCCTTATAACAATAAAGGTTCTTTATTAGCCATCAGTTTAGTTCAGTTGCTCAGTAGTGTCCGACTCTTTGTGAACCTATGGACTGCAGCACGCCAGGCCTCCCTGTCCATCACCAACTCCTGGAGTTTACTCAAACTCATGCCCATTAAGTTGGTGATACCATCCAACTATCTCATCCTCTGTCATCCCCTTCTCCTCCTACCCTCAAGTTTTCCTAACATCAGGGGCTTTTCAAATGAGTCAGCTCTTCACATCAGGTGGCCAAAGTATTGGAGTTTCAGCTTCAATATCAGTCCTTCCAATGCACACCCAGGATTGATCTCCTTTAGAATGGACTGATTGCATCTCCTTGCAGTCCAAGGGACTTTCAAGAGTCTTCTCCAACACCACAGTTCAAAAGCATCAATTCTTCAGTGCTCAGCTTTCTTCACAGTCCAACCCTCATATCCGTACATGACCGCTGGAAAAACCATAGCCTTGACTAGATGGACCTTTGTTGGCAAAGTAATGCCTCTGCTTTTGAATATGCTATCTAGGTTGGTCATAACTTTCCTTCCACAGAGTAAGCGTCTTTTAATTTCATGGCTGCAATCACCATTTGCAGTGATTTTGGAGCCCCAAAAAATAAAGTCTGACACTGTTTCCACTGTTTCCCCATCGATTTCCCATGAAGTGATGGGACCAGATGCCATGATCTTCGTTTTCTGAATGTTGAGCTTTAAGCCAACTTTTTCACTCTCCTCTTTTACTTTCATCGAGAGGTTTTTTTAGTTCCTCTTCACTTTCTGCCATAAAGGCGGTGTCGTCTGCCTATCTGAGGTTATTGATATTTCTCCTGGCCATCTTGATTCCAGCTTGTGCTTCTTCCAGCCCAGCATTTCTCATGACGTACTCTGCGTATAAGTTAAATAAGCAGGGTGACAATATACAGCCTTGACGTACTCCTTTTCCTATTTGGAACCAGTCTGTTGTTCCATGTCCAGTTCTAACTGTTGCTTCCTGACCTGCATATAGGTTTCTCAAGAGGTAGGTCAGGTGGTCTGGTATTCCCATCTCTTTCAGAATTTTCCACAGTTTATTGTGATCCACACAGTCAAAGGCTTTGACATAGTTAATAAAGCAGAAATAGATGTTTTTCTGGAACTCTCTTGCTTTTTCCACGATCCATCGGATGTTGAAAATTTGATCTCTAGTTCCTCTGCCTTTTCTAAAACCAGCTTGATTAATTTATAGAGCCTCAAATCAATCATAGGTATTGTTTACTTTGTGATGTGTTCTAAAAATATTTAGTAGCAAGCTAAAAAATATGCCATGATACTAGGTATTTGTCTTTATGCACTAGAACGGAAGCCCTGTGAAAATGGGATTTTCATCTGTGTTGTTCAATATTTGATCTTCAGTGCCTAGAACCTAGTTTTGCATGAATAACTAAAGGTCTTTAATATTTATTTAGTCTGGGGACTCTCTGGTGGCTCAGCAGTAATGAATCCACTTACCAATGCAAGAGACAGTTTTTTGTTTTTGTTTTTGTTTTTTTTTTTGATCCCTCTGTTGGGAAGATCCCCTGAAGAAGGAAATGGCAACCCACTCCAGTATTCTTGCCTGGGAAATCCAGAGACCTTGCTGGGCTACAGTCCATGGGGTTGTAAAAGAGTCAAACATGACTTAGTGACTAGATAACAACAACATGCTTATAAAGAATATGCTAGTTGCATACCTATTACACGAAAAGAAAAATCATTCATAATCCATTTCCCTATGAGAAAATGCAGGTAAAGATTTGGTAAATATGTATTTTTATGTGTGCATGCTTATACATGCAAGCCAGTGTATACAAAGTCTTCTCACAAACCTGTATTAAGTGGATGGCCCAAGGACTGATCTGAATGGAAGGTGAACGTTTAAGAGCTCTCAGCTATGGCTAGGATCTCTAATTTCCTTCCAGAAGTTTATGAAATAATCAATGTAATTACTCTCGAGAGTCTTGAAAACCAGAGTCTTAAAAGGTCATTTACTGAGAGGCAGGAGACAGATTTCACTGATTTGTTTTTTGCTCTCTAGTGCCGCAAAAGTATACTTAAAGCTTGAAATAATCCTGCATCAGGTTGCCTTTTAAATTGTGGGTGCACAACTGGTCTTTGTTTTCTTGAATGCAAAATGGAAATAATGTCTGACTTACTGGGTCGTGTGAGACTCAGAAATGTAATTTACATTAACAGTGCCAGCTATTACTGTTATTCACAAACAGGTCATCTTTCTGTATTTCAGTTTGCAAATACAGAATAAAGATCAAATTCAGTGCACTTTTTTCCCCCTTACAATATCATACACCCAGAAAGAGTATATTAAAATTTAAAGAGTATTATTAGGGACTTCCCTGGTGTTACAGTGGATAAGAATCTGCCTGGCAGTGCAGGAGACATGGGTTCGATTCCTGGTCCAGGAGGGTCCCATATGCCATGGAGTGACTAAACCCGTGGGCCCCAAATACTGAGCCAGTGCTCTAGAGCCTGAGAGCCACACCTGCTGAAGCCTTGTGGGCCCTAGAGCCCATGCTTAGCCAAAAAAGAAGCGCCACATGAGAAGCCTGTACACTGCACCTAGAGAGTAGCCCCTACTCACTTCAGCTAGAGAGAAGCCTGCATGCAGCAATGAAGAGCCAGCACTGCCAAATTAGTTAATGATTTAATTAAAAATAAAAAGTATTATGGAGATTTCATTTCGATGTGACAAATACAGGAATTTTGGTACCATGACTTTTCACATGTGGTGGTTTAATTCCCACACTTAGAGTATATTTAGGGAACTGAGATTAATTCAACCAACTCTCAGTTTGCTGCCTGTGGACAATGTGTCGCCTGCACTGTGGTTGCCACGAGCTCAAGGTACCACTGAAATCTAGATTTAACAATCAATTAAAACAATTCAGTTCTTTACTCAAATACCAGCCACGTCTCACGCTCTAAACAGCTGTGTGTGGTTAATAGCACTGTATTAAACAGTGCAATGTATAGAACATTTCTATCATTGCAGAATATTATACTGGCCAGGACTGATAGAAAAGTATTGTTTTTGCTGCTTTTTGAAAACAGCCTGAAGGTTGAAATAAGATGTGCTTGTATGCTCAGTCGCTGAGTCGTGTCTGACTCTTTGTGACCCCTGGGATTGTAGCCCGCCAGGCTCCTCTGTCCATGGGATTTTTGAGGGCAGAAATACCGGAGTGGATGGCCATTTCCTTCTCCAGGTGGTCTTCCTGACTCAGGGACCGAACTCACATCTCCTGTGTCTTCTGCATTGGCTGGAAGATTCTTTACCACTGAGCCAGCTGGGAAGCCTCGATATGTGATTATACTATGTGATAAATTGCTTGAGAAGCCCGACAAATTTATGGAAATTGAACCAGTATAAAAACTGGAAAAACCAAATTACCAGAGTGTTTTCTTGCATGATAACTTTAGAATTTTAATTTGTGTTATTAGTTTTGAATATTTCATTTTAATAGAGGAAGGGAAATAATGGAGATAACACTACTGTTTTCATTTTCTGTAATGCTAGTGTTTGAAGATAAAATAAACTGGAGCAGAGATGGTAATTGAACATGTACCAAGACAGATTTGCTAATAATTGAACCTTGAGACTGGAATTAAATGTATCTATTAGAACAGAACCTTTAAAGTCATTGTTTCAAGAAATGGAGTATCTATATCAGAATACAATGAAAATAAGGTGTTTGAAGAATTTGTTAGTTATTGACAATATTCAATTTGACTAATGCTAATTATTTTTGTACTTAAAACTTTGCAGAGAAGAATGTTTATATATATATATATATATGTATATATACATATATATAAAATCATCATAAAAGCATAAAAATGCCATCAGAGTACAATTTAATTATTCCCAATAAAACTAATAGACTCTAATTGCCATGCTTATTTTTCACTTATTTTGTACTTGGTTGTACCTTGTAATATATGTTATATGTGTATAGCTATATATGGGTCTGCAGACATAAATGGCATGTGTGCAGATGTATACACTTTCAATTTTGTGGGGAAATATTTAAAGAAGCATAACCTTGGGCAAGTCAGAGAATGTGTGCATTTGGATGTCAATCACATGATCTTCAGGACTAAATATTGACCACTTAAGGCAAAACAAACACATCTTGCTTTTATACCTAGCTTCACGTACAGTTCCAGTTGTGAACAGAGAGTTTCACCAGTGACTGGATGGGTTCAAATGGGCTTTGTTAAAGGGAAGTAGGCTTTTGAGCCTCTTCTTCAGAGGCTATTACTGCTAAAGAGAAGTGTAGATTTCCATTTACCATCTCACTTCATGAGATGCTGTAGGCAGGAAACCAGGCTTGCCATGTTCATTTGCCATTTGCACAGTCTCCTGTGTTTTCTGTAGAACCCGTAGCACAGACTGCTTAAAAGGAAAAAGACTTTTCTTCAGGGAAGTGTACTTTCTGAGAGATGAGTAAGTACTGGGTAAGACCTACAGCCAAATTTAGGGACAGGAAAAAATTTTTTACAGGGTAGAGTACGGATGTAAAAATAACCTCTGTGAAGACAGATTGAGGCCCTATGACCTGTTTTCAAAATATTAAATGAAAAAATAAACATTTTCATCACATAAGAAAAAGTGGGCTGATCTAAGGGAGAAGGTTGGGGCAGGAACCATCCCAAGCTTTTTTAATGCAATACCTTAAGGGTTAGTAGTCCAGCTCTCTATATTTTTTTGTTGTTGTTGTAAAGTAATTGTGAAAAAGGCCTTTGACATTTTATTTGTTTTCTCTGATGCACCCTATAAATCTTTGCAAAAAGTATACGTTTTACCTTCTCAAGTTTAGCTGAAATAGGGCTTAAGGAAAATTGGAATTAGTTCTTCATTGTGTGTTGTCATGTATGCCCATAATTTCTTTTTTAATAACTTTTCAATTCTTTTATATGTGAAATTATGATGCAATTCAAGGCATCATAAAACTTTTAGTTTACAACATATCATGAATTGCAAATGGCAGATGGTCATTTTGTCAAGCAGAAGCAATCTTACTAGAGTAGCATGTTTCTTGACCAAAAGTAGTATTAAATTTAAATTATACATTTATGTTCATGTTCAGTATGTACATGACATACAAGAAAGGCAAGCAGAAAACTGTGATACTCATGTTCTCCAAATTTTTGTGTTCAGTATTATGAAAACTGATACTGAGATACCATAACCTTAATTTTATAAATACAGATGATCATAAATGAAAAGATGTAAGTGAAAATAGATACTTTTTGTCTTTCTTCCAGATGAATGTGACGACACACGCTTTTTATTCTTTCTTATTTTGTGCTGAGTTGTAGTGTAAAATAATTAAATGTAACTTATTAAAGCATTTCACTGCCATAAAAGGGGGGCATGGAAGAGAGGATTAGCTCATCATGCAGGATGAGTTAGGTCATAGTTTATCCAACCATAATTCAAGTGCTGTGTTCTCCAAGTCTGGAAGTTATGGCCATGTGAAGGATCAGTGCCAAAATGTCTTTTATCATAGACTGAAACTGCTTATTCCTACAGCTGGCGAGGCTTTAGATGGTTAGTTAGATGTAGTCAGGTATTTTCTTTTTAAAGCTCAGAATTGTCTTCTATTCTCTGCCCTTGGTTTATAAAAGTGACCATATTACTTCGCATTAGATATACAGTGACACTTTTGTCAAGGGGAGAAATCAATTTATAACGTATGTATGTATATATATGTGTGTGTGTGTATCTTTTTCAATAACGGTGAACAGAAGAAGCATTAATGTGAAGCATAGAGGTATATTTGAAATAAGGCTTTGGTAAAAATGAAAGATATAAAGCACTGGTTTTCAAACTGTGGCCCATAATGAATTCAACTTAAGGGGTCTTTGACAAAAGAATTTTAAGAATGAAATAGAAGAGAATAGGTTAACAGAGGAAAGAAAATATTGGCACATGTAGGAAACCTACTAGTATATGTGTGTGTTTGTATTTGTGCTGAATTAAGATTTGATGCTTTTGAACTGTGGTGTTGGAGAAGACTCTTGAGAGTCCCTTGGACTGCAAGGAGATCCAACCAGTCCATTCTGAAGGAGATCAGCCCTGGGATTTCTTTGGAAGGAATGATGCTAAAGCTGAAACTCCAGTACTTTGGCCACCTCATGCGAAGAGTTGACTCATTGGAAAAGACTGATGCTGGGAGGGATTGGGGGCAGGAAGAGAAGGGGACGACAGAGGATGAGATGGCTGGATGGCATCACTGACTCGATGGATGTGAATCTGAGTGAACTCCGGGAGTTGGTGATGAACAGGGAGGCCTGGCGTGCTGTGATTCATGGGGTCTCAAAGAGTTGGACACGACTGAGCGACTGAATTGAACTGAAGATGTAAATTGTTTTTCTTACTTTTTCTTCCTATTGGCCTTGAACAAAAATAGTCTGTAAGCTATTAATGTAAAGAGGACAAATTTGCTACTTATGAAACTCTAGCAATTAATTTCACTAAGGTTGTTTGTCATCTGTAAAATGGTAATAATGCAGTCTCCTTCACAGGGGTAATGGGAGAGTTAAGTAAGATGATGTTTCATGCTCAAGTGCCCAGCATGGTTCCTGCCACATATCATACACTCAGTAAATGACACATTTTCTTAGTAGTAACCTTGTGACTACTAAACTAACTTCTGACTTTTCATAATACATGAAATTGTATTCCTGGATATCTTGAAATGGCTGAAGGAAATGACAGGTATTTTATCAGTTACACATGGAAGGAAATAAACCAGAGCAACAGATGTCGTTAGGTTGAGGTGTGCTGGTGAATGACAGATGAATGACCGGTGTCTAGACTGTATTTGGTTAAGGTTATTCCTTCTGTTCCAGTAACTCCTGGTTGATTAGGAACCATGTAGCTATTAGTCCCATTAGCCATCTCACCCTCATACTTTTCATGTGACCAAACAGACCTCAAAGGATGATTGGGGTTTACCTTGTCAGATGCATATGGTCTTGTTTCAGAGGCTTCTCTCATAAGATGGAACTATTTATTGTGAAAAGGACTCAGCTTATTTATCATCATCCAGATAATCTGCAGTCATCAGCTCTTATGACTAGGCATTCACGTTCACTACCCTTGTCTTGGGGGTTTCCCTGGTGGCTCAGATGGTAAAGTGTCTATCTGCAATGCAGGAGATAGAGGTTCGATCCCTGAGTTGGGAAGATCCCCTGGAGAAGGAAATGGCAGCCCAATTCAGTATTCTTGCCTGGAAAATACCATGGACGGCGGAGCCTGTTAGGCTACTGTCCATGGGGTCACAAAGAGTCGGATACGACTGAACGACTTCATTTCACCCACTTCTTCACCCTTGTCTTGGAATAGGCACAAAGAATAGGTGTCAGAAATAAAGTATGGACCATATTTAAACTGCAGTTGTGTAGCCTTACCTCGCTAATTAAATCTGTCATGTTTATCCAGGTTTTTTTGTATGTTCTTTTTCTCTTACCCATGGGAAGATTCCTTGATGGCGAAAAGGATGTCTTTTGCATGATTGGACATAAATGCATGTTTTTATGTATGAATGATACCTGGTTGTCAGTATATAAATCATATTGTGACGGATTCACATTTCCTCAGCTTTTTTTTTTTTTTTTTTTAATGAAAGACCATTTTTCAGTCTTCCAGATGATTTACAGCTGTCACTGCCTAAAGTGGAGAAAGGTAGAATAGGGAAGTAGTGCTTCATGCTTTGGATTCTGTCCACCAACCAACCCTGGGTAACAGAATTCTGACCCACATACCCTCCAGTGAGTCTGCAGAGCAGCCCCCGTGTCCCTGAATGCCAAAGAACTCTCTATTACTTAAAAGAGTCATGGAATGTCTGTCTCTGTTATACTAGTACCAGAGGTTTGGGTTGTTTGATGCCTTAGAAACATACAGTTCTTTATATGGTCTATGCAATCATTATCTCTCCATTTCCCTTTTTCGTTTGTTTGTTTGAGAGCACTGTGAATTTCTTTAAGTATGTAAAGACAAATTTTTTTTTTCCAGGTCTGAAAATGAATAAAGGTGCCATCACCCCTCCTCGTACTTCTCCAGCAAACATGTGTTCCCCAGAAGTAATCCATCTGAAGGATATAGTCTGTTACCTGTCTCTCCTTGAAAGAGGAAGACCTGAGGATAAACTGGAGTGTATGTGCTTCTTCATTTAATTTACTTATCATGATTGGGGTGGTGGAAGGGGCTGGATATTGACAAACTTAAAATTGTTTGTACTATGGTTGCCTACATTCTTATTAAATGAAGTGACCTTGGTTATTAATAATAAAAAATCCTCCAACTGAAAATCAGACAGTTAAAAGATATTAAGACTCTAGCAATTTTAGATTATTATTGATCAAAGTCCATTTATTACTGAGTATTTGAGTATGTTTATCAATTGACTTATTTTTTTAATTTACTCAGTTTGTTAACCAGGTTATGTTGAAAAGTATCTTTTGTGTTCTTTTGAAAAAACGCTTACTTCTAATATATAAAAGATCTTCTCATTAGTCAGAAAGAGGGTTCAGTTCATTATACACAGTCAACCTGAGCCTTTCTCTTTGGAAATCTTCCTTGAAACCTTCTGCACTAAGTTTCTTTGCTAGGAACAAATAATTTCTTAAATGCCAAATATGAGAGTTTCATTTCTAGAAACTGACTCTGAATATTATAATTAAAGAATAGCTATTTTCCTTCTAGCATGTAGCAGGCACTTCTGATAGAGAATTTCAATCTAGTTGAAAGGAAATGTGATCTCTTTAATAAAATACAGTTATTGAGCTCTCTCTGGTGGCGGACTGTACTCATTGCAAGGCAGGAAAATACTTTTTTTAAACCTTTACTGTAAGCCCAATCATTTAATAATCTATTCTGTCTCTAAAGTCCTTGCTAAATAGAGAGCTGGTGGTTTGTTTGGTAATCTGATTAGCCTGGTTATATTAGATAGCATTAAAATGAATTAAACATTCTTGCTACTGGAATGATAGTAAAGACAATGAATCCTAAATTTGATATTTCTAAATCAAATGTAGAATATTATGAGAGCTCAGAATTATGGTTAGGTAGCATGCTTGGTTAAATTTAATGATAACTTTTTAAATAATATTTCTGTTACTAATAAAGAATTTAATATATGATTATTTAAGTCACACCTGCTTAGGTTATGAATAAACCATATTAACATCATTCTTTAAATACATATTTATTAGTTCTAAATGTTGAATATTTGCATTTCAAGATTTATTTGTATTCCTAAGAACCTGTAAAAATCTCTCTCATTCCAAAATAAATATTAATGTTTAGTGAATTCCTATTGAAGTAAAGGCCAGCAAGAAAGTTTTCTCAGGTGTTATCAGGGCCAGGTTTGGGATGATTTTAAAAATCCAAAGACAAATATTCTATTCCAGGTCTGAGAATGAATAAAGACAACATGACTTCTCCCAACATGGTCTTTGTGTTCCAGTTTAATTATTTTTAGGCCAACTGAAAGTATTTTGTTTTTAAGGTAGAATTCCTAAGAGGTATGTTTTGGTATGTTTTAAGTTCTCTGTTTGAATCTTTGAATCCATAGTCTTTGTCTGCTATTGCAAGGCAGAATGTTAACCCAGGAATGATTCAAAAACATTGGATGAATCAAGTCAAACCTGACCTGTCGCCCACCTTTCTTCAGTGTTATCAATCCCCTTCTGTCTGTTCTTTGAGTTTTCCAGCAATTTTTTGAACTTATAACATTCAGTTGCATTTTCTTTTTGTCTTAACCATATCTTTAGATTTTCCTCATAGACAGACCTGTTAGCTCCTGACATTACTGCTGTGGTTTTTACCAGGTCTGCAAAGTAAATGCATTTCAATCTCAGAAGCACATGAAGGTACCAGCTATGTTGTGGTTTTCTTCTCTACCATCCTTAAGTTTGGAGGACTTTAACCTGGTTCTTACTCATCTGGAGCTTGTGTTTGTGTCTGTTTTTTAAATGCCAGTGCTTGGCTCCTTGCTCTACCAATTAAATCAGAAACATTTCTTTCATGTACTTCCCTAGCCATGTACTTATACATTATCCCTTTTACAATTGCACATTTACAAATTCCTATATACAGGTCAGGAAACAAAAGTTAGAACTGCACATGGAACAACAAAATGGTTCCAAATAGGAAAAGGAGTACATCAAGGCTGGATATTGTCACGCTGCTTATTTAACTTCTATGCAGAGTACATCATGAGAAACACTGGGCTGGAAGAAGCACAGGCTGGAATCAAGATTGCTGGGGGAAATATCAATAACCTCAGATATGCAGATGGCACCACCCTTATGGCAGAAAGTGAAGAGGAACTAAAAAGCCTCTTGAGGAAAGTGAAAGAGGAGAGTGAAAAAGTTGGCTTAAAGCTCAACATTCAGAAAACTAAGATCATGGCATCTGGTCCCATCACTTCATGGGAAATAGATGGGGAAACAGTGGAAATAATGTCAGACTTTATTTTTTTGGGCTCCAAAATCACTGCAGATGGTGATTGCAGCCATGAAATTAAAAGATGCTTACTACTTGGAAGGAAGGTTTTGACCAACCTAGACAGCATATTCAAAAGCAGAGGCATTACTTTGCCAACAAAGGTCTGTCTAGTCAAGGCTATGGTTTTTCCAGTGGTCATGTATGGATATGAGAGTTGGACTGTGAAGAAAGCTGAGTGCTGGAGAGTTAATGCTTTTGACCTGTGGTGTTGGAGAAGACTCTTGAGAGTCCCTTGGACTTCAAGGAGGTCCAACCAGTCCATCCTAAAGGAGATCAGTCCTGGGTGTTCATGGGAAGGACTGATGCTAAAGCTGAAACTCCAATACTTTGGCTACCTCATGCAAAGAGTTGACTCATTGGAAACGACTCTGATGCTGGGAGGGATTGGGGGCAGGAGGAGAAGGGGACGACAGAGGATGAGATGGCTGGATGGCATCACTGACTCGATGGACATGAGTTTGAGTAAACTCCAGGAGTTGGTGATAGATAGGGAGGCCTGGTGTGCTGCGATTCATGGGGTCGCAAAGAGTCAGACACGACTGAGCGACTGAACTGAACTGAACTGAACTGAACATTTATATGTTGTATTACAGTTACAGATTCTGAAAAGTTTTTCAATAAGTTTTTTAAAAAAATTTAATGGTTGTTAATTGGTGTGCCTGTGTACTTAGTCACTTAGTTGTGTCTGACTCTTTGCGACCCCACGGACTGTACCCCCTCAGGCTCCTCTGTCCATGGGATTTCCCAGGCAATAACACTGAAGTGAATTGCCATTTCCTTCTCCAGGGAATCTTTCCAACCCAGGAATCGAAACAGCATCTCCTGCAGCTCCTGCACTGCAGGAGGATTCTTCATCATTGAGCCATCAAGGAAACCCCTGGTAGTTAATTTAATACATACTTATTTCCAAAATGGTTATGACTTATTAAACACAATATATACTAGAGAGAAGAAACTAAGAAAATTAAAATTAACACAAAGTGGATATGATGAAGCACCTGATATAATTAACTTTTGCAGCTGAGTGTTATTTTGGAATCTCAGTTTTCAAGTAGCTAAGTAATAAAGGAGTAGAGACACATTGCCTAAGGTCAGAGATTCTTGAACTTTATCACATGTAAGAATCATCTGTAGGACTTATGAACACACTTACGGGGCCCCAACTCCAGTATATGTCATTCATCGGGCTTGGAATGGGATTTTAGAATTTTCAGGTCATGCTTATGTGGTAGGGACCACACTTTGAGAAGCATTGGTTTATGCAATTCTTTTTGTCTAATGAAAATACATAACACACACACACACACATACACAGACACACAATTCACCTGAAACTACAATTGTTTCTTGGAGTTGTCAGTGACAGCATTTGATATGCTTTTCCCTGGATTATTAGAGAAGGAAATGGCAACCCACTCCAGTGTTCTTGCCTGGAGAATCCCATGGACAAAGGAGATTGGCAGGCTACAGTCCATGGGGAGTTGGACACGACTGGGTGGCTTTCACTTCACTTGCCTGGGTTATTACATAAATGAATGGCACTGTTTTAAATTTCTTCCCCCAACAAAACAGTGTTTTATAAATCTATTCAGTGATTGCTGCCACTTCTAATCTCTCCATCTCTCTTCTCTGCCAGGCATTTACAAAATGTTTAGAAGAAAGCATTTTTTTTTTCCATTGAAAGGAAACTAACAAACCAAAGCTCTTGAACTTTCCCCTGATTACATCATCTTCAACTTGCTTTCCGTCACTGATCTTTAACTCAATCCTAATGCCCAAATGTGGGCTTTGCAGGTACTGAGACCACCCTCCCCCCTGATCAATACAAGATATTTATTCACCTGCTCCCATGCACCCTTGGAAAGTGTGTGTGCATGCATGTGTGTGCATGTCCTGAAGTTGTGGAGGAATTCTATTTTTATGTCTCCTCGTTGGCACAAGTTACCAACCATCCAGACACATAGATGAGAACATTGTGCCAGGGCCGACTTGCCCTCTTCCCCTTAAGCCCACAACAGTGCTTTAGGGAGAGTCATTCAGTACATCCCTCTTAGGGTCTCCTTACATTCCTCCAATTCTATGACCTCACCTCCATTTTATTTCAGCTGCTCACTTTTGTTGCTATACACTAAAACCTGTAAGGCTTCCCAGGTGGTGCTAGTGGTAAGGAACCCGCCTGCCAATACAGGAGACAGAAGAGGCACATGTTCAATCCCTGGGTTGGGGAAGATTCCCCTGGAGGAGGGCATGGCAACCCATTCCAGTATTCTTGCCTGGAGAATCCCATGAACAGAGGAAGCCTGGTGGTCTACAGTCATAGGGTTGAAAAGGGTCAGACATGACTGAGACGAAATAGCACACATGTGCAAGCCTTGTAATTTCCAAAGACTACTCTTATTCTAAAGATTTAAATTCTGGGATTTTACTTGTACCACAGCCTGTGTTCACTTAACTTACTTTCCAACTTTTAATTTAAATATTTATAGCACAATTCTCGAGAACTTGAACCCTTCATTTCACTAATTGAATGAATCTTAGCTTTGACCCTTACTATCTAAGTAATCTGGGCACATGTGTAAAACCTCTCAGGCCTTAGTTTCCTCAGCTGTAAAACTGATATAATAGTAATGTCTATCTTGTATGTTTCCTACAGGAATTAAATGAACCATTATTTGCTTACTTAAATTCCTTTACATTTATGTGAATGTTAAGTGAAATAAAAATGAGAATTCTCACCTCTTGACCACTTCCTCTTGAGCTTGCCTGCATTTTTTGCATCTCCCACCCCATCATGTAAAGACTGATTCATAATCTGTGAGGTCAACCATTCCTTCTCACTTAGGTTCGGACAATACAGTTTATTTGCTAATATACTAAGCTGCCAGAGATATTGTGAAATAAAAATACAATTCAATGGATTATAACTCTATTCACAAACCTCAGCTGGCCTTCAGTGCCTTTAGTGTTTCTCTAATCATTTATTTTACTCTAGTTAGAAGTTCATTTAGGTGTTTTGTAACTTCAAACACCTACTATGTAATCATCATTTCCCTGAGCTGTGAATTCTTGTAACTTCCTAAAACTTGTCAGCTTCTACACCTGTACTTTCCTCTTTCTCTTCTGACTCAGGATGAATGTGTGTCTTTGATCATTCCCTACTGAATAAAACACAAAAGTGAGCCCTTAACTTAGCATCGGTATACAAATCTAGCTCCACAATTTGACCCCAACCTACTTGGCCCATCTTGCATTTGGCTTTGATTTGCATAAAAAGTCCCAGGCTCATGAATCTACTTTTTAATCACTGGACAAACCCGGAACTTTTCCAGCTTCATGCCTTTGCTTAAAATGTGCCTTTGCTAGATATATATATGTTTCCCATGGTATATTAGATCCAGTCTGTGCATACATGATAAGTTGCTTCAGTTGTGTCTGACTCTTTGCAACTCCATGGACTGTAGCCCGCCAGGCTTCTCTGTCCATGGGATTCTCCCACCAGGGAATCTTCCCAACCCAGGGATTGAACTTGCGTCTCTAATGTCACCTGCATTGGCAGATGGGTTCTTTACCACTATCTCCATCTGGTATAGTCTGCACTTAAAGCCCTGCTCACATCATGAATCGTGTTGCCATCTCTAATTGAAGTATTTCACTCTCCTTCCTCGTACCCTTATGCTGGGTATAACTTCCCACTGTAGTACCTACCACTTGTGTCTGTGTATATTTCAAAAGATAGATGCTCGATTAAGGATAGTTATATGGAACTGCAGACTATGGGTGCTTGACAAGAGAAAAATAATGGAAATTATTGAAGGTATCTTAGATAACCATTATATCTACTACTGTGGGCAAGAATCCTTAGAAGAAATGGAGTAGCCATCATAGTAAACAAAAGAGTCCTAAATGTGGTACTTGGATGCAATCTCAAAAATGACAGAATGATCTCTGTTTGTTTCCAAGGCAAGCCATTCAATATCACAGTAATTCAAGTCTATGCCCCGACCAGTAATGCTGAAGAAGCTGAAGTTGAATGGTTCTATGAAGACCTACAAGACCTTCTAGAACTAACACCTAAAAAAGATGTCCTTTTCATTATAGGGAACAGGATGCAAAAGTAGAGATCAAGAAATACCTGGAGTAACAGGCAGATTTGGCCTTGGCGTACAAAACAAAGTAGGTCAAAGGCTAATAGAGTTTTGCCAAGAGAACCCACTGGTCATAGCAAACACCCTCTTCCAACAACACAAGAGAAGACTCTACATATGGACATCACCAGATGGTCAACACCGAAATCAGATTGATTATATTCTTTGCAGCTGAAGATGCAGAAGCACTATACAGTCAACAAAAACAAGACTGGGAGTTGACTGTGGCTCAGACCATGAACTCCTTATTGCCAAATTTAGACTTGAATTGAAGAAAGTAGGGGAAACCACTAGATCATTCAAGTATGACTAAATCAAATCCCTTACAATTACACAGTCAAAGTGACAGATAGATTCAAGGGATTAGATCTGATAGAGTGCCTGAAGAACTATGGATGGAGGTTTGTGACATTGTACAAGAGGCAGTGATCAAGACCATCCCCAAGGAAAAGAAATGCAAAAAGGCAAAATGATTGTCTGAGGAGGGCTTATAAATAGCTGAGAAAGGAAGAGAATCTAAAGTCAAGGAGAAAAGGAAAGATATACCCATTTGAATGCACAGTTCCAAAGAATAGCAAGGAGAGATAAGAAAGCCTTCCTCAGCGATCAGTGCAAAGAAATAGAGGAAAACAACAGAATGAGAAAGACTAGAGATCTCTTCAAGAAAATTAGAGATACCAAGGGAATATTTCATTCAAAGATGGGCACAATAAAGGACAGTATGGACCTAACAGAAGCAGAAGATATTAAGAAGAGGTAGCAAGAATATACAGAAGAACTGTACAAAAAAGATCTTCATGACCCAGATAACCAAGATAGTGTGATCATTCACCTTGAGCCAGACATCCTGGAGTCAGAAGTCTTGTGGGCCTTAGGAAACATCACTATGAACAAAGCTAGTGGAGGTGATGGAATTCCAGTTGATCTATTTCAATTCCTGAAAGATGATGCTGTGAAAGTGCTGCACTCAATATGCCAGCGAATTTGGAAAACTCAGCAGTGGCCACAGGACTGGAAAAGGTCAGTTTTCATTCCAATCACAAAGAAAGGCAATGTCAAAGAATGTTCAAACTACTGCACAATTGCACTCATCTCACACGCTAGTGAAATAATGCTCAGAATTCTCCAAGCCAGGCTTCAAGAGTACATGACCTATGAACTTCCAGATGTTCAAGCTGGATTTAGAAAAGGCAGAGGAACCAGAGATCAAATTGCCAACATCCGTTGTATCACTGAAAAAGAAAGAGAGTTCCAGAAAAACATCTACTTCTGCTTTACTGACTACTCCAAAGCCTCTGACTTTTGGATAACAACAAGCTGTGAAAAATTCTTAAAGAGATGGGAATACCAGACCACCTGATCTGCCTCTTGAGAAATCTGTATGCAGGTCAAGAAGCAATAGTTAGAACTGTACATGGAACAACAGAATGGTTCCAAATCAGGAAAGGAGTACATCAAGGCTGTATATTGTCACCCTGCTTATTTAACTTATATGCAGAGTACATCATGAGAAATGTCAGGCTGGAGGAAGCACAAGCTGGAATCAAGATTGCCGGGAGAAATATCAATAAACTCAGATATGCAGATGACACCACCCTTGATGACACCACCCTTATGGCAGAAAGCAAAGAACTGAAGAGCCTCTTGATGAAAGTGAAAGAGAAGAATGAAAAAGTTGGCTTAAAACTCAACATTCAGAAAACTAAGATCATGGTATCTGGTCCCATCACTTCATGTCAAATTAATGGGGAAACAATGGAAACAGTGACACTTTATTTTTGGGGGCTCCAAAATCACTGTAGATGGTGACTGCAGCCATAAAATTAAAAGATGCTTGCTCCTTCTTAGAAAAGCTATGACCGACCTAGACAGCATATTAAAAAGCAGAGACATTGCTTTGCCGACAAAAGTCTGTCTAGTCAAAGCTATGGTTTTTCCAGTACTCATGTATTGATGTGAGTGTTGGACCATAAAGAAAGCTGAGCACTGAAGAATTCATGCTTTTGAATTATGGTGTTGGAGAAGACTCTTGAGAGTCCCTTGGACTGCAAGGAGATCAAACCAGTCCATCCTAAAGGAAATCAGTCCTGAATATTCATTGGAAGGACTGATGATGAAGTTGAAACCCCCATACTTTGACCACCTGATGCAAAGAACTGACTCACTGGAAAAACCCTGATGCTGGGAAAGATCAAAGGTGGGGGAGAAGGGGACGACAGAGGATGAGATGGTTGGATGGCATCACCAACTTAATGGCCATGAGTTTTAGCAAGCTCCGGGAGTTGGAGATGGACAGGGAAGCCTGGTGTGCCGCAGTCCCTGGGGTTGCAGAGCCGGACTCGACTGTGCGACAGAACTGAACTGTTTGAAGTTATCAAGTAATATTAATTTTACACTTTTTATTTTAAATACTTGCCATTCACTTTTGAATTAGTGTTTTTCAAGTTATTGATGACTTAGCTAGAATAAGTTCTAAGTTAACTTACAGTTACTGAAAAGAAATCAATACAAAAATATCCAGAAAATAAGTAATTGACAAACAGATAATGAGAACTACCCTGTACGTTAAAGTTATTGCTATGTCTAGTATCAATTTAAGGACTACTGAAAATTAACGTTGAAAAGACCTTAGATATCATCTAGTTAACCTTCTTGTATTGTCAATGAAAAATCTAAAGCCCAGAGAGGTTGATTATTATTTATGCCACGAGTTTAGCTGGCTGTGACTAAAATGCATGATTTCTGACCTGCTGTGTGTCTGTTAGTCATTTTCATGTCCGACTCTGAAACGCCACGGACTGTAGTCCACCCGTCTCCTCAGTCCATGGGATTTCCCAGTCAAGAATACTGGATTGGGTTGCCATTTCCTTCTTCAGGGGACCAACCCAAGTGTCCTGCATTGCAGGCAGATTTTTTACTGTGAGCCATCAAGGAAGACCCTCTGACTTAATGCTCTTTTTATTTTGCAAAGCTGCCTTTCCTTTTTTAGATTATTGTTTCTATTGTAGAAAATAGGAAAAAGTATAATACCATTACCTTAGATACCAAAGCTCTAAGTATTATTTTTGCCACTGCCCTTATGGTTTATTAAGTAGGTCTTGAAATACATAAAAATACATACAGTAAAAAATTATGAGTTAAAGAAATTCCGGCTTAAATGTCTTTTAAAATATAGACTGTAATCTTTAAAAACAATTTCCATAATAATACTTTCATATCAATAACATTATGCAAAAAACAAAGACATATTCAATGCAAAGATAAATTAAAAACCTGCAAATCTTTTGGAAAACAGATTAATTCTAGATAGAATTATTGTCATATTACATAATTTGCCTTTCCTTTGATCTTTTAACCAAATTCATGTGTGGGCACATAATTGTTTCTATATAAAGTGTAATTGCATGAGCATAAAAATAGAAAAAAAGTGGTTTAAATGAGTTTGTGATTTCATAACAGGTACCCATCTTTGGAAGCTATCATGTTGACAGAATAATTTTAATATTGAGCTTAAATTAATTTTGCACCTAAAAATCTATGTCCTATTGGCTTTAAAAATAAAACCTATTGGTTCAATAATTCACTTGACCTTGGAGTCTAATTATATTTTTAAATTCTAACAATAATAGGCTTATTATAATGTTTGAGGATAGATATTAATTTTATCAATATTATTCAGACGTATTTTAGAACAGAAAGTTTCTATAGGCTTACCACGCCAAATAATTTTTATCTTCCATGATGTTAATAACTGTCCTATTTTCTTTATTTGATTAGTTTCTCTATTCCTATACAACTAATTAATTTTCAAATCTTCCACCCTAAATTCTGGTTTAGAAACTTGTGCTCTTCATCTATTCCCTCATCTTTTCATTGTTAGTTACCTTCCCCTTTTATCTTAATTGCTCAGTCTTTGAAATCACTATTTTTAGACATTAGAGTTCCAAGACAGAACTTTGAATTATAATATTGTTAAATTTCACAACTTGTTCTCTTTTGTCTTTTATTTGATATGTGAGACACCTACTACAGGCTTCCAAGGTGGCACAGTGGTAAAAAATCAGCCTACCAATGCAGGAGATGAGACACGAGAGGCAGGGGTTTGAGAAAGACCCCCTGGAGGAGGAAACAACAACCCACTCTATATTCTTCCCATGGGGGAGCCTGGCGATCTACAGTCCACTGGGTCCCAAAGAGTTGGACATGACTGAGCACATCTTCTACATCTATGATGACTTTTTTTTTTACTCTTTCTAGCATAATTTGCACTTTACAGAGACTCCATTTTGTTTTCAACACCATCCTTATTTACCTTTATTATTATTTCATAGCTTGAAACTTTCCTCTTAGTTATAAGATTCCCCTTCCTCCTTTCCTGCTTTCTGGTTTCTTCCAAAATACTTTGCCTTGATTTGAAACAACTGCTTGGTGCTTGTGGGTAGGTGGGTGGGTGGGTGAGGTTTAAGCCTGACTCATGAGAGGTGAGGAAGAGGGAGTTAACTTTTCTCAGTGTTCAGTGTATACACCTTCATGTGATTATAGTCTGTTTGGTATGATACACCTACCATCAGAATACCTGAATTCGCGGAGCTCAGAACCCCTGTGGTTTGACTGCTGTAAAGGTCAAAGATCCAGTATCCTATAAGTTAGGGGGGTTGGCATGCCCTCAGGTCCAAGGTGTGAGGGGTTGCACTTAAAGGACTAATTTCTCTTCATGAAAAATGTTAATTAGTTTCCCTTTCTGTGTGAATCTGTGCCTCCTCTTCACCGCCAGCTTTTTCTCAGTCAGTCCCCATGTGTTTTCCAGCTTCTAAAATTTTATGATTCTTATTTCCCCTCACATTTCCTTTGTACTTGTGGGTTTATGCCCGTTTCATCCCTAACTGTTGCTGGTGGACTTTCAATAGAAAGATAGCATAAATACACATATTTAACATTTCATATTTTGCACAACACCACTACAATTGTAAATTAGGAAAGTAGACTTACTTTTGAAAATAGAAGTTTTAGAATTCCTATGTCTCATCCAGGATCAAAGAAAATGTTTGTCTTTGATTTATACTTGATGAGATTTGGACTATTGGATACTTAGTGCTCAATATATGTATGTTATTTTTATTATTGCTATAATAATTAAAACTTGAAATTCTCCAGCTTTCTTCCCTGATGAATTTGAATTTGTAGACAGCCATTAACTCCTGTTAATGTGTTTAGAAATCAACACTAAAAATATACTAGGGCTTCTATTTCATTCAGTAGTAAAATTGTTTCTGAGTCCAAACTTGCTCTGCTTGCCACATGAAAGGCCAGTGGATCTGAGAGAGGAGGTGTTGAGGCAAGGAAAACGACTTTATTTGGAAAGCCAGGTGACTGAGAAAACGGCAGGCTACTGCCTCAAAATAAACTTATCAGGGTCTGGATGCCAGGGTCTCTTATAGATCAGAAATGGGGGGGAGGTGAGGAAGCAAAGTAAAACGGCTATTAATCTTGCAAACATCTTCTAGAATGGCAAGCCTCTGGTAGGGGATGTGTTAATTTCTTCCTTCCTGCCAATTACAGGTGGACCTAGTTCTGAACAAAGGTGCTTTAACAGTCAGGTAGAGGGGCAGGATTCTCTGAGGCAGGCCATTCTGTATGATAATAATAACAAAAGCAACTAAAAGCAAGTCAAAGAAACAGTGCCAACATGGAGTCAGAATTGGCTTCTTTTCTGCAACAAAGTGTTTTCAGATCAACTTTCCTGCTCAAAACAACTAGAACATTTAAACTCTATATATATATAAAAAAAATTGTTTGTAAATTTTAGGAAACTTATCAAGACAACATTGTCCAACTTGTGGGCAAATTTCATGGGAGTGGGGAGCCAGGTTTTTGCCAATATTTTTAAACTGTAGTTTCTTAGATGGCTGTGAGGCTGAAAAGGTAAGGAGCTTTGGTAGACAGATCTTGGGGGAAAAACTTGAATTCTGGACTCTTTCTAGCAAGTGTATTATGCTTCTAAGTGTGGTTTAAATTTCCAGTTTCTTTATAATGGATAACTTTGAGTACTTTGTTATGATCAACTACTCATATATCTTCCTTTTTTGAAGTATCTGCTTGACTTTTTTACCTCTTCCTTAAATGCATTTTTTTTTATTACTGAGCTATATGGTCTATTCATAATATTCTAGAAACAAGTCCTTTGCTATATAGATATGTGTTCTGAAAATATTTTTTCAAATCTGCAGCTGACTTATTTTATTAATAGTCTTTTTTTGATGAACAGAAGTTCTAATTTTGATGAATTTTAATTTATCTACTGAAAAATACAGTCTTTGATGCTTCATATTAGCTTACATTGATTTATGAGGATGTTGTCCTATATTTTCTTCTAGAATCTTTAAAGCTCTGACTTAATGCAATTCAATTTGAGCTAATGTTCATACTTGGTGTGAAGTAAGGGTCATGGTAATTTTTTAGCATGAATATCCATCCAGCTGTTCCATCATCATTTTTTGTAAAGACTTTTCTTATCTCATTGAGTTGTTTTGGCCCTTCTTGACCATACATGTATGGATCTCTGTCCACTATAGCTCCTGTTGTTTTATTTGCATAGTCAATATGCCACTGTCTTGATTCCTTGGATTTTTATCAAAGCTTGAAGTTAAGTCATGTAAATCCTTCAGATTTGTTTTTTTCTTTTCAAAGTTTGGATATTTCAAGTTTCTTTTTTAATTTATATATATATGTGTGCTTAGTCACTCAGTCATGTCCATCTTTTTGAAACCCTTTGGACTGTAGCTCACCAGGCTCCTCTGTCCATGGGTTTTCCCAGGCATTGCCCTTTCCTCCTTGATGGCATCTTCCAGGCCCAGGGATTCAACCCAAGTCTCCTGTGTCTTCTGCATTGCCAGAAGATACTTACCTGCTGAGTCATCAGTCATGTGAATATTTAAAACAAAGTTGCTGTTATTTTTGTTGAGATTGTCTCCATTATATGGAACAATCTGTGAAGAATTTACATTTTAATATTAAATGTTTCAATTCATTAACATAGTATATCTTAATAGGTTTTATGTAGTTTTTCTTGGTGGTTTTATACGTTTTGCACAAAGGTCTTGTCCAAAGCGATAAATTTTTCTTATGTATTTAGGTTTTTGGATATTATTGTAAAAGGTATATTTTATGTTTCAATTTCTAATTGTTCTTTGTAAGTAATAAAACTGCAATTGCCTTTTTATCTTACCACGTCACTGAATATGTATACATATATATATTTATATGTATATATATATTTATATGTAAACATATATATCAGTATTTATACATTATAATTTCTAATATAATATATAACCTATGTTATATAAGATGTAATACTTAACATAGTTATATTAGTTATATAAGTTCTAATATAGGTATAATAAATATGATACATATGTTTTAATGTAAGACATATCTCTCTCTCTCTCTATATATATATATATGATGGGGTTTCCGTAGTAGCTCAGATGGTAAGAGCAGGAGACCCAGGTTAGATCCCTGGGAAGATCCTCTGGAGAAGGGAATGGCAACCCAATCCAGTATTCTTGCCTGGAGAATTCCATGGACAGAGGAGCCTGGTGGGCTACAATCCATGGGTTTGCAGAGTCAGACATGACTGAGCAATTAACACTTTCACTTTCATATATATGTATATAACATATTTGTTATGTAAGTTCTAATACATATGTAAGTTCTTATATATATGAAATATGTATGTATTTTTATATATAAGTTCCAATTCTTTTTGATGATTCAATAGCATTTTGTAAACATACAAATGCATTATTTGTAATTAAAGATAGTTTTAATAATTATTTTCTTATATGTATGCCAACTGCTTGCTGCTTCTCTGTGCACAGACAGCACCTTTCAGTGTTAGCCCCCCTGCCACACACACTTCTCTTCAATGATTACTGCTGCTGCCTGTCATCACCATGGATTATGAAAAGGTCCTTTTTTTCTTGGGTCACTACCATCTGATTAATCTTCTAGGCTTGTGCTTCGGATCGGTAGAGGCTGCCTCTTGTGCAAACTCTATTTTCAAGTCAGGCTAGTGAAGAAAAGGTATCTAACTTTTCATCTGTTATGGTGCTTTATAAGTCTGGCTTTTAGAATCTAGGAAGAAGTTTCAGATGCTGCCCAAAATGAATGGCAGATACCCACACATTCACACCACGTGTGTGTGTCTTTGAGTTCATATTTCCATGAAAACTTGCCAGTAGGCTTAGGTTTTCCACCTAGCAGAGCTGTATGAAATTGTTTGGCATTTACGTAATCCTTATGCCAATAAAGATTAACAGAGTCACAACTGTCCCTCATTCTAAAATATAGTTAGGCTTTTGGGAAGTCCTTGCCTTGTTCCTGGCATTTAACCCCTTCTTTGAGTGGTGCAAGAATTCTTGCCACTTAAAAAGATATTTTTATCATTTTATGCTATATGAGAAAATCTTTTTTGTTTGTTTGTTTTTTATAAAATTTATTTTAATTGGAGGCTAATTACAATATTTTGGTGGGTTTTGCCATACATTCACATGAATCAGCCATGGGTGTACATGTGTTCCCCATTCTGAACCCCCCTCCCACCTCCTTCCCCATCCCATCCCTCAGGATCATCCCAGTGTACCAGCCCTGAGCACCCTGTCTCATGCATCAAACCTGGACTGGTTCACATATAATATATATATTTCAATACTATTCTCTCAAATCATCCCACCCTCCCCTTCTCCCACAGAGTCTAAAAGTCTGTTCTTTACATCTGTGTCTCTATTGCTGTCTCGCATATAGGGTCATCGTTACCATCTTTCTAGATTCCATATATATGTGTTAATATACTGTATTGGTGTTTTTCTTTCTGACTTACTTCACTCTGTATAATAGGCTCCAGTTTCATCCAACTCATTAGAACTGATTCAAGTACATTCTTTTTAATAGCTGAGTAATACTCCATTGTGTATATGTTCCACAGCTTTCTTATCCATTCATCTGCTGATGGACATCTAGGTTGCTTCCATGTCCTGGCTATTGTAAACAGTACTGCGATGAACATTGGGGTACACATGTCTCTTAATTCTGGTTTCCTCGGTGTGTATGCCCAGCAGTGGGATTATTTCCAGTTTTTTAAGGAATCTCCACACTGTTCTCTATAGTGGCTGTACTAGTTTGCATTCCCACCAACAGTGTAAGAGGGTTCCCTTTTCTCCACACCCTCTCCAGCATTTATTGCTTGTAGACTTTTGGATCGCAGCCATTCTGACTGGTGTGAAATGGTACCTCATTGTGGTTTTGATTTCTCTGATAATGAGTGATGTTGACCATCTTTTCATATGTTTGTTAACCATCTGTATATCTTCTTTGGAGAAATGTCTGTTTAGTTCTTTGGCCCATTTTTTGATTGGGTCATTTATTTTTCTGGAATTGAGCTGCAGGAGTTGCTTGTATATTTTTGAGATTAATTCTTTGTCAGTTGCTTCATTTACTATTATTTTATCCCATTCTGAAGGCTGTCTTTTCACTTTGCTTATAGTTTCCTTCGTTGTGCAAAAGCTTTTAAGTTTAATTAGGTCCCATTTGTTTATTTTTGCTTTTATTTCCATTACTCTGGGAGGTGGGTCATAGAGGATCCTGCTATGATTTACATCCGAGAGTGTTTCGCCTATGTTTTCCTCTAGGAGTATTATAGTTTCTGGTCTTACATTTAGATCTTTAATCCATTTTGAGTTTATTTTTGTGTATGGTGTTAGAAAGTGTTCTAGTTTCATTCTTTTACAAGTGGTTGACAAGTTTTCCCAGCACCACTTGTTAAAGAGATTGTCTTTTCTCCATTGTATATTCTTGCCTCCTTTGTCAAAGATAAGATGTCCATAGGTGCATGGATTTATCTCTGGGCTTTCTATTTTGTTCCATTGATCTCTATTTCTGTCTTTGTGCCAGTACCATACTGTCTGGATGACTGTAGCTTTGTAGTATACTAGAAAATCTTGAAATGTATAGTATCTATGTTGTGATAAGTTCTTTTTTTTCTTTTTAAAAATTTTATTATTTAGTATATAAGAACAATTATCATGGTTTGCAAGATATTTATGTCATTAAGCAAGCCCTAACATTGTATCCTTTAATTCAATAGGTATACATTTCCCCCTTACTTTTCAACATCTTTAAAGTCTGTTTCCATTTTATAATAAATAGGACATCATAGCTAGGTTGGTAGCATTTTTTTTTTTCCTTTTAGTGATATGCAGGCTAGTTTTCATCACTGACTCAATGGACATGAGTTTGAGTAAACTCCAGCAGATAGTGAAGGACAGGGAAGTCTAAAGTCCTGCAGTTCCTGGGGTCACAAAGAGTCATACATGATTTAGCTACTGACAACAGCAGGCTAGTTTTGCTTCTTTTAAATATCTTAGAATTTTTGAAATATAATACTCATTTTTAAACATGAAAAATAATGAGTTACAGATTAAAGTCATTTCATAACTATGTCTCCTAGTTGTTGCTGTCTTTAGTTCATGTTATAAGCCTCAGACATCAAGACTCTTCAGGAAATTAGACAAACCCAACACAACCCTCATTTCCATTCCTCTATTTTCACAGCTGTGGCATTCTTCTCTGTTTATCTCAGCGCAGCACCTGCAGCCTTTTCTGTAGTCTCCTGGTGGTGTGTGAGCTCTTCAAGGGGTCCCTAGGCCAGCCATGGACCTCTGCCATGCTGCTTTCCTGAGCTCTCTGCGGTGGAGCCAACAGCATCTTTTTCATGTTTGATTAGTTCAAAAATTGGTTACCCCATGAAACTAACCCTCAGATTTAAACAAATATATCATTATACCCATGGCAATAACATAGTTTTGTTTCTGCATCTTCTATCAGAAAAATTCCCTTATTTTACACTGTTTTCCTTTCACATGCTGTCTAATGATCAGTCAGATCAATGACTTATCTGTGTACCATGACCTATAGCTTTTGATACATGTTTGTGTGTGTCATCTTGCTTAATTTTTACAACAAATATGTGTCTTAGGACATGGTGAGGATTCTCATAGTATAGATAAGAAAGCAGTGTTTGACTGAGCTCACATAACGGTGGATGGCAGTTTTCAGATTATAATTGATCTCCAAACCTCTAAATAAGTTATTTCTTCGTATCCACACTGTTCTTTAATATCCAGACTCTGAATGTCTAAACTCCTTCTCTTCTGTTATTTTTGAATTTCCATTTAATGATCTTGTAAAAAAATTTGAGCAAACAATAGCAGTTTGTCATGATTTCTAGCTGAATAACAAAAATCAGTAGAACTTATATCTGATATCCAGTACTTTTATTAATGATTAATGATTAATTCACATTGAAAGCTTAAATGATCCCATAAATCAGCTACTTGAAGGTGGGGAGGGATTTAGTAGTATTTATTTCTGACAGAAAATAAATTTTCAAGAGTATGCCTTATTCGAGCATTGATCTTACTCACCTCTAATCTTTTTTTCAACACCTCTTTTATTTCTAGTTATGTTTCGCCTCTATGACACAGATGGAAATGGCTTCCTGGACAGCTCGGTAATTTTTTTCTTCAAATTTTCTGTGAAAATTTAAGAGTAGTTTGCTCTGAAAAGTGCAATGAATAAATTTATAGCTATTACCACAGAAGACAAAATATAATTTCCATGCACTGATACAACATTTTTATCATCTGACTTTTTGAAAGCAAGTGATCAGAGGAAACTATTAGGATTATAGTTGTTGTATTAAATAAGTTTACTACAGAAAAGTGACTTTTTATACAAAGAAATATAAAAAAGACCCCAGCCCTATCTGAATAAAGTGTAAGAGAAAGATGAGGACAATGCTCTAAAAAGATATCTCTCTCTATATATATATCAATGAGATTTGACACTTAGGAAAATGTCAAGAATACAGGTAGAATTTAAAGGAATTATAAAGTCAATTCAGTCATTTTATTATTTTCCCACTTTTTAAAGAGGCTTCCCAGGTGGTGCAGTGGTAATGAATCCTCCTGCCAATGAAGGAGACACAGGTTTGATCCCTGGGTGGGGAGGATCCCCTGAGGAAAGCATGACAACCCACTCCAGTATTCTTGCCTGGAGAACCCCATGAACATAGGAGCCTGGCGGGCTACAGTCCCTGGGGTCGCAGAGAGTTAGACATGACAACACATAGCACCCACACACGTTTTAAAAGTACTCTTAGTCTCATGCTGTTGCTAAGTCACTTCAGTCGTGTCCGACTCTGTGCAACCCCATAGATGGCAACCCACCAGGCTCCCCCGTCCCTGGGATTCTCCAGGCAAGAACACTGGAGTGGGTTGCCATTTCCTTCTCCAATGCATGAAAGTGAAAAGTGAAAGTGAAGTCGCTCAGTCGTGTCTGACTCCTAGCGACCCCATGGACTGCAGCCCACCAGGCCCCTCCGTCCATGGGATTTTCCAGGCAGGAGAACTGGAGTGGGGTGCTTAGTCTATGTTGATAAAATAGGCCGTTATCTTTAAAACTGCTTTGGTAAACTTCCCTTTGAAAAACACCTTATCCCATTTTACAGTCTATCTATAGTTTTAGTTATAAAAAGAAATAGAAGAAAATATAATCTCACAGAAAGCAATAAATAAATGTTTATTTTATTCATAATATAGGCATATCATTCACAGCTTTCAGAGGAGTAGTTAGCTTCTTAGTTCTCAAATCAGAACCTTATAAATATATCTGTTTAACAGATGAATGTATATGTGTATTTCAGATATATTTTCTGTCTAACATTTTGTATATTATATCATGTCCTATTGTATGAAGAAAATATAAGAATATTACTAAAAGAATAAGTGTCAGATTATGGAAATTTTGAAGTACATAGGTACCTATAAAAACAAATGTTTCGATATACTGAATACTGATTAAAAAAAACATTTCTGACAACGAGTTTTTCTCATCATCTGATGTACTTCCCAATAGCAGAACTCAAACAGATTTTTACAAGCAGAGCAATGAAGTTGGACACACATTAATGTAACACTGAGTAGGATAATGGTACATTAGCTTCTCCACAGAGAGATAAAAATATACAATTGCTCATTTAGAAATCTGAATTGATGCTGTGATTGTGGGATTTCTTATGCTAGGGTATTTCTAATTTTTCAAACACTGTTATCTTTAGTGCTTAGTAGTGTTCAGTTTTCGACTTAGGAATATTAAGCTGCATGATACATTCGCTCATTTTCTGGGGGCATTTCATGGCTAGTCATTTAGATTTTTTTCTATATATGTCAATATGCTTATTGTAACACTTCTGACTATACTAATATAAATTTTCAAATCAGATTTGTTTTAATTTTTCTTTTTTAATAGTTCTATTACTTTATTTTTTAAAAAGTAATTTATTTAAATAATTTTCTTTTTAATTAAAGAATGTGTCTTTACTAGACTTTTAGCCATGGGTTGGCAACTAATTTGAAAATCCAGTCAAATGCTTTTTTTGGTCTCTGGACATTTTTTGGTTAACATATAGTAGATTACTAACAATATTTATAATTATATTCTGAATATTATACAACAAGCTGAGGATAAATGTTTGCTTATGATTGAATTAATCTTTTTTTGTAAATAAAGCTCTATGGTTTTTGGCCACACAATTTTCTGCCCCAGGAGATTTTCTTCACCACCAGGTTGGAACTGCAATTCCAATGTCATTTTCTTAGAAATTTAAAGACTTAGCTGTTCATATATTGGAAATACAGCAGAAGAAAATTAATACTTTGAGAAATGACCAGTATGTCTAATAATACTAGTTAATATTATTGATTACTTGTCTCAGATAAGATCAATGTGTTTTATATAATATATTTAATCTTTGTAGCAACTCTATGAACTAGGTACTATTAGCATATCCATTTTTCCTGAATCTTTGAGAGGTTAAATGACTTATCTGATATCACATGCCCATACAATAGCACACCCCAAATAGTTTCAATTTCTCAAAACATATCCAGAGACTTCAATGGTCCCAAATCATTGTTGTTTAGTCACTAAATCATGCCCACTTCTTTGGCAACCTTAAGGAGTGTAGCCCACCAGGCTCCTCTGAGCATGGGGTTTCCCAAGCAAGAATACTGGAGTGGGTTGTCATTCCCTTTTCCAGGGGATCTTCCTGACCCAGGAATGGAACCTGCGTCTCCTGCATCTCTTTCATTGGCAGGTGGATTCTTAACCACTGAGCCACCAGGGAAGCCCAATGAGCGGATTGTCAGAAGTAGGAAGGTGTATATATGCAAAGATAAAGTACCTGGAAGATTAGTTACACACACACACACACACACACACACACACAGAAGTCGCTTAGTCGTGTCCGACTCTTTGCGACCCCATGGATTCACACACATACATAAATTCTAGCCTCTAATTCCAAAGTAGTAGTGTTAATTGCTCAGTCATGTCTGATTCTTTGCCACCCCACTGACTGTAGCCTGCCAGGCTCCTCTGTCCATGGTTTCTCCAGGCAAGAATACTGGAATGGGTTGCCATTCTCTTCTCCACAGGATCTTCCCAACCCAGAGATCGAACCCTGGTCTCCTGTGTTGCAGGCAGATTCTTTACCATCTGAGCTACAGCAAAGTCCTGATACTACACTTGATCGTGGTCAAATGTGTTTGAATTTTTTTCTTATCTGTAATAAATAAACACATTTGTATTTGCATTGTTTCTGAGACAGCCTATGTTATAAAAATAATACTTTTATGATTAGAGTTCTATTTTTCAGTTTCTCAGAGGGATCCACAAATCCTTCTATCAAGAGAACCTCTTTAACCATATTTTCTTCTTCATTTTATATTAACCATATATATTAGATTAGAGATTTGAGTAGAGGAGATCAGCCCTGGGATTTCTTTGGAAGGAATGATACTAAAGCTGAAACTCCAGTACTTTGGCCACCTCATGTGAAGAGTTGACTCATTGGAAAAGACTCTGATGCCGGGAGGGATTGGGGGCAGGAGGAGAAGGGGACGACAGAGGATGAGATGGCTGGATGGCATCTCTGACTCGATGGATGTGAGTCTTAGTGAACTCTGGGAGTTGGTGATGGACAGGGAGGCCTGGCGTGCTGCAATTCATGGGGTCACAAAGAGTCGGACACGACTGAGTGACTGATCTGATCTAATCTGATCTGATATTTTATTAATATGCTTTTCAGCTTTCTTCTTTTATACTTCTTATACTTTATCATACTATAAAACACTACTTCTAATTATATCATTTACTGACTTAAAATTATTAACATTCACAAAGTACATTTAGTCTGTTCTAAAGATACAGAAGAATTAAAACATTAAATAAATCAGTATGAAAATATATGTTAAGTTATTTAGCCAAGGCATCTATATTAACCAGCAGTTCTTTACAAAGTTGTCATTGAGCAGAATGTGAAAATTCAAACTAAAATTCTGTCTCCTCATAAAATAAATTCTACATGCCTTAGCCTCCAAACCTTGACCTGAACACACCTCTAGCAGAGCAAATTATACCAATAAATGGCTAAAATAGTCAATATACATTCTCATTATATCAGAATAAAAATAAACCTCAGAGTTACCCTCAAACGCTTCCTCCCACCCTTCCACACCTGTTCTCCAGCTGTGGAGTAAGAATACTTGGAGGGAATTTGGAACAGAGGGGACAAGGGTGTACCTGTGGCTGATTCTTATCGAAGTTTGATAGAAAACAACAAAATTCTGTAAAGCAATTAACCTTCAATTAAAGAACAAATTAAAAAAAATGATAAGCTTGTGAAATTATGCATGCTTCTACTTTCATCAGATACTGCTTTCCAAACAAAACTTTTCCTAAAAATCTTCTGCTGGAAGGAAATCTTTCTTTGTATAATTGTGCCCTCTCCTGGTGAAGCTTTCTAGACAACATCCAGAAGGAGTAGTTAGTATAGTCGACTTCACAGTTGGCACAGTAGTAAAGAATCCTGCTGCCCATGCAGGAGACACAGGAGATGCTGGTTAGATTCCTGGGTCGGGAAGACACCCTCGAGGAGGAAATGGCAGCCCATTCTAGTATTCTTGCCTGGGAAATCCCATGGACAGAGGAGCCTGGAGGTCTGTAGTTCATGGGGTCTCAAAGAGTTGGACATGACTGAGCATGCATGCATATGTTTACTTTTTATATAAAAGTAATCATTGCACTCTTTTAGTGTTTGAGCTACATGTTGAACAAATCAATTCCTGTAAGTCAAAGTTGAAGAACTTACTAAGACCTTGTATTCATTCTGTCTCTCTCCCTCTCCTCTCCTCCTTCAGGAACTAGAAAATATCATCAGTCAGATGATGCACGTGGCCGAGTACCTCGAATGGGATGTCACTGAACTGAATCCAGTAGGTATAGGGATGATTTAACTCTTGGCTACTTTCTAGAAGGCACTTGGCTCTTTCACCTTTTTTGCCATCCTAGTATGTAACTGGGATTTGATTTTATCTTTTCATAACTCTTAAGTTACTATTTATAATCAATAGTCAAAGTGGATTCTGAGTATAAAATAATGTATGTGGTTTTCTGAAGTTCTTAGCAGTGATATCTTGCTTTTCTTTCTCATGGAGATTAATTTGAATGATGGTCTTAAATAAGTGTAAGTAAACACGCTGTTGATGACACTACCAAGGTCATATTGTGCCATGAAGAGTCAAATAGATACGTATTTTAGGATCTCCATGTTTTCCCTTATTTGGGAATAGCTGGAGTAGTCATTCTGAAAGAGGAAGAAGGTGATTATGAAGATGATAATGATGGTTGTCTGTGCACAGGGCACTGTTATCTTTCCTTCTGTGTTATTTAAGGCTTGCAACCCTAAGAGGTAGATACTACTGTTTACTCATTTTACACATGAGGAAATGGAGACCCCAAAGGTTTGTTTTAATTTATTTTATTGAAGTGTAGTTGATTTACAATGTTACAGTAGTTGCATTCTACTGTACAGCAAAATGATTCAGTTATACTTATATACACATTCTTTTCCATTATGGTTTATCACAGGATTGAGTATAGTCCCTATGCTATCCAGTAAGACCTTGTAGTTTATCTATCCTGTGTATAATAGTTTGCATTCGGTAACCCCAAACTCCCAGTCCATCCTTCCCATCCACCTCCTTCCTACAAGCACAAGTCTGTTCCCTATGGCTGTGAGTCTGTTTCTGTTTTATTGGTAAGTACATTTGCATTATATTCTAGATTCTACATGTAAGTGGCATCATATGGTATTTGTCTTTGTCTGGCTTACCTTGCTTTAAATGATAATATTTAGGTCCATCCTTGTTGCTGCAAATGACATTATTTCATTTTTTATGGCTGAGTAATAATCCATTGTGTCTATATAACAGGTCTTATTTATCCACTTTTCCATCGATGGACATTTAGGTTGCTTCCATGTCTTGGGTGTTGTAAAAAGTGCTGCAATAAATATTGGGGTGTATGTATCTTTTTGAATCATAGTTTCCTCCAGATACATGCTCAGGATTGCAGGGAGACTCCAAAATGTTAGTGAAAGTGAAGTCGCTCAGTCGTGTCCAACTCTTTGGAGACCACATGGCCTGTAGCCTACCAGGCTTCTCGGTCCATGGGATTTTCCAGGCAAGAATACTGGAGTGGGTTACCCTTTCCTTCTCCAGGAGATCTTCCTGACCCAGGGATTGAACCCAGGTCTCCCGCATTGTAGGCAGACACTTTACTGTTTGAGCCACGGTATTAGTGACTTGCCCCCAAACTCTCTAGCTAATTAAAGATCGAGCTAGGAAACATTAATCACATTGTTTAAAGAAACAGTATCGAACGGTGCCTATAAGAGAATAAAAACCTCTTGTTTTCCATAGATTTATATCCAAGTTACCAATATTATTCAAATGTGTATTAAAACATAAGTGGTTTGAAATTTTTACTTCAGTCACAGGTAATATTTGGGGGAGAGTTAATGAATGTTATTGATTTTAGTTTCTCTTTGAAACCAACTCAATGTAGCAAATTGTACATTAGTTAAGTAAATACAAATCAATTTAATTTAAATGTTTTACATTTTATATGAATACAAAGAGCCCATTTAACCACATAAATTCCCATTTATGCAGTCAGCTCCATGGTAATGGCATGATAATGTGATAGGAGAGCTCAAATCACATTTTCCTTGCATTGCAAACTAATGCAGTTAAAGTGCAACCAAATCAGTGCAATGCTGTGTACGGGGCCAGCACCATTCTTACTGGGATCAGGGTTTTCCAGGTTTCAACTCAGCTGGTTTTTCTTTTTCCTTTTTGAATGTGGAAATGCATATGCTGTACACATAATGAGTGGCAGATATCATTAACAAAATTTCAGTTTGCATTTGGAATAATAAAGTAGATGGTAACATATTTAATTAGAAGAATATCTCTTGATTCACTGTAATACTGTTTTCACTGAAATCAAAGGACTTCTTGTGAGTTCTGCTGCCTTTGTTGGTTGTGTTTATGTAAAACAGCTTTCTCTACCGTACTTAATACCTGTGAATATAATTTATCTATTAATCAAGCCTCTTGTGCTCAATGGAGTAATAAAGGGAAGAGGACCATTTTTTTAGTCAGCTTTCTAAGCAGACGGAAGCACCGCTACGTCACAACAAAAGTATTTGGTGGTGGTGGGGTTTGAGAAAATGGGGATCTGGATGCTCTGTGGAAGGGATAGTGGTGGCTGGGTAGTCTAATTAGAACAAATACATACTGGAAAATGCGATTAATAAGCTAAATAGCAGTATTAGTCATTTGTGGCATATACTAATAAGTCTGTCCTTTCTGTGGGCAGTATAGTGTCAAGATAAAAGCCTTGCCTGTGTCTGTAGCTGCTGTCATAATACCTGCCTCATCCTGCCTGATGATTCAGCAGCTCTCCCCGTTTCAAGCATGTGTGTACTTTTATATACATTGTTTGACTCTTAAGTTGGCATGATAAATAACGAGAAGGATACATTTGATGTTGATGGCAGTTAGTAGGGGAGATGAGATGTCCTTGAACAGAGTTCTTAAAAACTAATCCAGGCTCTCCCATTAGATTTACTAAGCACGAAATGAATGGATCAGTTCTCTGAAACAAATGCTCTGTGTTTTAGTTCTCGTCCTGTTTGTTCATTTCTGCTGGTTCATGAGAGTGCCTTCAAGAGGCAGGGCCTTTTAATCAGACCTTATGCCCAATTTTAAATGAATTCCCTTGTCCTTCATTTTGAGAGTAATGAAACTATTACAGCATCATTTTTTCCCAACAAGACTCTTTCCAGTACCTATAGATACATTTGTTTCTAGGAAGGAAAATTATCTGATTTTAAAATACTTCTTGAGGAAAAACACCAATCAACCAGGTTCAGCGATGTTGAGGCAAATGATCCTTCTATCAACAAACATATCAAGTATTCCATTCATTACACCTTTTCAAATTTTTCTTCTAATGTGCTCTGTGTTTCTTTCTTGTTTTTTTTTTTTTTTGAATGGATTAAAACTTCCATATTAGATAAAGTGGGGAGTTACTTCCTTCCCTGCATTCTTCCACATTTTCCTCTTTGGTGCCATTAGATAGGAGGTACTACGCCTTTCCAGCAGCCGAGGGTAATATAATGTCTGCTAATGTAACATGGGGCTTCCCAGGTGGCACTAGGGTGAAGACTCTGCCTGCCAGCACAGGAGACACAAGAGACGTAGGTTTGATCCCTTGGTCGGGAAGATTCCCTGGAGAAACACAGGGAAACACGCTCTAGTATTCTTACCTGGAGAATCTCATGGGCAGAAGAGCCTGGTAGGCTACAGTCCATGGGGCCACAAAGTTGGACATGACTGACCCACTGAACATACAATATAACACTAACAACAGCTATATTAAACTTACTGTGTATGCTAGATACTCTTCAAGGATACTTAGACTGTATTAGCACATCTAACTCTCACACCAACCCTTGGAGTTAACAACACATATTAGCACTATGCAGCCAAGAGGTAAATGTATTCCACATACTGTGGAGAACACTTTGGGATACTGTATGCAAGTCATCTTTAGAAAAGAAATCTAATCCAAATGGTCTGATTGTTTAACTTCTTGGCTCTATTAAGTTCTGATAGGCAATTAAAAGCGACTTAATTCCCCTGCCCCATACCACTTAGCAAAGAATTATTTCAGCTCTTTGCCATGAAGTTAATTTGTTCAGTCATTATCTGGCATATATTTGAATAAAAAAAATAATCTAGAGACAGCAATTAAAGATCACTTTCATCCATAAATTAAAAGTACCTTTTTGTTTAAGCTCTGCCATTCAGTGAGAAAATATTAAAAAGTGAAGCAATTATGTCTAAAAGTTGATCAGTATAAGTAGTCATGTTCTAGAAATCATAGCAAAACTACTATTATTCTCAATGACAGGATTAACATTGTACCAAGTTATCTAGATAGTTACCTCAACTTCCCAGTTAGCTGCTGGTATGTGTGTGCGTGTGTGTGTGTGTGTGTGCGTGTGTACCTGTGCACATGTGGGTATGCATACTGAGTCATGTCCAACTCTTTGCAACCCCCTGGACTTTTAACCTGCCAGGCTTCTCTGTACCTGGAATTTTCCAGGCAAGAATACTGGAGTGGGTTGCCATTTCCTTCTCCAGGGGATCTTCCCAACCCAGGATTGAACCTGTGTCTCCTGCATTGGCAGGTGGGTTCTTTACCAGTAGCACCACCTGGGAAGCAGTTCGCTGCTAGTCACAGTTTATTGGGCTTCCCTGGTGGCTCAGATGGTAAAGAATCTGCCTGCAAGGCAGGAGATCCGGGTTTGATGGCTACCCACGCCAGTATTGTTTCCTGGAGAATCCCATGGACAGGGGAGCCTGGAGAGCTATATAGTCCATAGGGTTGCAAAGCAACTTACACACGCACTCCTGAAGCAACTTACACACACACACACACACACACACACACACACACACAGAGTTTATTATAATCAATTCATTGTAATACTTGGTTATATCACATTAAACTTATTTTATTGATTCATTTTCAAATTTTTCCTCATCTTCTCTATTCCAGATCCTCCATGAAATGATGGAAGAAATTGACTATGATCATGATGGAACAGTCTCTCTGGAGGAATGGATTCAAGGAGGCATGACAACAATTCCACTCCTTGTGCTCCTGGGCTTAGAAAATGTAAGTATTTACATAGATGCGGTAACATGGTGGTAAGTCAGTGGAGGTCTCTTTTATACATTTTGATTATAAATTCATCTATTTTCTACAGTTAAGTATTTATTGAGTGCCTGATCCTTCTAATATGTATGACACTGTGCAATTTAACAGTAGCTCCTTGTATAATAATACTTGCCATGAATATATTAGTTCATTTTAGGTATTACCTTATTATTTAATACATGATTGCTCTCTTTTCCCCGCTATTTAAAGTGCAATCTAGTTTAAAAATTATTGATCTCTTTTTATCTAATGGAAGAAACACCCCAGCATGACTGCATGCTGTGGTTCTTATCACACTCCATCCATTTCTATACTTCTTCTCCTCATGAAGATGATCTAGTTTATTGGTAAGCAAACCCGTAAGTGGAGGAGCCAATTATAATTGAGGTGGTTGACTCTATATATACATAAGTGTATGCATATTTTGGACTTGGCTTCCCTGTTGGCTCAGACGTTAAAGAATCTGCCTCCAATGCAGTAGACCCGGGTTTGATCCCCATATCGGGAAGATTCTCTATTGAAGGAAATGGCAATCCACTCCATTATTCTTGTCTGGAGAATCCCATGGAGAGAGGAGCCTGGTAGGCTACAGTCCGTGGGGTCACAAAGAGTCGGACACAACTGAGTGTCTAACACTCCACAGCACTCCATATATATTGTCGTTCAGTTGCTCAGTCGTGTCCGACTCTTTGCGACCCCATGGACTGCAGCACACCAGGCTCCCCTGTCCTCCACTATCTCCCAGAGTTTGCTCAAATTCAAGTCCATTGATGCAGTGATGCCATCTAGCCATCTGATTCTCTGTCACCTTCTTCTCCTCCTGTCCTCAATTTTTCCTAGCATCAGGGTGTTTTCCAATGAGTTGGCTTTTTGCCTCAGGTGGCCAAAGTATTGGAGCTTCAACTTCAGCATCAGTCCTTCCAGTGAATATTTAGGGTTGGTTTCCTTTAGGATTGACTGGTTTGATCTCCTTGCTATCCAAGGGACTCTTGGAGGCTTCTCCAGCAGCACAATTAGAAAGCATCAATTCTTCAACGCTTAGCCTTCTTTATGTTCCAATTCTCACATCTGTACATGACTACTGGAAAAACAATAGCTCTGACTATATGGACCTTTGTTGGCAAAGTGCTGTGTCTGCATTTTAATACGCTGTCTAGGTTTGTCATAGCTTTTCTTCCAAGGAGCAAGCATCTTTTTGTTTTCCTTACATAGCGGTGGTCTGTCACAGTTTTTCCTTCTAGTCCTGTCAATGTTTTCTCATATCACTGCCTCCAGTGGTAATTAAAACTGGTGGTTTGGGGAATAACATACCAACCTCAGATTGGACTGTGATATGATAGTGACTTTGAATCTAGAGCTTACTACCCCAGTTTGGTTGAATTTCGGTAATAGTTAATTTAAAAATTCAACACTGGATTTTTACACTTAGCTTTAATAAACAAGAATTAACTACCACATTCAGATAGTATACTGTATAATTAGATTCAAAGAGCGTTACTTATGGAAAGCAGCATGGCACATGGAATAGTTAAAGTTTTGAGATGCAAGATCATTGTGTTCATTGCTTCTCTGCTTTTTCAAGTATTTGTTTACTGGCTGCCCTGGATCTGTGTTGCTGTGTGTGGACGTTCTCTAGCTGCAGAGAGGGCTACTCTCTAGTTGCGGTGCGTGGGCTTCTCACTGCAGTGGTTTCTCTTGTTGCAGCTTGCATGCTCTAGAGCACAGCTTCTGTAGTTGTGGCAGCTGAGCTTAGTTGCCCTGCAGCATTGGGGACTTCCTGGACCAGGAATTGAATGGTACCCCCTGCATTGCAAGACAGATTGTTATCCACTGAACCACCAGGGAAGCCCCTGTTACACTTCTTGTTACCAGCAATAACATTTTTTCAAATTCAAGACTATGCTATAGTTAACTCAAGATACCCGATTTTTAAGTCAGTTCCCAAGAGCTCTTGCAGTCTGTGTGAAATATGTGATAGTGTGTAAAAATATGTTGCACATTTTTACATATTATTTTGGGAATACATAAATGGGCTTTGGGATGGTGGAATTCATCTGTTTCATCTGGATCTTCAAATTCTTTTACATTCAGGTTAATCTTATGGGGCCCATTGGATTTTAGCAATGGTCAGAGGAGGGAAAAGTAGAATTACTAATAGATGATAAATAGGAAATTAATCTTAAGGTAAAAAATTTATTAAATCAAAGATAATATCAGCCTTATTAATAGATACATAGTTCCACATTTTGAGAATTAATGAAGCAATACTTCTTGTGTCTGATGTTCTTATACTATACATAACCTAGTATCTTCTTGTAATAACTTACTATGTATCTCTGCATCAAAAATATTTGTTTCATTTTTTAATATACCTTTGACAAAGGCATATGTAAGTCAGAATATTGGGTGAAAACAGAAAATAAACTGACAAAATCTTAACTTCAGAAGGTTTGGTGTATGTTCTGTACTGAAAAATAGTTGGTATGACTATTCAAGATGTTCCAATGATAGTGGTTCCTGAGAATGGAATTTTATATTTTTAAAACTAATTTTTTTAAACATTTATGGAAATTCTAGTATGAGAGAAGATTTAGGAATGAGCAAGTAAATTATTTGATAATAGCAGGTTTGACAGGAAACTGGGGAATTGGAAACATCTATATTTTTAATATCCCAGAAAAAAATTTGAAATAATATTTTTCTTTGGAAGACATTGCTTACAAATTTTTTTACAGCTTTACTAATAAGTACAGATATTTGTGAAATTATGAACATTGCCTGGGTAAATATAGTCCACAAACCTGTATGCCTGTTACTTAAAAATACTTTAAACAAATATGGTATACCCCAGATACTAGAGGGCTTCCCTGGTGCCTTAGAGGGTAAAGAGTCTACCGCAATGAGGGAGACCCAGGTTCGATACCTGGGTCGGGAAGATCCCCTGGAGAAGGAAATGGCAACGCACTCCAGTACTCTTGCCCGGAAAATCCCATGGACGGAGGAGCCTGGTAGGCTACAGTCCACGGGGTCGCAGAGTCGGACATGACTGAGCGACTTCTCTTTCCTTTCTTTCCAGTTTCTAGCAGCAACTTCTTTAATTCAGCGGAATGAAAGTTCTTTGCCATTAATTTCCATCATGCTAATGTTACATAATTTACTTTATATTGATATTCTTAGATTTATAGTGTATGTGTTTCGTTAAAAGATTTTTTTGGGGGGATGCTTCAGTTCATTTCAGTTCAGTTCAGTCACTCAGTCGTGTCCGACTCTGGGACCCCATGAATTGCAGCACGCCAGGCCTCCCTGTCCATCACCAACTCCCGGAGTTCGCTCAGACTCAGGTCCATCGAGTCAGTGATGCCATCCAGCCATCTCATCCTCTGTCGTCCCCTTCTCCTCCTGCCCCCAATCCCTCCCAGCATCAGAGTCTTTTCCAATGCTGCTGCTGCTGCTAAGTCGCTTCAGTCGTGTCCGACTCTGTGAGACCCCATAGACGGCAGCCCACCAGGCTCCCCCGTCCCTGGGATTCTCCAGGCAAGAACACTGGAGTGGGTTGCCATTTCCTTCTCCAATGCATGAAAGCGAAAGGTGAAAAGTGAAGTCGCTCAGTCTTGTCTGACTCTTAGCGACCCCATGGACTGCAGCCTACCAGGCCCCTCCGTCCATGGGATTTTCCGGGCAAGAGTACTGGAGTGGGGTGCCATTGCTTTCTCCGTCTTTTCCAATGAGGGGGTGCTTAATGGGAGAAATTCGGGGTTCAAAGAAACCTGAGCTGCGTTCCCAGTGATGGCCACTAGATGGCAGGGCTACATTGTTTAACATTTGTAGATGGCCTATGAGATTGGATGTTTTCCCTTTGAAGAACAATTCTGAGAGTGTTTTCTTCACTTCTTAAAAAAAAAAAAGCTGATAATGTTTTTAATATTTCTTTTGTAAAATAGGTAAGCTATTAATTATATTCACAAATCAGAGCATCTATTTGTTAAAAAGAGCTTTTTAATTCCCAGACATGTTAAGTGTTTTACAAACAAGGAATAAATAACATAGTGACAACTGAGTGATGAGGGCCTTTTCTTTTTAGTAAATGAGATTTATTTCCTTTTCTGTAGGCATTTAATATGCTATATTATTACCTGTAGAGAATTTAATTCATGGAGCCATTTCCCCCATACCCTACCCGCTACTTTTACTTTTCAGATTAGAAATCTAGAAGTTTTAGGTTGAATTCAGCCACTTAATATGAGGCCTGTCTTATTATGTTGTCCTATATACTCTTGTCTATTGTCTATTATGAGCTCAGGTAGTAGATGCTAATTGACAGTGCCTGTTAAATACCACGGTGTATTTGAAAATGGCCGTGGCGTACGTCCCCAATTACACAGATAGAAAATTGTCCTGGGAGAGCAGTCCTCACTTGTAATGTTAGGCAGAGCAGCTGTGATTTTACTGGAGTTCAGTTTTCTCCACCAACAGGATCTTTAAAACTACACTGTTTTACATTATACCTATTTTGGTGCCAAAAGCAGGATCGTAGTTTATCAAAACCTTGTTCTTTATCAAATGCTAGAGGGTAAGAGTCATTTTCTTTCCCTTAGAAGGAGTCCTTCAAACTTCATGAGACCCAGTATAAAATGATATAGTCTGTCATTTGGGGGGGGGGTGCATTTGATAACATTAAAAAATTTATGTATGACACTGAGTCATTCTTCCTTCAGCATTCATCTCAATTAAGAATATGTTTTTTTTTAATCTTACCTTGAATGGATAAAATTTATTAAAATAACTGTGTCTAGCAATAAACTCTGAATGATGACAAACTTTGCCTATTAAAGGACAGATAGCAAATAGTTTAAAGTTTGTGGGTCATAAAGTCTCTGTTGCAACTGCCAGACTCTGCCACTGAGGTGCAAAAGCAACCACAGACAGCACCTAACTGAGAGATCAGGGCTGTGTTCTAATAAAACTTTATTTACAAAAATAGCTTGTTGGCTATGTTTGACCCAAGGGCCATAGTTTGCTGACCCCTGATTTATTCTATTGTTATTATGCCATATCACAAATTACATATTATATATTCTGTCATAAAATACAATGAGTTTTAACTGGTTTTAAATCATTTTGGAAAGAAAAGTCTGATTTAAAAAAAAATAGATCAATTAGATCATTCCAGTAAGGACCCATGAAGAGATGATAGAATGGCAGTTAACATTATCAAATTGGCCTTCACCCTGACTTGGTTTGGAGAAGAAAATAGCAACCCACCTCCAGTATTCTTGCCTGGGAAATCCTGTGGACAGAGGAGCCTGGTGGGCTACAGTTCATGGGGTCACAAAGAGTTGGACATGACTTGGCGATTAAACAACAACAATAACCGGCTTGGTTATGAACAGACCAGGTGATTTTGTTGCTAGACAGTCATCTTCTCTGGACGTGTTCAAAGAAGTTAGTCAGGAATATCCCTTTCCTTTTCTAATATTCTTTCAGTTCAAACGTTTGTTGTACTAGATGAACAAGATAATTAATGATGCCGTGAGCGTGTCCTAAGTTGCTCAGTCGTGTCTGACTCTCTGCGAACCTTTGTACTGTAGCCCGCCAGGCTCCTCTGTTCATGGGATTCTCCAGGCAAGAATACTGGAGTGGGTTGCCGTTTCCTTCTCTAGAGGATCTTCCCAACCCAGGGATTGATTCCACGTCTCTTATGTCTCTTGCATTGGCAGGCAGGTTCTTTACCACTCGTGCCGCCTGGGAAGCCCCAATTAATGATGTTCCAATTCCTGAAATCTTTGATCTGGGATCATTGTTAGATTTTTCAAAGAAAGTTTCTAAATTCACACTATCATAAAAACTGGAATACAGATTTAAATAGAAGCCTGGCTTAAAATAAGGATACCTTAAATTCTTAGTCTTGGATTGTTGGTGCCAAATCTGGCCTGTGTGATTTTTGAATGGTTATTTATTTTGACTTCTTTATTTTTGTTCAGAGTCCTGGTTTTTAAACCCTATAGGCAGTTTACAGTTTAAGCTTTGCCATTGTTTTTAATGTTTTGGTATATGTATTTTTGTGCCTGATTCAATAAAGTAAAAGGATTGTTTGGTTTGATTTCTGATGAAAATTGTCCCCTGGTGAATATGAATGGAGAGCAGAAGATGATGTATTCTAAGCTGTATTTGGAAAAGTAATGTTTCACACTCTATTTTTTTAATTTGGTTGCAATGTTGCTCTGCTGTTTATACATTGCTCAATCAGGAAAGGAGTTATGAAGCTGGATAAATGCAACCATTCTTGAGATTCCACATCAGGTCATTCAAGGAAAATAACCATGTGATGTTACAGTCTGTTGAATTGGCATTTGAACCATAAGATTATCAGGGTCTGAGCCTGATTTCAGAAAGTGCGATCTGGAGAAGAATAGTTGGTTGTAGCTCTGCTCAGAATTTTAAAACTTCTCTCTACATTTTCTTTTTGTCTAAAAGGGCAGTTTCTTTTGTATTGTTATATTTTTTTGAGACCTTGAACAGAAAAGTAAGATAATTTAATGGTGCTTATTGTTGATTGAGTTGGAATCCATTTGCAACCTTAGCTCTCTATGTGTTGTAATTGAAGGCAGTTGAAATGAGCTTAGCAGGGGAATGGGAGCATTCTGGCTTTGACATCAGTGAAATTTCTCCATGACATTTTTAGAAAAGGTGTGTGTGTGTGTGTGTGTTAGTTGCTTAGTTGTGTCTGACTCTTTGCAACCCCATAGACTGTAGCCCACCAGGCCCCTCCACCCATGGGATTCTCCAGGCAAGAACACTGGAGTGGGTTGCCGTTTCCTTCTCTATCTTTAGAACATAATGATATTTATAACATTCCTAGTTCACTTGAGCACTGTGTACAATCCTGGAGGTATTTAAGGGGAAAAAGCTAAAACTTTACAAATCACTAGATTAAGAAATAGTTTTCAATATTTTCCAAAGAGCATTCTTCTCTTTGAAACTTCCTTTTGACTTAAAAGGTCAAAAGGAATTAAAAGGTGAGGAGGACCCTGATGCTGCTCTGAATTTTCCTGGATTTCATTAAACATTTCTCTGACGTCAGCACAGAACTGAACTACTTCATTATAAAATACAGTGTTTACTAAATATCAGGAATACATTTTTATTAAGAGTAATGTCTAATGATGGAAAAAAAATAGAAGAACACAATTTTTATGAAATAAGCCATTTTAAATCTACAAACATCCTTCTCAAATCTTTTAACTGAAATGCTGGGATGTTACACAACTCAACCCAATGATGGTAATAATATTTGCTGTTTATGTAACACCAATCTTCTGAGGAGCTAAATTGACTTCACAGGTATTGTATAATGAAACCTCACAGCACGGTCTGGGTGAGGAAAGCGGTTACTGTCATTTTATTAGAGAGGAAAATAAAGGTGAAATGGCTTATCCACATTTTCATCAGAGGCCAGGAATCAAGTCTTCCAGATTAGCTCTTCATTGCTTTTTTAGAAAAATGAATTCCTTTCTATGACAATAAATATTTATTTGCAATAGAAGTACTAATAGGCATATGCTGTCCCTGCTGATGGAATATAGTAAGGGGCCCATCCTCCCCCGCCCCCACCAAGTTTACCATCTAAATAAGACAAACAAGACAAGACATGAAAATACAGAGTGTTGGAGTGTAATTTGCACTGCTGAGAAGTAGTTGGCTCCTGGTTTCAATTTCTTCTCTTGAAGTCACATACATATTTCATCCTTTGCATAGTTTGGCAATGTATCCGGCTAAGAGCTATAAAGCTATTTAATTTGTTTTTGGTAAAGCGTTTTATGTCTGGATAATGGATTTGTACATCAGTGGCAGCCTGTAACATGGCTAAGTGTTCTGATTGACAGAACACCCACGTTCAGACTTGTTTATTTTTTGATAAGGAAAATGCCAGCTAACTTAGTCCATATGTGTTCTTCCACGGGAGGAGGCTTATTCACATGGAATGGACACTCATTTAAAAATAAAATGACAGGGATTATAAGAACAGTCATACATATGAGAACTAAATTTTCCTTTCTCTTTTTCACTTAAAAATGTTTTTTAAGCATTGATCCTATTAATATTTAATGCTAAATTTATCAATATATTAAAAAAATTCACCTCTTAATCTTTTAGTATCAGGCTACCTGATTCTTATTTGAAAGAATAGAAAAATTTTAAATATAGACAGTTTATTATAAACTATAGCAGAATTAAGCAAATATATAAAGCTTTCCCACCTGGCCTTCCCAGGTGACTGGGTAAAGAATCCTCCTGCCAATGAAGAAGATACAAGAGTAACAGGTTTGATCCCCAGGTTGGGAAGATCCCCTGGAGAAGGAAATGGCAACCCACTCCAGTATTCTTACCGGGGAAATGCCAAGGAAAGGAGCCTGGCAGGCTACATGGGGGTCACAAGGAATCCGACACAACTAAGCACATGCTTGCTTAAAGCATTCCATTCATATAACAAAGATACTAGAAATCTTATGACTCAAGCAAACCAGAATTGGATTCAGAAATTACTATAAAAGCTATTTCTTAAGTTTTGGGGAAAACAATGAAACCCCATTGTCTTTAGATGTCCTCTCCATGACACCTTCTGCAGAAGTGCTTTTGTGGAGAGCTTGTGAGTCTTTTGTTGGGAAGATGAAGCTGAGTATTATCAAGAACTGTGAAGGTTCTAAGAGTTACCTACTTGTATGTGAACAAATGAACTTGCCACAGTTCTGTGGATGCTGGCAGAGGACATGAGTGTCTGGGTCAGAAATCAAGATTGCTCTCTCACCGCAAAGAAGCAGTAAGAGTCTCAGAGCTGATCTAGCTCTCCAGGCCTGCAAAGTCTCTTGGGGTGATGCAGAGGCCCAAGTAACAACATCAAAGCCGAGAACTCTCTGGCTTGGGGTAACTAAAGTGAAATGAAAAGTGTTAGTCACTCAGTCATGTTTGACTCGGCAACCCCATGAACAGAGCCCACCAGATTCCTCTGACCATGGGATTCTCCAGGCAAGAGTACTGGAGTGAATAGCCATTTCGTTCTCCAAGGGATCTTCCTCACCCATGGATCAAACCAAGGTCTCCCGTGTTGCAGGCAGATTCTTTATGGTCTGAGCCACCGGGGCTGAGCCATATTATCATATGCAGTAAACAAGCTTCCTTAACCTTTGCCTATAAAAGACAGATTATTTTCATTATATCAGACTGTAAGTAAACCTGCCCTCTGCTCTGGAGGGAGATATGTCTCTACAATGCAAGGCTGTACATTGTTGAAAGAGGACAGTTCTTCTGCTTAGAAAATGTGCAGATGATCAAGAGACCCATGGAGAACTATCTCCCAGGAAGCATTTTCATTAATGTTTCATATTATGATGCAAATTTGACATTTCTGGTTCTAATGTAAGAATTAGTTACTATGAATTTAATTGGGTGCTTCAAATCTGGTGGTTTATGTCTTGACTAGGAATAGGAAAAAGTGGTTAGGAAGCATTACTATTAATATTGTATTATTTAGAGAAACAAGATGATCGGGATATGTTTATATTATCTCACTCCCACAGAATTTGTATTAGTGACTCAGCGCATAATAGGTGCTCAAAAAATTATTAGGTCTGTGTGTTCCAAGAAATATGGCAACTTGATTGACCTGAAGAACCAAGACCTGCAGTGGTTTCTATAGAATCCCAATAAATGATGTCTAAAATTGATCTGAGTTGGATACAATTTGGTGAATGATGTACAAGGAGTACATGTTAATACAGAAAATGATGGTGAAAAAAGTGATAAATATATAGTAACTTCCTTTAATATCTTGACCTCCTTGTAAGGAATTCAAGAGATTTGTAAGCATCCTATTATTTTGTTTTTCTTCAGGGTTGGACGATGCAGATGTAATTAGGTATCTGATAGAGGATAGCTATTATGATATTATATAGAATTTTAGAAGAATAAATGATAATTACAGTTTTGCCAAGATTTTGGATTAATTAAACTCAGGATTTTATTGTCGTAAAAAATGATAGAGATTGTTACAAATAAAGACAATAACAGTGTTAATATTTTGCCATTTTTTCCATGAAATTAAATTCATTCATATTTTTTATTTTCTTATAATCATTCATGTTTTGCAAAAGAGAAGTAAAGAAAAAATTAATTAGAGCCTTACAAATACTTATTTTTTAAAATTTAACTATTGGAGACATACAAAAATATATGAATGTAAATTATAACATGTAAGGAATCCCCCAACTGAAGCCTTAGAATACCATCAGTAACTTACTTTTAAGTCTTATGTTTTCATCCCATCCTACCCGTCTGCTTCCTTATAAGAAAGACCTGATCACCCTCATGAAATTTGTATATTCCTACTATTAAGCAAGGCTTTGGAGCTACCCTGGTAGCTCAGTCAGTAAAGAATCTGCCTGCAGTGCAGGAGACCCAGGTTTGATCCTTTGGTCTGGAAGGTCAAATGTTAATACATTCTGTCTAGACTTTCACCTCTCAGAATCTTCCACTCAAGAATATTTTTGTCTTTCTTTATTCACGTATTTGTTTATGGAATTGTCCTAAAAATAAGATATCCAGGTGAGGCAGACATGCCTCTGTTCTCAGCAGTGCTCAGTTGGGCTGACCGTGACGCTGGTTCGGGACCTCCTGTTGAACTGTTGACATTAGGTGAGAATCTGTGGGTTGCTGTAGCATCTGAGAGTTGTTAGCAGGATCTCATTCCACTAGAGCACATGTGTTTTTCTAGACTCTGTGGCGATCTTGCAGAAAGTCAGGGATGAAATAACAGATTGTCTTCAAATGCTGCCGTCCAGCTCAGAATTTTATTGGCATTTTCTTATTCCACTGTTTATTTCATTAAGTGAAATCTGTTTCTCTTACGTCCCGTGCAGAATGTGAAGGATGACGGACAGCATGTGTGGCGACTCAAGCACTTTAACAAACCTGCCTACTGCAATCTTTGCCTGAACATGCTGATCGGAGTAGGGAAGCAGGGCCTCTGCTGCTCCTGTGAGTATGTTTCCTTTGCCTGGACATCATCACCTCCGGTGAGGAAAGGTTGATTTCATGGCACAGTCCTGTTTGCAGACAGAGTCAAGAAATTAACCTGACACTTCCTGTACATATGATTTATGTCTCCCTGTAGTATGTTTCTGAAGGCTTAGGTCATTCTAGTTTTAACTTCTTTCATTTTTGGAAAGCCCTCTCCTTGGGAAAGGAATAAGGACATTTTCTAACTCACAAGCCATTTTCTTTCCACTGTAATTTAGTTTATTCATGATTCTCATTGCTTCTGCGAGTATTAGGAAAATTTCCACTGGCCTCTCATACTTATATCTTACATTTACGCATATTTGTCCTTTTTTCCCCAAGTTAGTTGCTTTATTCACATTGTTTTCCTATAATGAGCTTATTCCTTTCAGTCTTTTAAAAATAATTACATGATCGTGTGTGTCTGATGTATAGAATAGTCTTTTGGACTCTGTGGGAGAGGGAGAGGGTGGGATGATTTGGGAGAATGGCATTGAAATATGTATAATATCATACATGAAACGAGTCGCCAGTCCAGGTTCAATGCACGATACTGGATGCTTGGGGCTGGTGCACTGGGACGACCCAGAGGGAGGGTATGGGGAGGGAGAAGAGAGGAGGGTTCAGGATGGGGAGCACGGGTATACCTGTGGCGGATTCATTTTGATATATAGCAAAACCAATACAATATTGTAAAGTTAAATAAAATAAAATTTAAAAAAAACTTAAAAAAATAAATAAAAATAATTACATGATCAGTTTGCACTCAGATTAAGAAATCACAAGGAATAAAAACTAACCTTGTACCTCAGACACATGAGTTTTAATTCTATCATGGAGAAGTTCTTCATATATGGTTAACGGGTATTAGAATGCAAAGTTTTGCCCGTTCATGAATTGCGGCCATTATTTTTATTTCAGCACAGTTAACGTTGCAATGTTTATTTTCTTCTACAGAATACTGCCCACTAGAATTTTCAGATAATGCTTGCATCAATTTATAAAAGGCACTTAAGAATTTTTAAACCAACAGCATGTACTCCTGAGGAACTTTTGCATTCTGTGATACTTCTGCTAAAACAGGGGGAATACTGAGTCCTCCTCACTAAGGGTGACTTTGTCTTAGTCCAGCACGTTGTCCAACCAAACCCTTTTCTGCAGTGTATGTTCACTGAACCTGTCAGGTTTATTGGACACATCCCATTTTTGTGCATTTATAATAAATCTAATTTCTTACCTGGCTTCCATATAATACATACTTTTCAGATATTAATTTTAGCTAATGGCTTCTTTGGTAGCATATTTGGGAGAAGACTTTCAGATGTTTTATTTGACATTAAAAACCATATTTTAGGATGCTTTTAAATGTTTACAGATTTTGATAAAGTAACATAAAATTATGTCATACCACTTCAGAGGACTGTTTCTGGTGGCCACACTTAAGAGGCTGGTTACCCCATAACATTCTCCATGTACAAAAGAAGTAATTTATTTTCAAGGATTTATTATTTTTAAGGAAAATAATTTTTCAGAGTATTTTCTATTGATGGGAGCTTATGAAACAAAATGGTAATTCTCAAATAATGTGGGCAGTGTCATGTAAGAGTGAGAATCTTACTCACAAATTTTAACTGATAAGTGTAGCAAATGTAATATACAACATTATTACCATTAGGGAAGAGAAACTATCTTTTCTTCCTCACTGTTGCCAAAGGGAGTCACAGATGTGGCTATTGGGGAAGAGTTTTACTATATAAGTATTATGTGAACTTAGTATTTTTTTCATTCTAATTCCATGCAGTGATTAATTTCTTTTTGTTTTGTTGAGAGAGCTACATGGTTGCTTTTTTACTTAATTTTTATTCCCTGTATTTATGCATTTGTTACTCTTAATTAAACCAGTATTTTATTAAAGAATATCTTTATAAGACCCTGAGTTATACTCAAAATCAAGCCATGTAGTAATTTACAGATGCCAATAAACTGTATATGTTGGCTTTATGTCACATTTTACACACACACACCCATATATATATTTGTATTTGTGAATATATGCATATTTGTGCTTAGTCGCTCAGTCGTGTCTGACTCTTTGGAAATCCATGGACTATAGCCTGCCAGGCTCCTCTGTCCATGGGGATTCTTCAGCCAAGAATATTGGAGTGTGTTGCCATGCCCTCCTCCAGGGAATCTTCCCAACCCAGAGATTGAACCCAGGTCTCCAGCATTGCAGATGGATTCTTTACCATCTGAGCCACCAGGGAAACCCATACATATTTGCATATACATATTAATTTTGTGTTTATACATGTATAAACATGTATATACAAAGATATACATGTGTATATCTTTGTATATGTGTATATATACACATTTGTACATATATATTAATTTTTGCATCTATATATCATAAATACATATATACACATGCACACACACATGCTTGCACACACACATACACACACACACCATATGCTGTCTAGCAAAGGTTTTTCCTTTTGGAGACAGATTGCCATGATGGCTATGAAGGATGAAGTTTAACTGAAGGCCTGGCATATATGAGGAAATCTATTCTCTAGAAATAGACTAACCAGCTATTTAAGATTTAGATAAATCAATAGACAAAACAGCAGAAACTCATGGGCTTTTACTCCCATGCCTGCCAGCTGCTCTCATGCCTATACTCTGTAAAATATAGATCTTTTCCTTCTAACAAATGACACCATGCCATTTGGCAGTCATCAATTTGTCTTTAATATTTTTGTCATTTGGGAATTATTGTGAAAAATTTGAGTGAGGCCTGATTTAATTAAGCATTTCCTGCTATGCCATGATAGAAGAGTCTTGGTTTTTCACATGCATAATATTTCCTGTACTAATTGGCCTTTTGTATTCCATGGTCAAAACAGTAGACTTGGACTTTTTCTTGATGCTGCTGATTGGATTGATTAGGGAGCAGTGGCTATGAAACAAGGTTCTGTTAATGTCATTCTTTCTCTATAAAATTGCAATCTGGGCCAGGATGAGCTCTGAATCTGTATACGTGTTTTCTTACAGTTTGCAAGTACACAGTCCATGAGCGCTGCGTGGCTAGAGCGCCTCCTTCCTGTATCAAGACTTACGTGAAGTCCAAGAAGAACACTGATGTGAGTGCATGGCCATGCTGGCTTTGGAAGTGTGTTGTTAATGGATGCTTCTTCTCATTGCAGTGCTCTCGTTCTGTTCTAGGTGATGCATCATTACTGGGTTGAAGGCAACTGCCCAACCAAGTGTGATAAGTGCCACAAAACTGTCAAATGTTACCAGGGCTTGACAGGACTGCATTGTGTTTGGTGTCAGATCACTGTGAGTAACATCGGAGAATATATCTCTTCCATTCACTCTTGATGAACACGCTGTATCCCATGCTCTCTGATGAGTCTTAGAAGGCCATCTTGACTTTTAGACTAAGTCCAAGTTAGTATAGCATAATGGGAGCCACTCATCTCATGTGTGGCTCCCAAAGGGATAAAGGTCAGAGTCGAATTTGACCTCAGAGGGTCCAGAATTTTAGAGCTAACCTTAGAGATAGTACTGTCATGAGGCTTTCAAACTGTGCTCTGTGGCGTTCTAGAAAGGTAACAAGGCACCATGGCTGTGGGTGGGCAGTGAGCTTGGAATACTGACTGGGTAGAGCTCAGCTAGCTCTCTGCCCTGAAACTCTATTTTGGTAGAATTTATTATTCTACATATTCTATATTTATTTTGAGTATAGGATCGATTAGGCTTAAAAAGGGTAGAACCATGAATAATGTGATCCAAAGACTTAATTTTATAGTGAAGATACTAAGACCAAGAAAATTTAAGCAAATCATTAATGACCACACAGCTAAGTAGAGATGCAGGCGTGTCCATATTTTAGTTCTTGATGATTCTAAGAACTCACTTAACCCTTCTTTACAATGTGTTGTTGCCTTACTCCTTTCATTAAGTCATAGATTGAGGGATACAGGTATGGATGTAAATGCTAACCATTAATGGCATTGACAATGAAGAAAAGTCACTTGGTCTTTCCTGGGAAATCTTTGCACTCTCCCTGGCTTGCATAATTGAAAAAGCTGCTTCAAGTAACTTCTGGGATAAACATATTTATTAGGTGGTATCTCTAGTATTTCATGTTGTATTTCTGGAAACTAATTACAATGCACATTTTTAAGAATAACCATTTTTTACCATTTAGTACAAAAACATTTATGGGGCTGAATTTTCCCCCCATTGACTTTGTTTTCTCTTTACACCTAGTGTATGGGTCATCTTATTAATAGGACAAATTGTTCTTGCATTATGGGAATGAAACAGTAGAGAGCAGTGTATCACTTAAGCAAATAAGTTTCTGTGTAGTGTCCCTGAGCAGTCCTCCCCAACACACACACCATTTAAAACTTTTCGTAAGTACACATACACACACACACACACATGAGATAATGAGAAAAACAAACTGTGACTTGTATTTCAAAAGTACAATTAAGTACTTTTTTTTAAATGAACACATTTTCTTCAATCATTTTCAGCTATTACTCAGTTAAATTATATTTACATTTGAAATTTCCTCAATTTTGAAAGACAGTTTTATTTTTTTGAAGTGATTGGGTATTATAATAAAACGTCTAACAATGATTTAAACTATACATGTGAATTACTTAAACATATTGATTTCTCAGTTTTAAGAAGACCATAACTATTTTATTTCTTAAAAACCTTGTGCTCATTAAAATATTAGTTTTCTTTTCTAAGCGTCTATACAAAATTTAATTTTTGTTTCAGATCTTATGTAACTCTATTCCTCTTATTTTCCCCATGGAGTACATCTTTTGTTAATTATATCTTTATTTTACTGTAAACTGAAGTTGGAGAATATCAGAATTTTTTTCTTCCTTGTATTTCAAGTTATTTCCCATCATTCATACATTTCAAATGTGTTATTTTCTTTCCCATTTTCAATTTCTTTTTTTTTTTTTATTGGAGTATAGTTGCGTTACAATGCTGTGTTAGTAGTCTCTGCTGTACAGCAAAGTGAATCAGCTCTATGTATACATATGCTGCTGCTGCTGCTAAGTCACTTTAGTCCTGTCTGACTCTGTGCGACCGCATAGACGGCAGCCCACCAGGGTCCCTCTTTTTTGGATTTCTTTTTATTTAGGTCACCACAAGCACTGAGTAGAGTTCCCTGTTCTATACGGTTGGCTATCATTAGTTGCCTGTTTTATACATGGTAGTGTGTATATTGGGGAAGGCAATGGCACCCCACTCCAGTACTTCTGCCTGGGAAATCCCATGGAAGGAGGAGCCTGGTGGGCTGCAGTCCATGGGGTCGCTAAGAGTCGGACACGACTGAGCGACTTCACTTTCACTTTTCACTTTCATGCATTGGAGAAGGAAATGGCAACCCACTCCAGTGTTCTTGCCTGGAGAATCCCAGGGATGGGGTAGCCTGGTGGGCTGCCGTCTATGGGGTCGCACAGAGTCAGAAACGACTGAAGTGACTTAGCAGCAGCAGCAGCAGTGTGTATATGTCGGTTCCTATCTCCCAATCCATTCCACCTACCCTTCCCTTCTTTTTATTTATTTATTTATTTTTATTTTATTTTTTAACTTTACAATATTGTATTGGTTTTGCCATATATCAACATGAATCTGCCACAGGTATACACGTGTTCCCCAGCCTTCCCTTCTTAGTATCCATACATTTGTTGTCTATGTCTGTGTCTCTATTTCTTCTTTGCACATAAGTCCATCTGTCCCACCGTGTATTTGTGTTAATATACAATGTTTGGTTTTCTCTTTCTGAATCATTTTAGTCTGTATGACAGTCTCTAGGTCCATCCACGTCTTGGCAAATGGCACAATTTCACTCCTTTTTATGGCTGAGTAGTATTCCATTGTCTACATGGCCCACATCTTCTGTACACATTCCCCTGTTGATAGACACTTAGGTTGCTTCCACGTCCTGGCTATTGCAAACAATGCTGTAGTGAACATTGCAGGATTTTTTAAATTGTGTATTTAAAATTTGAACACTATAAAACTACACACTACCTCCTTTCCTGATATAAAAGCTTTTAGAGATTTTAAGTTTCTTTATTTGACTCCTCTTCTCTTTCCCCTATTTAATATCTTCTGCCTTTTTCATTCTATGGGAATTACTCTCCTCAGAGTTACCATTGCTAATAGTGTCTTAGTGATAATCAAAGCATCTTGAAATGTTTTTCTTGTTTTATATTCCATTTTGCTTTTCTTGTTTTCTTTTGTTTCTTGGTTCTGACACTGAAAATTTACATTTCTAGCCCCATAAATCTCCAGTTATACACTGATTTTTGGTCTTGATCCTGGTCCTAGTCTTATAAGAAATTAGGCCTTTCTTTTTATAGGAAAGAAGACATTGTGTCTGAATAAGTTCTGCTTGTATAATCTGAGGATTTCAGGTCCAGTTCAGTTCAGACAATATGACCTTAACATCTTACTCTTAAGGTCAATGTGTACCTGAAGATGACTCTTTGTCACTACAACAAAGCACGATATAAGCTATAAATGTCTTCAAATCCCACCTTCTACTCAGAGCCTGGGCTAACAGGGAGCATGGAAGGGTTTAATGCAGAGTCAGAGAGGAATGGAGCTTCTCAGGGTGCTTCTTAGCTTACTAAACTCTCCCAAGACCTGAGGCTTCTGGCTAACTTCAGCTTTATTTGCTATAATCCATGATCTCCAGGGTTCTGTGAGTGTTTGGTTCATGAAACAAAACTCAAAAAAAAAAGTTCTCATGTTTCCAGAAGAAAGAATATATATATATATATATATATATATATGCACACACACATATATATATAAGCTTCTTATGCATAGCTTCAGCTTCAGTACTCTTTTGGTGTTTTAACATTAAACAATTATATGAATATATTTATTAATTTATTGATTATCTGCCTAGGTTAAATAGAACATATCTGCCTCTGACCATTTCTATATTGAGTATGATCTATACTTCGTTCTTGAACTATTGTATAAAGATTTCAGTTTAAAGTTGATCTGGTCTTGACTGACACACTCCTGATAGCCTTTATTTTTAAAAAATGTTTATTTATGTATTTGGCTGCGCTGACTCTTAGTTTTGGCACATGGATCCTTTAGTTGCAGCATGTGTGATCTACTTCTCTGAAAAGGGGTTGAACTGGGGGCCTCCTGCCTTGGGAACATAGAGTCTTAGCCACTGGACCACCAGGGAAGTCCCCTGCTTGCCTTTAAACAAACTGAATCTACTTTCTTATGTCTTTATGCTTCCCAGAAAGTGCTATAAATATAGTAAAGAGCTAGCAGAAGCTGTGAAAGTGATGGGATATGCACCATCAGAGCTGAGTGTTAGGGAGGCCTATCTGAATGGAGTCTGCATGGAATAGATTGTAGAGAGAAACAAAGAGAATGAAACCTGGTTTCATTTCAGTGGTTTTACAAATGCTATCACTTCCTTTAAACATAGGGCTTTGACAATTGCTTGAGTCTTAATTTAGTCATAAGTTAGACTGACCATATTCCTATAAGTGTCTCTGTTCAACAACTAAGGCAGTAGTTGTATAATCTTAGACAAAGTTTATACAAGCTTTGGCCAGTTTCTTAATTGTCAAAATGGATATAATGATACCTATCTTGTAAGACGTTTTTTATAAAAATTAAATGAATTTTTAAAAATCTATATAAATATGTTTAGTGCAGAATCTCATACATAATAATGCTTGCATGTGTGCTAAGTCGATTCAGTTGTGTCTGACTCTTTGCGACCCCATGGATGGTAGCCCATAAGGATCCTCTGTCCATGGGATTCTTCAGGCAACAGTACCACAGTGGGTTGCCATTTCCTTCCCCAGAGGATATTCCTGACCCGGGGATCAAACCCGAGTCTCTTAAGTCTCCTGCATTGGCAGGCATGTTCTTTACTTCTAACTCCACCTGGGAAGCCCATACTAGTGCTTCAAAGTGAAGTTGCTCAGTCATGTCTGACTCTTAGTGACCCCATGGCCTGTAGCCTACCAGGCTTCTTGGTCCATGGATTTTCCAGGCAAGAATACTGGAGTGGGTTACCATTTCCTTCTCCAGGAGATCTTCCTGACCCAGGGATTGAACCCGCGTCCCCAGCGTTGTAGGCAGACGCTTTACCGCCTGAGCCACCAGGGAAGCGCCTGGTGCTTAGTGATCGACAATTACTTTCACAGTGAAGGCTAGGTAAAATGCCGTGTGTGTGTGTGTGTGTGTGTGTGTGTGCATGCTCAGTCTTGTCTGACTCTCTGAGACCCCATGGACTGTAGCCCACCACAATCCTCTGTTGATGGAATTCTTCAGGCAAGAATACTAGAGTGGGTTGCCATGTCGTCTTCCAGAGGAATCTTCTCAATCCAGGGATTGAACCCACATGCCTTGCATCTCTTGCATTGGAAGGAAGATTCTTTACCACTAGTACCACCTGGAAAGCCCAGGTAAATTGTCATGTGGGGGCAGAAAGCCCAACCTCTGGCTCACAGAGGGTACTCCATGAATGTTACTCAAACCATCTCTCTCCCTTCTGGAAGGAACTCTAATTTCCCAGTCTAAGAATAACACCTGCATGTCCTAAAAGCATTCAGAAACATGTGGTCCTGAATATCACTAAAGCCTAGACTAAGCTGATTTATTTATATTCACAAACTCTCTTCTATGAAACATAGTAACATCATGCTTGCAATGATTGGAAATAGAGCTGGAAGTCAATCTCTTATCCTTGTCTTTCACCTCTATCTCATATATTCAACCTATCACTGAGCCTCTAAGTTTCCTCCTTAAAATATCTCTCTCAGATTTGGTTTTTGTCTTCACCATTCACAGCCCAAGTGCAAGCTCTTAGCACCTCTTAACTAGATTAGAGTCAGAAATCTTGGCTTACCTCCCTAACAGAAGGTACTTTTCCTATAACACAGGCTGCAAACCACCTCCAGAATCAACTTCTGAAAATACGGTTTTGTTATCATATGCCACCTTTGGCAACCCATAATAGTTCTGTGAAAATAAATGCAGCCCTCACCTCTTCCTACCTCAACCTGGTTTTCATTTCCCCAAATATGAGAGCCAGGCCTAAGCGCATGACGTATGTAATATTCCCCTCCATGCCCAGGCCCTGCTATAAGTTGAGTTTGTCTGTGGACAGTTCCCAGGGAAAGCCATGCTTCACCCTTGTTATTTAGCTCACCTTGCTTTATTTTATTTTTTAGTATTGTTAAAAATTTTATTTGTTTATTTTTCTGTGTTTTGGGTCTTGATTGCCACATGTGGGCTTTCTCTAGTTGCGGCAAGCGAAGGCCACTCTCTAGTTGCCATGTTCGGGCTTCTCACTGCCGTGGCTTTTCTTCTTTGCAGCGCACAGGCCCTAAGATGAGTAGGCTTCAGTAGTTATGGCACATGGGCTTAGTTGCCCCATGGCATGTGGGGTCTTCCCGAACCAGGGACTGAACCCGTGTCCCCTACATTGGTGGACCACCAGGGAAGTCCCTTGCTCACTCTGATTGTCCTGAATGCACCCAACTCAAATTCTAACTACACTTCAAGAACCAAATTAAGTTCCGTATTTCCCTTGAGATTTTTCTTGACACTATATGTTTACTTTTTCTGAATACTTTCCAAACTTTTATTCCATACCAAAGGAAGACTGAAATGCTGTCTAGAACTGTCATATCTGCATGCTAACATTGTCTACACTGCTCGATCACAGTCTTATCCAGCTCCAGATCCAATATACACCTTGGATCACCCTGCTGCTACTGCTGCTAAGTCACTTCAGTCATGTCCGACTCTGTGTGACCCCACAGACATCAGCCCACCAGGCTCCCCCGTCCCTGGATCACCCTAATCACCCTAAATCTTGATTCAGTGCCGAATATAGAGGATATCCTCCACAATTTCACTTTCATGACAGGTATCCTTTTCTTCTTACTGCTAAATAGTGAATTTTAAATGTATGACTTAAATTGTCTTTTTTTAAAAAATCCTGTAATCCTCAAATATACATCAGGTATACAAGTGTGTGTATACAAATACTTAAAGGTACAAAAAAGTATTAGTCGCTCAGTAGCATCCAACTCTTTGCAACCCCAGGGACTGTACACTGTGAGGCCCTTCTGTCCATGGAATTCTCCAGGGATGAATTGGAGTAGGCGGCCATGTTCTTCTTCAGGGGATCTTCCCAACCCAAGGATCAAACCCAGGTTTTCCACACTGCAGGCAGATTTTTACAGTCTGAGCCACCAGCCACCTTTTTATTCAGAACCTGTGGATTCTTGATGTTACAGAATTTTGCCATCATTTAGATAAGAAAGTTAGGCTCTTAGAACTGAGTTCTATCTCCTTTTGTAAGTCTCACCACTTAAAAATGAAAACAGGAAAATCCTAAGAAAGAACAATATAAACTGCCTTCTAACATTTAGGCAGCCACTTCCCTGTGCTTTGCAATTCCATCAGCTGGGCTGAATGTCCTCATTGCTTCTTTTTTCCTCCTCTTGCTGACATTCTCTGATCCTTAAGATATCACTGTTTAATCACTATTATTAGAGAGATGCAAATCCAAACTACAGTGAGGCATCCCCTCACACAGGTCAGAATGGCCATGATCAAAAATCTACAAACAATAAATCTTGGAAAGGGTATGGAGAAAAGGGAACGTTCTTGTCCTGTTGATGGGAATGCAAATTGATACAGCCACTGTGGAGAACAGTATGGAAATTCCTTCAAAATCTATGAATAAAACTACCATATGACCCAGAAATCCTACTACTAGGCATATACCCTGAGGAAACCAGAATAGCTAAGACATGGAAGCCATCTCGATGTGAACAGATAGATGAATGGATAAAGAAGTTATGGTACATATACACAATGAAAAGTTGGCTTAAAGCTCAACATTCAGAAAACGAAAATCATGGCATCTGGTCCCATCACTTCATGGGAAATAGATGGGGAAACAGTGGAAACAGTGTCAGACTTTTTTGGAGGGGGGGCTCCAAGATCACTGCAGATGGTGACTGCAGCCATGAAATTAAAAGACGCTTACTCCTTGAAAGAAAAGTTATGACCAACCTAGATAGCATATTGAAAAGCAGAGACATTACTTTGCCAACAAAGGTCCGTTAGTCAAGGCTATGGTTTTCCCAGTGGTCATGTATGGATATGAGAGTTGGACTCTGAAGAAAGCCAAGTGCTGAAGAATTGATGCTTTTGAACTGTGGTGTTGGAGAAGACTCTTGAGAGTCCCTTGGACTGCAAGGAGATCCAACCAGTCCATTCTAAAGAAGATCAGCCCTGGGTGTTCTTTGGAAGGAATGATGCTAAAGCTGAAACTCCAGTACTTTGGCCACCTCATGTGAAGAGTTGACTCATTGGAGAAGACTCTGATGCTGGGAGGGATTGGGGGCAGGAGGAGAAGGGGATGACAGAGGATTAGATGGCTGTCTGGCATCACCTACTCGATGGACATGAGTTTGAGTGAACTCCGGGAGATGGTGATGGACAGGGAGGCCTGGCGTGCTGCAGTTCATGGGGTTGCAAAGAGTCAGACATGACTGAGCGACTGAAATGAACTGAATAAAAAGGAATGCATTTGAGTTGGTTGTAATGAGATGGACAGACCTAGAGCCTATTAAACAGGGTGAAGTAAATCAGAAAGAGAAAGAGAAATATCATTTATTAATGCATATATATGGAATCTAGAACAGAGAAGGCAATGGCACCCCACTCCAGTACTCTTGCCTAGAAAATCCCATGGATGGAGGAACCTGGTAGGCTACAGTCCATGGAGTCGCCACGAGTCAGTCGCGACTGAGTGACTTCACTTTCACTTTTCACTTTCACGTAATGGAGAAGGAAATGGCAACCCACTCCAGTGTTCTCACCTGGAGAATCCCAGGGACGGCAGAGCCTGGTGGGCTGCTGTCTATGGGGTCTCACAGAGTCGGACATGACTGAAGTGACTTAGCAGCAGCTTAGCAGCATGGAATCTAGAAAGATGGTACTGATGAACCTATCTACAGGGCAAAAATGGAGAGGCAGACATAGAGAACAGACTTTTGGACACAGTAGGTGCGGGAGAAGGTGGGATGATTTGAGAGAGTAGCATTGAAATGTATATATTACCGTGTGTAAAATACATAGCCAGTGGGAATTTTCTGTATGACACAGGAAACCCAAAGCTCGTGCTCTGTGACAGCCTAGATGGGTGGGATGGGGAGGGAGATAGAAGGGAGGTTAAGAGGGAGGGGGCATATGTATAGCTATATGACTGACTCTTGTTGATATATGGCAGAAACCATCACAATATTGTAATCATTCTTCAATTAAAAATAATTTTTTTAAAAAAAAGATCTCACTCTTTATACCTGTTGATTTCTACCCTGAAAGTATTTTCTTGACATTCTATTGAAATAGGTTGTCATTTGCTCCTGGTTGTGGTAAAATGTTCATGGTCAGGCAGGACTCACAGTATCGGTGGATACTTTTCATTTGAGCTTGGCAAAAGCAAGCCTATATTGTGGCTATAGATTATTGACTTTTGGTATCATGTAGGACTACTACTTCTTTTAAAATAGTCAACTCCTAGCAATAATGTTTAAAGGTTTCTAATGACTTAACAATATAAAGATTCATGCTTTAGCAAATGCCAGTGTTAATGTAGCACCTCAAATGGAAAAATGTTAGAGACAAAAATACATATAAATCAACAAATATTCCTCTAATCTGGTCTCTTCATTTTTCTGCAGAAAAACTATTTCATTTTTCTTCCAAATTCTTATAGAAATTTATTTTCTATTTTTCTTCCTTTCAACTTTTTAGATTCTGTTTTCTTCTCAATACAACACCATCACTCTTTTCTCAACTCCATCCCATAAACACATATACATATACACACATACACACAAGCTTATTCACACATTTTCTTTTTCTTCCTAAATTGAGACAGCTTTTTTCAATAAACACAGATCTGGCTCTAAATTAAGTGCTATTAGAAATGTTGTAAAGTCTGAAATTATTTCCAAGTGTTTAATTCACTTCCAGAAATAGTTTATATTTTATGAATTTTCTAGCTATGATACTGATACCCTTACACAGAAATGGAAGTTTCTGTACATATAATAAAAAATATGACCTGATGATTTCTTTTTTTTTTTTTTTTTTGACCCGATGATTTCTATGCCTTAGTCTAAAAATGCAAAGGTAACTGTGAACAAAAATAAAAACACTGTTTAAAAGGTAACAATTTCTTTACTCTGGGGCTCCATTGGCCATTCCATTTAAGAGACAGCACTCATCAATGGTCTAGTTTATTGCTCTTCTTGATGAGTCTTTTTCTCTGTTTTGTTGATTTACAATCTGGGTTATCTTTAAGAGAATTGTCAGACTTCAGTATCTTACTGTCACTGAGAAGGACTCAGCTTTGACTTTTTTTTTTCTGTAAAATGGCATGGTGATGAGTTTAAGCAACTTGTTACTATTACCGATTATGCTCACTTTATTCCTTTTTACATTGTTATTTAAAACATATCATACATACAGAAAATTATAAATATCCCAGGAAGAGAGCTCAGTGAATTTTGCACAAATGAGCACTATGTGTAGCTAACACCTGATGGAGAAACAAAACATTACCAGTAACCTGAAATACTTTTAGGGGCTAGTGGCTTTTAAATTCTATTATATGGTTTCTATTTTGTTGATATTTCCTTTTTTTTTTTTAATAGACTTCATTTGTTGCAAAGTTTTAACTTTATAGCAAAAATGATGTACACTTTTAATCCTGATAGTCTTGGGAACCATAAGCATTTTCTCATTGTCCTTCATATTTTATAGTTTGTCTTCAAGTATGTTTATGAACAATATGCTCAGTGCAGTAGACCTGCTATACACACTGTGGAAAAGTCAGGATTTTCCAATGCGGTGTCCTCAGCTTTGATACTTCCAGCTACAAATAATGTCATGATGTTGAGGGACACCCACACATATTTAGCAGCTGCCAGATTCCAGTCTTAAGCGAAGTGTAAGGTGCCTTATATGTTATTAGTTAATACAGACTTCTTGAGGAGGAGAATTTTCTTGCACTGTGTCTTCCTGTTTCACAGATGATGATATGGTTACTGACATCCTTGTGGATCCTGCTACATGCTTATGTTCCTGCAAGACTCTGTCTCATAGCCACCTGGACCACATGGCAATCAAACTGGGCAGTGCCGTGCTGATTTCATTTAGCTCTGCAGGGAAGCCAGGGCTTCCCAGGTGATGGTAGTGGTAAAGAATCCACTTGCCAGTGCAGGAGACATAGAGATGTGGGTTTGATCTCTGGATTGGGAAGATCCCATGGAGGAGGGCATGACAACCCACTGCAGTATTCTTGCCTGTACAGAATCCCCATGGACAGAAGAGCCTGGTGGGCTACAGTCCATGGGTTGCAAAGAGTCAGACATGACCGAAGTGACTTAGCACGCAGCACACATGCCGGGAGCAGTGTTTCATAGGACCCGTTCCAGTACCTATGCTCTGAAACCCTCAAACCATACTCCATATATTCTGTTTGGCTTATCAACTTTGTAATTCTTTCTGAGTGCTCAGTTCCTTGTTTGTTTTGCTGGAAAACTAGCTTAAATACCAAAAAGCTGTCATTAAATTCATTTTATTTTTGTTGTCTTTTATTACATCTGGTAACCCTCAAATAACTGTATAGAGAGGTTAGTCATCCCTTCCCATATCAGTTGCAGATTGTTAGAAATGCATGGGGTGGAGGCAGGGTGGAGGCTGAGCTGCTCAGCTTGTGTAGGTGATCAGTGCTGGCAAGATCTCAGTATCCTGTCTCTCTATCCTTCAGAGTTGCATGTAAAACTTCAGTCACTGCAAGCATGAAAATTCAGTTTTTTCTCACTCTGTGCACACAGAAATTTTATCTTAGTCTTGCATTGTCAGTTTTAAATAGGTAGTGCAGGATCGAAAAGCAGAAGCTTTTTCTCTGTGACACCATGGTACAAAAGAGCCTTCAAGACACACAGCCTGACTTTAATTTTTGGTTCAGTTTTCATAGCACTTGATACATTCCTTTCCAAGGGCTACCATAATGAAACACTACAAAAGGAGAGCAGAAAGTTATCTTTTCATAGTTCTAGAAGCTAGAAACCCAAGATCAAGATGTTAGCGGGCCATGCTCCCTCTGAAGGCTGTAGTGAAGAATCCACCCTCACCTTTTCCTGATTCTGAGAGTGGCCCCCAATCATTGGTGGTCCCTGGCCTTTGGCTTCATCACCAAATCCCTGCTTCACATGACCTGTCACATGACCTCTTGCCTCCACGTCTGTCTCTTTATATCCAGATGTCTCTCTTCTCATAAGAAAGCCGGTCATTGGATTAAACTCCAAGCTATTTCAGTATAACTTCAATTGAACTTGAATATGCCTACAAAGATTTTAGTTCTCAAAGAGTTCATATTGTACAGATACTAGAATTCAGGACATTAACTGGGGAAAGACTCAATTTAACCTGCAACACTTGATAATCTGTTTGGTCTGAATCCCAAATTTCAGGGTCATGATTTATTCTGAGAAAATTGATGAAGTCTAATATATTAATAATATATTTAAACCAGTCACTAATTTTATTTTGTGGAAACTATGCATTTCCATTTGCCAGATGATTGCCTGTTAATTTAGTTCTGTTTTGCATATGGCTCCAAGTGCTTCTTTATCTTGAATTCCCCTTGCCTCTTGACAAAGCAATGCCTGGTAAGATGAAACCACTTTTTTAATAAGGAGTTTACGTGTCACTGAGAAGCAAAACTGCTAATTATGGATGAATGTGTAAAGGTATTTTTATTTCATGTAATGTGGCCTAGTGTGAGTTAATTATAGTACAAGTAGCCTTAATTCCAAGGCAGGGTGTTACCATGATAGATGTTTTAGATCCAAGGACAACAGAAATACCCCTTCTGTAGTGAACTACTCAGGTGAACTCTTATCACCACCAGCACATCTACTCTCATGAGATCCTGTGCTTGGTCGTTAATGAACTGTTACAAAGGTAGGCTTGTGTGGGAAATTAATATAACCAAGATTTAAATGGGTGGCTTTTGGTTCAGAACTGAAAAATAAGTCAGCTCCTTCTTGGTTCTGAACAAAACATGTTATTTTATTAACATCTGTAATTTTTTTAAAAGCATGACTATTTCATATTACATTAATAGGGAGTAGGGGATAAAGGCATCCATAGGTACCTTTAAACAACTATTACCTTAACAATTCTATATGGCTCCAATAAGAATTATCACCTCAATTAAAAAAAAATCACTTATTTAATATACCATAATATAATACCTTAATTTCAACTTGTGGCCAGGTTTGATAAAAATATCAGTTTAAATTCATACGTGTTGAAAAGTAAATTACACTTATGATTATACACTTACTTAATGTAGAGCTGATAAATACAATATAAAGATAAATTTTTATAATCATAATCATCTTCTTATATTTATATCCTGCTCCTACTGAGATGAATCTCTGGTTACATTTACATATTGAATTAGAAAGTTAAAACTAATGATGGGATCAATTATGCCCCATACTGAGCTGTGCACTTTGGAATGACTTTGAGAAAACAGGAGGGTCAAAAAAAAAAAGCAGCCACAGTGCACAGTGGTTTCAAGATTATGCTAACAGATAAGCATAGGAAGGATTGTAATGGATGATAATGTGTGTTTGTCAAAGAAATCAGGCTTTTCAGGGGAAAAACGTAAAGGACATTTCTAATATAAACATTTCTGAGAATTAGAAAATGTATAGGCTGGGTCACGGAGGTTGCTGCTGTTTATTTAAGGCAGACTGTATAAGAACAGATGTCATAGGAGTCCCTTTATGATCCTGTTTGTTTGTTCTTGTAATTCTTTAAATGCATTTGCTGCATCTCAGGTAAAGTAGAATCTGCTTCGTGTTTGCTGTTGTTATGCAAAATGATAGTTTCCTCTTTCTCCTTCCCTAGCTGCATAATAAATGTGCTTCTCATCTGAAACCTGAATGTGACTGCGGACCTTTGAAGGACCATATTTTACCACCCACCACAATCTGTCCAGTGGTACTGGTGAGTTTTTCCTTCTCATTATTCTGTTATAACTTGGGATTTCTGTAACTAACTGGTGCACCGTACCACTTGATGCTTTCAGAGGTCATTTTCCATTGATCAAGGCAGAGCTCAGTAGACCTAAAATACCTCCTTACTTCTGAGAAGACCTCTTTGCCCACTATATTTCCTTTTGCCTTCATGGCACAATAAACTTATCAGTAAGGTATGCTCTAACTGAAGCTGACTCAGGTTTTATCACTCAGTCATGTTGTACTTACCAGAAATTGTATAGGCAGAACACTTCCACATTTTACGTGTTTTATAGATCGAGCTTCCCAGAATAATGAAGTTATTCTTATGGGCAGTTTTGCTGGAGATACACATTATGTATCTTCAATTGGGAAGTCTCTCACCTAAGTCAGAGGCTACTTAGAATGAGGACACCCACCTGGAAGAGAGCTGTGTATTTTATGTTTTATTAGTGAACAATAAATTTAACTACCTGCAAAACAGTTACTTGATTCAATAAATATACAAGCGAAAAAAATGCGTAAGTAAAGTAACCTTGATAAGAGCAAATCCTGATAGAAAGAGAAGCAGCTATTCAAAGATAATATTCACATTACCTTTCAAAATCCAAATTGTTTCTAAAGTGAAGCAGTTATTTTACAAAACAAACCATTTTATATCCATAATGCAGTTCTCATTTTTTTTAAACACCATGGAAATTAACTAGCTGGAACTTCAGTTTGATGTAAAAAAATAACAACAACTAAGAAATGTTAGACAAATACTTTTCTAAAGGTCAACTTAGAAATTAATCAAATTACTCAATTTGCACCCACTTATGATTCATTTTGTAATTATCTGTAAAATACTGGATGTATTTAAATGCCTTTATTTAAAAAAAATTAAAAACTCTTTATTTTCCCAAACTGCAAAGAAAAAGAAGAAGAAAATACCTCCATATTGCTGAGGATAGCAATAACCAATTCTAAATTTCCCTTTATCGTGTAAGAATTATAAGACATCCTGTAGTAAATAAGATTAATTAAAATTAATGAGAGCCATATTAAATTTTTTTATCTTTTGTAGTATTTTCTTAAAGAGAAAGAACTTGTAGAATTTTTATATATTTGCATTTTAAAAAATACATAGTAATTTTTACTGGTTTAGACGCATTCTTAATCTCAGATTTTAACTCTAAGGAAAAAATCTATTATGTCATTCCAGCTATCTGTGTAAAACCCTACTAAATTCAGTGAGCCAGGGGACTATTTCTTTGACCTACTTATGTCAGCCTCTAGTCTTATAAGCTCAAAAATGAGATAGAATCTTTTATTATCCCATCCTTCCTTTCTTTGAAAGAATCAAAGGTAAAGAACATCTGTTGAATAAATGGTTTTGTCTTGAACAATCTTGCAGACTCTTTCGTTGCTTTTGTAGACACTTTTGATTCTGAAGATTTATTTTCTCATTAAATCTTCCTAAGGCTTTTTATCATGATTTGTATCTCGGCATTTGCTGTATTATCATTTTCTTGGTACTAACTGAAGTGTTAGGCACTGTTAACCACCTCATCCTTCATGAATGTCTACCTTCCTTGACTCCCATTATCCCACCCTCTCCTGATTCTTCTTGTGTTTCTCTGGATATTTGCTTTTTATATCTTTCCTGGTTTTCAAGAGTTCAGCCTGCCCCATGTTGGATCCCATCCATATGCCCTACCCTCACTCGCATGTCATGGCTTTCTGCTCTTAACATTCTTCCCAGTGAGATCTTGCTTAGTCATTTACTTCATTATTGTGTTAAATTATATTAAGTTCAACCTCCGCTTATGAGTCTCAAGTGCTCAACCTGAAAGTTCCATGTTGTTTACATGCATGATATATTATTATAAGTAATAACAGTAACTTCTACTTATTGAGCACATATATTATACCAACAACTATGCTAAATATCTTAGTCCATTCAAAAAGTGTTTATTGTTTAGTATGTGCCCAATAGTATTAACAGTGGAAAGAAGCCCAAATAAAATCTTTGCCTTCATGCAGCTTTCATTCCATTGGTGTGAAATAGGCAATAAGCAAAGCAATAAGTAAGTTATTTAGTACCTGTTTGTGCCTCAGATGGTAAAGACTCTACCTGCCATGTGGGACACCCAAGTTCAATCCCTGGGTGGGAAAGATCCCCTGAAGAAAGGAATGGCAACCCACTCCAGTATTCTTGCCTGGAAAATTCCATGGACAGAGGAGCCTGGAGAGCTACAGTCCATGGGGTCACAAAGAGTTGGGCATGACTGAGCAACAAACACTTTTAATTTTATATTAACTTACTGGTGGTATTTAAAGTTTAAAGGACAAAATTAAAGTGGGAAAAGAAAAGAAGGAATGTTGGAACTGCAGTTATAAGAGAGCAAGTTAAGAGTTCATGGAAAATAGAGTTCAAGGAAATAGTAGAGCGAAGAGTTGAGGACTGTGAGAGAGTTGCTTTTGTGGCTCTCTGGGGACAGAACTCTGTAGACAGAGGAGTCACCCAGGAGGAGAAGCACAGACTCAGGCAGGAGAAGCCTGACATTATCTGAAGACATTAGTACCTGAGTCTGTTTTGCAGGGCGAATAATAGTAGAGAATTTCAAATATGTCTTAAGATTTTCATATGCATAGGTAGGGACAATTTAAGCTATTCTAAGGTCGTTAGCCTTTACTGTGAAAGAAATTGGAAGTCAGACCAGATGAGAGAATGATCTGACTTATGTATTTAAAAGAACATCAGTCTAACTGGTGTGCTTAGGGGCTAACAGTGGAAAAAGGAAATGGCACTTAGATTTTCTTTAGAAAAGTAGGAAGCTGGCTCATTGCTGAGAAAAAGGATAGTTTGAGAGTTTTGTGGATCAGGAATAAATTACACAACAGTCACTTGGAGAATGGGAGCTATGTGGATCAAGGAAATATCAGATGATTGCCAGGGAATAAGGAACAGTCTCCGGTTAATAATAGTGAATTTAGAACAAGATCAGTAAACTTGAATGGGTACATTTCTCTGGTGATATTCAGTCTTATTTCTCCAGTTATATTCTAACTCCAGGAATAGAATAGCCATGGGTCAGCTTTAATGAGACTGTGTTTTACCCAATATGATCAAAGGAGAGGGAATCAAAGGAGTTGAGAGTGTGTGCAAGCGAGTAATTGTAGGGATTGGCTGTGGAATTTAAGCTGGGAAACAAGGGAAGTTAAGGACATGGAGAGTAAAGTGCAGTAAGGGATGTTAGGAAAATACATTGTGGATTACAGTGGGATCAAAGATTGTTGAAATCAACCTTATTAGTGTCAAGTTACAAGAATGAGTGAGATAACAATGAGATTATGGAGGGGTTGCAGTTATTGATGATGATAGGTATGAATTAATTTAAATATCACAGTGATGCCAAAAAGTAAATATTGTAACTCTCGATTTTACCTATGAGAAAAGTGAGAAAGAGAGATTAAGTAAATTTTCGGTGTCAGATGGCTATGAAGTAGCAATCCGAGATTGCAACCCAAGAACAATCATTCCAGAGCTTGTACACTGAGCTCATCATTTCTAGCCTTTCTCCAAGTCCCAAGATAGATCTTCTCCTATTGGCCTTTTCTAGACCCTTCTTTTTCCAACCTTCCCAAGCCAGAAGCCTAAGAATTATCATTGGTGCTTCATCTTGAATATCAAATTTATCATTAGGCAGCCTATACTGATGTTCTTACTTCTCTCTTTTGCCTTCAACCCAACTGTAACTGCCTCATATGTTACTCGCAGATTGTTTTCCAGAATTTTCCTAATATTAGTAGAATTATTATAGAATTGCCTCTTCTTTGCGTTCTCCACACTGCTTCTGGGATCTACTTTCAAAAACACAATAAAATATTTTCCTACTCAAATATTTTAAAATACTTAAAATATTTTTAGTGATTCCTATTTGAATTACAAACTATCTAGCAAGGTAAACAAGGCTCTTTAACTTAATCACTCCACCTAATCCCTTACACACCATCTTACATGCTAGAAATCAAGGATTTGAACTACTTGAAATTCTCTAAGTATACCTGCTCTCCAAAGCCTTTGTGGTTTTGTACAAATCAATAAATTGGCCTGACTCACTTTGCCTTGCTGCCTTGCTAAGTAGAAATTAAAGTTTGCTTTCTGATCATGGAATTAGTACTTGCTTCTTAAACCCATTGGCTATTTAAATAATAAAACTTTAAACAAATTAATAAAGTTGTTCTGCACACAAAATTGCTTAATATGCTTCAAGTGATAGATTCTGAGGCTTTTTAATTTGTGAACTTTCAATAACTTCCCAGGAATGATTTCACACTGTATCTACTACTGGAATTTTTAAACTTTCATTGAAAGAAAATCCTTAGTCTTCACACATAATACAATATTTTTTATTCTCTAATAACAACTTTCTTCTTAAAAAATATAAGTTCTCAGTTTCTCATGATCATGTAAGTTTCAAACTCAGTAGCAATGTGGTCATTAACATTATTTATAGCTCATTCTAGAAAATATGGAATGAAGAATTAAAACCTAACATTTTATTGAAGTTTTTAATCCCTTTGACTCTATTGTCAGGAATCAGTTATTGAATGAGCAATGTAAACTTACTACAGATTAGATATCTTATCTCTGGTTGAAGCATTTTAATGGCATACTTCTAGGTCAAGGTCAGTATCAACAGTCTTCTTATATTTTAGAGCACCCCTTCAGGTATTCATTTTATTCATTTATTCTTTAAAATTTCTATACCTCTCTTCTCAGACCCCAAACTCTCCCAGGTACTTATTAGCTTTAATGACTCAATAGATATGTGCTCACCTGTTATGAAGATTAGCCAAGTCAGCATGTTCTTTGCACCGATGACATGCTTTTATAAGCGTACACTAAAAATTACTTCCACAGTTAGTCTTGATAGTGTCTCTTTCCATAAAATAAAGCCAACTATTCTGAAATTAAAATAGAAATGTAATAATGATTCCACATATCAAATATAATCATGGATTTCTGGAATTGCAATGGATTTCTAGCATATTTTAAGTATACGATCAAAAGAAGCTTCATCGTGTAAAAGTTATCTAGGTTCTTTGTGACTGTGTTTATGAACCTATAATGCTTTCTCTAAGGATTTTCCAGCAAAAAAAATAAAATAAAAATGATTAGAACTATTGTCTCTCTACTTCCATACTGAAGATAATTCAGAACTGTTTACAAAGGTAGATTTCTTGAAGGTCTATCCTCATCTCACTTCCAAACAACTGGAAAGTGAATCCAATCCAATTCTATTAGTCAGGACTCTTGATCAGCAGCTTAATTTCTAGAAAAAGCCATTAACCCTTACCAAATGATAGTCAAAACAGATGTTCTTCCTTTAATGGACTCCATCAAAAATGCATTCCTGATTCTTATTTCGGATCACTCTCTGTGTCATCAACCTACACTGAAAGGCTTAAAAAAAATAATATGAAGCTGCTCCATTGTAACAAAAAAGGTATGTTTTTAGAGATTCCTTCATTTCCTAACAGAAGTCCCTTTCCACTCTGTTTATCATCGTTTAATAACCTCTGAATGTTAGTATTATTATCATGTTTCATCTTCTATCCTTAAGAAGAATAGAGTTAAATTTATACTGACGTTTGACTGTGATGCTAAGTTGTATGTTATTTATTTCCGTGTGCTAATCTGTAAGTCTGTTGTTATCCATTTCATAAATTTTTTTCACTATAATGGTCTCATTCAGTACTTCTCAAATTATTAATGGTGCAAAATTTTTTTAGGTCCCAGAAATCAATGGAATAGGCCAGATAGAGTCCATTTGATTTTCAGAATAATTTTATAGTGGAAGCTTTAAATTTGATACTTCCCTAGAATTATGGTCTAGTCTTACATTAATTATAAATTTTATGTTTTTTTTTTCTCCTAATGATAGGCTAACTGAGTGTCTATGATTACATGTGTTTTTATAATAATTTTTCAGTTTGTGTTAGGGTTTTATTCAATTAATTCTGCTCCTGTCAACAAATGAATACTTGAGATGTCTCCTGAGGAAGTAGCTTTTTTAACTTTATATTTGAACAGCAAAAGCAGATCATCATAAAAATCATTTCTATTATATTTAGCTCTGTGATTTAATTTTCTCTTTATAAAATAATTACTTTACATTAGAATTTAAAAGCAAGCTTCTATTCTCTAACAAGGGGCTAATTATTTAGTAATTTTCTATATTAACATATATTAGTAAAGTTGATAAAATATGGGGACTATGTAATGTTGATTACTTTAAATCTGGATTTATATTACATATAAGTATCCATTCTTCATGTTAGTGTTAAGACTATGCCTTTAAATTGTTTTTCAGATCACTGTTGATGAACAATGTATATTATTTTTATTTATAATAGCTGCAGTGCCAGATTCCTCCTGTTTTTTCTTCTCTTTCCTTCTTTCTTTCTTCCTTCCTTCCACTGACTTTTATAGAAGTCACCAAAGCTAAAAATTCAGATAAGAACAGTTCTCTTATTTACTATAATTTTGACTCTGTGGGGCAAGACGGGCAAGAAGATTACATTTCCAGTGTGTAAATCTTGGCTTACTAGGGCTTTTCAGTGAACAGAATCTTCATCTATTCTGAGGGTAATTCAAAGAGTAAATGAAAATTTTCTTGAATGTAAGATGCTTGAGCTGAATCTTGAATAAAACAAGGATTTGGCCAGCAAATGCAAAGTGAGCTTTATATGGATAGTCTCAGAAATAAGAGAGCACAGGGTGAGATCTTGAAACAGCAAAATGCTTATTAAGTTTTATGAATAAATGCAAGGTGTGGAGAGACAGACAAGACAAAGTCTGAGATGCTGAAAACCTTGACCTTTCTTGTCAAAGAAGTGGGCTTTATCCAATATAAATAAAGCACTACATGATCAGATTTGTGTTTTAGAAAGATAATTCCATTACAGTAAATTTAAAGCAGAGAGCAGAGGAGATATGAGAGTACAATGGCTAGGTTGTGAGGGAAAAAAAATCACAAAACACCAGCAGAGGAAGAAAATGGGGGAAAGAGGATAGAAGATCGTAGCAGAGAATAGAATATTAGGGCTTGATTTTATTTCAAGATAAATTAATTTCAGAGAATGATAAAGTCCATTATGTTGAACCAGAAAATGAGTGTTAACCCTTTATTATATGAGAATTATGCATTTATTGTATATAACTTATTAAAACAATATGAAATGACTAGAAAAACATTTAAAAGTCTCTAAAACAGTTATATAAGAACAATTACTAACATATCAATAGAACCATTACTTCGGAGAAGGTGATGGCACCCCACTCCAGTACTCTTGCCTGGAAAATCCCATGGACAGAGGAGCCTGGTGGGCTGCAGTCCATGGGGTCGCTGAGGGTCGGACATGACTGAGCGACTTCACTTTCACTTTTCACTTCCATGGAAAAGGAAACTTTTCTTGCCTGGAGATCTTGCCTGGAGAATCCCAGGGGCGGGGGAGCCTGGTGGGCTGCCATCTGTGGGGTCGCACAGAGTCAGACACGACTGAAGCGACGCAGCAGCAGCAGCAGGACCACTACTTGTTTACCTGTTGATGTTTAAATGTTTATTTTGGCATTTTTGTAATTAGCCTTGACATATCATGTACCATCCTATTTTAACATATAAACTGACATCATTAAGTGTCTATATATTTCTACATACTGTGTAACATCACTATTAATGGTTGTATAATATCTCATTAATTGAAGATATGGTTCAGTTGAAACAATGTTTATATTTAGCATATTTGCAATTCTTACTTTGATCTTATATATTACACTTTAGTGAACATCTTTATGAAGAGTGTCTTTTCCAAGTTGCTCTCTAATCAGAACTACAAAGTATTACTTTTTCCCCAAACAAACTTATTTTCTTCTGCAAATGAATCAGATTTCAGAGTTGTTTTGTTTTTTCTGTACTATGAACACACCTCCAAATCAGGACTACAGAACAGAGATGCATCCTCAAGTCAAACACTAGTTTGACAGTCACAAAGAGTTGGACACGACTGAGTGACTGAACTGAACTGAACTGATTCCTTATTTAAACATTTAAAAGATTAATTTGGTGGGACTATTTTATCTTACTTTTAAACAAACATAATATTATCAGAACATACTGTAAAGATAGTATTCATTGACGGGAAGTGATATAAAACAAAGAATAGGTTCAGCAACATGCTTCTTTGGACCAATGGTGGTGTGTTCTTCCTGGAACATTTTCTCTTATTGTAATATCCTATTTAAATTCACCTTTATGAATCTTATTTAATATCACCTTTAAATATCCTATTTAAATTCAGCTTTATGAATGCCAACAAAATAAATAATAAAACTTGTTAGCTCGGAGAAAGGAAAGCAAAACTACTGAGAGAATATAGGTTTTAAACATAGTCTTCAGACTTGATTCATGTGATTCTAATTCTACCTTCCTCTTCTTTGTTGTGACTTTGCAGTATGGCCAAGTCATGGTATTGCTGAGGCGGCAATCTGCGTATCTCTAGGTATAACAGCCTCAGAGAACCATATGTCTCTATTAACTTTTCCTCTTATTCCAATCTTTCTTACTCTTCCACTATTATAAGAATTCTACTAAATTATGCATTGTAGATATGGGAAGTCTTAAATAGCAGAGAGTATGTTAAATCTTTCCTTCGAGCATGTGTTTACTCCCCAGTGATGTCAGAGGCCTGTTAGAGAGTGGAAGTATCACATACGCTTTCTTTGTCACAGTCCCAGGATTCTGAGTTCTTCCTGTCCCATCTTTCACTTAACCCTAACCAGTGACTGTTAATAGCAACAACCTCAATACCAAACATCAGCTCATTAAAAGAAGGAGGGAGATATTTGAATTCTCTGTGATTCCGAATGTTAGCTATTGAATTCTCATTAACCTTATTTCCTGAACTAGTCAGAGAGTGCACAGAAGTGTAGAGTCTGGGAGAGAGGTGTGAACAGTTGGCTTAGGATGTGACTTGCTGCACGTTTTATTTAACATCATTTCAGCTGCTTCATTTTCCATTTACCTCTTTAACCTTAACCACAGTTACTAAAGTCATCCATTTCCTTGAAAATTCTTTACGTAAGGTACCATAGGTTTGTGCCTATGTAATTTTCACTTTTTGTCTAAAGAGTGGAACAAAGCACATTGTCAGTGCTCAATAAATGTTTCATCAATGTCATTACTTAATATTCATTTAATTAATATTCATTATAGATCAATTCATAATTGTCATCAGAGTAATGATAGGCAAGAAGGAATCTCATTTTTCCCCATATTTTGAAAATCTAACTCAGACTCAATTTCATGGTATTATTCATAAAGGAGAGCAGCTTTTTTAAATTTATTTTTTACATATATAAAATTAAATTCTGAATGTTCTATATTTTTTGCCTGTGGTTTTTTGCTTCAAAATCCAATGAAGGATATATTATTGGAGAGAGCTATAATGTTTATAAAATATCTGTAGATCCATTTTGTTTGTGCATAGTCTTCATGTACTTTAAAGGGCCATACTACAAGAAGGCTGAAAAGGACCTAGCATCATTTAGTAATGATTCCATCGTCTGTACTTGTGAGGTTAACCATTTATATATTACTTTGTCTTAGTTCTATTGGTTTCTGAAGAACCCATCTTTATGCTAACCTAGGCTATATTATACAGAATATGTATACCCATAGGCAAGGTCTAATATAGAAGAAAAGTTAATATATTATAGTTAATTATATTCTTACCTAGTGATTATGGTAGAATTCTATTTCTGAGACTAAATGTTTTTAGTTTATTTTTAATAGGACTGCAGAAATAGTCCTACAAGTTTCTATGATATTTTATATCTAAAATATTGCTGTATCCAGAGCAAGTTATAACATTTTTCTAAAGAAACAAATATATACCTTCTTGGTTTTGTCAAAAATAAAACACTGGGTCGTCCCAGTGCACCAACCCCAAAACAATATTGTAAAGTTAAAAAATTAAAAAAAAATAAAACACTGGTACTTCTCTGGTGGCACAATGGATAAGAATCTGCCTGCCAGTGCAGGGGACATGGGTTCAGTCCTTGCTCTGGGAAGATTCCACATGCCTCAGAGTGGCTAAGCTGTGCACCACAGCCACTGAGCCCAGGCTCTAGAAGCCACAAATCACAACTGCTGAGCCTGTGTGTTGCAGCTACTAAAGCTCGTGCACCTTAGAGCCCACATACTGCAACTGCTGAGCCCATGTGCTGTGACTGCTGAAGTGTGCATGCCAAGAGCCTATGCCCTGCAACAAGAGAAGCCACCACATGAGAAACACATGCACTGCAGCTAGAGACTTGCCCCCACTTGCTGCAACTAGAGAAAGCTCGTGCAAAGCAACAAAAACCCAGCCAAAATGAAAAACAAACAAGCGACCCCCCAAAAAAAACAAATGACTAATATGGGATAAACTGGAAGTTCAGTTACTTGAAAATCTGATTGAAATCTAAAACCTGTAGACAAAAATGGAGCATTAAAAATATTCAAAACCTAAAATCTATGAAATAGACTCAAAATAAAGAATATCATGTGTATGCCTGACTCTAATGTGAGGATGTGAGATTATCTATTAGTGAATTATTATTCTACAACTTATTACCAACAATATTCTAGGCAACTTATATGACTATACAGTGAGCAGTAATATAAAATGTAATGCTTGTGCCAAATTGTTAGATTTAGAATGTCAAAGTATCCTAAAAAGTTGACAAATATAATTCAAAAATTTGTACCTGAGTTACTTAATAGCCTTCAGAAAAGGGGGAAAATATTGATTTGACAGCATTCACACCTTAAAAACTAATGATTCTCTTAGAGGAAACTCTTCTTTTTGTTAGTGGTATTACTGAGACTCAAAATTAATTTCTTCCATATGAGATCGTATTGGTATGGGACTACGCTTTAGTAATATTACTGTAATCAGTCTGATAGTGTTTGTTTCCTTTGGTTTCACTTTTTATAACAACTGTCAACGCAGACTGATGGCTTGCGGCCAAAGTGTACTTTAGTGTTAAATGAGTCTACCTATTGCCAAAATAAAATAGCAATAATTCTGCAATAAGTAAATAAACAAGCATAGCAGTTAAAAGTTAGATGGATGTAATAAACAAAGATTGGAGCAATCAGACAGATGAAAAAGCTGATAAAGTTACATGACCAAGAACACTAAATAAAACATCTCTTTCACAACATACTGATTTGAAAGGGATATCTAGAAGGTCAAGAAAATACATGGAGAAAAAAAGTAATGCCTTAGCAGAAACTAAAATGTATCAGTATCTACACAGGGAAAATCAGCATTGAGAACAACTGAATCAGTAATTTGGAGGAAAAGGTTAAGAAACTCCTACAATAAAAAAGAGAATGAGAAGATAGGAAGAGACCTTGTGTGTGTGTGTGTGTGAACTACCCCCTAAACAAAAAATTAAAACTATTATGTCTAAATATATTGAAGAAAATCATGTTGAACTAAAAAGTGAGTGCTCAGTCTGGTCCAACTCTTTGAGACCTTATGTACTGTAGACCAGCAGGCTCTTCTGTCCATGGGATTTCCCAGGCAAGAATACTGGAGTGGATTGCCATTTCTTTCTCCAAAGGATCTTCTCAACCCAAGGAATGAACCCATGTCTCTCACATTTCTCGCATTGGCAGGTGGATTCTTTATACCGTTGTGCCATCTTGAAAAAACCTACATTTCTTCAAATTTACTCATCTACCTAATGCAATTTCCATGTAATAGTTTTTGCTTGACAAAATGATTCCAAAGTTCGCCAAAAAGAATAAATGTGCACAAACATATTATAAATTCTAAGGAAGGAAAGTAAGAAAAGACCTGTATTAACAAATCTTAAGATTATATTTACTTAAGCTACAGTGATCAAAATGATGGAATAGTAGCTCTAGGAGTTACAAAGAACTGGAAGAAGGTATAAAACATACTGAACTATATGTAATCGTGTGGAATATGATGAATGTTGCATATCCAATCTGGTAGGGGCTAGCGGAATTTATGCATGTTGAGATTACTCTATAGCCATATAGTAAGCTAAATTAAGATAAATTCTCCTTTCCACCTTTTCCAGAATCAAACATGGATTGAGGATTTAATTTTTGCCTTTTGAAAGCCTTTTTATTTTTTTTCCTAAAGAGAAAAATAAAAGTTGACAGCCTTGGCCAGTCAAAATTTTCTTTAGAAAATGGTAAAGGCTAAAACTTACAAATCAAGATAAACATAAGCATTATAACAAAAAGCTCTGTTTTGTAAAAATAATGCAAATAACTAAAAAATAGTTTTAAGACTTAAAGCTTATAAATAGGACTATCACACTGAAAAATGAAATAAGCTTTTTTGAAATGATAGTGCTCATTGTTGAAAAGGATTACAAAATTGGCTATTCTTTTTAAACATTGATAAGATCAAATTGCCCCCAACTGTCCTAAAAGCTCCCAAATACATCTTAGTGTTGATATTTCTGCTTGTTCCCCCAATCCCACCTCCCGCCCAAAGAAAGATTGAGGTTAGTACAGGGCAAATATACAGAGCTGATTTCATTACAGTAGAAATACATGCTTTATCGTTCCTTTCTTCTACATTTTAAATTTTGAGTTCAGTAAAAATGAGTCCCTTCACCACTAGACATTTAAGAATAAATCCACCTTGCAAAGGTAACCTTTGTTGGTTAAGTTTTTGTGGCTTTAATGATTCTAGGTGAAATGGTGGCACTCATGAAGTATTTATATACATGCTTTCTTCTGTTTTACTGTTAAATATAACTTGTCTATTCTCAACTTCCACTTGAAACCTGAGCCAGAATTGATTTATATATAACTTTTTGTCCATACATCAATTTCATGCATACTGCAGTGATTTTTTTTTAACTCGGTCTTAGTTCAACCTATGTTTTCTTTAAATATGGAATAAGGATAGTTTAGTTCTGCGGGAGACCTCCATGCCCACTCTTTGCTTTTCAGTCTAGATGATAAAATCTATCATTCTAAATTCTGTTCCTAACACTAATTGGAACTTTCACCAATTCCTTCTCATTTGCCCAAGAAAACCCAAGTTCTAGAGGAATACAGCTCATCACCTCTTGTTTTATTCCTATGACATTACTCTTATTTCATCCCCACCGCTAATATTCTCAAATTATGTCATGTGGTTACCAGTTCTCCAACATCCTTGAGTTATCCAAGGCCTATAGACCTCCAATTATTTTCATTCAAGCATTGTCTGCTCTCTCTTTCCTAGAACTCCCCAATTTTTTCCCTTTATGGTATTAGTCACAATCTAATACTATACTGATTTGCAAGCTTCCAATTGAAAAAATCTCAAATGAGGTGCAGTTTGACATGCTTATGATAGGTAGCATTTGATAGCACTGTAATTTGAGCCCAGCACTTGAACTTCGCTGTTTATACACTTAGTTGTTATTTGTCAAAGAGCCCATACCAAATGAAGGGTCTGTTTTTTCTCATGTGCAATACTGTTTTCCATATTTATGTATGGTTGTTGTCTTTTCCTGCCTCTTAAGGTAGCCATAGGTATATGCAGGTGTATATTCAGTGTATAGATATCTACAGGTGTAAAGATACATTCAGTGTATCAAATTTCCTCCTTCCTCCTCAACCTACATTATTCTAATTTCTGACTGTAAAATGGGTCTAAAACTACTCTGGCCTTCCTAAATCCAATGGCACTCTTTTTAGTTGGATTCCCAAGGAGTAGAACATGAACTCGGTTTAGTTGTGTGTGATAGAGAGGAATATTTCTTTATTAAAAATAATCTTTTGTAGAGGAACTGGCAACCCACTCCATTATCCTTGCCTGAAAAATCCCATGGACAGAGGAGCCAGGGAGGCAACAGTCCATGAGGTCGCAAAGAGTCGGAAATGACTGAATGACTCAGCAAAAATAATCTTTAAGGGAGGAGAAAGCAGAAGAAGAAAGAGGTAGGCTTTGAGCAAGGAGATGGTCACAGAGAGAGTTTAAACCTTGGCCTAAATCTTGAAGGCTCTCGGACAAAATCATATCATAGGATTTTTCTTAAAAGAAGGGGGTAGCACTCTGTAACCCATGTGTGCATGCTAAGTGGCTTCAGTCGTGTCTGATTCTTTGTGACCCTATGGACTGTAGCCCACCAGGCTCCTCTGCCCATGGGATTTTCCAGGCAAGAATACTGGAGTGGGTTGCCATTTCCTCCTCTAGGGGATCTTCCCAACCCAGGAATTGAGTTCATATCTCCTGCACTGGCAGGCAGGTTCTTTACCACCAGTGCCACCTGAGAAGCCCCTTTGTAACCTGTATCAGTCATTTATTAGCTGTGGCCTCCTGCAGAATAGGAGGTGCTCCCTGGAGAGCCTGCTCCAATGAGCAAAGGATAAATCTGCAGAAAATGGGATAGCTGGGCGTTCTTAGCAGTCAATACTCAGAGCAGTTGGGGATTGATGCCCTGTTCAGGGCATCTGGATCTGCTTTGGACTGCTAGCAGCATCTACGAGACACCCTTTCCAAAGAGGGTGTTTTTTGAATCCTCGACAGTATTTGACAGTATTTGAAATGCTCTGTTGTCATATTCTGTCAAACTCAACTATGGCATTTCTACTAGCTTCTGCTTCTCTAGCCACACATCCACATCGCTAAATTCCTAGTCCTCTTTCTATTCTTAAATATGTGTAGATGTCCATTTTAAGTTATATTCTCATGTCATTATGCTGTCTATAAATTACCTCATCCAATTTCATGAACACAACTACCGCATTTGAATATATCTGTTCTCCCTTACACCCTTTAGATCTGAATACTCAATGTCACATTTTAAATTTCCTTTGAGAGGCCTCAAAGCCAATATACCAGGAATGGTGTATCTCTTTATGTCTAGCACCTAATTCAATTTGACATATAATAGGTGCTCAACGAATATTTACTGAGTTAATGAATAACAGTCAGCTCTTTTATTCCAAATAGTCGTCACTCTCTTTCCTGAGTCAGGAAGAAAATGTATCACACAACGATAGAAATATTAAATACAAATCAATATGCAATAATGAAGCTTATATTTTAAAAAATCATAGATAACCAATGATAATTGAATTTTATTGTTATAAGCTAATAAAACTGAGTTTGAAGTGTGTCATGATAATATTAGTGAATGTCAAATTAGCATGGTATTTCTGGAGTGGCATTTGAGGTATTTTATAATTATTACTATACTTTGAAAAACTTGTGATTGTTATGTTGTTGTAGTTATATAAAGTATCCAATAGATGGTACTGTAAAATGCCTAATGTTTAAAGCAGTATTGCAGGTAGAGAGTTTAAGCAAACAGTTAAAAATTCTGGGAGAATGAAGATGTTTTCCCCTGGATATTAAATTATATTTAAAATTGGATTTTAAGAATATAGCTTAAGTAGCACAGTAGTTCATGTGAAATATTATAAATATTTTCTTAATTCTCAAAATTCATGTATACTACAAGATGCAATTTTTAAATTACTCATATTATATTAGATTTTTTTTGTTCTTTTTGTGGTGATTACTATTAGTACCTGTGCTATTTCAGTTAATGCTACTCAAATCGCAGCATTTTCAGTAAGCGACCATTGTTGCATGTCTGTTACCTGACGTTCTAAAGAAACTTTTATGTTCAAAATAAAGCAAACTAGTATGCGATAATCTCCTTGCTTAGCAAGAATGAGTCCATTATTTCTTTTAGTTTTGGGTTTTCCTGAGACCAATCTAATATCTGAATGAAGCATTATATCATTTTGAAAATATAACATGCATTCAGAACATTTACCAATATATAATTTATGAAGGTAAAATATCTTGTAAAAAGTAAGCTGTAATTATCAATATTGACAGATTGGTTGGAGTTTAATTCTAAAGCATGTATGAAAAAGAGCAATTTGTAGATGGCTTAGTTTATCTTAGAGCTCATTCAGAATTTCCATTACAAATTTCCTCTGTATATTTATTTGTAAGTATGAATACTGAATTTTGATTACCAGAACAAACTTTTATTAAACCTACTTCTAAAGCTAAAAATGTCTGAGGAATTATGTAGTATAGAAGGTTTAACATTTTCTGTTTATCTTAAATATACAGAGATGCTACATAGCTTTAAAATTTTTTGCTGCTGTTTATGATATTGCTCTCGAATAATGCTGAGTATTCCTTTGTGTGATGGTTATTTATCTTTTAATTTATTCAGTAAAATTTTATTGTATATGACATTATGCCAGGTATTAAACTAAGATAAATAGCTTTTAGAAAAAATGACTTTATGTGAATCAGCAGCTTCTTATGGGATATGCATCTTATGTCCTACGGCTTCTTTATGCATTTGCTATTTTTTCCATATTTTGTATAATCAGAATATGTGATGTGATATTATATGTACTCTTACAAGGAATATATCCTTAGGTACACAGGAATCTTCTGCTTAAAGGAAATATACATTTGAAGGAACTTGATCTAGCATGAATAATTGAGGATATCTTCTCTATTAAAAGAAAATAGTGCTTTTCCAACCATTATCTCCTAAGCCAGATTAGAATAAATAGATGAGACTTGGATAAAAAGGTATGAGATGAACACCTAATTGCCTGAATATTCAAGTTAAAAATAATTTTTTTCCGCCCAATATGTTCCATGTGATGATAACAAATTTATGGATTCATCAGGGAATAATGGGCCTCTGGCATTTTATCCAGATTCTTTAAGATGTGTATATGCATTTTGTATTATGCTCTTTTCAGAAATAATGGCACATACTGACTCATTTACTCAGATTTCCTAACATGCTGGATGTATGTAACATCACGGCAAAGTTCCTACATGAGCTAAATGGGATTAAATATAAAGGGCATGCAGAGCTCAAGTAATAGTCTCTTAATAGATATCAGATACTTTTTATTGCTGCCCTCTTTTATTTCAGTAACATTTTAATTAATTCACACTGATTGAATAAATGTACATTGAGACTTGTTTCCTAATGAGGGCGCATTTAGAGGAAAGGTTTTGCATCATTCTGATATCCTGTGGGTAATTATATTCTAATTATATGGTCGGGGGAAAAGAGTCTATAACTCAGTACTGATATTGTTCATTGGACCCAATTAATTACATGCACATAATGAAAGTTCATGATAAGGATGACTGGCAGTCAGTGTAAAATTCTAGCTCAACTGAATCTAAGCCAAATGTGAATACAGAATTGGACTTTAACCTGGTTAGAAAATGCTTTGGTGTGAGATCAGTGGATATTTAGAGGAGCAAAAGATGAAAGCAAATTTCATTATAACTTATTCGTTTCTTAATTCAAGGTCTTTTCCAAGATTGATGAAAAGGAAAACTTAGCAGCCTAATGCTTTAATTATAAATATTATTATCAATATTATTTCATTACCTTGAGAGATTTTTCTGTATTTTAGAAAGTGAGTCACTAAAGATACACTGAGTGGTACATTTCTAGAGTAGGTTCATATATTTGTTGAGAGAAAAAATAGGCATAGCCCAAAGAATTACTCATTTTATGGATGTAAATTCAGTAGATATTAATCTACTCTATTAGGGTGCTTTATTATTTCAAACCACCATATTTTATTCAGACTCTTGCCCCCCACTTTCAAAGGATAATTATATATACATGCCCATACTTTTAATTATCTATTTATAAAGTAAGAGTTGTAAAGAATAATCTGAAAAAATAACCAATAAATCATGTATATTTCATTTTGGAATGCATTTTGGCGATGTTTAAATCTGATATTTAGAATTTTGTAATATTTCAAGCAGAAGTCTAAGGACATGGTCTAAATATTGGTTTTCATCCTTTCTTTACTCAATTGCATTGTTTCCTTTGCTCAGATTTTGGAAGAGACAGTCTCCAAGATTGAGGAGGCAAGCTTCTTCCAACCCTCTTGTCTTCTAAAACTTTTCGCTTATCCTCTCCTTTTTGTTCATTGCTTTCTGCTTTGATCACTTCTCCTCACCCCCACTCCCTTTTTTTATTTCTCTCTTCTAATAATCCTCACATAGATATTTTCATTAAAATAGATATTTTCATTAAAAAATCTGCCCAGCCCCATCTCCTTATTAGCAACAAAAGTGTTTTCTGCTGAGGAAAATACAGTCAGTCCTTTCCTACTGAGCCCTGAGCAGGCAGTGGAAACGTTTGGGTTCTACGGTTCACAAAACAGTTAACATTAATTGGGAACTTATTTGCCAGACATCGTTTTAATTCTGAAGGTGATATAATGATGATATTCCCTCTACATTTGAGGAAAGTGAAGCTTAGAGAGAAAAAGGAATATGCTAAGTTCATACAACATGCAAGTGTTAGAAGCAATACCTGCTTTACCCTGAATCCCGTGTTATAAACTTATCTTTTATGTTTATGCTACCATCCTCCAAAATTGGTGAGGTATGAAATAAATTTGGGGCATCTAGACCTTCAAAAAAGGAATGAGAAGAAAAATGCGGAAGAAAAGTACTGAAGTAATGTAGAGGGGAATAGAAATGAAAAGAGAATAATAGATCAGAGAGTAGGCGAGCAGTGTAAGTAATCTTTGTGAAGTTATATTTATTGTGAATCACAGCCAGAAAGAAATCAAAAACACTCCCTTCACTGTACTGGCTTCTGATAATTTTATGAGACCTAACCAAATAGGATAATATTTCTAGTGGCTTTATTTCATCAGCTAATCAGGGAGGCAAGACAATAACATTATTCTTGTTGATTGTCTTTATATATAGATAGTGATGTTTGAAATGATTTTGATATCACCATTAAACATATTTTTAATGTTTATATTGAAAACATATGGCACCACTTTTGTTTCCAGTTGTCCATTTTACCAGGTGTATGCATTCCCAGATGGTTCAGTGTGCTTTCTTTCTGGACACAGATACGAATATTGAGTGAGCTGTTTAGGAGGGAGCCCTTATCTTCAGTATCACCTGAACATAGTCTGCAAATACACAGAAACAATCACAACAACCAAAGTAAGAATAGAACATCTTTGTGAGTGATTATAAGAGGAGTGAAATCATCTCAGTGAAAAATATGTTTATCTTTAAAGTTATGTTGGTGCAAGCTTCAAAATTTTGCTCCAGTGAGAAGTGGTTAGGCTAAGAACACTGGATAAGATTATAGTATGTGTATTTTCTTAAAAAAAAATTATTGAAGTATAGTCAATTTACAATGGTATTTCAGTTTGTGGTATATAACAAGGTGATTCAGTTTTATATATATATATATATATATATATATATGTATATTCAATCATGTATATACATATTCATTATTTGTAATGAATATATATATTCAGTGGAAAAGGCGATGGCACCCCACTCCAGTACTCTTGCCTGGAAAATCCCATGGACGGAAGAGCCTGGTGGGCTGCAGTCCATGGGGTCACGAATAGTTGGAAACGACTGAAGTGACTTAGCAGCAGCAGCATATATATTCAGTCATATATATGTTCATTATATATGATGAATATACATATTCTTTTTCATATACTTTTCCATTATCATTTGTTATAGGATACAACAGGATCGTATTGTTTATCTGTTAATAGTTTGCACCTGCTAATCCATCCCTCCTCCTCACATATTAATCAGATATGTCAAGGGCCAGGGGAAAGAGGAACAATTCATGTTTCTTCTGATATACTTGTCATACATTGAAATAACCTTCGGTTAAAGATGTTAATAAACAACAGAAGTATAAAAATCATTTTTGATCCATTTCCTTTAAAAATTTGTGTTGTGTTCAGATTTGTGAGTGTACATACTTAAGAAAGTGCAAAATCATAAAGGTTAAATAAATTATGACACTTCAATGTAAAACATAAAATTCCTATAAACATATTTGGTTTCTATACCTAGAGATGTCCTCCGGATATATATATATATATATATATATTTATTTATTTATTTATCACGTGTGAGCAAGGAATCATTTACCCTCTTAGGGATAAGCAGTGCATCATTTTACAAAGACCATTTTTCTTTACCCAAAACTGCTTTCCTTTTTTAATGCCAGAAATATCCATTATATATAAGGGAAATGAGCTTTTTAAGCTAGTTTTATTTGGCCACTTTAGGTTTATCATGGCACTGAAAGTTTTTGTGTTAAACTAATCCATGCTGATATCCAAGCCTGTTCTCTCAGTCAGAACAGGGAAACATTGTGGTTTCTGTTTGGCTGTGTTTGTCAATATTTAAACTAATTTTGTTTCAAAATCACTTAAAAAATAGAGACGTGGCTATAAAACAAAAGCTTTGAGAAAAAGTTTTTGTTAAGTCTGCTTTTGTTTTAATAAATGACGCCTGCAGAGAGAAGCAATAGGTTTGAATTCTGTCACTAACTTTATTTCTTGGCTAGTCATCTAAACTTTTTGATTCTATTTTCCAATCTGGAAAAAGGGGTATCTTGTTTTACTGGGAGGATTAAATGATACCATAAGCATTTTCAAAAATGTATGAATATTCTTATATCAGTATAAGGTATTAATATAATTAATAATGATATATAACTAATTAGACATTTTTAATCAGTAAATACATTTAATGATATAATTCTGTTAATTTGGCATTCTCTTGAAATAACTATGACCCTTTTAATGTTAGCACTATACTATGATTATATTTTAAACATTGTCAAACTTCTAATCTCTCCACCAAAGGTTTTTTTCTTTGTCTTATGACAATTTGAATTAAATTGTCAATTTAAAATGATTACATGTTAGAAAATATGAAGACAAGAGATATCTCAATACTTAAGAATAATAGGATTTTTAAAAATTCTTAATATTAAGTTAAACTTAATAAGTGCCCTGAAGGCAAATGTATCTTTTAAACTAATTATCTGTTCTTTGTATTCTGTTTAATATTAAAATGGTACTGATTAAAAAAAATCAATCACATTCCTCTGTAGTCACACTTCACATTTGCTTAAATAAAACAATACACAGCGCTTGTATTAATTCTGATTAAAAATACATTACTTATAGAGTTACACATTCATGATAATTTCAAAAAAAACTGAAACATTTACTCTGCTCACCCTTGATATTTAAAAATTATATACAGAAATGAAAAAAGAAGTATGCAATTTCTGAATTTGTTTTGTCAAGTTGCTTCTTTTTATTTTTCCCAGATGCCATGTTTTCTTATTGTAACTCAAGATTAGGCTACTGATAAGCAAGTTAATTTAATGTATACTCTGCCTACATATCTTGATTGAAAATGAGCTCATGTGTATGTTGTTTCCATCACTTTTATTCTTGGAGTGAATTTCTAGTGTTGCTGTCAGATGGCTGAGCATTGATGGTGAAATTCTCAGAGCTGGTTGCTTCTCTCTTATGTATTACTTCTAGTTCCCGCTGAGCTCTTAATTTCTCTTTATCCTGTTATTCATCAGCTGCTTTCCCATTTTCTGGGAAATAGTGACAAAATTGTACTATTTCCTTAATTTCTTCCTCTCTACTATCTCTCTGCCAACTTTACTTGCCCTCTATAGATAACTCACATCCCCCCTACTCTTGAGAAAGATGAAGCTTACAAACATGAGTATCTGTAAATAACAGATTCTCTATGAAAGTGGTAGCAAAATGGCAGCCAGGCTTCCATTTCATCCCATAGTGTTTTCATGGGGGATACCTTAAAATGGGATTTTTATTATCCAACTTGGCACAGTCTTTGCCTTTTGTGGCATTGGGCCCATTTATATTATCTTCTTGGTCCTTATAGTCTTTTGCATTCCAAATCCCTGTGAGTACAATCTCAGAGCTCTTTTTTTTCACCATTTGACACTCCCTCAAAATGAATAGTGGCTTAGAGAATTCTCCAGGCCAGAACTCTGCAGTGGGTAGCCGTTCCCTTCTTCAGGGGATTTTCCCAACCCAGGGATCCAACCCAGGTCTCTCGTGTGGCAGGCGGATTCTTTACCAGCTGAGCCACCAGGGAAGCCTGCGCTGTGCCCCCCTCCCCTCGCAACACCCCCTCCAAAAGCGATCTGGTAAAGAATCTGCGTGCAGTGCAGGAGACCTCAGTTCAGTTAGTTCCTGGGTCTAGAAGATCCTCTGGAGAAGGGATAGGCTACCCACTCCAGTATTCTTAGGCTTTCCTGGTGGCTCAGTTGGTAAAGAATCTGCATGCAATGCGGGGGCCCTGGGTTGGATCCATGGATGCGGAAGATCCCCTGGAGAAGACAACAGCTACCCACTCCATTATTCTGGCCTGGAGAATTCCATTGACTGTATAGTCCTTGAGGTCGCAAAGAGTCGGACACAACTGAGAGACATTCACTTTCTTTCTTTCTTTTCACTTTCAAAATGAATAGATTTGGAAAAGACTAATAGCTTTTATATAAGCTTCTACCTCATCTGAAAAAAGTTTTTGAAGTACCTTCTTTCATTTTTTATTTTCAAATGGTCCTTCTGTGTGTCTCTCTGCTTCTTTCTCCCAGCAACCTGGATGAATACCTACTTTTTTTAATTTTGAAAAAAGAACTCTTGAGTCTCCATGAAAATAGTGCTCATTACTGCCTCCCACGCACAGCATGCTGTCTCCACCTAAACTTTTAGAATTGCCATGTTTTCATGGAGAATGTATGTGTATACATATATATATATATACATATATTTTATTTCACTATAGATTTTTGCACTCATTTAGGAATTAGAGGATGTGGTTAGAACTTAAAAAGAGAGATCAATTTTTTCCCACAAATTTCATTACAAGTATTCTCAAATACAATACATATGAATCCAGTATATATCCCCAAGCTTGTATGAATTATCAGTCATTCTTATGATATATGCTGCTGCTGCTAAGTCGCTTCAGTCGTGTCCAACTCTGTGCGACCCCATAGACGGCAGCCTACCAGGCTCCCCCGTCTCTGGGATTCTCCAGGTAAGAACACTGGAGTGGGTTGCTATTTCCTTCTCCAGTGCATGAAAGTGAAAAGTGAAAGTGAAGTTGCTCAGTCGTGTCCGACTCTTTGCGACCCCATGGACTGCAGCCTACCAGGCTCCTCTGTACATGGGATTTTCCAGGCAAAAGTACTGGAGTGGGGTGCCACTGCCTTCTCCGTATGATATATATATAATATAATAATAATAATAATAATTATTAATTAAAAATATATAATAATAATTATTGGATTTTCAATCATTCTTATATATGTACATATGGCTATATGTATGCATGTATATATATTTTATAAAAATACACTCACGAATATATAATTTATTAATTTGGACCTTTTGAAAGTAAATTACAACTAGTATGACACCATATCTCTAAATATTTCATCAGGTAAGTTCTAAGATAAGAACAACATTTATAATATTAATATGAAAATATTAGCTATTCCATAAAATCAGTAATAATTCTTTCTATATTTCTATGCCAATAATTATCTAAAAATGACTTTTGTAGATTGTTTTATCTCTTTGTTGGTAGTGCTGGGGTGGACAGGAGCTATTTGAAGTTCTTGCACTGCACTTGGCTATTATTCTGAACCATTTGATAACTATAGTTTTTTCACTTGGAATAGAAGGCATATGAGATTCATGCCCTTGATTTTGTTCAATCTCTCAGTCATGTCTGACTCTTTGTGACCCCATGGACTGCAGTATGCCAGGCTTCCCTGTCCTTCACCATCTCCCAGAGTTTGCACAAACTCATATCCTTTGAGTTGGTGATGCCATCCAACCATCTCATCCTCCTGCCTTCAGGCTTTTCTAGCATCAGGATCTTTTCCAATGAGTCAGTTCTTCTCATCAGGTGGCCAAAGTATTGGAGCTTCAGCTTCAGCATCAGTCCTTCCAATGAATATTCAGGGTTGATTTCTTTTCGGATTGACTGGTTTTTGCTTTGCTTTCCAAGGGACTCTCAAAAGTTTTCTCCAGCACCACAGTTTGAAGGCATCAGTTCTTCAGTGCTCAGTCTTTTTTCCTGTCCACCTCTCACATCAATACATGATTACTGGAAAAACCGTAGCTTTGACTATATGGATCTTTGCAGGCAAAGTAATGTCTGAGCTTTGTAATACCCTGCCTAGGTTTGTCATTGCTTTTCTTCCAAGGAGCAAGAATTTTTAAATTTCATGGCTGCAGTCACATCCACTGTGATTCTGGAATCCAAGAATATAAAAGTCTGTCACAGTTTCCATTGTCTCCCCATCTATTTGCCATGAAGTGGTGGGACCAGATGTCATGATCTTTGTTTTATGAATGTTGAATTTTAAGCTAGCTTTTTTTCACTCACCTATTTCACCTTCATGAAGAGGCTGTTTAATTCCTCTTTGCTTTCTGCTGTAAGGGTGGTGTCATCTGCATATATGAATTTATTGATATTCTCCCTGCTCTTGTTTCCAGCTTGTGCTTCATCCTGCCTGGCATTTCACAAGATGTATTCTGCATATATGTTAAATAAGCAGGATGACAATATACAGCCTTGATGTACTCCTTTCCCAATTTGGAACCAGTCTGTTGTTCCATGGTTGGTTCTAACTCTTGATTTTGACCTGCATAGAGGTTTCTCAGGAGGCAGGTATGATGATCTGGTATTCCCATCTCTTGAAGAATTTTCCACAGTTTCTTGTAGTCTACACAGTCAAGAGGCTTTAACATGGTCAATGAAGCAGAAGTAGACATTTTTTCTGGAATTCTCTAGCCGTTTTTATGATCCAATGGATGTTGGCAATTTTATCTCTGGTTCTTCTGCCTTTTCTAAATCCACATTATACATCTGGATGTTCTCAGTTCACATACTGTTGAAGCCTAGCTTAAGGATTTTGAGCATTACTTTTCTAGCATGTGAAATGAGTGCAGTTATGCAGTAGTTTGAATATTCTTTGGTATTGTCCTTTGGGATTGGGATGAAAACAACTTTTTTTTTAATTAAATTTATTTATTTTAATTAGAGGCTAATTACTTTACAATATTGTATTGGTTTTGCCATACATCAACATGAGTCTGCCATGGGTGTACATGTGTTCCCAGTCCTGAAACCCCCTCCCACCTCCCTCCCCATACCATCCCTCTGAGTCATCCCAGTGTACCAGCCCCAAGCTTCCTGTATCCTACATCAAACCTGGACTGGCGACTCGTTTCATATACGATATTATACATGTTTCAATGCCATTCTCCCAAATCTTCCACCCCCCTCCCTCTCCCATAGAGTCCAAAAGACTGTTCTATACATCTGTGTCTCTTTTGCTATCTCGCATACAGGGTTATCATTACCATCTTTCTACATTCCATATATATGCGTTAGTATACGGTATTGGTGTTTTTCTTTCTGGCTTACTTCACTCTGTATAATAGGCTCCAGTTTCATCCACCTCATTAGAACTGATTCAAATGTATTCTTTTTAATGGCTGAGTAATATTCCATTGTGTATATGTACCACAGCTTTCTTATCCATTCATCTGCTGATGGACATCTAGTTGCTTCCATGTCCTGGCTATTATAAACAGTGCTGCGATGAACATTGGGGTACACGTGTCTCTTTCAATTCTGGTTTCCTCGGTGTGTTTGCCCAGCAGTGGGATTGCTGGGTCATATGGCAGTTCTATTTCCAGTTTTTTAAGGAATCTCCACACTGTTCTCCATAGTGGCTGTACTAGTTTGGAATCCCACCAACAGTGTAAGAGGATTCCCTTTTCTCCACACCCTCTCCAGCATTTATTGCTTGTAGACTTTTGGATTACAGCCATTCTGACTGGTGTGAAATGGTACCTCATTGTGGTTTTGATTTGCATCTGTCTGAGAATGAGTGATGTTGAGCATCTTTTCATGTGTTTGTTAGCCATCTGTATGTCTTCTTTGGAGAAATGTCTATTTAGTTCTTTGGCCCATTTTTTGATTGGTTCATTTATTTTTCTGGGATTGAGCTGCAGGAGTTGCTTGTATATTTTTGAGATTAGTTGTTTGTCAGTTGCTTCATTTGCTATTATTTTCTCCCATTCTGAAGGCTGTCTTTTCACCTTGCTTATAGTTTCCTTTGTTGTGCAAAAGCCTTTAATTTTAATTAGATTCCATTTATTTTTGCTTTTATTTCCAATATTCTGGGAGGTGGGTCATAGAGGATCCTGCTGTGATTTATGTCAGAGAGTGTTTTGCCTATGCTCTCCTCTAAGAGTTTTATAGTTTCTGGTCTTACGTTTAGATCGTTAATCCATTTTGAGTTTATTTTTGTGTATGTGTTAGAAAGTGTTCTAGTTTCATTCTTTTACAAGTGGTTGACCAGTTTTCCCAGCACCACTTGTTAAAGAGATTGTCTTTTCTCCATTGTATATTCTTGCCTTCTTTGTCAAATATAAGGTGTCCATAGATGTGTGGGTTTATCTCTGGGCTTTCTATTTTGTTCCATTGATCTATATTTCTGTCTTTGTGCCACTACCATACTGTCTTGATGACTGTGGCTTTGTAGTAGAGCCTGAAGTCAGGCAGGTTGATTGCTCCAGTTCCATTCTTCTTTCTCAAGGTTTTTTGTATTTCCATACAAATTGTGAAATTATTTGTCCTAGCTCTGTGAAAAATACCGTTAGTAGCTTGATAGGGATTGCATTGAATCTATAGATTGCTTTGGGTAGTATACTCATTTTCACTATATTGATTCTTCTGATCCATGAACATGGTATATTTCTCCATGTGTTAGTGACCTCTTTGATTTATTTCACCAGTGTTTTATAGTTTTCTATATATAGGTCTTTAGTTTCTTTAGATAGAATTATTCCTAAGTATTTTATTCTTTTTGTTGCAATGGTGAATGGAATTGTTTCCTTAATTTCTCTTTCTATTTTCTCATTATTAGTGTATAGGAATGCAAGGGATTTTGTGTGTTGATTTTATATCCTGAAACTTTACTATAATCATTGATTAGCTCTAGTAATTTTCTGGTGGAGTTTTAGGGTTTTCTATGTAAAGGATCATGTCATCTGCACACAGTGAGAGTTTTACTTCTTCTTTTCCAATTTGGATTCCTTTTATTTCTTTTTCTGCTCTGATTGCTGTGGCCAAAACTTCCAAAACTATATTGAATAGTAGTGGTGAAAGTGGGCACCCTTGTCTTGTTCCTGACTTTAGGGGAAATGCTTTCAATTTTTCACCATTGAGGATAATGTTTGCTGTGGGTTTGTCATATATAGCTTTTATTATGTTGAGGTATGTTCCTTCTATTCCTGCTTTCTGGAGAGTTTTTATCATAAATGGATGTTGAATTTTGTCAAAGGCTTTCTCTGCATCTATTGAGATAATCATATGGCTTTTATTTTTCAATTTGTTAATGTGGTGTATTACATTGATTGATTTGCGGATATTGAAGAATCCTTGCACCCCTAGGATAAAGCCCACTTGGTCATGGTGTATGATCTTTTTAATGTGTTGTTGGATCTGATTGCTAGAATTTTGTTAAGGATTTTTGCATCTATGTTCATCAGTGATATTGGCCTGTAGTTTTCTTTTTTTATGGCATCTTTGTCAGGTTTTGGTATTTAGGGTGATGGTGGCCTCATAGAATGAGTTTGGAAGTTTACCTTCCTCTGCAATTTTCTGGAAGAGTCTGAGTAGGATAGGTGTTAGCTCTTCCCTAAATTTTTGATAGAATTCAGCTGTGAAGCCGTCTGGACCTGGGCTTTTGTTTGCTGGAAGATTTTTGATTACAGTTTCAATTTCCATGCTTGTGATAGGTCTGTTAAGATTTTCTATTTCTTCCTGGTTCAGTTTTGGAAAGTTGTACTTTTCTAAGAATTTGTCCATTTCTTCCACGTTGTCCATTTTATTGTTATATAATTGCTGATAGTAGTCTCTTACAATCCTTTGTATTTCTGTGTTGTCTGTTGTGATCTCTCCGTTTTCATTTCTAATTTTATTGATTTGATTTTTCTCCCTTTATTTCTCAATGAGTCTGGCTAATGGTTTGTCAATTTTATTTATCCTTTCAAAGAACCAGCTTTTGGCTTTGTTGATTTTTGCTATGGTCTCCTTTGTTTCCTTTGCATTTACTTCTGCCCTAATTTTTAAGATTTCTTTACTTCTACTAACCCTGGGGTTCTTCATTTCTTCCTTTTCTAGTTGCTTTAGGTGTAGAGTTAGGTTATTTATTTGACTTTTTTCTTCTTTCTTGAGGTAGGACTGTATTGCTATGAACTTTCCCCTTAGTGCTGCTTTTACAGTGTCCCATAGGTTTTGGGTTGGAAAACAACTTTTTTAATCCTGTGGCCACTGCTGAGTTTTCCATACTTGCTGGCATATTGAGTGCTGCACTTTAACAGCATCATCTTTTAGGATTTGAAATAGCTCAGCTGGAATTCCATCACCTCCACTAGCTTTGTTTGTAGTGATGTTTCCTAGGGCCCACTTGACTTCACACTGTAGGATTTCTGGCTCTAGGTGAGTGATCACACCATTGTTGTTATCTGGATCATTAAGATCTTTTTTGTACAGTTCTTCTGTGTAACTTGCCACCCCTCTTAATCGCTTCTGTTAGGCCCATACTGTTTCTGTCATTTATTGTGCCCATCTTTGCATGAAATATTCTCTTGGTATCTCTAATTTTCTTGAAGAGATCTCTAATCTTTCCCATTCTATTGTTTTCCTCTATTTCTTTGCATTGTTCACTTAGGAACACTTTCTTACCTCTCCTTGCTATTCTTTGGAACTCTGCATTCAGATGGCTGTATCTTTCCTTTTCTCATTTGCCTTTCACTTCTTTTCTTTACTCAGCTATTTACAAGGCCTCCTCAGACAACATTTTGCCTTTTGAATTTATTTTTCTTGGGGATGGTTTTGATTACTACTTCCTTTGCAGTGTTACAAACCTCCATCCATACTTCTTCAGGCACTCTGTCTATCACATCTAATCCCGTGAATCTATTTGTCACTTCCACTGTTTAATAGTAAGGATTTGATTTAGGTCATAACTGAATGGCCTAGTGGTTTTCCCTAACTTCTTCAATTTAAGTCTGAATTTTGCAATAAGAAGTTCATGATCTGAGCCACCATCAGCTCCCAGTCCAGTTTTTGCTGACTGTACAGAGCTTGTCCATCTTGGTTGCAAAGAATATCATCAGTCTGATTTTGGTATTGACCATCTGGTGATGTCCATGTGTAGTGACTGCTGGTTGAACATCTTTATTTGATTTCTTGAGAGTCCCTGGAGACTCGCTCAGGTCAATGCCATAGAATAGGATAAGCCACTTAATCTGGATTTAAGGAGATCACACATTTGTATATTTTAATAAAGATAGAAGAGCTACATCTGTGTCTTCAAATGTTTATGTAGATCTAAACTTGAACCAAGAAATAAGAAAGGTAGAGGGCTGACAAAATGCTCTGAACTGGCCCAAACAGAAGCTAACACACACAATCTCCCTACTTCCAATTGCCCTGGGTGTTATATTGACTGACTTGGACTCAGAAGTCAAGCATATTACCAACACCAGAAGCTTCCAATGAAAGTTCTATCAAACCTGCTGTCAATCCATTTGAGAAACAGCATCAGTGGCCCCCAGAGGCTTCTCCTGTTAATGGGATAGTTGTCCCAAGTTCATCTTCCCAGACTCCATAACTTTTTTGATGAAAATCTGTTGCTACAGTATTTTATACTTATACTCTGGAAATATATTCTAGTGCTGTATTGTTGTTGTTATTGTTGTTCAGTCGCCAAGTCATGTCCAACTGTTTGCAACCCCATAGACTGCAGCACACCAGGCCCCCCTGTCCCTCCCGGAGTTCTCCCAAGTTCATGTCCATTGAATTGTTGATGCTATCCGAAAAAGCCCTTGTCTCCTTTTGCCTTCAGTCTTTCCCAGAATCAGGGTTTTTTCCAGAGAGTCGGCTCTCCAGATTAGGTGGCCAAATGATTGGAGCTTCAGCTTCAGCATCAGTCTTTTCAAATATTCAGGGTTGATTTCCCTTAGGACTGACTGGTTTAATCTCCTTGCTATCCAAGGGACTCTTAAGGGTCTTCTCCAACACCAAAATTTGAAAGCATCCATTCTTCGGTGCTCAGCCTTCTTTGTGGTCTGACTCTTACCTCCATACATGACTACTGGAAAGACCATAGCTTTGACTATATGGACATTTTTTGGCAAAGTGGTCTTTGCTTTTTAATACACTGTGTAGGTTTGTCATAGCCTTCCTTCCAAGAAGCAAGCGTCTTCTAATTTCATGGATGCCGTCAGTGTCCACAGTGATTTTGGAGCCCAAGAAGAGAACATCTGTCACTGCTTCCACCTTTCCCCCTTCTATTTGCCATGAAATGATGCCCCATGATCTTTTTTTTTTTTAATTGTTGAATTTATGCAAGCTTTTTCACTCTCCTCCTTCATAGTATAAAAAGGCAAAAAGAGTTTTATTCCTGAACATGAATTTCCTCTAGGGCTGTCCTACACTTGTTTTGCTCTGCTCTTGGATGTATTGGATCCTTCTAGTCCATCTCTGTACAAGTAGCCATGAACCTCTCATGTAGCTATTTATTCTTCTGGGTTTTGCTTCCTTTCTGGTGTTCTACTGGATAAGGGAATAAACTAATATCTGAACTCTCAGCTCTTTCATTTTCATTTTGGGAGTTCTCCTCACATGGCTTGGTACAGGAGAGGAAACTCAAATATTCTGAGTGTTTGCTTCTTTCTAGAGACACACAGTGTCTAAGAACTAGCTCCCTATCAACCTTTCCTACTCCCGCTTGAACCAAAGAAAATATTTATTTAGTATGATGAGTGTAATTTATCACCTGTTCATCCAGATTTTTGTTTTATGTTATAAAGTCCCATAGGCCACAGCCTTTTTGGAATTTGGTAAATGAATCTCTGTTTCTTGCCAGAAAAAATAAAACAAAACAAACAAACAAACAAAACAAAACAAAATATTCCCCATGTGACTCAGAAAAGGACGGGTAGTGGGTAATTGGAGTTATACTGTCACAAAGACTGGTTTCAGTGTGTTTAACTTAATCTTTTAATAATTATTCTCAAGTAAAATTTTTCTACTTATTTCATTATATTTTGAATTCTTACTGCTAATAATGGACTATGTACTTTTTATTTCCAGAATATTACATTAATTCAACTCCATACACTGTATCTACATCAAAAAGAAGATGAGTGTTTTTGAGATAGGATTGAGAGTTGGACTGGAAAGTGAAATAGTGGGCTGGGTAAATGGGCAAGTGAAAAAGTTAGTAAGAATGGTTTATGAATGATAATGGAACTTGGAGATGAGGTCTCATTCCAAAATATGAGTGTACTATATCGCTGTTATTATAGAGAGGTCTGTGAAATTGACCAAATATTAGTCTACTTTAAACATATGAAACTGTATTTTGAATGAGTAACTCTATAACATGATCTCTTCTGCTTTAGAATGATCTTTATTTCATGAAGAGATCTTTGTTTATTAAAGAAAGTAAGAAGAAAAATTATGACAAAGAAATGCACTTGTAATGTACTCAATTATTTCACAGGTGTATAGTGATATAATAATTTTCATTGGTATTTGCTTTCAGTATGACTTTTTTTCAGCTTTAATATGAACTTCTCTTTTTCAGCAGACTCTGCCCACTTCAGGAGTTTCAGCCCCTGAGGTGCGTAAGCAAAAAAGGTTTTCACACTTACAGTTATAGGTCATTATCCATCCGTATTGTTATAAAGACCATTTTGGGCTGTGAGAGTGACATACTAATGTTAATTTGTATGTTTTATTTTGTCTCATATTCTTATATTTGGAATTGGGATCTTTGTATTAATATTTTCATGTTGGGATAGACTTGAAGCCTGTACCATCTACCTTCGTGACAGGCATTAGGGAAACAAGAAGTTATGTGGCACAGAATAAGCAGGATAAAATAACAGTGACTTTGCAGAGTTTTGACCAGTGTGTAAGAATAGCATTATTCCTATTTGTCACATTTAAACTTCGCAGAAAACCCAAACAGTTCACTAGTGTAAGCCCTTAAAATGTAGCTTGCAGTGATAGTAAATCGAGAAACTCTTGTTCACATTGAAGTGCCTATTTTAAAAGAGTACATCTACATTAATCACTTAGCATAAAACATTGCATAGGAAGTCATAGGAATACAATAAGTCATTAAATAGATGACTTTGGTTTTGAAAATAAATGTAGGCATTGCCACAGCATTTATTTTCAGTAAAGTGTTAACTTTACCTTCAAATTAATGAAGTAAAGCCTCCACATTTTTCTGTGACAATACCCCATTCAGTTGCTATTATCTCTAAAGCATATGCTCAGATGGTATTTTTTCACTTAAAATTATAATTTGAATCTGCTTGCTTAGAATATATTACTCATGATATCTAAATACTATATGAGTCTGATTTATTTTCAGTTCAGTTCAGTTCAGTTCAGTCGCTTAGTCGTGTCCGACTCTTTGCAACCCCACGGACCACAGCAAACAAGGCCTCCCTGTCCATCACCAACTCCCAGAGTCCACCCAAACTCATGTCCATTGAGTTGGTGATGCCATCTAACCATCTCATCCTCTCTCATCCCCTTCTCCTCCTGCCCTCAATATTTCCCAGCATCAGGGTCTTTTCAAATGAGTCAGCTCTTCGCATCAGGTGGCCAAAGTATTGGAGTTTCAGCTTCAACATCAGTCCTTCCAATGAACACTCAGGACTGATCTCCTTTAGGATGGACTGGTTGGATCTTCTTGCGGTCCAAGGGACTCTCAATAGTCTTCTCCAACACCACTTAGAAGATACATAATTGCACAAATAGTAATAATCTCTCTCTCTTCTGCTCTAAAATATTTTCTAATCAGTATAGACTGCCTCATTACATTTTAAAAATTTTCCTTTTATAACTACAAACATACCTAAAATATACTAGTAGCTATGATATATAATGTTTCTACTCTGAGAGATATTAAACTATTTTGGTATTCTTTACGTCAGCTGATACCATTGTTATTATAATTATTCTAAAGTAGACATGTTAAATTACACACTCAGGTAACATAGGTATTAGGAAAGTTCATTATTTAGGCTAATTTTTTTAATGTCAGAGAATTAACTTTATGGTTAAGATAATTGAGTTTATTTTTGCCCCATCATAGCTCATTAGATAATTTACTGCAAATTAAAAATTTTTTTCTTTAGACTTGTTAATCTCAAAAGCTCTCCCATATTTAGTTATGTAATTTGTACACTATAAATAAAATTAATAGACCAAAATTGCCGTTTTCAAAACATGATTTTTTTTATTTGTCATTTTTTTCTGCTATGAAGTTTTAAAAAGTCTTTTTATACTGGACATATATATATATATATATACATATAGCTATATTGGTTTTGTGCGTGCATATATGTAAATGTATATTTATTGGCTAAACTTTTCACATGGGACCAAGAGCTTTTCTTTGTGGATAGATCTATTATTTAGAAGTGGCATAGACCCTGTCTTGCATACATCATAGCCTTATTGCCCACAATAAGTTTCAATTATCAATTGTTTCAAAGTATAACAAAAGCATACCTTATTTTGTGAAAAGATATTTGTTTATTAAGAAAATACTTTCAATTGTTTAAAAGTATAAGAAAAACTCACAGACATCTACAAATCAATTTCAGTGTAAAAAACCTCTCACTTTTTATTACTAATTCTCAAATCTTTTATAGACATTGTGTCCAGGCCAACTTGTCTGTTCTTCCTATACACACACACACACACATATCTTGTTTTATGTGCCTTTCCAAAGGATGTAAGTAATTTTTCATGGTAACACCTTATTTTATACTCAAAACTCATTGGTTTGAGTGATAATTAAATTACACAGTTCCAATTATAAGATAAATTCTACTTAGAACTTGCGTAAACAAATAGGGGGCTACATAGAAATTGCTAAGTTAAGCTTTTAACTCACCTGATAGAAAGAGATAATGACTATAAAACTACAAGAGAGCTACTTATAGGTTTTTAATCTTCAGTTTTCCATGGCCATCAATTATTATGGTTTATCAAGGGAATGGAGAGTGAGTGGTGTTGAGGTCTATACACCGGGACCTAATTTTCTAGTGTCCCGGCCATAGCTAGTAAACAGCCCAAATGATTTTGGCATGGACTTTCCCAGTCCTAAATTTCATTTCTTCCAATCAGAATTTCTTGAACAGAAATATTCTAATCTTTCATACTTAACATTCAGTATGAAATTATGCTAGACGAAAATACACATTATCATGTGTGATATATGATCCACAGAGCTGTGGATCAAGGTATAAATTTTACCTTCAGGCTGAGTTGGTGAGTAGCACCTGCAGTTATGTTAAGACTAGGATTGATTCTGTCTCGTTTGTTTTCCTTTGTCTTCCTACAAAAGACTCAGATTATCACACCGAGTTATGGTGACATCTGGAAAAACAAAATACTGTAAAGTAAATAAAGTACTTCTTCACAATGCCCATCTTTACTAAACAGCCTACCTGAGTTAATGATAAAATGTAGCCTTTTTTTTTTAAACTATTTTAAAAATTACTGTCATTTACTGAGTGCCTAATTTATGCTAGTACTTTATCTGCTTTTTCTCAATTTATCATCACATGAAACTTCCCATTTTATAGATGAATTACGGGAAGGCTTAGAGAAGTAAACAACTTACTTGCCCAAGTCTTTACAGAGACAAAGCTCGAATACAGCCTCCAAGCCCACATTTTTGCCTTTGTACAAAATATTTTTTGCTTTTTGAATAAGTATTTATTTAACTAATTACAAAGAAATGGAAATCTTTATATCATTTGTCATAGCTATGTTTAAAACTATATAAAATATTTCTTAAAAAATCAAGACTACTTTGCTACTCAGCCATGTTTCCCTGCAACTTCTAAGGATTTCTAGTAGATTTTGAGCCTTCACCATGATTGAAATGATTTAATGTTTCTCAGCAGGAACATGTTTAAATCTTGTAATAAGGTTGTGATAATTAAAGGTGCAGCTTTGCAACTGTCATTAAGTTGCTTTCTTGGAGTTTGTAACTTGTTTAAATCCTGATGAACATGGTAACACTCCTGCTTCAGGGAGATATTTTACATTGTGTTCCTCGGATTAAAATCTTAGAGTTTCAGGGAAATGCTTAGGGACTAGCTCCAGTGGCAGAATGGGCTAAGTCACCACTTGGGCAAGTGATGCAGTAGCAGAGAAAGCAGGTTGTGAGATTCCAGTAAAGAATACATTGGCAGGCAAGCAAAACTCGCCCCCACCCTTTGTGGCTTTTGTACCAATCAAGGCGCTTTGCCACTGCCTGTCTCTCATGCTGAGATTGGACAAAGAGAAGAAAATCCTGTGCTTGAGGTAATCATCACTTGCTGCTTGTCGTTTGTGAGTGATCGATAACAGCAGGCTTAAGTATTGTGGTAAACATCTCTTTTGTGAAAGCACTTTTCAACAACTTACAAACACTCTACTTCTGAGAACCAGCATGAGACAGAAAAAGACTTTTTTTAGAGCACATATTTTAAAGTGACGTCTTTTGATTTCATTTATCACATCTTTCTGTTTTCTGTGGATTGTCTTTTCATCTTTTCTTCTCTGTTTATGATGACGGTGATTATTTTGGAATCCTAATAGAACATATTGCCCAGTTAGTGGAGTCTAAGGATCACAAGACAGTGAATTCTATGTTTTAAATGTCTGCATAGCAAACACAAATGGTTGATATTTGAAAATGCTGAAATATCGATAACTGTATTTTATATTTTGTAGTTATATGTTCTATGTTCTTTCATTTTTTTGGTTAAAGCAGCTCTTTTCAGTGTTTGAATAATTCCTATTGATTGAAGCAATAATTTTCCAACTCTTTATATCTAGGATAATTTATCTGGCAGAACAAAATTTACCTTAATTATAACTAATTTAGTTTGTGATTTAGAGCCCCAAAACATAAAAAAAAAAAAAAGATCTGAAGGTGAAGTGATAAGTACTGCCCCATATTATCACAGAGCACTTTCATCCTGAATAAAGATGCAAAATAATGCTGGCAAGCTCTTCCTGAAATTTTTCTATAACTTTAGCATTGGAAGTAACATTCTTAGATATCATAATAGAACTTGGCCAGTCAGGGAGAATCAACCCCCAACGTGGGCCAGTGACATTTTGTTGGACATCAGATTTTTCAAAGATGTAATTGCTTGACCCTTCCTGTGGCTCATGTAGAATCGAAAAGAAGTAAAGATTTTCTTAGTGGAAATAGGAAAAAGTATTCAACTACCCTCCTGTTATCCTATGCCGCTTAAGTAAAATATAGTGACTAGCTCAGAGAGACTTCCATACAATTTGGAAATAAACATGAAACAAATTAGTATAATACAAAGAAAACCATGGAAAAATATTAGATGGTTTATGAGTCTTTCCCGTTTTTAAATTGTCAGTCTGATTAATTCTAGAAATTCCAACCACTAAGCATATTTCCATCAAACAAAGAAACCACTTTATTCTTGGTGGTGTGTGTGTATGTGTGTGTATTTGAATAAATATGTTTTATTATCTAGATGATGAGTTGACTGAAGTTTTTTCATAATCTGTGATATACCTCTTATGATTCTAGACTTTAAAAATAAAGTTTTAACAATTGAAAAGTCAATTTAGGGTTTTTAAATTTTTTTTTTAATTTTACAATTGCTACTAGAAAGCATTAGATTTGCCTAGTCTGCAGTTTTCTCAGAGGGATGACTCCCGTAGAAAGAAATGAAATCACTTAAACAAGTGCTTTCTGCCAGCTAGAGGTTCTCAACCACACAGGATTTCCCCCAGCTATACACTTTTTTATTGTTTTGTTGCTAAGTCATGCCCAACTCTTTTGGGATCCCATGGACTGTAGCCAACTAGGCTCCTCTCTCCATGGGATTTTCCAGGCAAGAATACTGGAGTGGGTTGCCATTTCCTCTTCCAGGGGATCTTCCTAACCCATGGATCAAATGTGCCCAGCATTGCCAGGTGGATTCTTTACTGCTAAGCCACCAGGGAAGCCCAGCTCTATGGGCTAAGAATAAAATATTATTAATTAATAATTTGGTAATTCTTTACAGACATACACTCGTTTTAAATGCCCAGAATTACATTTATAAATAGTCTGGATGCAAACACTGAGTTTCATTGTGACTAATCAACTTAAATTTTATTTAGATCTTATAACTCAAGCATTTGGGAATTTAACGCTAAATAACAATATTGGATTACAAGGCAGAATATACGATATATAAATGATAACTTTCACAGTGTAGATTTTTATAAAACACTGTTACCACATTTTATTTACCTGAATGTTAGAATTCAGAAAAAAAAAATCCCCACACCCACCAAGTATTACATGCTTGAACTCAGCGCAACATGCTATGGATTTTCAAATGTAGGTTGCTGAGCTTTACTCATTTAAAAATATGCCTACTATAATTAGTTAACTTTTTCATATATATGTATTTGAAAATTAAACAAGCATTTTACATAATGGTGATATTAAAGAGCACCCTAATGGAAAAGCTATACCTATTTTACATTATTCACTATAACTTTCATTTATTTAGCACATGCACTAGGACCGTTGGTTGGTTGGTTGGTTGTTTTTTACCACCCTCTCCAAAAAATCGATGAGTATTCAGACTGTTCAGTTATAATCAATAAAAGTTTGCAGGCCTATAGAAGAGGTTTTGTTAGGAGGATTCCATATGGCTCTACAGAAATTAATTTATGGTAACTTACCTGTGAGTTAGGAAGTTCGACTACTGAATAGTTTCTCAAAGTTCTTTTCAGTTCATGAAATTTGTTGAATATTTCGTTTTGCTGCTTCCGTGTTTTCAAAAACAGCCCAGCTCTGTATTCTAAAATGTTTTCCCTTAATATATATTACATTTTAAACCAATATCTAAATTGAGTTTCTGTAAAGAGACACAACTGTGAAGAAATAATACGAAGTAAATGCTGCAGTTTGTTAAGATTGATTGTTTAGAAATAGAACAAACGTCTCAGGTTTAATATTTTATGGCATGTTAACGTAATTGTGGAGAAGGCAATGGCACCCCACTCCAGTACTCTTGCATGGAAAATCCCACGGACGGAGGAGCCTGGTGGGCTGCAATCCATGGGGGTCGCTAAGAGTGGGACACAACTGAGCAACTTCACTTTCACTTTTCACTTTTTTTTTTTTTTTTCATGCATTGGAGAAGGAAATGGCAACCCACTCCAGTATTCTTGCCTACAGAATCCCAGGGATGGGGGAGCCTGGTGGGCTGCCATCTATGGGGTCGTACAGAGTCGGACACGACTGAAGCAACTTAGCAGCAATGTAGGCACAACATTAGAACTTTATATATTTTCTTTTAAGTCATAAAGAACTTTGAGAAATAGGTATTGCTGACTCCATTTTGAGTAAGACTCAATTCTCTAAGGCTACATAGTATTTAAGTAGCGGAGATGGATTCCACTTGGGATTTCTGACTCCAAATCTCATCCTATAATTCACTCATTTATTCATTATACTCTTAACTATCTGTGGACAAAATGTAAGTTGCATGCTTAGAAAGAATGATCTGTTCCTTAAAATATCAATATCTTTGCCAGAAATTCTGCTTATATGAATATATATAAGTTTCCAAAGAATTTGAATTTCAGGAATCCTATTGCACAAGCCATTTTTATCTACACAAAAATATATTCAGTGCACCATGAAATTGCAAGGACTATAAAAGGGCTATGTTGATTAGCATTTATTTTGGTCCAAGAAGTTTTCTGTTTCATTTGGCCTTAATATATATAAAAAGAGCTTTACTTTTAATTCTACTTAAAAATATTTTCCTAAATGACAGTAATTGAGAAGTAATTGACAAAATACATGCAAATATAGGAACAGAAACATATATATGTATCTGAATATATTGCAGAGAATACATGGCACTCAGACCTTTAAGCACACATAGGAGACATTGCTAATTGATCAGGACCGTTTTTCATATCAAGCTTGGACATGCCTTAGAAATTCTTCTCAACACAATATTTCAGGCACTTTAAATTGCTTGATTTTTTGAATGTTAAGACTGATTTATTTCTGCATTCATTTATAGTGATTTTATCAGGCACTGATCTAGGATTCAATGTGAAACAGTTAAGCAAAGTCATTTCTCTATGGAGCTTTGATTAAAGTGTAGGAAGACCAGTATTAAATAGATAACATTTTAAATTATTAAAAAAAGTATGCATACACACAAACATATAAAGGAACAGAGTCTAATGTTTGACCAGGAGCAAGAAGAGCTGTCCAGCAGAGTGCAGAATGGATGTAAGAGCCCTGTATTAAGGCACAATTATTGTGATCAAGAAACAAAGATGGGGTTGGTGTAGCTGGAATGCAATAATAAGGGATGAGTGTGGCTGTTACATGGAGAATCAACTGGAGGGAGACAAAATGGAAAGTGATTGACTCATTAAGGTGATGGCCACAATAATTAAGGCAAATAAGATCATGGAGGCTTAAAACATGTAATGATAGATGTGATGAATAATCATTCAGTTGGGATTTATTTTTAAGGTGGATAGGGAGAAACTTTTAATTAGTTTTTATTGTTTCAGGATTCATATGCATTCTAGATACTATGTGGACAGAGAGAAAGGGCATTTATTTGTAGGAATTAAGCTCCTGGGGGAAATCTGAACAGTGTTGACATAAAAAATAGTTACAACCTAAAAGCTCAGGGTTATGTTTTATTTGGTGGGAATTTTTAGGACTTCAAGCCCAGGAGTCAACATTTCAAGTAACCCTGAGAGAACTGCTCTGAGGATGTGGGGGCAGGAGTCAGGATATATAGAAATTTGCAACAAAAGGCAGGTATTATGAACATCAAAAATATTTTTGTGAATTAAAACCAGATATCTCAAGTTAAGAACTTTGAAGCTTTTTCTGTATGGGAAGATGCAAGAATCTGGACACTGAAATGATTTCATATGCATCTCAGCTATCTAAGACCAGTATCCTGCATTTTTTTTCACACTCTGAGTTCCTCAGTGCTCACCATACAGAGTGGCTGCAGCAAGGTGGTATTGTTCTTCCTGGTTGCCCTTAGGGGTCAGAAATCCACATTTAGAGGGATGAAATTGCTGATCTCTGTGATATCCTTGTTTACTGATATGGCAAGAATATTCCTTTTCCCAAAAGGGAATATAAACTTAGTCTTCATTATCAAATTGAAGTCAAAAGCCTTGGGTGTAAATGAAGTTACCTAGGGAGTGTGTGTAGACAGTGAAGATGAGAGGCCCAAGGGAAAGGTCAAGGGTTAAATGTTGAGATTATAAGGCTGGAGGAGGAATAAGAGAAAAGACTTAGGGAGAAGTTAGTAAAGTAAGAGGAGAGCTAAGAAAAGTGTTCTGGAACCCAGTTGAATCAAATTTTCTAGAAGAAAAGGTAAATTCTGTCAAATGCTGCTTAAAAATTGAGAAGTTGAAGACTGATCAACAAGTATAGCAAATGAGCAGGTCACTGGTGATTTGAATAAAAGGTGATTTGGTGCATTAGTGGTGATAAAAGTTTATTAGGTTGGGTTGGAAAGAGTGAGAGGAGAAGAAATAGAAACAGGAAGAAGACAACTATGAAAATGTTTTCTGTTATGGTGAATAAAAGTGTTAGCTGGGAAGGAGTGTGTGTTTTAAGTTTTATGTCACTCTTGATGATCAATAGTAGTTTAAGGGTCTATTTTCAATATTGCATTTATTTATAAGCATTAAATTTAGTGCTCAGTACAAATTTCTTTACAGTCCTGTAGTATTATCTGTACCATTTTTTATGAAAATGATTAGCTTTAGTAGGCCTTAAGAACTTTTAACAGAGTCATAATTGGGCACCTATGATAATATGTTTTGGTTTTCTTTCACAACCTTTCTTTAACTGATAATTTGGTCATGCATCTATCATATATTTTGAGCCAGTAGAAAGCATCTGGTTTCATATTATTCATTAGAAACCCCAAATTAGGAAGCTGGGTCCAAGTTAGTAGCCATGAGATTCTTCTCTCTGTTGCCTTTGTAGTAAAGCAATTAAATATTTTCAATATTTTGATAAAAGATTTTTTCCTAACAGGAAAGACAAGCGACAGTGAAAAGGGAAAAGGGTAGTTCCCAGCAGTCAAACAAAGTGACCGACAAGAACAAAATGCAAAGAGCCAACTCCGTTACTGTGGATGGACAAGGCCTGCAGGTAGGATTATTTTAATCCACATTTTAGTAGCTTTCATATGTGTTACTTTGGTGCTCTTAGAAGGGCATATGTCCAGCTATCAACAGATTTATTTAATGTGAAAATTTGTTCAGTAGATAATTTTAGAAACATTTTTATTATTTTATCAAGATGTCAGTTTTATAGTTGATTGAGAAAGTGACATTCTGATTAGATTAATCATTTATGCCATTGTCTTCATTTAAACTCAAACTGATAAGAGATCTTTTGTCAATCTGAAGCTTTTGCAAATTATTATTAAATATATACATTTGTTATATAGGTTTGTATTATTTATTTACAAGCATACTTTCTCCCTATATATATTATTGTATCTGTTTGGAAGTCATTTTGACTGAAAAAATGTTTTCAGAAAATAATAAAATGAACTCTTCTCTGTGGAATTTTTTTCAAATCAATAATAAAAATAAAGACTCCATTATAATTTATCCATATCTTCCAGTGTTTTAAGTTGACATTGAAACTGCATATGTGTATCTAGTTTAACACAGGTAACTCAAAATCATGTTCTTAGTCCTTTAAAAATCTCTGAGTTACCCCTAGGGGTCCCTGACATCAAGAGAAACATTTCTTACCATCTATATTTTAAATGTTTAATATTAATTAATTAATTAATAATTTACTGTGCCGTGTCTTTGTTGCTGTGCGCTAGCTTTCTCTAGTTATAGAGAATAGGGGCATCTCTTTCTTGTGGTGCTCAGGTTTCTCATTGTGGTGGCTTCTCTTGTTGCAGAGCACAGGCTCTAGGTACTCAGGCTTCAGCAGTTGTAGTAAGCGGGCTCAGTTGCTCCATGGCACGTGGAATCTTCCTGGACCAGGAATTGAACCTGTGTCCCTTTCAAACATGAACACAATCAAAGAACTTGGCTTAATCTATGGATTAAGTTTTTTTTGTTGTTTTATTTTCTGAAGTCATTTTTGTTTTGTTTTCCTATCTGTATGTTTCTCTCTTCCAATTTCTAATTCTTTTCCTTAATAATATGCTGCAGTTTTCATGTGCTCCAAGAAAATTTACCAACCTCTTACCACACAAAGATATAGTATGTTACATACCTCAGTTCAATATATATTATTTTATATCATTTTCACTTATTATTTTATCTGTGGTTCTATGGGTTATGTCTTTTATGTCCTTCGTTTGCAAGGACAGTTGAGATCACATGGTAGTTGCGTAAATGCTTTCTTTTTCATTTTTTGAGTGTCTCACTGAAAACAATAATTATTGCTTACATGTTGATAACCCGATTACTGATTTTTTGTCATAATAAAACATATTGTGAATAGAAAATTGTTTATGAATCATTAAATTCAAATGTAAAAAGAGGAAATTCTGAAAGAGAAAATTATTTACATTGGTTAGAGAGTATAGAAGTTAATTATCAAAAGAGGAAATCAATCTCTACACATTTTTAAAGGCATACTTGTATGTTAAGCAATCTCACTGAAAGTCCCAAATATAAAATTTATCCACAATTATGGTAGCAAAAACTTTTAGTTTAGTGATCCTGTGAAATTTTTAGTGAAAAATAATCAACATTTGTAGTTTTAATAGGTCAATTGATGATATTGGTTAGTTTAAATCTTTAGTTACTCTGGGTTCCTGCAATGAAAATAACAAAAGGAAACCTAATTTTGAAATTTAAATATTTTTCACACATTTTAAAATTCAAATATATTTCACACAAATATATTTCACAACATACTTCCAACATACATGGATGGGAAACATGCATCATTTGTTAAACAGTCTATGCTGGCCACTGTGATAATATCTTATGAACATTAACTGATTCTTCTCAATGATGTCTGAGATAATTATGAATTCTTAAGTCTCCAACATATAATAAGTATTATTATTACCACTTTAAAAATGATTACATTGATGTTCTAAAGTAAAATTATTCCTAGGTTAGTGAGGTGAGAATGAAGGCCATCAGACTCAGAGTTTGTGTTACACTCCTGAGATCCCTGTTCCTTTGGTTAACAAATTTTAACAGGTCTAGAAATGCTAAATTTCTGACCTCCTTGCTCTTCCATGTACTACTTTTGCAAATTTTGAAACAAAAATTTGAAAGTGCTAGAATTATAACTGCTTTAGTCTCTTTCTTAATATTTCTATAGTTACACCTGTCTTTACTCAAACATCAAAACCAAAACTAAATGGTGCGTGCAGAGTGTTCTAGAGACTTTAAACTGATGTAGCAATATAAGATGTATTTTCTTTTTTATTCTAAAGGATGCAAAATTTTCAATCTTATTATAACTAAATCATATTAAAAAATAGATGATTAACTTTCTCTGTGTATGTGTTTCCTTTTTCTAACCAGATAATAACTTTATAGTTTTCTTTGACATATAAAATTGTCAGGTAAATTTGTTGGTTAGCAAAGGGAAGGCATCAGCCCTTATAACACATCAGTAAGTAAATACTATTTTATGAATATTAAGTGATCCTTCTCAATGATGTCTGAGATAATTATGAATTCTTAAGTCTCCAACATATAATAAATATTATTATTACCACTTTAAAAGTGAATACATTGATGTTCTAAAGTAAAATTATTCCTAGGGCCTCTCAGTTAGTGAGGTGAGAATGAAGGCCATCAGAAAATGAAGGCTATTTAATTTTTATCTTAAAAGTATTTGTACATAATCACTTCACTTTCACTTTCACATGCTGTCTCTTTCATCTCAGCAGAATGGACTACAATATGATGCACATATGTATTCACATAATTTGGGAGAAAATATGTAAAAAGTGAACAATAAATTATTGGATAGCTATTTCATACAAAATGGAAAAATATTTTTTGTTGTGGTAATCAATTTTAAAATAATAAAATGCTTATTCTTTGTCACAAAATTTAAAAATATCTTCCAGAAAATTAATTTTCTGCGAGTTATAAAAATATATATCACCGAAAAGCATTGAGTTGCAGCCCGGTTTGCATATAACTCAGTGACAGAAGAGATCTACATGGCTTATAGACTATTAATCACAGTTAAGCACATTCATCTTACTTCTTTCCAGCTAACCAGCATAATGATCAGGATTATTATTTCTAATTAGAGGAAGTAATAGATCATGTATAACCTTAGGATGAGTCTCATTAATTAACCCGAGTCCTAGGGGACTTCAAATAGAGGTGGTTAGGCACTCCGTCTTTGTCATCGCTCACACCATAGGTTTACATTTAATACATATGATCAAATGTAACTGAAACATGCAAGCGATGTGAAAATGCAGATAATTAGCTACATGAGAACAAACAATTAGAAAAACAGAACAGTTGTTTAAACTGTATTATGCCGATGTTACCTTGTCCCTAAATATTCTTTGGAGAAAAATTTCTGAATGTGTCACTTACAAACCAAAAAGTCTATGGCGTGTAATACTCTTAGCAAAAAATAAAGAGGAACCTTTATAATGAAATATCTAAAAGTGAACTAGTGTTGTCCCCACCACAACTGCTTTTCTCTTTCCCTACTGTTTTTATTATTTACAATCATCTCATTCTTACAATTCCCCAGACTGTAAACTACACATGCATATATGCACTATACAGAAATGTAGAGCATGGGTATCAAATTTATTCTTTTTCTTTGATTATATGTTTATGTATGTCCACTTTGGGATCCTCAGGCTTACTGATTCTGATAATCAGCTCTCATTGTCATTTTAAGTCTCTTAAGTCTGGAATTCCTATTCTATATTTTGGGTATTATAACAACCCCTAAAATGAGTTTTGGTCTCCATATATATAAAATGTGCTCGGTTATAAATGAAAATATGGAACTGAATAAGATAAGATGTGTCAGGGCTGAGAATTGGCATTGTCTATAATTTATGTAAGATAGGGAGATTGGTCTCATTAAGAAGTGAAGAGTAGGGGCATTGCCAAGAACTTTGGCCCATGGCACTGAAATGATGGAGCTGCCATTGACTGAGATGGAGAGGGTCTGGATAAATAAAATTTGTAGTAAAATATCTGATGCTGTTCAGTATCCAAATAGAAGTGTTGAGTGGGCAGACAGATATGTGAATCTAGAATTCAGGGGTGAGAGTAGATATGAATTTGGGACAGAAAGGTATATTGATTGCACTTAATACCATCGCATATGAATTCGCTAAAGAGAGAGCATATGTTGAGAGAATGGTTGAACTGGGATCCCAAACCAGCCTGACCCTAAAGCCATATTCTAACATGTTTACAATATGTAATTGAAACTGCTCCTTTATATGAGTAAATGCAGTCTTGAGTGATTTATTTTTATAGAGGAGAATCCAGTATGAACTGTTTCCTACTGCATGTAGTGCCTTCACACCTAATTTAGAACCATTCTGCAGGATTTCAAGTATCACACGTGCTATAAAATATTCCTGAACACTTTCCCCCAGCATCAGTGCTTTCTTTGCTATACTGTATTATCCATTCCCAATGTTTTGTTTTTGTTTTTTTAAAGACTGCTTTGAGAAGGATTCCATAGACATACCTCAAGCACAAGAGTGGTGTGATGGGAAGCTGAGAACGGGTTCAGGGTTCTTTTACACATCAGACAGAGTAATTTGCTTTTCATCTGTTTTATATATCGTTCCACTTGGAGAAGGAAATGACAACCCACTCCAGTGTTCTTGCCTGGAGAATCCCAGGGACGGGGGAGCCTGGTGGGCTGCCGTCTATGGGGTCGCACAGAGTCGGACACGACTGAAGCGACTTAGCAGCAGCAGCCCCTTGAAATTATTTCAAGTGCTATATAAATATTTACTTCCAAAGTCAAAGATTTGGGAAGATCCCCTGAAGTACGAAATGGCTGACCACTCCGGTATTTTTTCCTGGAAAATTCCATGGACAGAGGAGCCTGGCAGGCTACAGTCCATGGCATCGCAAAGAGTCAGACATGACTGAGCACACACACAGGCACAACAGATTTTTAAAAATATTAGTATTTTTGTCTTACTCTTTCCCATCCCACTAAAATCTATAACAAAATGCATATGAGATTTTAGGATGACAATAAATCAGTTTTCAAAGTAATTCTTTTATATTTTATTTCAGAGTTATTATATAAAAGTAAAAATTCAAAATGTGTCCTGTTAAAGACTATATTAGGTATAATTCAAAAGACAATGAATGAACTTGAATGTAAAATTGATGCATTAGTGCTATCTAATCTTCAGATTTCATTCTAATTTCATCAGTTGTCTCAATAATGCTTTTATAACAAAAGAAACGAGTTCAGAATCATGCTAGCTTCTTGATTTTTATGGTTGTGTTATGTTTATAGAAGAGAATGTTCTCATATGTAGGCAATCCTAAAAGCCCGGGGTTCTTTTACTAAGGATGAAGAGGAATATGACAATTAATTTACATATTAGAGTCTCTGTCACTAAGATGTTGCCTCTGTTGTTGTTCAGCCGCTCAGTTACATCTGACTGTTTACGACCCCGTGGATTTCAGCACACCAGGCTTCCCTGTCCTGCACCATCTCCCAGAGCTTGCTGCTTGTTACTTCAGGACTATAAGTGAACACAGTTATTTGTTTTTAACTCATCAGACTTGAAAATGGCTATGTGGTACTGTAGGTCTTTGGCTCTCAAATCTAAAAACACAGTCTTTGGTCTCCTGGCACCCAAATTTAGTATGCTAGACTTTATAGTAACAAAGTTTAGCAGAATTCTGAAGCTTTTTGAATGAGCTTCAGAATGAATGAATGAAGCTTTTGAATGAATCAGCATTGAAAAAGATGCTGATTTGCCTGAAACCATCGCATTTCTTACATAAATACCACCATTGTTAAATGATCCCATAATACCAGAATTTCTGTGGTTCTGATATGGAATTGCATATTGCTCCTTCAATGGAAGTTACATTAGGTCAGGTGACTTATCTGTTAGAATAATTGTCAAATAGGCACTATTCTGTAGTCTCTGATAACTTACAAATACATATTGAAGTGTTTAATGTTTTATTTTTATATAGTATTATTTTACAAGTCTAATTTATGGTAAGGGGCTATGTGAGGAAAAGTTTGATAGCTTGGTTTTATTTCTGTTCTTCCATTTGTTCGGTACTTAACTTTTGTGACTTGTAGAGTATCATCGTTATCCTAAACTCTTTATTTAGATTCTCTCATATTTTTTAATCCATTTGGCATAATTATCCATCTACTGACTCCTAAAAATGACATCTAGGTTTTTGTATCTTGAGATCCTCGGCAGACTATATTGGAGCTTCCCTAGTGGCTCAGTAGTAAAGAACCCACCTGCCAGTGGAGGAGATGTGAGTTTGATCCCTGGGTGGGGAAGATACCCTGGATAAGAACATGAAAACCCGCTTACCTGAGAAATCCCATAGACAGAAGAGCCAGGCAGGCTATAGTCCATGGGGTCACAAAAGTGTTGGCTACAACTTAGTGACTAAACAACAGACTATACTGTATTCTGGTGGGATCTTCATAATAATGTTTCCTCAGAACACAATTTTCTGTAGCATGATACCGACCTTTTTTGATAAATCATAATATGTCTTTCAACATTTCGATTAATAAACCTTTCTGAAAGACATTCCATGATATATTTTCAAGTGAAATAGAAAATTTGCCCAAATGAATGTAATGTAATCTCATGTAATGGTAAGCTGAAGGTTGAATTTTGAGATGATCACCCTAACTTAGTATTTGGGTTCATGCTATGTTTTCCTAAAATTTTTTATTTACCTTGAGAATGCCACTTCCATTTAAAAATAAAGACAATTTAAATTAAGTTAAAAAATCAACTAAGATCCACATCTGTTACTGTTTTGCATGTGAAAATGTTAGGAGTTCCATCTGATTTGTAATAGAGTGAGAAGTAAAGGAGACTGAATACTGGTTGTCAGAGATGTGTTTTGGTGTTCAGCTATTAATGAAGGAGAGGGGAAGACACACTGCAAGTTTGTAACACAATGGCTTAACCTTGGCGGCACCTTCTGTACAGTAATAATTGAGCTCATGGAGTTCAGGGGAGAAGAGCTGGGAAGTTACTCCAGGTTCAGCTCATCCATCTCATCTCCCAACTAAATGAGAGACTAATCAGAAACAAAATCTGTGTGCCCTCTTTACAAAGGGAAGTAAAACTGAGTCAGAAAAAATAGCTTGTGAGGAGAACAAGTTAAATAAGAGTAGAAGAACTGTGAATGTTTTATTCAATCTCCTCACACCATCTGAAGATGTCACCAATTTCTCAGTGCCTATTATCATTAGAAAAATGGCATTTCACAAGAATTAGAAGGAAATAGATTGGTAGGATATTTTAACATATTATTTAACAAACAAAAGGAAAAATATGATATGATGAAATGGTTGTTTTTAATCTCCTCATTGAATATTTCAGGTACTTTCTAAGGGAAAAATACCGGAGCAATAAAGGATATTTTGAATCTACTTTCAAAAAGTAGACTGATCTAAAACCTTTCAACTTAATATTTATTTAGAGAATTATGTTAGTTGCATGTTTAATTATTAAAATATTATCATCAAACTATGTTTAAATGGGAGTTTCATAGTCATACATTGAATAGAAATACTTTTATTTAAAAGAGCTTATCTCTTAACATTGAACTTGAACAAAATACAAGTGTTCTTTGCCACTCTATCAAAAGATGATTTCTCCCCCTCATCAATGAAATGCTATTACCTTACCTGCTTTATTTCTGGTGACACTTTTCATTGCTAAATATATATTTATTTGTTTGTTTCTCATGTTTCTCTCCCAGATTATAAGCTCCACTAGGACAGGCACTTTTTTGGATTAAATCGGGTATATAATGATGAAAAGTGCATGGCATATAGGGACTCAGTCAATTTAATGAATTCCTGTTTAGCAAGTAGCCTGGATTAACTGGCATTCTGCTTCTCAAGTAGGAAAAGAAAGCATTGAGGAATTTGCTGTGCAGATGGGGACTCAGGCTGAAAGTGGCCCCAAACGATCTATTTAGAGTCTCATTCACAAGTCGTTGGGAAGATGGATTCCAAATGTGCTACAAAGCTCTGGAGTAGGGATCATTTCTAAGATGGCTCTAATTTGAGCTCTTTCTTTCCTAACTTTCTTCCCCACTATATTCTGCTTTATTCTAGGTGGTTTATTCAGTGTCCCACAATTGGATCTATTGTTTTCATCTCATAGCTACTGAGAGTTTATTCTCTTTTCATCTTATACTGCCTTACCCTCTGCCCCTGTTCCTAGTGGAGTGGGTATTCCTGTTGATACATATGGAGACAAAGCACAGGATTTAACTAGGTTATTAAATAGATCTAGTATCTATTATCTATCTGTGCTGTTTATCTCCTCATTACAGGACAAATGAACCATATTCTTGAATTTGCTAATTGGAATGTCATAAAGCCGGGTAGGCTGCAGTCCATGCAGTCGCTCAGAGTCGGACAGGACTGAGCGACTTCACTTTCACTTTTCACCTTCATGCATTGGAGAAGGAAATGGCAACCCACTCCAGTATTCTTGCCTGGAGAATCCCAGGGACAGGGGAGCCTGGTGGGCTGCTGTCTATGGGGTCGCACAGAGTTGGACACGACAGAAGTGACTTAGCAGTAAAGTAGAAATAACAAGTTCTCTTTATATCTAATGTAAATAATTTGTCCACATATTCAACTTTTCTTCTAGATAACTCCAGTTCCTGGTACTCATCCACTTTTAGTTTTTGTGAACCCCAAAAGTGGTGGGAAGCAAGGAGAACGGTATGTTTTTAAAAATCAGCTTTATTTACTGATTTTTTAAAAAATCAGCTTTATTACTATATCATATACATGTGAAAAGAGAAACTAAATTTATGGTATAAAAATATTTAAAACTATTATCCTTCATGGTTCAGTAATTTTAATGTGAAATAAATGGTGCTGTCATATCTGTGTAACAATGTATATTGGTATAATCTCTCCCTGTTTTACAGTGAAATTTTAATATAGTAATGGCCATTTGTAGAGATTTTATTATCATATCTCAGATATCTGAATTCTCTCCACCCTCCCTATGACTTCCCTAGCCATTAACAAATAGCTTTGCATATAGCACAGCTCCATAAATACAGTTGGATGAAAATTGGTTCTCTAGATGATCAACAGGTGACTTCAGGTAAATCATCACCCAGTAGTAAGGAATGGAATTCATCGCCTGCCTAGTAGTAAGAAAAAGAATTTACATTCAGCTTCTAGACAAAATATATTTTAATGATTATCTGCATGTGTGTTTGGAGAACATGATGACATATACACTGGAGAAGAATAGTATATTTATTCATAATAATAATGAACTGCATTACCTATTGTCTCAGTATTCTTGTAGACACTATTTTTTTTTCCTTTTTGTAAAATTAATGATTAAATTCTAATAATTACTAAAGATATGAAAGTTGCCACACCGAAGAGTAAATCTTATGTCATCCTAAGGAGTATCATAAACAGAAATTTAGTTGTTACCTGTTACCTTAATAATTTCTAGAAATTTTTATTGATCCCAGCTAAAAAATGAACAATCAGATAAAAGCACTCACACAAACACTATGATAATAAAATAGAAATTTCTATTGTGGTTTTACCAAATAATGAAGTTGAAATGTTTCTATGAATAATGGAATTTTGAAAAGTAATTTCCTTTCCTATCATTTAACTTTCCAACTTTATTTCAGTTAAATGAAGAATGGTCATTTTCCATTCAATAAAATATTATTTCTGCTTAAAAAGTTTTCCCTTTTTATCATGATACATATATATTTTAAACTATGCTAAATATGATAGAAATTATTTTAAATAACTAGTGGCTTGTTGATATAAAGTATTTATAATGTTTTACTAAAGAGACTAGTTGCCTTACTCTTAGACACATGAAATAGTATATGATGATGATAAAATCATTTCTTCCTTTACTATTCATAGTTTGTTTGTTGTTTATGTTATGGATATCTTGAAAAGAAGCACACTCTTCACAAAGCAATAGATGAGACTAAAATTCATATTTGAAATTAGAAACAAATGGAGTATAAAGTGAAAAGAATATTCAAATGGAAAAATCCCCCTCAAATTAAAATAACGTTAATCATGCCAAATGGCCCTTAAATGAAATATCTTTCTCCCTCTTCTCCCAGTAGTTAAAAATAATTCTTTAAAAAATATAGATAGATACACTGAAATTATCAATAAATTAAATTTAATGGGGCAAGGAGGATATTGAGTTCTCCTGTATGCACACTCACTTACTTTTTGTCCTTTATGCACTAACAAGGACCATTCAAAGTCAAAAGAACTGTAAATATGTTTAAAGGAGATCTATTATGTGTGTGATCATAAATTGTCCTGAATGCATAGGAGCCATCTTTCAGAAATAATGGGATTCTATTCAGGGTTTTCTTTTCAAAACATGTTTCTTCCCTGGTGGCTTAGATGCTAAAGAATCCACCTGCAATGCAGGAGACCTGTGTTCAATTTCTGGGTTTGGAAGATCTCCTGGAGGAGAGCATGGCCACCCATTCCAGTATTCTTGCCTGGAGAATCCCCATGGACAGAGGAACCTGGGAAGGCTACAGTCCACGGGTTCACAAAGAGTCAGACATGACTGAGCGACTAAGCACACAGCACAGCATGCAGGGTTTTCCTTTCAAAATATGTAGATTTTCTTCTTTGATGTATTAGGTAAACAGGAAAAGGTCAAAGAAATAAATATTCACACATAGGTAGTTTCCCATACCCGTCAACAGTTGTGGAAGTGCTCACACATCATTTAGACGGCAACACTTGAGAGAATCTAGTCTCTGCTAGAAACTGGGGATGAGATAGAAGATACAGTCCTACAGGGAGGCAAACACATAAATAGATTTTCTATAATAACCCCAAGGTAGAAGTTAAGAGTGTTTAAAATAAAGGTGCCATGGAAGTTCAGAGGAAAACAGTGATTGTCTCTGAAGACTCAAAAGTCTAGCTTTTGAGTTGGTTCTAAGTGGGTATTAGACAGGTAAAAGAAGAAAAAAGACATAATTGTTGATGGGTGTGCTGTTTTGGTAGGGAGCCAGAAGATATTCATTGGGGTTGAAATTTAAGAGGAAGGAGAAAGATGAAAAAATATAATAAAATACTGTATAAGTTCCCTGATTGGCAGTGATTTTTCTTCTTGGAAGCAGCATGACTGTACTTAAGTAGCAGTACAGAAGAAGGCTGGATAGGCAAGACTTTCACAGATCTGGTGAGAGAACTTGAAAGCCTGAAGTAAGGCATGAGATAGAATAACCAGGTATGGTAGACATTACTCAGTTAGAAGGTACAGGATTGTCCTCTGTTTCGGCTGCTGAGGAAAAAGAGGTCCCGAGAATGACTAAAATCATTCTTAAGACACTGGGTGGTATCATTATTCAAGATCTAGAATGCAAGGGTATTGCTCAAGGAAGTGGGACGATATAAACAGATATTTGAAGATTTCTATCAGTAAATGTGTGTGTGTATGTGAAAGTCGTTCAGTCATGTCCAACTCTTTGTGACCCCATGGACTATACAGTTCATGGAATTCTCCAGGCCAGAATACTGGAGTGGGTGGCCTTTCTCTTCTACAGGGGATCTTCCCAACCCAGGAATCAAACTGGGGTCTTCTGCATTGCAGGTGGATTCCTTACCAACTGATCTATCAAGGAAGCCCTATCAGTAAACATGAGATGGATGCATTAAGATATATAGTAATATTTTCACATGTATGTAAAAACTAATTTTAAAAACTAAATATATTTCTTTACATGTGATATTTTGCCTCAGAATTCTGATATGGGATGTGTGTATACTTAGAAACATTTCTATTGTATTGGTTATACAATGATTAATTTATTTCAGAAAAAAAATTGTTTGATATGTTCCTGTTGAAATAGTTTAGCAAATTTTGTGAGCTAGCTCATCAAGCTGATTGTTTATGTGAAGTAATTAAACAGATGGGATCACAGTCTTCACTAACATACATACAAAGTGTCCAAAACCATTATCTATATGGGATAAATAACTTTGATTTCTGTTAGGGTGGTCCAATTTGTAAATTACACAAGGATCTATTAAGAAAAGATATTTAATTTTATTCTGGTATTTTAAAGTATTTATTTGAAAGCTTATTAGATAAATAATATGCAAAAGCAGGATAGAGAATGTTCCAAATCAATGTGCATTTTAGAATAAAAACTTGGGGGTACCACTAAATTTAATTTTTTTCTTCTATGTATTCACCTTTATAGAATTTACAGAAAATTCCAATACCTACTAAATCCTCGTCAGGTTTACAGTCTTGCTGGAAATGGACCAATGCCAGGGTAAGTCTAAATATATTATTGCCATTAACTTATTTAATACTAATTAATTAAATAAGCAGGCTGACAAGCCTAGAAATAATGTTATTCAAATATAGTAGCCAGATTAGTATAGATAACAACATTGAATATCAACTACATAAGAGTAACTAATGCAGATGCTGTTTTTCAAAATGACCTGTTTCAATCAGATTTTCCTCCTTTTAAAAATATTGTGAAGTAATTCTCATACTATGTGAATGTTAATAATAATAATAATAACTGTACCACAAACATACATGTATATTAGCTGGATGCTGAAATAACTAAACCATCTATTGGTTGGAAGTGCTGCTTTCCTTTCCTTTCTTTATTAAATATAAGATATAGATCTACTACAGAAGGAAAAATGCTGGTTAACGAAGACTGGAAATCATAATGTGATTTTTTCATTTACTACCTACAAAATCCAATAACTATCACTCTCTTATAAGATACTTTGTAATAGGCAAGATGTAGTGAAATACAATTATTTTTCAACAGATACCATATACTTTTGATGTCATCAGTATGCACTGAAATAAATCATTATTAGTTTGGCCTGTTTAACTAATTAATGTCATCTTTCACTGATCTGATTTCTATCTATCAACATGATAGTAAACATTATACCAGATGAAGTAGAAAAAAGGTCTATAAACAAAGTTATTTTTGAAAAATTTGTCAGTATGATCAAAGTAAGTCTTCTAGGTTATTCTCAGAAATGAGAAAGCAAATGTTAAAGTTGTCTTTTAAACGCTCAGAATAAAATGTACGCCATTAAATCTTCTGTTAGATAAATGAAACTATATGCAATTAATTAGCACAGGCTCCCACACTTATACTCATCTTTTTCTTCCCTCCCTGCTACCTGTTGTCCAGGGCCAGCTTCAAATGCTGAGCAGTGATGGGTGGAACCACCTTGCTGTAGAAGGCAGGCTCCCCATAGGAATTTAGTTCAGAACACTGCCTTTGTCAAACTCCAGTAGAGGATCATGATCAGATTATTGACTAACTCAGCCACATGCAGTAAGTTCCAGCCTTATCAAAGACAAGCAAAAGTAAAGCCTTGATATTAACACAGATGCTCAACCAGGGTGCCTCTTTTTCTTGTTCTTTAATATTCTCTGCACTTCAAAAAAATAGCTCTTACTCTGCAGGGGCTTCCCAGGTGGCGCTAGAGGTAAAGAACCTGTGTGCCGATGCAGGAGCCATAAGAGATGTAGGTTCCATCCCTGGGTTGGGAAGATCCCCTGGAGGAGGGCATGGCAACCCACTCCAGTATTCTTGCCTGGAGAATTTCATGAACAGAGAAGCCTGGCAGGCTACAGTCTATAGTATCACAGAGACTTGGACATGACTGAAGCGACTTATTCAACACTCACTGCAGCATTAAGGAACTGTGCTTTAAGAAGCTGGGCTACTCTAAGACCTCTGTAGCTCCACTAGACCAATTAAATCTAGGATTTGCTTGTATTTTATAGTTAAACTAAATGTCTGCTGACTCTGATAATTATAAACCTCATCATTTAACTGCCCTGTGTTGTCATCATCTTCTCCATGAAATAAAGAAATAGTACCAGCATCATAGGATAGTTATGAAGTAAATTTGGGATGATTCCCATGAAGCATATAAAAACGTACTTACTACATAATATGTCCCTGATGAATTTTATTTGTTATCAGTAGCATTTGTAGTAATGTTAGTTAATAACATAATCACTGTGTAGCTCTATGTAAATATACTATAGTAACATTGATTTTAGCCTTATTTTCACATTTCATTTTTTTCCCTACTGCACTTTAAATATATATAACATGTTTCCTTTTACTCTTTGACTGTTAGGCATCTTATTACCTTATCTATTTTAATATTTGGAAAAATGAAAGTAAAATATGTACTTGTATAATTCCACACTACAATGAATATAATTTAGAAATAAAGTTAAGGGCCCCATTTTAAGGTCTAGCACCTTTCAGGGTATTATTACTATGAATTGTTTATGTGTATCCTCTAAGACCTTCTATAAATATAGATATTAATATATGTATATTAGGGCTTCCCAGGTGGTGCAATAGTAAAGAATCTGCCTGCCCATGTAGGAGATGCAAGACACATAGGTTCAATCCCTGGGTCAGGAAGATCCTCTGGAGTAGAAAATGGTACCACACTCCAGTATTCTTGCCTGGAAAATTCTATGGGCAGAGGAGCCTGGCAGGCTTCAGTCCCTGAGATCACAAAGAGTCAGACATGACTGAGTGAATGCATTCGTATATATACAATGTTTTAATATATAGACCTACATGTATGTTTTGTATAGAGAAATAGATCTTTTGTATAATTCAGAGTATAGTTTTTTGTTGCTCTGCAGCTTGCTTCTTTTTGCTCAAAAACATATGGTAAATATTGTTTGAATTCAGTAGATACTGATAAGTTTAAATATTTTTAAGAGCTGTACAGTATTCCATAGTGTTTTTTTTTTTATTAGCTACTCTTACTGGGAAATATTTATGTTCCCTGCATGTTTTAAAATTATTGGAATAATTTAAGTTAACAATCAATCTGTTTTTAAAAGCATATTCAAATATCTTAAATTTTACTTGTCAGGTTCTGCTGAATTGCCATACAGAAACTTTGTATTGAATTATAATCCCAAAAGCAATATATAATGTTTTATTTTTCATAACATCTTTTAAATTGGCTATCTTCAGTAATTTTTATTTTTGTCAAAGGTAAAAATATATCCTTATTTTTATTTACATGGCTAATCAGTTTTAAAGTTGGATATGGCATTAGTTAGATTGACTTTTCTATAAACAATGGAAATAAAATCTAGTTTCTGATCCAAAATAGAATTTACTGAAAAGTTATGAAGTTGCTCATAGAATTAATGGAAAAATGAAGAAATATGTTTCAGAAAAGATAGGAATCAGAGCAGTTGGAGGCAACTCCTCAAACTGTAATGGCTGATTCTTGTTAATGTATAACAGAAAACCACAAATTCTGTAAAGCAATTATCCTTCAATAAAAAAAAAAAAGAAGGAAAACAACAGTTTGAGGAAACTCTGACTAAGAAGACAGAGTCCATAGGTTACTGCTAAGAGAAATTGATTCCAAATGCTTCGGGTATCCTTATTCCTCTATTTAAGATTCAGATCCTCAGGAGAATCGTATTTTTGGTTTGTCTTATTTCCCATGTCACAGTGTTAGCACTTTGGAATAGGGCTTCTTGATTAACAAGATTACTATCAAATTATTTGTTTCCTCAAAGACAAATGAGGGTGTCATAACCTGAGGATGAAAGATTAATTCTTGGTGGGAGTAAACATATGTGTTCACCACCATCCAACCACTGAATTATCCAATATCTTTTCTTTTCTGAAGATAAAAGTTGAAAAAAAAAAATACCAGTCATTACTAATGCTACTAAATACGTCAGCAAAAATACACACCTTCCTAAAATGTAGATAACCCAGCATCTTGTATAGTTACTATATCCAGCTTCAAGTCCTGGTTCTTGGAAACATTTCTGGGAATGATTATTTTCTCCTTTATCTTTATCTATTTGATCTCAATGTACATAAATATAATAAGAAAAATGTATGTTTAACTATAAGTGAATTTCATTAAATGACATTATTAATAATACAAAGAATGAAACACGTGGAAAGTCTATAGGCCTATAGTCCTAGTTTTACTACTGGTTGAAAGCTGTAGATGAGGCATAAAACATTTCTCAGCTTCTTGGAAATGTTTCCCTAGTGTAGGGACTCGAGCAGTTTTAGCTGATAGGTCTGAGATTTTGGTTGTACTGCTTGTGTAGAGCAGAATTCATTCTTCACTTACTTTGAGTGACAGGTGTGGTAGTGCATGGCGCTATTAGTACTGTTTAGCAAAGATTTCCAGATCTCCTTCCAGGCACTTGATTTTGACTTTACTCCTTTTACCTTGGTATTAAGAGTGGCCTCTGACTTTCTCTTATGATTAAGTGTGACCAGAAAGTAGAGTTTCCACTTTTTCTCTTCCTTTACCACAGTGATCAGCAGTATTGGCCTGAAAATATGGTGAGAGAGGGCCCCCGTCCCCAGCCTTACCCAACCAAGATCTTCATAGAATGAATGATAAATAAGCCTCTGTAAAATTATGCCACTAATATTGGGGGTTGTTTGGTACTGTGTGTAACCTCACCCTTACAACTAAACCAGTGATTGGAGCAGAAATCTTACTTAGTACTCCCTACTTCCATTGTAGATCAGTGAATCTATTTCTCCTTGGAAATTAGAGTCAGTCTTATACCAATCAACATCATATTTGTCACTTTTGCCTATTTGTCTAGTGGTATGAGGCACCTCAAAATGTCCAAGTATCAGTTTTCAGCTTTAATTCAATGAAAATTTTATCTCAAATGGTAGCATTCCTCTTTGGCGTTAAAACATTTAAAACATAAGAGTTAAACACCTAGAGAGTGTGAAGCAAAATGTTTGAAAAAATATATTAGCCAATGTTATTTACTGGAACAGAACCAATAGTATATATTATGAAGAAAGATTTATTATACGGAATTGGCTCACATGTTAATTGAGGCTGACAAATCCAAATTTGTAGAGTGGATATTTATTTTTGCGTTCACAGGCTGGTAAACTGCTATAGAACTAAGAAGTGTCAATATCCCAGTTCAAAGGTGATCACACTGGAGAATTCTCTTTCCTGGGATAGGATCAGCATTTTGTTCTATCAGACTTTCAATTGATTCAATGAGGCTCACCTGTTTTAGAGAGGGCAGTTTGCTTTACACAGTCTACTGATTTAAATGTTAAATCTCATTGAAAAATACCCTCATGGAAACACCCAAAGTAATGTTTGATCAGCTCTCTGGACATCTATTGCCTAGCCAATTTGACACATAAAATTAAGATTCACAGTATTAACTATAATAAGTTGTAAGTTTCAATACCTAAACTCCAGAATCATTTTGGCTCTAGAACCATATTTTCGGAATTGGGTAAAACAGCATCATATAGTTCAGAACACATGACGTAGCCGTTTGATAGTGTAAGTGCTCCTACTGATTCAGTGACTGAGTCTTTAGTAGATTATTTCAATGTGCTATGGACAACTGTTTCTCCCTGATAAAACATATAAGATGACCTTTTGTCTCTAGGGCATCAACCTACTCTCTTTCTTCCTTCTCAGTGAAAGGCATTCCTTGAAAGGAGACAGCAATATGTGAGACACCATGATAGTTTATTGGAGAAAGAAATGGTAATGTACTCCAGTATTCTTGCCTAAATAATTCCATGGACAGGGGAACCTGGTGGACTATAATCCATAGTCTCTCCAAGAGTCAGACCTGACTGAGTGACTGAGCATATGATAACGCACTCAGTAAGCCATTTGCTGTGACCATTGACGAAGGCATAATCGGAAGGAAAAGTTAGTACAGTTTCTAGAACAAATGTCTAGTTAGTAAGGACAAATGGCTGCAGTTGTATTATGGAAAGGGACCAGTGACTTTAGGTTACCCTTAAGTAAATGGTTAAATTCCCTTGAGTTATAGTAACATATTGGAATTCACTAATTGGTTCATTCAATGACAACTGAGTACTCCAAAGTCAGTAACTACTCTTCTTATTAAAGTTACATTCATGTTCTTTATCCCTTCTAGAGCTTCTATCCCTACCAACATGAACATGAGTGTTTTGAGTCACTCATGGAGTGACTATGAAAAATTGCTAACTGGCATATCTTTGGATCAGTAATAGTACCAATATTGGGTCCACTCTGAGAAATTCAATTACATAAAATTTCCTCCCATCACTAATAGTCCATTCTTGTTTTTTCCAAGTCCTTAATAGTGTGACACATATTTGTTATTAGTCGGTACTATTGAATTTGTATGTTTCCTCAACTCTGAACATCTCTCTATCCAGAAAAGGTAAACAGGAAATTTTATTGTTTGAGATACTGCCCACTGGTCAAATGTCATTTTTTTCCCCTTATATTCAAATTATTCCTGGTTTAGTTGTACTGCCACTGTGCCTCCTGCAGGCTACTTCTGCTATATCATGGAGAGGCACTGGAAAACGAGTGCCTCTTATTTTATCCTTAAACAGTGAGAATGGAGAACTCCCTATGAGGGCATAGGTATGGGTTGTAAGAGGGTTTGGGAGTACAGCCTGATTTAGAATATCTGAGGTGTGGGCCTACAAAGCTCCCCAACTGGTTCTATGGAGATGGCATGGATAACCACTGATTTAGGAGATTAATTGCTATATAATATTAATTATATTATAATTATTATATTGGAAAACCTTTCCTCAAGCCAAAATTACTGAAATAGTCTTTATATATTTTAGTTTTTATATTTTGTTTTAAATTCTAACCTTTAATCTTTGAAGATTACAAGTTTCTTAGAGATACATGGACAGAAAGGATGAGATCAGAATGGAATGCTTTTTTCCTTCAGATCAAAATCTAGCTGTCCCAACAAAAGTTGTTCATTAGTTCAGCGTTTTACCACTGATTTGTCATCCTTCATATAAGGTGACAGCATATTTATGTTAGACTATCATTGCACTTTTCTTTGCTTCATTGATCTTTTTATTGATTCTCACTAGTGACTGTCCTTTTGTAAGTCCCTATTATGCCCTCAAAAGTTAATGACATTTACTCTCCTCAATGTGTTGTTATTATCTTGAATCTTAAAATATGAGTTTGAATGGAATTGGATTGAAGTTCTAGTTTCATCTTGATCATTTCTTTTTACATTGTTTAATTTAAAAGTTTTATTTCCCCCCACGATTAGCAAATGGGTTTCATATTATTTCAACTGGAAATTTTCTTCCTATAGTTGCCTTTCTCATTGACCACACTGTTGGCAGGAAAATTACTTTCTCATTGGGGAAGGGTGTCCTGTTTTATCTCTGATGTCAGTGCCCAGGCTGCATGACTAGTGGTAGACCTGCATTTCTAAGAGAGCTGCTCCTCAGATGTATTCCAGGAGGCAAATGCCATAGGTAGCTGTTCTGAAACAGGATTCTGGTCAGGCGATGCTGTAAGCCTTCACTAATCCCATAGCTGACCTGCTCACTTGTTATAACTCCTCCCATCCCTGCTTCTAGCTGTGCCATCCCTGATCCTGGGTCAGCAGGAGGTGTCTGTACAGTGGTGCCCTTTCAATGTATTGCTTTTGAAACTGTTCTATTTTGTAAAGTTTCTTTACTAACCTAATAACCATTGTGATTTTATTTTTTATTTTTGGTTTATTACTTTTCCAATGCTACTTTTAAAAATTTATTTTTAAAAAATAAATATTTTATCTGCCACCTTAAACCTGCAGAAACTTTATTCATTTTTTTAATTTCCTTTTTTTTCATTTTTCCTTTTTCCCTGTTTTTAAATCTTTTTGTATGCATCTCTTCTCTCATCTTATCTTTATTTCTTTTCTCATATTTTGTTTAGAAGCTTTTTTTTTTTTTAATGTATTGAAGCCTTGCTAATACCTGGTATGAGTTAGCTAGAACTACCAAAATTCTCTGGTCACTTCGCTTTTTATCTTTGTTTTTAAGACATAAATAGGTGTTTGTTTGTATTATATCTGTTTACATAAATTCTTTCACTCTGGTAATGACTATTTTAGTTAAAGATATCTGAAACTAGAATCTGAATCCTATAAGTTGTTTCATCCTAATGAAGCATATTGTGATATAATTGAATAATTTGTTTGCTGGTACAAATTTGTTGCAAAAAAGAAATATATATATCACTGGTCTTCATAGAATGAGTTTTCTTTCCCTCACAACATGATAATAAATATGCACATCTCTAGCTGTTATACCAACTGCATATGCTAATGTGACTTATGAAAAGTTAATATCAAGTTTTCTGTATACATGTGATATTGGTTATTCCCTCTGACTTTAAGCTTCATGAAAGTACAGATGGCTTATTCTCATATCATCCCTAAAATATTTAAGTAAAAAATAACAAGTATTTATTGAATTGAAAAAATATATAAGATCAATATTTTTAAATTATGTAAATTATTTTCCAGATCTTTCAGCATAGTTAGGCATAAAGAATTGTTCTGGAATGAGTGCTTTATAAAAGTCTTTGGTTTCATCTACCTGAACTAAATGTAGAACATATATAATTAAAAAAAAATGAAACATAACAGTCAACATACAGATTAGCATATTCCAAGTATTACACATATTTCCATATTAAAGCCTTGGAATATATTCTCCTGTTAAAATAAATTTGTAATTTAGAAAACACAACACATTCCACAGATTTCATGACTTTCTTAATTTAAAATGCTATTTTATGTAACAAAATTTCTACCATATTTTACTTAAAAACCCACTTGAATCAGAATTTAAGACCTATTTACTTATGTCTCTTGTTATGAAATCTTGTTATGTCAGAGAGCTGAACAAATCTTTAATATGCTAAGAAACTGTTAATCAAAAGAAGAAATGAAGAACCCCAGGGTTAGTAGAAGGAAAGAAATCATAAAAATTAGAGCAGAAATAATTGAAAAAGAAACAAAGGAGACTACAGAAAAAAATCAGCAAAACTAAAAGCTGGTTCTTTGAGAAGATAAATAAAATAGACAAACCAGTAGCCAGACTCATCAAGAAAAAAAGGGAGAAGAATCCAATCAACAAAATTAGAAATGAAAATTCAGAAATCACAACAGACAACAGAAATACAAAGGACCATAAGAGACTACCATCAGCAACTATATGAAAAAAAATGGACAACTTGGAAGAATGGACATATTCTTAGAAAAGTATAACCTTTCAAAACTGAACCAGGAAAAAATAGAAAATCTTAACAGACCCATCATAAGTACAGAAATAGAAACTGTAATCAAAAATCTTCCAACAAACAAAAGCCAAGGATCAGATAGCTTCACAGGTGAATTCTACCAAAAATTTAGAGAAGAGCTAACACCTATCCTACTCAAAATCTTCCAGAAAATTGTAGAGGAAGGTAAACTCCAAAATTCATTCTTTGTAGAGGAAGGTAAACTCCAAAACTCCATCACCCTGATACCAAAACCAGACAAAGATGCCACAAAAAATAAAACTATAAGCCAATATCACTGATGAACATATATGCAAAATCCTCAACAAAATTCTAGCAAACAGAATCCAAAAATGTATTAAAAAGATCATACATCATGACCAAGTGGGCTTTATCCAAGGGATGCAAGGATTCTTCAATACTCACAGATAAATCAATGTGATACACCACATTAACAAATTGAAAGATAAAAACCATATGATTATCTCAATAAATGCAGAGAAAGCCTTTGACAAAATTAAACACCAATTTATGATAAAAACTCTCCAGAAAGCAAGCATGGAAGGAACATACCTCAACATAACAAAAGCCATGTATGATAAACACACAGCAAACATTATCCTCAATGGTGAAAAATTGAAACCATTTCCCCTAAAGTCAGGAACAAGACAAGGGTGCCCACTCTCACTATTACTATTCAACATAGTTTTGGAAGTTTTAGCCACAGCAATCAGAGAAGAAAAAGGAATAAAACGAATCCAGATTGGAAAAGAAGAAGAAAAGCTCTCACAGTTTGCAGATGACATGATTCTCTACATATAAAACCCTAAAGACACCATCAGAAAAAGCTAATCAATGAATATAGTAAAGTTACAGGATACAAAATTAATAAACCAAAATCCCTAGCATTTCTATACACTATGAAAAAATAGAAGGAGAAATTAAGGAAACAATCACATTCACCATTGCGATGAAAAGAATATATACTTATGAATAAATCTACCTAAAGAAACAAAAGACCTATATATGGAAAACTATAAAACACTGATGAAGGAAATCAAAGATGATATAAATAGATGGAGAAATGTACCATGTTCATGGATCAGAAGAATCAATATAGTGAAAATGAGTATACTACCCAAAGCAATCTATAGATTCAGTGCAATCCCTATCAAGCTACCAATGGTATTTTTCACAGAAGTAGAACAAATAATTTCACAGTTTGTATGGAAATACAAAAAACCTTGAATAGCCAAAGCAATCTTGAGAAAGAAGAATGGATCTGGAGAAATCAACCTGCCTGACTTCAGACTATACTACAGAGTTACAGTCATCAAGACAGTATATTCCTGGCAGAAAGACAAAAATATAGATCAGTGGAACAAAATAGAAAGCCCAGAGATAAACCCACACACCTATGGACACCTTATCTTTGATAAAGGAGGCAAGAATATACAATGGAGAAAAGACAATCTCTTTAACCACGTGTAAAAGAGTGAAACTAGAACACTTTCTAACACCATACACAAAAATAAACTCAAAATGGATTAAAGATCTAAATGGAAGACCAGAAATTATAAAACTACTAGAGGAAATCATAGACAAAACACTCTCTGACATAAATCACAGCAGGATCCTCTATGACTCACCCCCCAGAGTAATGGAAATAAAAGCAAAAATAAACAAATGGGACCTAATTAAACTTAAAAGCTTTGCACCACAAAGGAACCTATAAGCAAGGTAAAAAGACATCCTTCAGAATGGGAGAAAAAAATAGCAAACGAAGCAACTGTGAAAGAATTAATATCAAAAGTATACAAGCAGTTCAATACCAGAGAAGTAAACAACCCAATTCAAAAAATGGGCCAAATAATTAAACAGACATTTCTCCAAAGAAGACATACAGATGTCTAACACACATGAAAAGATTCTCAACATCACTCTTTATCAGAGAAATGAAAATCAAAACCACAATGAGGTACCATCTCACGCTGGTCAGAATGTCTGCTATCAAATAATCTACAAACAATAAATGCTGGAGAGGGTATGAAGAAAAGGGAACCCTCTTACACTGTTGGTGGGAATGCAAGCTAGTACAGCCACTATGGAGAACAGTGTGGAGCTAGTACAGTCACTATGGAGAACAGTGTGGAGATTCCTTAAAGAACTGGATATAGAACTGCCTTATAACCCAGCAATCCCACTGCTGGGCATACACACCGAGGAAACCAGAACTGAAAGAGACACGTGTACCCCAATGTTCATTGCAGCACTGTTTACAATACCAAGGACATGGAAACAACCTAAATGTCCATTGGCAGACAAATGGATAAGAAAGCTGTGGTACTTATACACAATGGAATATTACTCAGCTATTAAAAAGAACACATTTGAATCATTTCTAATGAGGTGGATGAAACTGGAGCCTATTATACAGTGTGAAGTAAGTCAGAAAAACACCAATACAGTATTAGTTCAATTAACACATAAATGGACTTTAGAAAGATGGTAATGATGACCCTATATACGAGACAGCAAAAGAGACATTGATATAAAGAACAGACTTGGACTCTGTGGGAGAAGGTGAGGGTGGGATGATTTGAAAGAATAGCATTGAAACATGTATATTACCATTTGTGAAACAGATGACCAGTCCAAGTTTGGTGCATGAAACAGGGCACTCAAAGCCTGTGCGCTGGGATGACCCAGAGGGATGGGATGGGGAGGGAGTTGGGAGTAGTGTTCGGGATTAGGGACACATGTACACCCATGGCTGATTCATGTTAATGTATGGCAAATACCACCACAATATTGTAAAGTAATTAGCCTCCAATTAAAATAAGTAAATTAATTTTAAAAAATTCAATCTGGCTCTACTGGCAATTTCCAGAGAAATAAGCATTGCTTTGCTAGTGTAAGATTAAAGCTTTCAACTTACCCTTTCAATCCTAATTAATCATAAAATATGCAGTAGATGATTTTGCAACCCCCCAATTAAATGTGTGGGCATAATTCTGTCTCTGCCTTGATCATAATTCTGTCTTAGCAACTGAGTCTGAGAATCAATCTATGCTTCTGTACTAAAGATCTGCAGGTTATACAAGTAACAAAAATACAACATGCTCCTAGAGTTAACAAAGTCATATAACTTACAGTCTTGCAAAAGAATTTTGGGTATTACAACTCTATAGTCACTTTCCACAAACATCAACAAATTGATGACTTTAAAGATGTTGAAAAATCTGAACTTTTATTATTCATTTCACAGAGAAAATAATAGCTGAACAACAGGTTATAGATCTTAAGCTATTGTTAGAGGTGATTACTTATCCAAATTTATCCAAGTTACAGTTGAACACTGTAAAAAAATGATATTTTCTCCTAAATTGGCTTTTAGAAATGAATGATTCATTTGTATGTATCCTTTTACCTGTTGCTTATTTTATTCTACAAAAGTCAACTTTCTAATAAGTAGCATAAGCTATTTTTGTTGACTGTCCTCAGTTTGCTGTTACTAAGTCTGTTAAGCAAGCTCCCTGGCACAATTTTATTGTCAGCCCCAGGGAGTCAAATAGCAATGTCTTACTAATGAGTGAAAATAAGAAAACTCATAGCAGATGATTATCTCTGAATCCTTTATTAATGATAATTTAGTAAACTACTCCTATAATTTAATTGGAAATAATAACAGGACTATTAAATGTAGTCCACTCTAAACAGAATAATGATGCACCAACTAAATGTGAAATGGTACTTTAATAATAATAACATATATGGGTGTATATATATTTTTAATATTAGTAATATAAATTGATTCAGCATATATTAATTCAGTGGCCACCAGTTGCCAGGAAAAAGTCTTAGCACTGCCAACCCAATATGAACAAAAGGGACAACACTTTCTGCTCTCCTAGTCTTATATTTTAGTAGAAAAAGGCACACATCTGGTTTTTCCAGTGGTCATGTATGGATGTGAGAGTTGGACTGTGAAGAAAGCTGAGTGCCGAAGAATTGATGCTTTTGAACTGTGGTGTTGGAGAAGAGTCCTGAGAGTCTCTTGGACTGCAAGGAGATCCAACCAGTCCATTCTAAACGAGATCAGCCCTGGTTTGTTCTTTGGAAGGAATGATGCTAAAGCTGAAACTCCAGTACTTTGGCCACCTCATGCGAAGAGTTCACTCATTGGAAAAGACTCTGATGCTGGGAGGGATTGGAGGCAGGAGGAAAAGGGGACGACAGAGGATGAGATGGCTGGATGGCATCACCGACTCGATGGACGTGAGTTTGAGTGAACTCCGGGAGTTGGTGATGGACAGGGAGGCCTGGTGTGCTGCGATTCATGGGCTTGCAAAGAGTCGAACACGACTGAGCAACTGAACTGAACTGAACTGAACTGAAAGTAATAAAATATATACATGTCAGCAGGGAAGGCAAAGAGTGTACATTGGTAGTCAGTGTTCTGTGACGGTACTTTTAAATAAGCTGAGCAGGGAAGGACTCACTGACTATAGACATGAAGGAGATGAGCGAACAAGTCATTTGGTTATTTATAGAATAACATCTGGGCTTCCAAGGTGGCACTAGTGGTAAAGAACCTGCCTGCCAGTGCAGGAGATGTAATAACATTTAAAGCAGAGGAAAGAGCAAGAGTAAAAGCATCATGATCGGAGAATATTTGGCATAATTGGGAAACATTAGCAGGAAGGTCAGGGTGGCTGGAGCAGAATGAATAAGAGATAGCTTATTAGGATAGTACTGATGGGTCAAATCACATAGGTTCTTACAGCTTCTGTGACCATAATAATTAATTTTACCTGGGATTCTCCTGGTTTATTCCTGGTGTTCCAGCATCCAACCCAATTTAGTATTAGCATAAGAATTTGGTATTGTTAATTTAAGTATTATTATTAATGGGTACATTATATAATGGGTACATTATAATAAACTTGAGAGGTTTGCGATTTGTCTAATTTGTTCATCATGGTTCTACTGTTATCCTCTAACAGGATGCAAGATGTCTAATGAACAGAGTTCATGAACACATCTAATGAACTGAGTTTTCATTTTGACTTATAATTATTTCATCTAAAAAAGCAGGGGAAAAAAACTCTTTTCCCAGTCCTCCCCATGTAAAAGCAACAATTTCTTCTGAAATACAATATACAGAGAATACAAAGATAAAATCCAATGTTCACTGGGAAACCTTGTTGGCCGACTGGTATACTTGTTATGCTAGTCCATTATGCTGTGGCCTGTGCCTCTCATCTCCTTGTAAGATGCAAAGGGGAACAGATATAATAATCAGCATTGTCAGTGTAGAATTGAGAAATCATAGAATAGATGGACATGAAATATATGTGAGCAAGAGAAGTTGAACAGTCTGCTAAATACATCTAATGAGGTTTGAATACTCTTCCTAGGTGTCTTATTAAATGAATATATCATACATAAATATTGTCTTGAGCCTCTCCAATTAAAAAAATACTTTTATATAATACATTTTTATTTTGCAGTAAAACTTTTCATCAAATATTTCTCAAAAAGGAAAATGCATGTTAAGTGAAAAATTAAGTTCTGAATTTCTGTGTTTTAAAAAGTATTGATGGCAAATACATAATTTGTATGAAATATTTATCAATCTATTCCATTTGTGATGGGAACTCTAGTGATATCACGGACCACATGGAAACCATAAACACAAAAATGCTAAAGAAGCATCAGTTTCTGTTTAAAATTAATTGTGAGTTCTCTGCTTGAAGGCAATCTTTTAAACTGCAGAAAATCTGTTTGCATATCACTCTTTTAAATATAGGGCTTCCCACATGGTGCTCATGGTAAAGAACCCTCCTGCCAATTCAGGTAGACATAAGAGATGCAGGTTAAATCCCTGGGTAGGGAAGATGCCCGTAAAGAGGGCATGGCAACCCTCTCCAGTATTCATTCTTGCCTGGAGAATCCCATGGACAGAGGAGTCTGGCAGGCTGTAGACCACAGGGTTGCACAGAATCAGACACAACTGAAGTGACTTAGCATGTGTGCACATTTTTAAATATGATTTTTTCATTTAGATATAGTGTGATTTTTAAATTAATGTACATTTTTTATTTCAAGCTGTCTTCTTTGTGTTATAAGTAAGAATATTTATTAAAATTTTGGTTATACAAGTAAAAGAAAAACTTCTAAAACATAAAGTAATGCCATTTTTACATCAGAGGCATCAGAATATTTTAAATAGAACATTCATTTATTGCAATAATTATTTTAGTGCATTCAATTTGTGAACTCACAATCAAGTTTTTGGAAGTTTGTTTCAATGATGGAAAACACTGGACATTGATATTGTTATCATAGACTCAGTTAAAAAGTATAGCCCTGAAGATTCAATTATTTGTTTTTGTGGTGATAATTTAAATAGACAGCTTGGTAAACCACATCATTATGACAAAAATGTTTTTTACTAAAGTAAGAAACATAGATAAAAGTATATGCTTTGAATTGGTTGTGGCATGCACATAAATCATAATTGCTTTCAAAGACACCTTAACAGTCTTATGAATTACAATGAAAGCCTTAATTGTCAAGGTGTATGCATACGCACATGCTCACACACATTCACAAATTATTCAATCATTCTCTTACTGATTCTACAGACACTAAGGGACCTTTGGGGGGAAAAAAAGTAAGACTCAAATCTTAGGTCACTGAGGTAATGAAGTCTTTAAAATCTCTACGGATAACACTATACTGGCTCAACTTTTTCAGATTATGCCCTCCGTATTAATGTAAAACTGTAAAACTCAAGTTTAAGATAATCTGATATGGAGGCAATCAGCTTATAGAAATATACAGTTTGACCTTATCTTTTCATTTTTTCATAAAATTATCGTTCAAAATTGTTCATATGAAAAGCCAATCAAATGAAAAAATTTAAGTATATCAAGCTAATTAATATAATTGTGTTTTTATTTTAGATTTTATGATGATATCTATGAGCTACCTTAAATTTTCAGTGTTGTGATTTATTTTAATAAATTTTATGTGTATATTATATGTTGATTTATATATGTATATATAATATATATACACCTAAATTTGTATTTATTTTTGCATATTTTTATAGAGGATTTCCAATTTTTCTAAACTTCACATTCCAGAAAATCAGTATTCATCCTTAATCCTAATTTATCAGTCAGAGGCCATGGGGAGTAAATTATCTCAATTTATTTTCATTACTCCTGCCCTGATGAACACGTTGATATTCATACCCATCCTGACTTCCTTCCCTGTTCTCTCACTGAAGAGCATCTCTCCTCCTACATAATGTATATTCAGCTTCTGTTCTGGGTGCCTGCTCCTCTTGCTTCTTTAATACTCTATTTATATCCACCTCATCTCATTGGTACATATTGAGCTATTCCTTTGTATTTCAAGTATGTAAGCTCTCTTAATATATGACTACTCTGCATAAAATAATATGGGTTAGTGTATGGAAGCATGTGTGATGATTAAAGTGTTATAATCACAGATTAAATAGGAATGGTTAGAGGAGAGAGGTTCAGGAACAAAGGGGAAAACAGAATATTTCCTAGGTCATTGCAGAGTTGCAAAAATGTGAGCAACATGTTAACTTGAGGACATTCTCATTTTTAATTAGAAAATCTCGGTACAAATGTATAGCTACTTACCTTCCCAACTCTGTATGCATATATATAAATATATATATATATACACATACATACATATATATATATACACACACACACACACCCCTAACCCTAATAATAATCATATATATATATACATATACATATATATATATATATATATATGCTGCTGCTGAGTCGCTTCAGTCGTGTCCGACTCTGTGCGACCCCATAGACGGCAGCCCACCAGGCTCCCCCGTCCCTGGGATTCTCCAGGAAGAACACTGGAGTGGGTTGCCATTTCCTTCTCCAATGCATGAAGTGAAAAGTGAAAGTGAAGTCACTCAGTCGTGTCCGACTCTTAGCGACCCCATGGACTGCAGCCTAAGAGGCTCCTCCGTCCATGGGATTTTCCAGGCAAGAGTACTGGAGTGGGGTGCCATTGCCTTCTCCATATATCATATATATATAACCACATCATCTTTATCCATCCGTCAATGGACATTTAGGTTGCTTCCATTTCTTGGCTATTGTAAACAGTGATGCAATGAACATAAGGTTGCACGTATGTTTTTGAGTTATAGTTTTCTTTGTATATATGCCCCAAAGTGGGGTTGCTGGATCATACAGTACCTCTGTTTTTAGTTTTTTAGGGAGCCTATTCTCATTTCATGATTTTGATCGTCAAGTATACATGGATTCCTTATGACTATTTTCTTGCGTCTCAGATTTATCTCCCCATGTAGACTTATTTTACTAATAGTCTACAATTCCATGCTAATGTCCCATTAGTTAAATTCAGTTCAGTTGCTCAGTCATGTCTGAATCTTTGCGACCCCATGGACTGCAGCACACCAGGCTTCCCTGTCCTTCACCATCTCCCAGAGCTTGCTCAAACTCATGTTCATCAAATCGGTGATGCCCTCGAATCATCTAATCCTCTGTTGTCCCCTTCTCCCCCTGAGTTCATCTCAAATTTTACATTTTATACATTTCATTCTCTCATACTTTTCCAAACTTGCTCACTGACTATAACTTGATGAATGGGAAAAAAAAAATTCACTTTCGTATGCATTTATTCTCCTCTCGCTGCTGCTGCTGCTGCGAAGTCGCTTCAGTCGTGTCCGACTCTGTCCGACCCCATAGACGGCAGCAGGCTCCTCTTGCTAATCTGCGTTAAATGCATTAACTTTTTTCAGAAAACATCCCGTAGTGATATGAACTGGATATTTTCTTGTCTGCCTTCTCAATTAAGATACTTGATGGCAAGGACTCTACCTGCTTTTAAGTCTCTGGACTGTAACCCAGTTTCTGGTACAGAGTTGTTGTTAATAAATGCATATTAAATAAGATAATTGATACAGGTCCCATATCATTCATAAATTATTTTAGGTATATGGATTTTTTATTAAATGTATCTCTTTCTATAGATATAATTATTCTTTTGTATTTGATATTCAGTTCAGTTCAGTCACTCAGTCGTGCCCGACTCTTTGTGACCCCATGAATCACAGCACACCAGGCCTCCCTGTCCATCACCAACTCCCGGAGTTCACTCAAACTCATGTTCATCGAGTCAGTGATGCCATCCAGCCATCTCATCCTCTGTCATCCCCTCTTCCTCCTGCCCCCAATCTCTCCCAGCATCAGAGTCTTTTCCAATGAGTCAACTCTGCATGAGGTGGCCAAAGTACTTTGATATTAGTCAAAGTAAAATTTTATCTTTATATATGTCTAGATTATTTCCTAATTTAGAATAACTTCTTACTTTGCATACTGAAGTCACTTGGTAGAATGATCTGATGCATATGAAATAAAATTCATCCTAATTATTAAAAACATTGGGATAACAGAATGGATTTGAGTGGCCTTGCTAAACAGACCCAAAGTAATCACTTTTACTGCTACATGTTAGGGGTTTAGACTTTTGTTTGTACCACAGATTATATCTCTGTGCTTTCCAATTGAAAGTATTAAGAACTAGCATGAGTTTTTCCAAGTTAACTTTGAAAGATCAGGAAATAGATGTAATTTCTGGCTAAATTAAACCCCTTATCATATTTTTCACTTCATTCTAAAATTGTTAGTTTTATCTGTGTTGTAGTTGTGTGACTTACAAACTGAAAAATATTTTAATTACATTTCCAAATATATATTTTTAATATATAAAAATGCATAGTTTTTTTTTTCAAATTGGCTGAAACAGCAGTATAATAATATCAATGATATCAAAGTATGTATAGACACAGTGTGGGTATCCTAAATCAAGGTGGAAGGTATTAAGAATTGGTTTTTTAGACTAAAAAGAAAATACTTTCAAACCACAACAACATCACAGACTAAATATTTTTGCCTGATTTTAGTGAGACAGTTGTGAAGCCATCTAATCTTATAAGTGTAAGAATAATATGTATCTGTGTATATGTAGGTATGAGGGTTTCCCTGATAGTTCAGTTGGTAAAGAATCTGCCTGCAATGCAGGAGACCCTGGTTCGATTCCAGGGTTGGGAAGATCTGCTGGAGAAGGGAGGTATGAATATGAACTGAGCTGAATAATAAGAGTTAAATATGCTTGTTTCTGGCTCAAAATGTTTAAATCAAAATGTAGACCTTTTTAAAGGCAAACTCTTGAAGTAAACTATTTTAAACTAAGAGAAGGAAAAAATGAAAATGAAAGCGAAAGTCCAGTCCATGGAATTCTCCAGGCCAGAATACTGGAGTGGGTAGCTTTTCCCTTCTCCAGGGGATCTTCCCAACCTAGGGATTGAACCCAGGTTTTCTGCATTGCAGGCAGATTCTTTACCAGCTGAGCCACAAGGGAAGCCCAAGAATACTGGAGTGGGTAGCTTATCCCTTCTCCAGCAGATCTTTCCAACCCAGGAACAGAACCGGGGTTTCCTGCATTGCAGGTGGATTCTTTACCAACTGAGCTATCAGGGAAGCCTTTATTTTGGATCCTTAATGCAACGAAGTGAATATGTACAATGAAATGAGCATTCAATCTGGATCATTATGCTAACAATATTTATCAGTCTCATATTGATTTCCTACAAGTATCAAAGAATACAATTTTGCAATATATAATGTACGATATGTACATTTTAATAACCATATGTTTATTTATATTTATATGCTCAACCTGATATATAAAAATTATATACAAATGGCAGTATCCCATTTTCTATGAATAATAAAATGTGAAATTGGAATTAAAAGAAATTCCTACATATCGTCCTTTCAAAAATCCGGTCATAAGACACTTTGCAAGATAATGGAATCAGTGCTGCAATTTTTCTTCTCTCTTAGCAAGTTTTTCTGGTGTGCTTTTTAGATATTGTTATCAGGCACAAATGAAAACTTCCTAATTTTTCTATACCTGTTTTATCCTAATACTTACTTAAAATGGAAAGTAGACTTCTGAATCTTAGATGAAATACTTTTACTTGCTTTTATTGGCATTAACCATCTTGATCTTACTACTCACTTTTTTTTTTTTTGAAGTGTGAAGGCGTTAGACACAGAGTTACTTAACCCACAAATTACATAGGCTCTTGCTCGAGTTTAGCTGTCAGGGATAAAGAAAAAATACTCTAGGAGAGTCAGTGTTACAATGATGAACACTGAAAACTCAAGAATCATTGATTTGCTTTAAAAAGTGTCCCAATTTTTAAAAAAAATTTCCATTAAATAGCAAAAAAATAAATTCAGGACCCACACATGATTATTTCATTGCAAAATGAAAAAAAAAAAAGAACCTACTGGTTCTTCAAGTGAAACGTTTACCTTTACAGGTAAAACATAGTCTACAGTACCAAAGTGTCCACAAAGGGGAATCTTTTCAAACACTCCTCATTCGCTCATCCTCCGCATCCTTAGTATGACTTAAGAAGTATGAGCCTCACATCTGCTGGTTTTTGCAGCTTAATGAATGAAAAGTCAATTGTCACACAGTCTTGCATTTTGACTCTGCCAAGTCTCTTGCCTTTGTTTTCAGGCAGAGCTGTTTTCCTATGCACTTTGTGTCCCCATTGCCATAAGTAGGTCTCCCAGTAGTTTCTGCTGGGAGATAGGACTTTCATCACTGTCCAGCTTTGTTCCTAGAAAAGGCTATTTTGTCAGAACATGACGGGTGAAGAGGGTGGTAAAATAGAGGAGGGACAATCTGATTTATAAAATATATTTACTACTTTTCATAAAGAGAAAATTCTTAAATTAATAATATCTCTGGATTGTTGTTGCTGTTCAGTGCTCAGTAGTGTCTGACTCTTCGCGACCTGATGGACTGCAGTGCACCAGGCTTTGTGGTCCTTCACGGTCTCCTGGAATTTGCTGAAACTCATGTCTATTGAATTGGTGATGCCATCCAACCATCTCATCCTCTGTGTCCCCTGTTCCACCTGCCTTCTATCTTTCCCATCATCAGGGTCTTTTCCAATGAGTTGGCTATTCGCATCAGGTGACCAAAGTTTTGGAGTTTCGTCGTTAGCAAAAGTCCTGCCAATGAATATTAAGGGTTGATTTCCTTTGGACTGATTGGTTTGATCTCATTGCTGTGCAAGGGACTCTCAAGAGTCTTCTCCAATACCATAGTTTGAAAGCATCAGTTCTTTGGTGCTCAGCCTTCTTTATGGTCCAACTCGCATATCCATACATGACTACTGGAAAAGCCAAGCTTTGACTATATGGACCTTTGTCGGCAAAGTAACATATCTGCTTTTTAATATGCTATCTAGGTTTATCATAGTTCTTCCAAGGATCAAGTGTTTTTTTAATTTTATGGCTGCAGTCACCATCTGCAGTGATTTGGGAGTCCAAGAAAATAAATTCTGTCACTGTTCTCATTGTATCCCCATCTATTTGCCATGAAGTGGTGGGACCGGATGCCTTGATCTTAGTTTTTTGAATGTTGAGATTTAAGCCAGCATTTTTACTCTCCTCTTTTCCTTTCAGCAAGAGGATCTTTAGTTCCTCTTTGTTTTCTGCCATTAAGAACGTGTCATCTGCACATCTGAGGTTGCTGATATTTCTCCCTGCAATCTTGATTCCACTTTGAGCTTCATTTAGCCCAGCATTTCACAAGATGCACTCTACATAGAAGTTAAATAAGCAAGTTGACAATATACAGCCTTGATGTACTCCTTTCCCAATTTTGAACCAGTCCATTTTTCCATGTCCAGTTCTAACTGTTGCTTCTTGACCTGCATATAGGTTTCTCAGGAGGTAGGTAAGGCAGTCTGGTATTTCCATCTCTTTAAGAATTTTCCACAGTTGTGATCTACATAGTCAAAGGCTTTCGGGTAGTCCACAAAACAGAAATACATGTTTTTCTGGAATTCCCTTCCTTTTTCTATGATCCAATAGATGTTGACAATTTGATCTCTGGTTCCTCTGCCTATTCTAAATGCAACTTATACATTTGGAAGTTCTCGGTTCTTGAGGCCCAGATTGAAGGATGCATTACCTTGTTAGCGTGTGAAATAAGTGCAATTATGTAGTAGTTTGATGTTTTTGGTATTGACCTTCTTTGGGAGTGGAATGAAAACTGACCTTTTCCAGTTGCGACCACTGCTGAGTTTTCCAAAGTTGCTGCATATTGAATGAAGCAGTTTAACAGCATCATATTTTAGGATTTGAAATCACTCAACTGGAATGGCACCTCCACTGGCTTTGTTCTTAGTAATACTTCCTCAGGCACACTTCACTTCACACTCTAGGATGTCTGATTCTAGGTGAGTGACCACACCATCCTGGTTATCTGCATCATTAAGACCTTTTTTGTACAATTCTCCTGTATATTCTTGCCACCTCTTCTTAATCTCTTTTGCTTCTGTTAGTCCATACTCTTTTTATCCTTTATCATGCCCTTCTTGCATGAAATATTCTCTTGGTATCTGTAATTTTCTTGAAGAGATCTCTAGTCTTTCCCATTCTATTGTTTTCCTCTATTTCTCCTCATTGTCCACTTCAGAAAGCTTTCTTATCTCTTCTTGCTATTCTTTGGACCTCTGCATTCAGATGGGCATATTGTTCCTTTTCTCCTTTGCCTTTCACTTTTCTTTTCTCAGCTATTTGTAAGGTCTCCTCACACAACCATTTTGGCTTTTTGCATCTCTTTTTGGGGCATGATTTGATCACCACCTCCTGTACTATGTTACAAACCTCCATCCATAGTTTTTCAGGCACACTTTAAGATCTAATCATTTGAATCTATTAGTCACTTCCACTGTATAATCATAAAGGATTTGATTTAGGTCATACCTGGATGCGCTAGTGGTTTTCCCTACTTTCTTCAAATTTATTGAATTTTGAACTAAAGAGTTCATGATCTGAACCACAGTCAGCTCCCGGTCTTGTTTTTGCTGACTGTATAGAGCTTCTCCATCTTAGGCTGCAAAGAAGATAATAAATCTGATATTGTCATTGACCATCTGGTGATGTCCAAGTATAAAGTTGTACCTTGTGTTAGAGGAGAGTATTTGTTACAAGCAGTGCATTCTTTTGGCAAAATTCTGTTATCCTTTGCCCTGCTTCATTCTGTACTCCAAGGCCAAACTTGCCTCTTACTCCAGGTATGTCTTGACTTCCTACTTTTGCATTCCAGTCCCCTATGATGCAAAGGACATCTTTTTTAGGTGTTAGTTCTAGAAGGTCTTGTAGGTCTTCATAGAACCATTCAACTTCAGCTTCTTCGGCATTAATGTTTGGCACATAGACTTGAATTACTCTGATATTGAATGATTTGTCTTGGAAATGAACTGAGATCATTCTTTTGTTTTTGAGATTGCACCCAAGTACTGCATTTTGTACTCTTTTGTTGACTATGAGGGCTACTTCATTTCTTCTAAGGGATTCTTGTCCAAAGTAGTAGATATAATGGTCATCTGAATTAGATTCACGCATTCCCATCCATTTTAGTTCACTGATTTCTAAAATGTTGATGTTCACTCTTGCCATCTCCTATCTGACCACTTTCAGTTTACCCTGATTCATGGACCTAACTTTCCAGGTTTCTATGCAATATTGTTCTTTACAGCATCAGACTTTACTTTCACCACCAGGCACATCCCATCCACAGCTGGGTGTCATTTCCATTTGGCTCAGCCTCTTCGTTCCTTCTGGATTATTTCTCTGCTCTTCTCCAGTAGCATATTGTACATCTGCCAAGCTGGAGGGTTCATCTTTCAGTGTCCTATCTTTTTGCCTTTTCATACTGTTCATGGGGTTCTCAAGGACAAAATGCTAAGTGGTTTGCCACTCCATTCTCCAGTATACCATGTTTTGTCAGAGCTCTCCAACATGACCTGTCTGTCTTGGGTGTCTCTACAGAGCATGGCTTATAATACAATTAAATTTATATACATCCTTTGTTTATTCCACAATACAGGCAAATAAAGCAGGGGGTTTTAATTCCATTTTAAAGATACAAAACTGAAACTCACCTAAGACTACTATTCAAGGCCCCGGAGAAGGGAATTAAACCCACTCAAGTATTCTTTTCCTGAAGGATCCCATGGACAGAGGAGACTGGCAGGCTACAGTCCCTGGGATCACAAAGAGTCAGATATGACTGAGAGACTAACACACACATGGTATTCAAGGAATGAATGAAGTAAGTAATGAATTAATCTCTAGGGAAAACTGCATGGATGGAGTAGAATAAGAAGTTAAGACAGAGAGGTCAGTTTTTCAATCCATTTAGCAATCAGTTTACAGAGAGTAAGCTGATCTGACAGTCACATGCAGTTTATATTTGGGGGTAGGATGTTGCAGAAGAATGAAAAATGACTATTTTAAAAGAAAACAAGAATGAGTAACAGATGAAATATCATTATGGAATAGAAGAGCAATGGTGAGTCATATGGGTGGTTAGGCTTTTACTTGAAACAGTTATGGTAAACATTTCAGATACTGGCATATTTGAAAAGCTTTTATAGACTTTAATGACAAGGTCTTTGAAAATGTAGGAGACAGGCAGATTAGTACAGAAATATAGTTGGTATAAACTAATTTAGGAAGAATTAGAAAATATTACCTCTTTCCGTAATTATCAAATTAGTTGTAATATTTAATATTTCTTAATTAAAAAATATCAAAAACTCACCAGAAATTGGATAGTTGATTTGCAAGTGCTAACAATTTTAATATACAGATACTCCAAAATAAGGGCATATTCTGCAAAGGGTTTTAGGAGATGGAATAATTTGATAAAAAATTAGAGGTGGTATGGAGAAAAATATATTAAATCTGTTGTGTCCATGAATATACATGCAAAGTTGTAAATAAAATATTAGCAAACCAAACCCAATTCTCTAAAAAATGTTAATAAATAGTGTCAATTTGAGCACATGAAAGTATAGTAAGAATGGTTTAGTGATGCATAAATATGTAAATGTATACTCCCACATTACCAGTTAAATGAATCATATCAGTATTTCACAAGGTACAGAGAGTATTAACACTGAATTATAATATAAATTCCTTCTATATAAAAAAAATTGAAGAAAATTTTATTAACCTTATCTAAGATGTCACTCAAAAAAGAAAAGAAGAAGAAAATGCCTACAACAGACATCATCCTAAGTGGGGAAATTCTGAAAGTATTCCATTTAATTTCAGGCACAAGGTATGTATGTAAGCTCTAATTCAGCAAATTATTAAAGCCCTCCATGGCCAGCACAGTAAGACAGGGAGAGAAATAATTATAAGGATTGAAGATCAGCAACAGTATCATTGTCATTAGCACATGATATAGTTGTTTAGACAAAAATCCAAATAAGTCTACAAATAAAATATAGGCAACAGAAAAAATGAAGAATAATGTGGCTGTATATAAAATCAATAAATTAAACTCAAATGTATTTTACATGCCAGCAACAAAAACATTAATAAACAATTTAAAAGTTTAAGATACTAACACAAGCTACAAACCATCCAAGAATAAATGTAACAAAGACTTGCAAGCAAAAAATTTTAAAAATTTAAGGATGTTAAAGAGTAAATTGAAACATCCTATATCCATGGATGAGGAAATAAATAACATCATACATAGGCTTCATGTAACTCCAGTTTTTAAAAAATAATGATTTTTGTGTCTTTGTTTTTACTTTTATGGAATATGAGAAATTAAATTCAATATGTATATAGAAAAGCAAAAGAGAAAAAATAGCTAAAATTTTTCATGCTCAATGAGATATAGACTAACTATAAAGCTGTACTATTATAATAGTGTGGTACTGGTGCAGAGACAGACACATTCATAAATAAAATAGAATAGAGTCTAAAAGAAAAATACCCACATATGGAAATTTGATTCATGATGGATCTGCATGATATTAAGTTGAGTTATCTAAAACATGAAAAGATGGATTTATGGATGGAAATTGTTGCACAATAGCTTAAAGGAAGGAAGACAGGAAATGAGAAAGGGAGAAATGGAGAAAGAGAAAGAGTGAGGGTAGAGGAAGAAGAGGAGAAGGGAATGGCACCCCACTCCAGTACTCTTGCCTGGAAAATCCCATGGGTGGAGGAGCCTGGTAGGCTGCAGTCCATGGGGTCACTAGAGTCAGACACGACTGAGCGACTTCACTTCCACTTTTCACTTTCATGTATTGGAGAAGAAAATGGCAACCCGCTCCAGTGTTCTTGCCTGCAGAATCCCAGGGACGGGGGAGCCTGGTGGGCTGCCATCTATGGGGTCGCACAGAGTCAGACATGACTGAAGTGACTTAGCAGCAGCAGAGGAAGAAGAAAGGTAGTGAAGAAGGGAAAAAAAAGGGATCCCTTTTTGACACAACCAGTGTAGAATGCTGTGAATATTTTATGTATAATATATATTCTCTTCTATGTTAATACTTCATACTATCCTGTCACATGCCCACAGACAATTTCTTTGTCAAAAATAAAACTGAAATTTTAAGAGAGTAAATGTGTTCTCTTCTGACCACTGAGGAAACAACTATTTTGTTACACAAAACAAGCGAAAGTGCTAGCCATTTATCATAAGATGGATAAACTTCAGTACATTAAAACTAAAATCTTGTTTGTTAAAATACACATTTAGGAAAGTAAAAGAAGAAACTTTCTTCCTGTAGGAAGTATTTTTCAAAAAACCACAAACTAAACAAACAAAAAAATCCTCAAAAGGATTAAAATTAAGAAAAAGTAAAGAATTTTTACAAATCAGCAAGAAATAAGGAGTAAAGATGGGGAAGACATTGCACATATGAGGAAACACATGAAATTTAAAAAAAAAAGTGATATTACAAGTATTAGAGCAGATGGGCTCAGCACACTTTTTCTAATATTCCCGATAAGTACATGCATTGCTATAACTACTATAGGATACCAATTGATAATATCTTGTCAAATTGCAAGAGTGATCACCGTCCATGTGCATTAGAAAGTATTTCTGAAAATGGATTTTTATAAGAATATAAAATACTCCAAATATCCAATGGCATGGATTTAAAAAGCATAATCACAGAAATGGTATTGAACACAGCAGTAGGTATAACAGAACTTCAATTACTGATGGATGGAAATTCGGCTACTACATGGAGGAATCTTAATAACAATGCTGTGAAGAAAAAGCAAAATACAAACAATGTGTTGTTTATGGCATGTACATGCTAACCTGAAATTCAGAATAATGCCCACCTTTGTTAACAAGGGAGGAGGGTCCTATGGGGAAGAAACACAGAAGGATATGCAAGTTACTAGAAATGTTCTACTCTCTGGGGTGGACAGCTGGTACATTGTTTTGCTTATATAATCTAAGCAAACTAACCCAGTGATAATCAGGAAGAAAATTTTGCAACGTGTCTAACAAAAGGTAAATATCCACAATATAATAAACAATGAAGTACAGGACAATTTTGTGTTCTAAATATCTGTGCTTCCTGCTACTAGGTGGCGGTGGTTCAGTTGATTTGTTTACATTACTATTATATTTACACATTTTGTGTTACATTAACCAAAATTTTAATGACGCTAATTTGAATTAAAATATTACTAATAATATCTAGTGTTTATAAGAATAAAATACAACTCATGGGAAAGAGGTACAGTGCTTTGATGATGCAGTTCACAAAGAAGGTCACAGGTCTGTGAGCCTACAAAAATATGTTCAACAACTAGTAAACAGGGGAATGTGATTTTATGATAATAGCACCATGGTATTTTTTTTTTTTACTTATTGAAGAAATATCATAAAGTTGTTTATAAGTAGTGTTTTGGAGTTTCAAGGAAATGGACATGTACATTTTCTATAGTGGGAACCATCCAGGGGGTAATGTGTTGTTGTAATTATTTCCCTTCTAGAAGATTAGCTTTCAAAACTGATACACTTGCTCAAATAAATGTATTCAAACAATATTAACTACATTACCTGTTATTTTGTGGCAGTGAAACACTAAAAATACTTTAAAGTACATGAAATGACAGTATTTTTAATCATAAAATGTTATATTGTGTTAGTCGCTCTATTGTGTCCAACTCTTTGTGACCCCCATGGTCTGTAACCCACCAGGATCCTCTGTCCATGGAATTCTCCAGGCAAAAATACTGGAGTTGGGTTTTCATTCCCTTCTCCAGGGGATCTTCCCTACACAGAGATTGAACCTGTGTCTCCTGTACTGCAGGCAGATTCTTTACTATCCTAGTCACCAGGGAAGCCCCAGTATGATAAAATTGACATGTACATTTATATATGTAATCTTAAAGAAAATTTTCTTAGATGACTGCATACAGTCTTCCCTTGATATCCACAGGTGATTCGTTCCAGGACTCTCCAGATAACAAAATCCACAGGAGCTTTAAGTCCCTTACATACAGTGGCAATTGTTGTCATACATTTAAATGAACTTTCAGTTCAGTTCAGTTCAGTTCAGTCGCTCAGTCATGTCCAACTCTTTGCGACCCCATGAATTGCAGCATGCCAGGCCTCCCTGTCCATCACCAACTCCCAGAGTTCACTCAGACTCACATCCATCAAGTCAGTGATGCCATCCAGCCATCTCATCCTCTGTCATCCCCTTCTCCTCCTGCCGCCAATCCCTCCCAGCATTGGAAGGAATGAAGCTGAAACTCTAGTACTTTGGTCACCTCATGTGAAGAGTTGACTCATTGGAAATGAACTTTAGGTTACTTATAATACCTAATAAAATGAAAATGCTATGTATATAGTTGTAAAATACAATATACCTTCTGTGTAATAAGTTGTGATTCACCAAATTCAAGTTTCACTTTTGGAAACTTCCTGGATTTTATTTTTAAAGACTTTCAATTCCTGGTTGGTTGAATCTACAGATGCAGAACCTACAGATAGGAAGAGCCAGTTGTATTATATTGTTACCACCAGGGCTAGAAAGTTGAAGAGACACATTCCCAGATATTCTGTTTTGTTTCAAATTTGCTTTTTTTCAAGAAAATAGGCATGTATGATTGTATAACTGGATGCATTATTTGTCTTTGTAGTTTTCCCCAAGGTAGGTTGCATTCATAAGCATGCTGCATGCAATAGCAGCAGAAGTGGTGAGCATTTATCACAACCAACCCAGACATTTTTGTGTATTCCTGGGTGGTAAACACTGCCAAGGAGGTCAAAAGAGAGGAGGAAGCCTGGCTTCTATTCGCAGATTCAAAGTCAGAAGGAAACACTGAAAACAGTTGGCTAAAACCTCAGATACAGCCTGATCAATTTCCCCCAGTAAGGGAGAAGGCAGAAAACTCTCAAATATATTTTTTACTGAGCTATTAGTCACATTTATATGATTGTTCAAGAGAGAATTGTTAGTCAATAAAAATTAGTAAATAAAACATATTTGTATACATATGTCTAGGTAATCTGTATAGTCTAGGTAAACTGCATATCACATATGGGATTGTACCTTAATGAAAATTATTATAATTTATTAATTATATTTTTTCACTTTAGAGTTGTTAAAAGAAAATATATTATGGAATATAGAATTATAATGATAACATTTAAATTAGGACATGTTGATACTTCTATTTTAGAATTTCATTGTAGATAAGGGTTTACTATTTTTCAACAAAACCTAAATCTTTCATTAGATGAAATGCTAAATATACAAAAATAAAAATGTCCTAACTTTGAAATATCAATAATGTGCTGTAACATGCTTATTTTTCAGGTTAAACTTTTTCCGTGATGTTCCTGATTTCAGAGTGTTAGCCTGCGGTGGAGATGGAACTGTAGGGTGGATTTTGGACTGCATAGGTAATGAAGACACGTATTTAATGTGGCTTGGGTGAGAGTGGAAACCTTAAATTCTGTGTATTTCATTTGTTTATTTAACACATCCATATCTTTGTTAAATAAAATACACAGTGATAACAGTCAGACATCTGGAATGTTGATGGCTTAATTTATTTTGTATTTCAGATTTTTAACTGTCAAAATAATTTACAAATAACTACAAATACTTGTTTTCTCATTCATTTTTTTTCATGGAATTTAATAAACCCACTTCCTTGGTGGCCCAGCTGGTAAAGACTCCAGTTGCAATGCAGGAGACCTGGGTTCGATCCCTGAGTTGGGAAGATCCCCTGGAGAAGGGAACAGCTACCCACTCCAGTATTCTGGTCTGGAGAATTCCATGGACTGTATAGTCCATGGGGTTGCAAAGAGTTGGACACGATTGAGTGACTTTCACAGATACTTCCAGATCTGGACTGACCAATTCTTTGTTAAAAATAGATCCTTTCATAAAAAGGAAAGACCTGATTCAAAAGAAGTTTTACTATCTATATGTATTGAAGCAAAGTTTTATCAATCAATGCAGTTGAGAATATTCGACCTTTTCATACCCTCAAAAATATTCAGATTAAAAATGAATACATATTGTCAACACCCTTTTGGTAAGCACCTAACAATTTTACTCTACTAACCTTTTTTTTTTTTTTTTTTAATTTCGAAAAGAAAAGGGAAAATTGTATTCTTTGGCCCTCCAATAAACAATGTCAATAGTATTGATATTTTAAGGACAAAACCAGAGTTCAAGAACTACCAAAATTAAGGAATCCCTTGAACAGTGTCTGAGGACTTGTAAGAATTTTAGTGAAAACAGTAGGAATTATTGGTTTTCATTAGTCCCTAACATCTAAGCCTTCGGTAGTATACTGTGGCACATCCCTACATAATCTATTTCTTACCCATTTTTTACCCACATATGCTTACTCTGAGGGGCTGAGAAGGGAGAAAAATAAAGTAATATATGTTTGTGAGATGTCTTTAGTGACTCAAACAAAAGCATGTGGAATTTCAGTGATATGATCTTTTCTGAACCCAAACACTATATTAACTTGCATCTCAAACAAAACCTGGTAATGTCTTCTGTTGTTGACTCTGACACAGAGCAATAGAACCATTGTTCAGTTCAGTTCAGTTCAGTTCAGTCGTTCAGTCCTGTCCGACTATTTGTGACCCCATGAATCACAGCACACCAGGCCTCCCTGTCCATCACCAACTCCCGGAGTTCACTCAAACTCATGTCCATCAAGTCAGTGATGCCATCCAGCCATCTCATCCTCTATCGTTTCCTTTTCCTCCTGTCCCGAATCCCTCCCAGCATCAGAGTCTTTTCCAATGAGTCAACTCTTCGCATGAGGTGGCCAGAGTACTGGAGTTTCAGCTTTAGCATCAATCCTTCCAAAGAAACCCCAGGGCTGATCTCCTTCGAATGGACTGGTTGGATCTCCTTGCAGTCCAAGGGACTCTCAAGAGTCTTCTCCAACACCACAGTTCAAAAACATCAATTCTTCAGCACTCAGCTTTGTTCACAGTCCAACTCTCACATCCATACATGACCACTGGAAAAACCATAGTCTTGACTAGCCAGACCTTTGTTGGCAAAGTAATGTCTCTGGTTTTAATATGCTATCTAGGTTGGTCATAACTTTCCTTCCAAGGAGTAAGCGTCTTTTAATTTCATGGCTGCAGTCACCATCTGCAGTGAGTTTGGAGCCCAAAAAAATAGTCTGACACTGTTTCCACTGTTTCCCCATCTATTTCCCATGAAGTGATGGGACCAGATGCCATGATCTTCATTTTCTGAATGTTGAGCTTTAAGCCAACTTTTTCACTCTCCCCATTTCACTAACTTTTAGAATTCATCTGTTTTCAAAATATATTTTTCTTAAAGTATACCTAGACTTGATGTTGCCAAAGGACTTTTCTAAGGAACCTACTTTTCCACTTTAGTGCTATCCTTGTGTTGCATATACCTGCACCCTTGAGAATTTCAACCGAGTTAAGTCAAACGTGCTACAATTTTTAACTAAATTAACATATTTAAGTCTTTCCTCACATATAAGTCTTAAAAATTCCTGTCACCCTGTGAATTATGTTATTTATTTATTTTATAAATTGCTACAAATGCATATACGTTAACCATAATTTATAATTGTATATATCTATAAAATGTGACTTTTTCTAAGTACCCTGTAGAATGTCTTCCATGCCAAGCTGTGTTTTTTTTTTTAAATTGTTGTTCAGTCAGTGATCAATTTTTTTTTCTTTTAATTTTTCAATTATACAGAAAAGGCTAATGTAGTCAAGCATCCTCCAGTGGCTATTCTGCCTCTTGGGACCGGCAATGATCTAGCAAGATGCCTGCGATGGGGAGGAGGTAAATAGATATGACAAACCACCACCAACAACAAAAATCTTAAAAAACAGTAATATAGTGCAGAGCACCCTCTTTCAATAAACTAAATTTAGCATTTCTCCACTGCATGACAGCTTTCATGTGCTTTTAGCAAATGTAATTGCTGTCAGATATGTAATATAATTTTGAATAATAGTCTGGGGTAGAGAAACAAACGGTGGACCAAGAGTTAGACTGTGATTGCTAATTATATGCTAGATGGGAGGGCAAGCATCTAACTTTCTCTTTCTCTGGTTTTTGGGTTTCCAACTTAAGAAATGAGGTAAGCATGGGTTAAATTTAAAATAATGTTCATATTTTTAATCTCTGACTTGTGTGAAAGAATCACAAACAAAGGAAAAGTGTTGAAAGATGAAAGGACAACTTGTCCAGGAGAGTACAAGAAAGTGAAAGTGAAGTCACTCAGTCATGTCCAACTCTTTGAGACCCCATGGACTGTAGCCTACCAAGCTCCTCTGTCCATGGGATTTTCCGGGCAATAGTCCTGGAGTGGATTGCCATTTCCTTCTCCATGGGATCTTTCCAACCCAGGGATCGAACCTGGGTCTTCCGCATTGTAGACAGACGCTTTACCGTCTGAGCCACCAGGGAAGTCAGGAGAGTACAAGATGTAACCAACTTTGCACTACGTGGTATGTGCTGCACTTGGGATAGACAGTTAAGAATAGAAAGAACACAAGATCTGCTTTATAAAGGGCCTTAAATTCTAGTGGAATATGAAGTCATATGTAAATTGTGAGACTTCTTACTGACAAGCAAGATAATAATCAGCATAATGAATGAGCTTACTTAGGAACTGACAAGGTAAAATAGGGAGAACTTGAGGGGTGGTGGTGGTTTAGTCACTAAGTCGTGTCCCACTCTTGTGACCCATGGACTGTAGCTCACCAGGTTTCTGTGTCCGTGGGATTCCCAGGCAAGAATACTGGAGTGGCTTGCCATTTTCTCCTCCAGGGGATCTTCTTAACCCAGGAATCGAACCCAGGTCTCTTGCATTGCAGGCAAATTCTTTACGATCTGAGCTAAGAGAGAAGCCCCAAATAAGTACAGTTGCTCTGTCCTGTATGAGTCTTTGCAAACCCATGGACTGCAGCATCAGGCTTCCCTGTCCATCACCAACTCCCTGAGCCTACTCAAACTCATGTCTGTCGCGTTGGTGATGCCATCCAACCATCTCATTCTCTGTTGTTTCCTTGTCCTCCTGCCTTTAATCTTTCCCAGTGTCAGGTGCTTTTCAAATGAGTCAGCTCTTCACATCAGGTGGCCAAAGTATTGGAGCTTCAGCTTCAGCATCAGTCCCAATGAATATTCAGGACTGATTTCCTTTAGGATGGACTAGTTGGATATCCTTGCAGCCCAAGGGACTCTCAAGAGTCTTCTCCAACACCACAGTTCAAAAGCATCAATTCTTCAGCACTCGGCTTTCTTTATAGTCCAGTGCTTACATCCATACCTGACTAGGAAAAACCATAGCTTTGACTAGATGGACCTTCACTGGCAAAGTAATGTCTCTGCTTTTTAATATGTTATCTAGGTTGATCATGGCTTTTCTTCCAAGGAGTAAGCGTCTTTTAATTTCATGGCTGCAGTAACTATCTGCAGTGATTTTGGAGCCCAAAAAGATAGTTTTTCACTGTTTCCATTGTTTTCCCATCTATTTGCCATGAAGTGATGGGACTGGATGCCATGATCTTAGTTCTCTGAATGTTGAGTTTTAAGCTAACATTTTCACTCTCCTCTTTCACTTTCATCAAGAGACTCTTTAGTTCTTCTTTGCTTTCTGCCATAATGGTGATGTCATCTGTGTATGTGAGGTTATTGCTATTTCTCCCAGAAATCTTGATTCCAGTTTGTGCTTCATCCAGCCCTGCATTTTGCATGATTTACTCTGCATATAATTTAAAGAAGCAGGGTGACAATATATAGACTTGACGTACTCCTTTCCTGATTTGGAACCAGTCTGTTGTTCCATGTCGAACCCAGGTCTCCTGCATTGCAGGCAGATTCTTTACCGTCTGAGCTAAGAGAAAAGCCCAAAATAGGGAGTACTCTAATAGGTGGATAATGACAGAGCCATATAGTATTGAAGGTGGACTTGACAGGCAGAAGAAACATCAGGTTTAATCCCCTAGAGATAGGAAGTCACTTGACATACTGAAGGAACTCAAAAATGGAATACTGTAGATGGAGCAGATGAGAAAATGGAGAATATTTCAAGATGAAATCTTAAAATAATTTGAAATATCATTAATAGGCTAAACTTACCTGAAGATATCAAAGAAAAGAAAATCATATTTGCTAAGCAGCAAGAACTGAATCCTAAATATTTTTAGCATCTAAACCCAGTGAAGTTTGAAGAGTGTCTACTAAGACAGTGTGAATCAGAAACCCTTGGGGAGCTTGTTAAAGATACAGTGGACTGACCTCACCTCATATAAGTTGAATTGGAATCTCTAGGGATGAAACTGCACAGGTGGTTTCCTTTTTAAGCAAACTCCCTAAGTAATTTGATTCACAGAAAAATATGAGAACGATTGTTCCATTTGTACCTGGATAACTTATGGACTCTACGACGTGTATATGTATTTGTGTATATGACAGAATTTGAGACCAAGTTAAAAACATGGCATATGATATATTTGCGATTTTCATTAAGGATATAACAATAAAATAATATTATAAAATGATGTATTAAATTTTATAGAATCTAAAGATAGATAGATAGATAGAAAGAATGAACCATTGCTTATGCAATGCTCATATATTCCAGTGTTAATATTTGTATATTGATTAAAAAGAAGAGACTCGTTCATGTGGCTTCTTATATATTCTTCTCAAAAGTATTTTTGGTATTTGAAAATTAATAACTTTATTTGGTTCCAATCTGGCAAATGACTTAAATCTCAAAATTGAGTATAGAAGTTCCATAGTATCCTCTAATTATTTCCTTACAAAACAGTTTTAAAGATATTACTATCAGTGGACAGAGACAGTATTTGTTAGAGTGTATATTGATGATGAACTCTTTGTATCTAGTATATGTTGGCACTGTTCAATGTGCTAAATAGTGAATGAGAAATAAAGGGCTTTTACTATTTGAGAATTATATTTTCATTGAGTATCCAGACAATAGATCAGTGAATAATGAAATATATAATTACAAAATAAGGTCAAGATTATAAAATAATCAGAATGTATTTTTAGAGAATAATAGAGGGAAACTCCCCTGGAGGAGGGCATGGCAACTCACTTCAGTATTCTTGCTTGGAGAATCCCATGGACAGAAGAGCCTGTTGGGCTATAGTCCATAGGGTTGCAAAGAGTCGAACATGACTGAGGCGACTTAGCGCAGCAAGATACAGAAGGAAACTATTCAGCTATATAGTCAAGAAGATGTCCTTTAGGAAGTAACATTTAAGCTGGGTTTAAAATATGCAGAGAAAGAAAGAGCTCTCTGTATTGAAAGGAATGAAGGAAGAGTGATCATCTAACTCTAAGAGGTTGTTGGGTGACAGGTAGGTATGGCCTCAGGAGGGAGGTGGGAATAGATGATGTTGGAGAGAGAAGTAGGAGCGGATTATGTAGGTCTTAGTGGTCATGGTAGAAACTTTATGTTACTGAAGCACATAGCAAAACTTTGGAAGAGTTTCAAAAGCAGAGTGACACAGTGACATTTACGTTTTCAAAATAAGTGAATTTGGGGACATAAAAAAAGCTAAGAAAATGTGGAGATGTGGGGAAGCATAGGTTTAGAGACCAGAACTTGTATTACCATTGAAATTAGAGGACGAACAGACCGGGCTAGGGCAGTGGTCATGCTAATGAAACAAGTGGACGCACTGACATTTTCAGAGATAGGCTGGTACAGCTTGCCCATGGATTGGGTGGGGGCTATGGTGAAAGTGGGGTTTTTAGGGGGCACTGCAAGATGCTCAAGATGAGCAGTTAGGAAAATGAGGGTGCCATTTGATAGAGTTTACTAATAAAGACACACACTCTGAAGTGGTGTGAATTATTTCTTGTCAAGTGTCTAACTTTGAGCAAGTTACTTAAAACTGTGTGCTTCAGATTCTTCATCAGAACTTCCGGTTCTTCATCAGAACCTGAAGAAAATAGTTGGAGGTGGCACTAGTGGTAAAGAACCCACTTGCCAGTGCAGGAGACAGAAGAGACACAGGTTTGACCCCTGAGTTGGGAGGATCTCCTGGACAACTCATTCCATTATTCTTGCCTGGAGAATCCCATGGACAGAGGAGCCTGGCGGGCTATGGTCCATAGGATCTCAAGAGTCAGACATGACTGAGTGACTGGCACTTTGCACTAAGAACCCTACCTTGTGGTTTCTTACACCCCAGATATCAAGTTATTTGCCCAGTGTCTGAGCCCTTCTTGTAGTTATACTAATTATCATTATACTTAACATTTGGGAAAGAAATTACTTTATTTGACTAATAATCATTTGGTTCACTTAATGTCACTGGAATCTATTGACTGGAAGTTTAATTTTTATGAATGTATTGCAAATTTTGAAAAATATAAAATGTACACATGTAGGACTTCTTAGGGAATTTGAAAAAATACTTTATTTTCATTTCCTTTGCAGTTTTTTCTGGCAATACTTAATCCCTCAAACAAAATTCTGAAAATTATTGCAAGAAAAAATACTGTGAAGAGTAAGGGAGTAAGAGACAGAGTTTTAGATGCAACACACTCTTACAAATGTTTTCTTCATGTGATTTTAAATTTGTAAAAATGACTTTTTAGATATTGCTTTTCTTCATGTGATCTTAAATTTGTAAAAATGACTTTTTAGATAGATTCAGTTATTATGATAACATCATATCATTAAATGGAAGATAAATACTAATTATGTTTTCATTTGATTTCTTAGCCTAGAGTGATTATAGCCTTTAAATCAAAATAATAGAAACAAAGTATCATCATTCTTTTCTAGAGCAAGCTTTTGTTTGCTTATTAGTAAGTTTTTCTTTTTTAAAAAATATAATCTTACTGAGTTCAGGAATGCTATTTATAGTTATGAATCATTATTTAACAAGCTTGAGCACAGATAAATACAAACATGTAGGGCATAGATATCTGTTAAGTGGAGAACAACAATTTGGAGTTCTTCACCTTTGTGAATTAATACTGAACTTCACATATGATTCTCAAAATAGATTTATTGCCTCTCTCTTTCCATTTTTATTTGGCTAGAAGACTGATTGATACCGGCCTTTTTCATGTGTATGTTAGTCGCTCAGTCATATCCAACTCTTTGCAACCCAGTTTACTGTAGCCTGCCAGGCTTCTCTGTCCATGTAATTCTCCAGGCAAGAATACTAGAGAGTGTTGCTATTTCCTTATCCAGGGTATCTTCCAGACCCAGGGATCAAACCCAGGTCTTCTGCACTGCAGGCAGATTCTTTACTATCTGATCCACCAGGGAAGCCCAGCCTTTTTCATACTTACCCATAAAAACTTTGAGAACATTTCCAGTGCTAAAGAATTTAAGTTGATTGACCCTACTTAATCTCATTTTATTAATACTTTCATTAAATTAAATTCTGTTGTGTTCTTTCCTCATCAGTTCCATTCCTGTTTCTATTAACATAAGCTATAGCTGAAAAGAAGCTCAATGTTTGTTTAAAGCATTATCATTTACTTATATTTATGATGAGTGTGTGTATATTTTCATACTATATTATATAATATTAGTTTAGTATATGTAAATTATTTATATCTAAAATCATCAAACTTACTTTCAAATAAGAATAGAATTTGGAAAAATATATGAATATAAACCCCTTTTATTCCATTCAATGTGGAATATATATATATATATATAAAATTGGGAGCTTTAAAAGAAATTTAACAAGGAAATAAATATTGAGAATGAGCATAGAACTATTAAGAAGATCTGAAAAGTAAGTACACTTAATTTTTGTAGCCTTGCAGTGAAAACAATTCAGTGTTTTATCACTGAGTACTATTCTATGCATTTTATATATGTTCATCAATTTTGAATTATGCTATAAATATGATATGGCATCTATTATTTCCTTTAATGTTTATGTCAGTGTAATCACTGTTTATTGTACTCTTTGCTGTGTGTATTGAATAGTTCATAATTATTTTTTTAGACCTGTGTATGATAAGAGATGTAGATTCCAGGATGAATATTCCTGATTTCTGGTTAATAATTAATTCTCTAATAGTTAATTCAACAAATACACCATAAATATAATTTATTTGTCTTTAGAGAATGTTGGCATATTTTGATACCTATTCTTTTTTCTTTTAATCCAATTCATTTTTTTTAAGTGTATGTATGTTAACACCTCTAATGAGGACTCATAGCCTCTGGCATATACTTATTCAACAGATAAAGTATTAAAATATAAACCTGAGTTGGACACAGAAAAACATCTATGAAAATGTTGTCCAACTCAAAACATCATTTCAAGAATCTGTGTGTATTAGAGTTAGAGATACATTATTTAACTTAGTATAACATTTCACATCCTAATTTCATCATCAGTATTGTTGTTGACAACTTTCTATTCTTTTGCCTCATAGACTAAGACCTTTTATGTATTTTCTCTTTTTACCTCACTTCATTCTCACACCAAAGCTAAGTTTTTATGGAGAAAGAAGCTATTTAGAATGTTAAAAGCAAACACTTCAGTAAATAACACAGCCAGGGTTAGGCTACACCCCTAATTAACTATAATGTTAGATAACTAAAGGTCCATTTAAGAGAAAATATAATATTAAGCAATAACTTTCAGGCCATGGTTACTATCTATAGTAGATTTATTTAAAAATGGATTTGTTGAGCATTACTGGAGGGTACTTTTGGGAAAAGGAACATCTAAGGAGAAAGATGTAAATAATTATAGTGCAGTATACTAGTTTTATGGTATGGCTGGTTTTGAGAACTGTATGTTATGGTCCTGTATAGAATCTATCATTTTGGGAGGGTGGCTTCTGGGAAAAAGTATTATCAAATATAAAGCCTGCAGAGAGAGTAGAAGCAAAGGACAAGTTCAACGTGGCAGCAAGAACTTTTATTTTAGCAAGTCGGTAGAGGGTGCCTCCCTTTGGGAGGCAGAATTCACAGGAGGATGATAGCCAAACAGATCATCAATTCCATTTTGAACATATTGATAAAAAGTTTTGTGAGAGGTACGCAGTGGCTATATTAAGAATTTGTACCACAGGAGAGAAATATGAGTTGCAAATTAAAGCTACAGATAAAATATTGATATGAGTATAATAAGATTGGTATTAATTCTTCACCTTGCATTAAATTTGCTTTGAAATGCATTATTTAGCCTTAGAATGATACAAACATTCACACACTTAAATACATATAAGTAATAGCTTTTATTGTTTGGTTATATTTTTTCTCAATATAATTTTTTTTCCATTAGGTTATGAAGGTGAGAATTTGATGAAAATCTTAAAAGACATTGAAAACAGCACAGAAATCATGTTGGACAGGTGGAAGTTTGAAGTCATACCTAATGACAAAGATGAGAAGGGAGACCCAGTGCCTTACAGTATCATCAATAATTATTTTTCCATTGGCGTGGTAAGATTTTCCACTAAACGTTCTTTTTTTTTTTTAACCAGTTCTGCATAATCATTGACATAAACTCTTATTTACCAAGATTTACTGCTTATAAGTAATTTATTTTACCTTTGTGTCAGCAAAACACCTCTTCTAATGGGTAATAGTAGTAAAACTTCTGAATTTATTTAAAATCAGAGAATCAGTGATAGATTTTTCATTTGCTAAACAAAGGAAAGAAACTATATGTAATTGTTTGATAATTTTTAGTAAAATTAAGCTTAGAATGCTTTATAAGGTTTATAAAATGGTTTATAAGGTTATAAATTTCACATTCTAAAAGTGTGACAAGAATGCATCGTTATCTTATTTTGAAATATATTTTACAATATCACAACATATTAGTTTTCTAGTTATAGACATTATTTTTAAAATTATGAAGTCTAAGAAAAATGCTGTTAGTATTCTCAAGTGGTTAATTAGTAAAAAAACTAATTTTTGTCTTAATTTCTTGAAAACTTTGAGACTGAAATTAAAATATCACTTGGCAATTGAAACAGTTATTGAAATTTCAATCCCTAAGGAATTAATAAAGTTAACAGTGATTTTACATGTATTTATATATTACCCAGACTTATGACGTCTTAAAATATATATCTACAGCATTACATTTTATTGAACATAGTCACCCAATATTAATTTACGTCGTGTCTCATTTTTCTCTTATGGATGTGCATGTACACACACACACTCACACACACACAAACACAAATAGCAAACTATCGAAAGTATTGGTTGAGTCCATGAACTTAGGAGTCAAGCTACCTTGGTAAGAGTTCTTTAACAGTTTTTTTCTCTTCCTAGTTTCCATCAATTTACCTGTGTCATGATGGTTACTATTTTCTCCCTCATAGTAATAAATAATGGGATTATACATGTAAAGAGCCTCATATAATGATGCATAATGAAGGCTAAGTATACAATTGTTGCTATAGTATGATAATAATTATTTTTTTCAAGAAAAATGTAATGCATTTGATCCATAAAAATCCTGTTTATATTTGATATGAATGTGAATAGCAATATTTTAACATCTTTACTGACCTAATTCACTCATTCTAAGTAAACCTTTTAATGATTTTAATAAGTCTGTCTCATTTTAAAATGTTTTTATCACCAAGGCAAGAATCTTCATGCCCACATGTAGTCAATTCTGAGTCCTTACCCTAGCTCCAAACAACAACTAATCTTTCTACCTCTAAGGTTTGCCTTTTATGGATAGTTCATATGAAAGAAATAATACAATATATAGTCTTTTGCATTTGATTGCTTTCAGTTCACATAATGTTTTGAGGTTCACTTATATGAACTACAGGAAATACTGTATTCCCCTTATTGCTGAGTAGTAAGTATCCCATTGTATGGACATATAATATATTGTCTATCTCTTCACAAATTGATGTAGATTTAGATTGTTTCCAGTCTTTGGATATTATGAATAATGTTACTCTTTTAAGTCCCTGTAATTAAATTTTTTTTGTTTTGGTTAGTATACTTTTTAACTCAAGGATTTCTATTTGGTTATTTTTTTTATATTTTTAGGCATTTAATTGGCATTTTCTATTTGAATAGTCATCGTTATATTTTCATTTATTATTTAAGCATAGTTTACGTTAGTTCTTTGATGTATTTATAATACATCATAATTTGATATAATACATCAAAATACATATAATACTGTTTTGAAGTCTTTGTTTGCTAAGTCCAACATCTAGAATCCATCAGAGACATTGTTTGCTTTTTTCCAAAGTATGTGTTACACTTGCCCATTCCTCTGCGTGTTTGTGAATATTTGGTTGGAAACTAGAGATTACAACATATTTAACAGCTGTGGATTTGCATTCTCCCACAGGGGTTATGGTTGTTCCTGTGTTTGTTTAGGAAGTTCCCAGAACTAATTATATGGAGCTGTTCTCCCTTCTAGTGTATGAATATACTGCTGCCTCTGAATTTTTGTTTTTCCTTTTGCTTTTATATTAACACTGGCTTCTGAGGATTGTTCCTATGTCAGTATGATTGACCAAAGTTTGTGTTTAAACCCCTTGAGACAGTAGGTTTTCATCCCTTTGCTGCTGTATCTGTATGTTCATTGGGGAACACATACAAACTTAAGGCAGTTATTAATCTAATTCAGCTTTGAATATCTGTTGGCCCTTTTATGTCTTGTGCTCGCGTACAAGGCTTCTCACTTAACCAAGGATGTGTAGATAACTAGGGCCTGCATTAGTCTGTCCTGAACACATATGCAGCCCTCTTTCATCTGTCCTGCACATATATACAACCATGCATATAGTGTTTCAGACAGCAAGGAATATGTGGCAACCTATTGAGGCCCATGGGGCTTCCCTGGTGGCTTAGATGGTAAAGAATCCGCCTTCAATGCAGGAGACCTGGGTTCAATCCCTGGCTTGGGAAGATCCCCTGGAGAAGGGCATGGCAATCACTCCAGTGTTCTTGCCTGGAGAATTCCACGGATGGAGGAATGGCAGGCTACAGCCATAGGCTTGCACAGAGTCGGGCATGACTGAACCAACTAAGCAGCAGCAGCATTGAGGCCCGTTATGGCTGTATCATTCCCAAGATCTCCTTTTGAAAATATGGCTAGTTGCCAGGTTAGCTGCTTGCCTTAATCAGTTTTGCAAACTTAGGCAAGCTGCTACATTTGCCACTGAGATGACTATTATTTTAGATAACTCTCTGGGTAATGGAATTTCTCTAGCTTCCACTCCAAATCATGCTAGCTCTCCCAATAGTAAAGTTGCTTGCTTTCTTAGTGTGTCCAACCCTGCTAGAACTTAGCACTGATGGAACTGAAGTGTGAGGTAGCAGCTCAAGATTGAAACATCAGATTGCCAGCATTCTTATCTTAGGTTCAGTATTTTTTTTTTTTGTAAACAGTTGTCAATTTGTTATATGCCTCTGATGAATTTTCAGTGGTCTTCAACAGAAATTATTTCTGTTCCATCACAGGAGACATGTGGCAATGTTTGGACACACATTTGCTTGTCATGGGTGAGAGAGTATTGCTCTTGCCAGCTAATGGGTAGAAGATAGGAATGCTGCTAAATATTCCCATTTCATAGAACAGCCCCCCAAATGCACAAGAAAGAACCACATAGTTCAACATGTCAATAGAGCTGAGGCTGAGAAACTTCGATATTAAGAAAAAAATATTAATTACCAAACTCAAGATGTTGGAAAATGGAAAATAGCTGAAACCTAAAGAAATGATAAGGAAAAGCTGTAGTAGAAATGACAGGACAAAGAATAACAAGAGCAAAAAAGAGTATGTTAATGAAATAAAACTTGATTATTGGAAATAATCAAATCTACTGCAAAACTGATGTTTTAAAAATATTGTAAAGAGAATTGCAAATAATATAGAATGATAAAGACCAAAAATCCCTCCATAAAGACAAAAAGTAATATCCTAACTGGAAAATCTATTAAGACTAAATAAGGGAGTGTTGCAAAGTTACTAAATATAAAATAAATTTATTCAATAGTATTCCATTATATAAGCAATAATCAACACATTTACAAAAACAGCAAGCAAAAATGGGAAGTATCTAGAAATTGATAAAGAATATACAAAACCTACTGGAGAAGGCAATGGCACCCCACTCCAGTACTCTTGCTTGGACAATCCATGGATGGAGGAGCCTGGTAGGCTGCAGTCCATGGGGTCGCTAAGAGTCGGACATGACTGAGTAACTTCACTTTCACTTTTAAATTTCATGCATTGGAGAAGGAAATGGCAACCCACTCTAGTATTCTTGCCTGGAGAATCCCAGGGACAGAGGAGCTTAATGGGCTGCCATCTATGGGGTCGCACAGAGTCGGACACGACTGAAGTGACTTAGCAGCAGCAGCAGCAGCATACAAAACCTACAAAATGTTAAAAATACAAAAACCTAGAAATGTTAAAACTCTCTACAAGACATAAAAGATGTGAATAAATAGAGATAGTTTCTATTCTTAGATGAGATAGCTTAATATAATATTGCACATTAATGTATACCTTTAACCTACAGCTAATCAAAATTAGAGCTTGATTTGTATGAAAAATTTGAAAAACTTTTCCAAAATATATGTAACAAAGTAGCTCATTACATCTTAATAAGAAGAAAGAACTATTTTACCAAATTAGACATGCTACAAATGAATTGCATAATTATAATAAAATAGTGTAATGAATGAGTAGATGAAGAACTCAATGGAAAAGCAGAGAGACACATATAGAAACTTGACAGAATGGATGTAGCCTGAAATCTCATTGGAAAAATAATGGTGCTCAGTTGATATGTGTTCAGATACTAGCTTCCTAGGGAGGGGAAATTTTGCATTACATAGGCAATTGCTAGAAATACTGAAGTACTAAAGTTGAAATGCAAGGTTTAGGGCCTAATAAAAGTATAAAATAATATTCAATGGCACTCATTTATGATTTTAAGGTAGCACAGAACTAAACAAGGCAGCTTTTGATTGTTTTCTTTATAAGAGTGCTGTTCTATTTAACTTGCAGCCTCTTTCACAGAATATGACATGGGAAGGAGAGGTGTGAAAAGAGGGAAAGCATTCTTGCCTGAAATATTTGCGTCTGTCCCAGCAAGACAGAGGATCAACACTCAGTGTCAAGTCAGACCAGTAGACCTTATAGAGTTCAAGTTCTGGCTTTCACTCAGTGAGTTCTATTTATCAACTTATGATCCTTGGCCCCGGTGAGTAAATCCAGCAGACAACAAAAATAACTGAATCGTGTACCTCAAGTTATTGCTGCTGTTGCTGCTGCTGATGCTAAGTTGCTTCAGTCGTGTCTGACTCCTAGTGACCCCATAGATGGCGGCCCACCAGGCTCCCCCGTCCCTGGGATTCTCCAGGCAAGAACACTGGAGTGGGTTGCCATTTCCTTCTCCAATGCATGAAAGTGAAAAGTGAAAGTGAAGTCACTTAGTCGTGTCCGACTCCTAGCGACCCTGTGGACTGCAGCCTACCAGGCTCCTCTGTCCATGGGACTCTCCAGGCAAGAGTACTGGAGTGGGGTGCCATCATGGCTCTACCCTCCTCTAGATACAGAGTCCTCTCTATACAACAATTGGGTGATAAAAGAGAGTGAAATATTGACATTTGTGAGTGTTTTTCTTTTTAAATGGACCAGGGCTGGAAGATGTTCAGCTTATAACCCATTGGCTGTATCCTAATCAGTTATACCTAATTGTAAGGACGGGCTTCCCAGGTGGCACTAGTGGTAAAGAACTCACCTGCCTACGCAGGTTAGATGTAAGAAATGCATGTTTGATCCCTGGATTGAAAAGATCCCCTGGAGGAGGGCACAGGAACCCACTCCAGAATTCTTGCCTGGAGAATCCCATGGAAAGAGGAGCCTGGTGGGCTATAGTCCATTGGTTCGCACAGAGTTGGACGTGAGTGAAGCAACTTAGCATGCACACAACTGTTCGGAAAGGAATTCTGTTTGCCCAACATGAAAAGGGGAAATTGGTAAATAACTAGCCACTTTCTCCTAATTTTTTCTTTGTAATGCCTTTCACTTTTAGCCAGAACAGTGGAAATAATTCTGAAGTCACAGTTAACTCTGAAAATAGGTATTCATCTATAGTGGTGATCCTTAAATAAAAGCTTCTTTATTAATTATCTTCTTGTGCTAGATACTGTTTGAGGATTGGCAGTGAAAAGGATAGAAGAAGTCTATGTAATCACTAAACTTACAATATCGTGCGGTGAGACAGAATTGTCATGAGAGACTTACCATCTGGGTATCAGAAATATAGATGATGGAAATTAATAAGAAAAACTGATAGTTGCTACCTTTTAGTCTGATTTTGAACTTTAATGACTATAGATAATCTCAGAACTTACAATTAGAAAATTTTTCATCCACTGGATAACATCAAATTCATATATGCCATTAGTTTCCCCCTCATTGTTGATTCTTCATTCATTTGCTTATAAAAAAAAGTATCTTTTATTTTTTTTCCAGTCAGGCCCTGGAATTGTAGAAATGAATAAAAGAGACAGATCACCTCATTATTAAAATCTGGAGCTTAATAGTAGAAGTATTAAAAAAATGCACAAATACAACTTTTGGGGAAAAATTGCGATATATACTGTGAAAGACAACAAAAGTTGCCAAGAGCTAGAAGAAGGGACAAATTTAGTTCTCATAGTCAAAGAAGGTCAGTATAAACAAGATGCATTTAAGAGAGGATCTAAGGAATACATGTAAGTCAGGTGGACACCAAAGAGATGGAAAGTGCATACCAAGCAGGTATAACTGTATGTGAAGAGCCTGAGGAGAGAAATGGCCTGGTGTGTTCTGACCTACAAGGTCAGTGTGCCTGGAACATAAAGAGAGAAGCTGGGAATGAATAACAAAAAAGACAATAGCAGAAATGGCTGCTCCTGTGTCTTAAAGATGCTTCAAAGCCAAGATGTGGTCTTTCTTTTTTAAGAGAGGCCATTGAATGATTCAGTGAATACAGTCAGGAAATGAAGTAGTCCAAGTTATGTATAGCAGAAGGTCTTCTACTAGAGGTGAAGTTAGACATTAATAGAAAGGTAAAACAAGTGTCATAAAAATGATCCATATAGCTTTGGATATTTCATTTTAACCTAAAATCTTTAAAAATAATTGAATTGACCAATTTTTTCTTAAAGGCCCAGCTACTGTCATTTCTTTGAATGTCGGTCATCAATGGGGTTCTACAAAGTTTGCTTGTATAAATCACACTCCATAATAAACCATCTGTTATTTCCATTTTTAGATTCTTTTAAGTGGAACAAAGACCCAAAAGATACTTGTGAAGCAATCTGAGTATAAAATCCTTTTAGATTTTTACAATAGTTTCAAAAATCTTTTATAATGCTCTCTCTTACATATAATTCTATGGCAAAGAACATATAATTCTATGGCAGTTTCACAACTGCATTTATATCCAATCTTCCCAAATCATCTTTGTTTTCATATATAAAACAAAGGCTCTTTTTTTAATTATATTTTCCATTGCTGTAATAGGTAATTAAATTATATAATTATAATAAAGACTAAAATTGGCATAAACAGTGTTGGAAACCACACAAATGACTCTTGGTAAGTATAAACCTCAGAATGTGGAAACACTTGCAGACAGAAATAGTTGAGAGGGGCTGGAATTATACTGAGTTACAGGCAGCTTCAGTATCTTCAGAGGACAATAGGAAAGATGTAAGTGGGCCTCCTCTGGTGTAAGGATGAGCGTGTCTCCTTCTGGATCCCTAAGCAAATAGGACCCTGTTACCATAGCTAAGAGGGACTGCAGCCAGGTTACAGGCCAGCCTCAAGAGCCATAGTCTTGGAACTTCCCTGGTGGTCAATTGACTAAAGACTCCAAGCTCCCAGTGCAGTGGTCACGGGTTTGATCTCTGATCAGGGAGCTAGATCACACCTACTGCAGCTAAGAATTCTCATGCCACAAGTTAAAGATTCTGCATGTGGCAACTAATACCCAGGACAGCAAAATAAATAATAAATATATAAAAAGCAGTCAATTTCTCCAGTCTCAATTAACCAGGCTGGAGAGAGAAACACCTTGTCAGCCCAACTAGAGATCCCGAGGCTCTCTAGGCTCTTTTCTATAGATGCATGAACTCCCCCCCCCCCCCCCCCACCTCTCCTTCCCTCTTGGAGAAGGTAGGGGAGAGGCAGTTTTAGGACTGCTTTCTCTCATTCCCCAAAGTCTGGCTGGGTGCTGAGCGCCACCTGCGTTTTCCTTAGGGCAGAGTCCCCACATGCTCATATTTAGAACCTTCCTCTAGTCACGTGAAGTTAGCCTGCCATCTGGAGGTGCTCACCTGCTCTCGGCTTGCTGTCCCACTTGTGACGCACTCACGCACGCTGCACGCACAGGGCACCTGCACGGAGCGCCAGCCAGGAGATGGGGAGGGAGGACGCCCACACACCTGTGCGGGCACCAGATGGGTCAGTTGCCTGTTGAAATCATCCTTGTAGGCTTCCAGAAGCAGCTCATGGGCCATGCTCCTGGAGGAATCTCTGCGTTGATCTGTAGGCTTCATCGCCCCTCATTGAGGTCCAATTGCCCTAGTGACTGTGGGGCCTTCTCTCTCCTACCTGCTCCCAGCCTCTCCCACCCACTCCCCACCAAACTGGTGTTGAGACCCTCTGTGCTCCAAGTGAGACAAGAAAGAAGTGGCCTCTGCGGCAGCATCCTGCGAGGCACAGGAAGCTGAACACTCCATCCCGATACTAAGGGAAATCTGGGACTGAATGGAGCCTTTTTTTGCAACTAAGCTGGGCCACGCTGGGGGAGGGGCCATGCCAGTAAAGGAAAGATGTTCTCACCCTCTTCAGTGGATCTGTTCTTGGATATTTTGCTGTGCTGGAACTTCTCCGCTGGACTCCCTGACTCGGCGAAGGTACTATCTATTCATTAGTGATTGTGGAAAGCCATATTCCTTGAGCAGGGGATGGCGGGAGGGTGACTGCTGAAAACGGCCCCTGAACTATCTTGCCCACTTCTCTCGCCAAGGATTTTTTTTTTAAAACAAAAGGAAATAAACACAGAGCATAATAATCTGAAAATACAGCCACAGTTATGGAAAATATTTCAGTGGTTATAAGAGTAAATCATGTGCATCTGTGCCAGTAAACTTTACGATGTGGATGAAATTGAGTATTGCCCATCTAAATGGAAAAAGTGAAATACGCTGAATGGCAGCAGTGCCCAACATTTCTTTGGCACCAGGGACCAGTTTCGTGGAAGACACTTTTTCGGGGGTGGGTGGGGGTGGCAGTTTCCGAGTGATTGACGCACATCACATTTATTGTGTACTTTATTTCTGTTGTTATTATGTCAGCTCCACCTTAGATGGTTACCGATTAGATTCAGGAAGTTGGGAACCCCTGCTGAAAGGGTAGGAAGTCTAAGGCAGTAGTTCTCAAACTTAAGTATGTATCAAAATCACCTGCAGGACTTTTAAAAAATGCAGATTGTGACCCCTCAAGCCCAGGCTTTCAGTAGGTCTGAAATGGAGTCCAAGAATTGATGATTTTAACATCTCCCAGGTGATCCCAGTATCTCTTGTCCATGGTCACACTTTAAGAACCATTTCTCTAAGCATACAACCAAAGAGGAAGAAGGAAAAACATAGTAAAAGAGCTATTAAAACTGGTGTCATTTAAACAGTCTTTCATAGCACAGATAATTCTTATATTTTAAAAATTGTTCCCGAGTAGAAAGACAGAATGTTTTCCCCTTCATTTTGTATAGCTAGCAAACCTCAATATAAAAACCTCACTAACAAAACCCCCAAAAGAACATGTATATAAATACAAGAGTTGCAAACAACAAAATTAGCAAGTAAATTCAAGTATTGAAATTAAAGAATACAACCTTTTGACAGAGTAGGGTTTATTTCAACAAAGGCGTGTGTTATTAGAATAATTATTTAAATAAAAAGCAGGTTTGTGGGTTTTATAATTGAAAACTACTGAAAATGTGTAAACCATTTTCTACAAATTAACATGTAATATCATATTAATAGTGGCATACTAGAGGCATCCCAAATCAAATCAAAAAGAATGCAGGGATTATATTTGTCACCACTGTAGTTAGCATTTCTAGGAAAATAAACTAATTTAATAATAAAAATTTAAATGTGTAAATGTTGACAAGAGGCAAGTGTAATGTTATTTGGAGATGACACAATGTCATATATAGTCAATATGCATCAGCTAAAAATGAAACTAGTAAATCAATTTCAGTTGCCAAATACTGGGTAAATATATAGGAAAATGACCCTAAATTCTTCCTTTATAAAATTAACTATTAATATGAATATAAAAGTACAAGAGACAGGGACCAAGACCATCCCCATGGAAAAGAAATGCAAAAAAGAAAAATGGCTGTATGGAGAGGCCTTACAAATCGCTGTGAAAAGAAGAGAAGCCAAATGCAAAGGAGAAAAGGAAAGATATAAGCATCTGAATGCAGAGTTCCAAAGAATAGCAAGAAGAGCTAAGAAAGCCTGCCTCAGCCATCAGTGCAAAGAAATAGAGGAAAACAACAGAATGGTCAAGACTAGAGATCTCTTCAACAAAATTGGAGATACCAAGGGAATATTTCATGGAAAGATGGGCTTGATAAAGGACAGAAATGGTATGGACCTAACAGAAGCAGAAAATATTAAGAAGAGGTGGCAAGAATACACAGAACTATACAAAAAAGATCTTCATGACCATGATAATCAGACCACCTGACCTTCCTCTTCAGAAACCGGTATGCAGGTCAGGAAGCAACAGTTAGAACTGGACATGGAACAACAGACTGGTTCCAAATAGGAAAAGGAGTACATCAAGGCTGTATATTGTCACCCTGCTTATTTAACTTATATGCAGAGTACATCATGAGAAACGCTGGACTGGAAGAAGCACAAGCTGGAATCAAGATTGCCGGGAGAAATATCAATAACCTCAGATATGCAGATGACACTAGCCTTATGGCAGAAAGTGAAGAGGAACTAAAAAGCCTCTTGATGAAAGTGAAAGTGGATAGTGAAAAAATTGGCTTAAAGCTCAACATTTAGAAAACGAAGATCATGGCATCTGGTCCCATCACTTCATGGCAAATAGATGGGGAAACAGTGGAAACAGTGGCTGACTTTATTTTTCTGGGCTCCAAAATCACTGCGGATGGTGATTGCAGCCATGAAATTAAAAGACACTTACAATGGATTAAAGACAATCTCTTTAACAAGTGGTGCTGGGAAATCTGGTCAACCACTTGTAAAAGAATGAAACTAGAACACTTTCTAACACCATACACAAAAATAAACTCAAAATGGATTAAAGATCTAAACGTAAGACCAGAAACTATAAAACTCCTAGAGGAAAACATAGGCAAAACACTCTCTGACATACATCACAGCAGGATCCTCTATGACCCACCTCCCAGAATATTGGAAATAAAAGCAAAAATAAACAAATGGGGCCTAATTAACCTTAAAAGCTTCTGCACATCAAAGGAAACTATTAGCAAGGTGAAAAGACAGCCTTCAGAATGGGAGAAGATAATAGCAAATGAAGCAACTGACAAACAACTAATCTCGAGAATATACAAGCAACTCCTACAGCTCAACTCCAGAAAAATAAAGGACCCAATCAAAAAATGGGCCAAAGAACTAAATAGACATTTCACCAAAGAAGACATACAGATGGCTAACAAACACATGAAAAGATGCTCAACATCACTCATTATCAGAGAAATGCAAATCAAAACCACTATGAGGTACCATTTCACACCAGTCAGAATGGCTGCGATCCAAAAGTCTACAAGCAATAAATGCTGGAGAGGGTGTGGAGAAAAGGGAACCCTCTTACACTGTTGGTGGGAATGCAAACTAGTACAGCCACTATGGAGAACAGTGTGGAGATTCCTTAAAAAACTGGAAATAGAACTGCCTTATGATCCAGCAATCCCACTGCTGGGCATACACACTGAGGAAACCAGAAGGGAAAGAGACACGTGTACCCCAATGTTCATCGCAGCACTGTTTATAATAGCCAGGACATGGAAGCAACCTAGATGTCCATCAGCAGATGAATGGATAAGAAAGCGGTGGTACATATACACAATGGAGTATTACTCAGCCATTAAAAAGAATACATTTGAATCAGTTCTAATGAGGTGGATGAAACTGGAGCCTATTATACAGAGTGAAGTAAGCCAGAAAGAAAAACACCAATACAGTATACTAATGCATATATATGGAATTTAGAAAGATGGTAACAAGAACCCTGTGTACGAGACAGCAAAAGAGACACTGATGTATAGAACAGTCTTATGGACTCTGTGGGAGAGGGAGAGGGTGGGAAGATTTGGGAGAATGGCATTGAAACATGTAAAATATCATGTATGAAATGAGTTGCCAGTCCAGGTTCGATGCACGATACTGGATGCTTGGGGCTGGTGCACTGGGACGACCCAGAGGGAGGGTATGGGGAGGGAGGAGGGAGGAGGGTTCAGGATGGGGAACACATGTATACCTGTGGTGGATTCATTTTGATATTTGGCAAAACTAATACAATTATGTAAAGTTTAAAAATAAAATAAAATTAAAAAAAAAAAAGAAAAGACACTTACTCCTTGGAAGGAAAGTTATGACCAACCTAGACAGCATATTCAAAAGCAGAGACATTACTTTGCCAACAAAGGTCCATCTAGTCAAGGCTATTGTTTTTCCAGTGGTCATGTATGAACATGAGAGTTGGACTGTGAAGAAAGCTGAGTGCCGAAGAATTGATGCTTTTGAACTGTGGTGTTGGAGAAGACTCTTGAGAGTCCCTTGGACTGCAAGGAGGTCCAACCAGTCCATCCTAAAGGAGATCAGTCCTGGGTGTTCATTGGAAGGACTGATGCTGAAGCTGAAACTCCAATACTTTGGCCACCTCATGTGAAGAGTTGACTCATTTTAAGACCCCGATGCTGGGAAAGAATGAGGGCAGGAGCAGAAGGGAATGATGAAAAGGATGAGATGGTGGATGGCATCATGGACTCAATGGACGTGAATTTGAGTGAATTCCGGGAGTTGGTGATGGACAGGGAGGCGTGGCGTGCTGTGGTTCATGCAGTAGCAAAGATCGGTCACTATTGAGCGACTGAACTGAACTGAACCATACACAATTACAAGTTTTTTTTTTTTTCTTCTTTCCTCATGTTGAAAACTTTTGAGACCTACTTTCTTATATAGCACCTTGGAAATATGCAATTCATTGTTACTGAGTGTAGTTTCTATGATGTATACTACATTCCAGTCACAGTTGCTTTACAGTTGGCAGTTTATACCTTTTGACCCCCTTCACCCATTTGCATCCCCTCTCCTGGCATCCATTAGTCATGTTCTGTATTTATTAGCTTGATTTTGTTTATTTATGTATTTTGTTAGATTCCTCATACAAGTGAGACTCTTACAGTATTTCACTTTCTCTAACTTATTTCACTTAGCATAGAGTTCTCAGGGTTCATCCATGTTGTCACAAATGGCAAGATTTCTTTCTTTTTATGGCTAATATTCCATTGTGCAATATGCCTCATTTATCTGTTCATCCATCAGTTCAACTTAGCTTGTTTCAAAGCTTGACTGTTGTAAATAGTGCATGAATGAACTTGGGGGTGCATGTATCTTTTCCAATTAGTGTTCTCTCCATTTGCTTCTTACAACTCCACTTTCTCTTGGCTATCTTCCCTTTGGGGACTTTGCCTTATGCATCCCAAGTGTTTCAAGGTACTTATTATTAGCCTTAGACTCCTGGCTCATTAATTTTATTTTTCAGCTTTCTGGTTTTATCGATAGCTGTGGCTTTCCTCGTCCATAATGACATGGACCCTGCCTTCTCATGTTTTTGTTTTTGTGGCTTTGCGCTGGTGAGTCAATTTCTGGATAAAATACTCATGGGAAGCATGTACATCTGGAAACTGTAGAACCCATACTCTGTGAAAGTTCTCTGTTGATTTACTTTTCTTACCAGTACAGGAAGCAAGAGAGATTATATATTTAAAATGCAAAGGGTATAGTTCAAATTAGTAATAGCTGCCTCAAATACACAAAAAGTTCATTGAAAGTGAAAGTCACTCAGTCGTGTCTGACTCTTTGTGACCCCATGGGCTATATAGTCCATGGAATTCTTCACACCAAAATATAGGACAAGGTAGCCTTTGCCTTCTCCAAGGGATCTTCCCAACCCAGGTCTCCCGCATTCCAGGTGCATTCTTTACCAGCTGAGCCACAAGGGAAGACCCAAAAGATCATTATAAGTCCCTGTAACTATGAAGTTTTCCCTGCCCTATTTGTAATCATCCACCTAAACAAAACATGCCATATTGCAACAAGGAGAGTATTCATGTATAAGATCAGAGAAGGAAGCATGTTAATAACAAAGGTACTCCTAATGCAGGGTCCAGTTTAAAAGAACAGCAGAATATTTTTATGGGCCATTTACTAGAATTTATAAATGGCATATAGAATAAATATTTCATAGCTTCTGATTGTACTTGCATTAACACATAAAATCTAAAATATTGACTCATCATGGTCATTTAGTACCCTAGTTCTGATTAGTATTTTAGTCACAAGGGAGTTCATTTATTAGTTTATTCTACAAATATTTATTCAGTGCCTGTTGTAGTTCCTGATAAGCATCATAGTGGGTACAAAGATGAACACTGAGCCAGAAAAAAGTGTGAATTCCACCATGCTGAACATAAATCATTACATACATGCATCTTTCCTTTAATGTGGCTAGAAGATATACCAATAAGTAATGTTTCAGGGAATTAATTTTTGTCCCTTTAAACTGTCAGCATATTTATCTTATTGGTGGTTTACTCGCCGAATCATGTCTGACTCTTGTGACCCTATGGACTGTAGCCCGCCAGGCTCCACTGTCCATGGAATTTCCGGGCAGGATACTGGAGTGGGCTGCCATTCCCTTCTTCAGGTGATCTTCCCTACCCAGAGATCGAAACCAGGTATCCTGCATTGCAGGTGGATTCTCTACAGCTGAGCCATCAGTGAAGTCTTTATCTTATTATTTTAAGGTTATGCTATTAACTGAGAAATCTGTATGCAGGTCAAGAAGCAACACTTAGAACTGGACATGGAACAACAGACTGGTTCCAAGTCAGGAAAGGAGTATATCAAGGCTATGTGTTATTCACCCTGCTTATTTAACTTATATGCAGAGTACATCATGCAAAATGCCAGGCTGGGTGAAGCACAAGCTGGAATCATGATTGCTGGGAGAAATATCAATAACCTCACATATGCAGATGATGCACCAGCCTTATGACAGAAAGCAAAGAAGAGCTGAAGAGCCTCTTGATAAAAGTGAAAAAGAAGAGTGAAAAAGTTGGCTTAAAATTCAACATTCATAAAACTAAGATCATGGCATCTGGTCCCATCACTTCATGGAAAATAGATGGGGAAACAATGGAAACATGAGAGACTTTATTTTGGGAGCTTCAAAATTGCTGTAAGATGGTGATTGCAGCCATGGAATTAAAATATGCTTACTCCTTGGAAGAAAGGTTATAACCAACCTAGACAGCATATGAAAAAGCAAAGACATTACTTTACCAACAAAGGTCCATCTAGTCAAAGTTATGGTTTTTCCAGTAGTTATGTATGGATGTGAGAGTTGGTCTGTGAAGAAAGCTGAGTGCCTTTGAACTGTGGTGTTGGAGAAGCCTCTTGAGAGTCCCTTGGACTGCAAGGAGATTCCACCAGTCAATCTTAAATGAAGTCAGACCTGAATTGGAAGGACTGATGATGAAGCTGAAACTTTAATACTTTGGCCACCTGATGTGAAGAACTAACTCATTGAAAAGACCTTGATGCAGGAAGGGTTGAAGGCAGGAGGAGAAGGGCACAACAGAGGATGAGATGGTTGGATGACATCACCAACTCCATGGACATGAGTTTGAGCAAGCTCCGGGAGTTGGTGATGTACAGGGAAGCCTGGCGTGCTGCAGTCCATCCATGGAGTCACAAAGAGTCAGACACAACTGAGCGACTGAACTGAACATTGATATTAAGTATAAAGAAAACAATACATAACTATAAAGAATACTTAGCTTTCCAAAATAGATAGGATTTTTAGGATGTATGCCAGCTATTACCTTACTGTTAATTGGAGGATCAGTGTATAATAAAACAAATACACAAACATCTGTATTAGCTTTTTGTAATACCATCTGTATTACCCGTAGTATGTGGGTTCGATCCCTGGGTTGGGAAGATCCCCTGGAGAAGGGAAAGTCTACCCACTCCAGTATTCTGGCCTGGATTATTCCATGGAGTGTATAGTCCATGGGGTCACAAAGAGTTGAACACTACTGAGCAACTTTCACTTTTACTGCAGTAGCAATAGAATGACTGAGTGTTTCAACCATAATAAATGTTAAAATAATGGAAGATTTAAGAAAACCGATTTCTTACTAAGTATATCAGTGATCATCTTTGCAACTGAGAAAATGCATACGTATGCATAATTAAAACCTATGAGTTATCTCCCCCACCTTCTAGGTTTCTAAGGGTGATTCTGAAAAGACCATGGATTATATCCATGGAAACGCTTCCACTAACATAAATTGTATCTGGCTTGTTGACATTGGTAGATATTCAGTCACAGACTAGTGCTTATGTAAGATCATCTTAGTCCAATTCTGTTTTCCCTACATAGAGTATTGATTTTGTAGCAGCTGTTAATCATCCCAGTAAGTTCCAATTTGGACACTCTTCAACACGGAAGTCAGCACTGTGAGCAGAAACAAGCAAGGCAATAAGAATTTCAAAGGCTTCTGGAAAGGTCCTCCAGTTTTTGAAGAACATATCCAGAAACAAGTTAGTATCACATGCTGTGTAAAAAGTGAAAGCCAACATGAAATTTAAAACCTTATTCATATTTGTACTTCTGAAATTGGAAGTGGGTCTGTGATTCCTTTAGAATTACTCTGAGTCTGGAAGAAATCTGAGAAAGACTAGGAGACTTTTAGTGCATCATATATATTACCACCCAGGTATCCTATCAAATAGATATTTGCATGGCTAAGATTTAATAGCCTTCAAGCCTAGTCAGTCACTAAGAGCCTCTTACTTCTCCAGTATAGGAAAAATGTGACTACTAAATTCTCATAACCATAAATATCAAGTTAGTGGAATAGTTAGCAATCAGAATTCTTATAGTCATTAGCCTTGTCTTACATGTTTCCCTATGCCTTTACTGAAAATACAAAGGAAGTATCTTAATCTTATACATTTAGCTGGTCTTCCCAGGTGGCACTGGTAGTAAAGAACCCACGTGCCCGTGTAGGAGACCTAAGGGGCATGGGTTCAATCCCTGGGTCGCCTAGAGGAGGGCATGGCAACCCTTGCCTGGAGAATCCCATGGACAGAGGAGCCCGGCAGGCTGCAGTTCATACAGCTGCAAAGAACATGACTGAAGCAACTTAGCACACATGCATACATTTAGTTATGATCACAGACTGGTTAACAACATAGAGTTTTTGGTCTGGTCCTGAAATCAGTTAAATTAGACTCAACAGATTTGAGGCTGTTTAAATGTAAACAGATTTAAACCAAATCTGTTTTGTTTTAAAATCTCATTTCCTTGCTTTGTCCACTTCATTTACCTTTTTATTATAAACATTATATAATTTTTAAGCTACAACCCATTTATTACTTAACTTTAAATTTGTTTTGGCTAATTCTATTGGTCTAAAGATAATTATGTTCTTAAGCCAGTAATAATTTGTGTATTTTCTTAAATGAGGAATTTGGATTATAAATTTTGGAAGTTAGAAACATTAATCAAGTAACGTCTACAATTCTTATTATAAAATGACATTGTTTTGAAATGTGTTTTTCCACATTTTATGACAAGGAGAAATTTATAATGATATTAATGCTATATTGAATAATATGTTTTTTCTGGATAGTCAACTTCATATTTTTATTGGAAGATTCATTTCATTAGATATTTGTTTCTGAAATAGGCTATTTTAAAAAGATTTATAGTATTGGAGTAAATTGCCAAGCACCAAAAATTAGTGATCTCAAATACTTGATAAATTTACTTCACAGCAATTTATCTACAAAATTTCAGTGCAAATTCAGTTCTAACCATTTTCTTAAAATTAGTGTTTCTCTTTTATTGGCTCAGCCACATTAAACTGTTTAGTAAATTGCAGAATAATCAACTTACTCTTTACTGAATGATAAATAATTTATTCATTAAGTGTCATATAAAATATTGAGAATTTTTTTCAAAACAGTTCAGTTCAATCCCTCAATTGTGTCCAATTCTTTGTGACCCCATTGACTGCAGCACGCCAGGCTTCCCTGTCTATCAGCAACTCCTGGAGCTTGCTCAAACTCATGTCCATTGAGTCAATGATGCCATCCAACCATCCTCTGCCGTCCCCTTCTCCTCTCTCCTTCAATCTTTCAGAGCATCAGCGTGTTTTCCAGTGAGTCAGCTATTTGCATCAGGTGGCCAAAGTATTGTAATTTCAGCTTCAGCATCAGTCCTTCCAAAAAATATTCAGGACTAACTTCATTTAGGATTGACTGGTGGGATCTCCTTACAGTCCAAGGGACTCTCAAGAGTCTTCTCCAACACCACAGTTCAAAAGCATCAATTCTTTGGTGCTCAGCTTTCTTTATAATCCAACTCTCACATCCATGCATGACTACTGGAAAAACCATAGCTTTGACTGTATGGAATTTTGTTGGCAAAGTAATGTCTCTGCTTTTTAATATGCTATCTATGCTGCTCATAGCTTTTCTTCCAAGGAGCAAGTGTCTTTTAATTTCATGGCTGCAATCACCATCTACAGTGACTTTGGAGCCCAAAATATAGTCTTTCACAGTTCCCATTGTTTCCTCATCTATTTGCCATGAAGTGATGGGAACAGATGCCATGATCTTAGTTTTCTGAATGTTGAGCTTTAAGCCTGCTTTTTCACTTTTCTCTTTCATTTTTATCAAAAAGCTCTTTAGTTCTTCTTTGCTTTCTGCCATAAGGGTGGTATTATCTGCCTATGTGAGATTCTTGGTATTTCTCCTGGCAATCTTGATTCCAGTTTGTACTACATCCAACCTGACATTTTGCGTGATGTACTCTGCATTTAAGTTAAATAAGCAGGGTGACAGTATACAGCCTTGTCGTACTCCTTTCCTGACTTGGAACTAGTCTGTTATTCCATATCCAGTTCTAACTGTAGCTTCTTGGCCTGCATACAGATTTCTCAGGAGGCAGGTGAGGTAGTCTGGTATTCCCATCTTTTTAAGAATTTTTCACAGTCTGTTGTGATCCATACAATCAAAGACTTTGGTGTAATAAATAAAGCAGATATAGATGTTTTCTGTAACTCTCTTGCTCTTTCAGTGATCCAACGAATGTTGGCAATTTCATCTCTGGTTCCTCTGCCTTTTCTAAATCCAGCTTGAACATATGGAAGTTCATGGTTCACGTTCAGTTGAAGCCTGACTTGGATAATTTTGAGCATTACTTTGCTAGCATGTAAGATGAGTGCAATTGTACAATAGTTTGAACATTCTTTGACATTGCTGTTCTTTGGGATGGAATGAAAACTGACCTTTTTCAGTCCTGTGGCCACTGTTGAGTTTTTCACATTTGCTGGCATATTGAGTGCAGCACTTTAATTGGGGGCAGGAGGAGAAGGGGACGACAGAGGATGAGATGGCTGGATGGCATCACTGACTTGATGGACATGAGTCTGGGTGAACTCCGGGAGTTGGTGATGGACAGGGAGGCCTGGCGTGCTGCAGTTCATGGGGTCGCAAAGAGTCGGACACGACTGAGCGACTGATCTGATCTGATCTGATCTGATTTTAGTATTTGAAATTGCTCAACCGAATTTCCATCACCTCCACTAGCTTTGTTTATAGTGTTGCTTCTTAAAGCCAACTTGACTTTGCATTCCAGGATGCCTGGCTCTAGGTGAGTGATCACACCATCGTGGTTATCTGGGTCATGAAGATTTTTTTTTTTTTTTTTTTTGGTATATTTCTTCTGTGTATTCTTGCCACCTGTTAGTATCTTCTGCTTCTGTTAGGTCCATACCATTTCTGTCCTTTATTGTGCCCATCTTTGCATGAAATGTTCCCTTGGTATCTCTAATTTTCTTGAAGAGATCTCTAGTCTTTCTCATTCTATTGTTTTCCTCTATTTCTTTACATTGATCATTGAGGAAGGCTTCCTTATCTCTCCTTGCTATTCTTTGGAACTCTGCATTCAAATGGGTTTATCTTTTCTTTTCTTCTTTGCCTTCACATCTCTTCTCTTCTCAGCTATTTATAAGGCCTCCTCAGATAACCATTTTGTGTTTTTGCATTTCTTTTTCTTGGGGATGGTCTTGATCACTGCCTCCTGTACAATGTCACGAACCTCTGTCCATAATTCTTCAGGCACTCTGTCTATCAAATGTATTATCTTGAATCTATTTGTCACTTCCACTGTAAACTCTTAAGGGATTTGATTTAGGTCATACCTGAATGGTCTAGTGATTTTTCCCTACTTTCCTCAATTTAAGTCTCAGTTTTGCAGAAAGTTTTTCATGATCCTAGCCACAGTCAGCTCCCAGTCTTGTTTTTGCTGACAGTATTGAGCTGTTTAAAAAACAGATCCATCAAATAAAAACTGATAAAACTATAATTAGATTTTACCCTCCAAACCAAAAACTCCAAACTAAAACATTGTATCTGAAGTTGGGACAAATTTGTTTATATATTAATAAATGTTCAAGTATTGCTCTTTCATTGAGCCTCTGATTGCTGTATTTTCTGACTGTCTTTTTTTTTTCCTCCAGGTATTCAATTTTTTTAATGTGCAGGTTTAAATACTTTGAGTTAGTTATCCTGCACTTCCTTTATCACTCAAGAAAATTTATAGTGGTTTTGATTATTGACACAGATCTTTGTGAAGATGATACATGCAGTGTTTAAAATCCTTAATTAAAATATAAAATAATTAAATATTAAATAATTTCAAATGAAATATAACATTTTATTGTAAAATTGTAAATAGAATATAAAATTTGGGAAAAGAAGGAAAGTGTAAAACACACATTACATCTAAAAAAAGAAATATTTATTCCTAGGCAAAATGTCAGTCCAAAGAATTTTAGTTGCCTCCACTTCCTCTCCCTTTTGCAGAACCAGTACAAGATGGCTTTGTTATCTCTTCTTTTTCTCATATCACTTTCCCAAAATTTCTTTTTGTTATCCTTGACCTTCAGATTCACCAATTCAGTGACACAGGTTTCCCAATATTTTGCTGCACTTAACTATGAATCACTTTGTATTTCTTGGTGACTCACTGGTAAATAATCCATCTGCTAATGCAGGAGGCACGTGTTTGATCTTTGGGTTAGGAAGGTTCCCTGGAGAAGGAAATGGCAATGCACTCCAGTATTCTTTCCTGGGAAATCTCATGGTCAGAGGAGCCTGCTGGGCTACAGTTCATGGGGCTGCAGAGTTGGGTACAACTGAGCTACTAAACAACAACAAACTGTGAATCACTTTCTATTTATTGAATTTCTTTTCTCACTTCTTTGCACTGCCTTGGCCCCATACCCTCTCAAAACTTAGAATTCTTTTCTGACCACCTTGCTGATTATATGTCACCTTCATGTACTTTCCTAACTTCAGCTGTCCTTTACTTGTAAATAATTACCAGCTCTGCTCTTTTTTCTCTATGGCTGGTAGGCTATTTCATTCCTCTTCATGGTTTTAGTCATTATCTGAAAATAGGGTAGTAATCTCTGTATCACACATGTAGATGTCTTCTGGAGTTTCACAAATCTCCACACCTAATCAAGGAATTGTGATGCTTCTGTATGTGAATATTCTGTGTTTCCTTTTCAATTTTCTTTTATTCTGTTTTGGTTTATTTATTTTTTATTTATTTATTTTGCCTCTAAGGAGCTCAGACTCTTAGCACCTCTAATTTTCACTGTTCTGGTTTCTCCATGTGGCTCCTCTCTGCCTCCATCTTAATTCTTCAAATCCAGGCTCTGCCTAAGCAGCTATACCTTCAGTGGTTGGATATGTCATACAGATGAACTCTAACCTCCTTATCATGTCTGGCCCTGACGTATCTTCAGCTTTATCTCTATTTTGGAAACTGCCTGTCCTTTTTGAAATGCTTTTCCCTAATCTGTAGTTTTTCTCATGCCAGCAATTCTGTCAGGGTGAAACAGATCACCTTCATCAATCCCCCAGCCCCCATCACTAATTTTCCCCAAATATATCTACCCTTTTCTTATTCGCAAATTATAAGGTTAGCAGCAGTACATTTGTGAATAATCAACTCATGCTATGTTTCAGTTAAAAATTCTTTCCTGAGCTGTCAGACTAGGTTTGACACTCTTTTTTTTGTACCTCATGTCTCTCTTCACATACCTTTATTTAACATTAATCACATTTTATAGTCATCTGTTTGTCTTCCCTAGAATCTGAGCACTTTGAGATTAGCAATGTAAGTTATTCAGGTGTGCCTATTCTTTGCACACACATTGGCATATAGCATTTGTTAATAGATATTAAATGCTCACTTACTGTGAATGAATGAATAGTCCACTCCTTTCCAAACTACAGTCAGATCTCTGTGGTTCTTTTTCTTGCTTACATTTAATTAAAAACATTCTCATTGTTAGAGAAAAGCAAGCATTAAAAAATTTCCATCATAACTTAAAATTTTTCTATATATGTAGAAAGTTTACATGGTATTCTTTTGATTATTTTTACTAAGTTTGGAAAATAGGAATATTGTAAATCTGCTTAATGTGTATAAATGAATTCATAGTGTGTTGCATATTTTTCATACATGTGTTTCAAAGCGTGGGGTCTTCTCAAACAATCTGTAAATACAGGAGAAGCCTTTTCTGACTTGAACGGTTTTAACAGAATTTTATTTTCGTTAAGTCATTTAATTTCTGGGACGTGGACTTTCCTAATGTTCCATAACTAATTTAATCTTACCTGGTTTTAGCTGTCATGTGCTTTTAATGACTAAACATGCAAAATGTATCACAGACAAGGAATTTTTTTTAATATTAAAAAAAGCCCTACACACTTGGTAAGAGCTATAATGCTGCAAGTGACATTGATAAATGAGACTGTATTCGTGAAGATGTAATTAATCTGCAACAGGGTGAGAACAGCTCCTTAGGTAAATGAAACTAAATCAGCTGTGTAGTCTGTAATTAACTTACAGCCATATTAGTCCAAGTGTAATGTTATTCATTATATACGTAAGGTATTATTTTCTCCATATGAAAGTTGTAATTTGCTAAGTAATGATTAACAGTTCATCTTAATACTTCAGTCATATTATCGTAATATAATTGTCATCCATTTTCATTTTATTCCATTTACCCCTCTGTTTGAAAGGCAGGATTAGATGTCAGTTCTTCACATTGCATGTACAGAAATGAATAAATTGAAGATAAGGCCTGATTTATTGTGACTACCTCTCACTGACAGTTCATGCAGCAGGTCTATTTTGAATTATTTGAGAATGTGGAGATGTATACAATAAATATTAAAGCAGAGGTGTGGCATTCAGTCTGCATTGAGTACATGTAAAAGAGAAAAGATTCAAAGAAAGTAAGTAAATACTGACTTTGAAAACCAGGTATTTATTCCATACATTCCGTACTGAATACTGAATCTTCACAAGTTCAGGCATTCAGTGATTGTTATGGATATGAGTTACCAGGAGAGAGCTTACTTTGTTCAAAGTATGGTGCTTTTCTAGACACATTCAAGAACATTTTAGTGAATTAGGAAAACAAATGAGACTCAACACAGATATAAAACATGATTTGTTCTAAGAACTGCTTGGGATTCACATGGTCAAAACCCAACTCATGCTAGTTTAAGCTAAAATGGGAATAATTTGACTCACATAACTGATCAAGTAGTGTTTCAGGCTTGAAGCTGGGTTTAGAGGCTCAACACAGTCATCAATACCATATTTCTTATTTTGTCCCTCAATTCAGCTGATCTTTGATTTGTTTTCTAGCTTAGGTCCAATAGTATTATCTGGATAATTCTGAACTTATCTCAATTTTTGGGTCTACTTCAGACTCGCCTCATCTAGAGGAAGAACTCATTTCCTGAAATTCTACATCCATAGTAGAAAGATGCAGTCTTGCCTGATAGTTGCAGCCACAAACCCTAGGGAAGCATTTGATTGAAAAACTTTTGGACCTACATTCAAGATGGGCTACATAATTTGTGAGGCCCAGTGCAAAATGAGAAGGAAGAGCCTTCTGTTCAGCAGTTAAGAGTTTCAAGAATAAAATAGTAGAACCTACTGAAAGACCCTCCTGATGATGAAGCCCTTTTTGACTACACAAGTCCTATGCCCCTGAATCCCAGCTCAGCATGGACTCTTGCCTGAAGCAATCCCCGTGTCTTGAGGAACTATTGCACCAAAGAAGGGTGGTGCTGATGGTGATGAGTTTATTTCTTCTTGAGTCACAAGGAATAAGTTGTCCTTTTTAAAGAGAGATTTTATTATGAAAAAAAGAGGAAGGGATATTTGGTAGGTAAAGCCAAAACCATGCTTACCAAAAGTCATTAAAAACTTGAGAAGTTACTAAAGAAGGAAACTGAGAGATTAATTCAAGTAAAAATTTATTCAAATCCTCAATTTCTACTTGTGTGTGTGCACTAAAATGCTTTAGTCATGTCTGACTCTTTGCGACCCTTTGGACTGTAGCCCACCAGGCTCCTCTGTCCATGGGATTCTGCAGGGGAATTTATCTGACCTAGGGATCAAACCTGTGTCTCCTATGCCTCCTGCATTGCCAGATGGGTTCTTTACCACTAGTGCCACCTGGGAAGCCCTGGTTTCCACATGCATGGACATAATTCCTTGTTAGTAAGAATATTACCTATGTACATTAATAAGCATTATTTCCTCTAAAAATGTTTGCAAACTAGCTGAGAAGATTTGAAGAATCAGGAAAAAATTGAGTTGTTATTTCTGACTTATTTTTACAGATGCAATTACTAGATAAAAGCAGAATAACAAGTTAAGGAAAAAAAAAAAGTGTATTTGCCAAAACAGACTAGGTTATGCTGAGGAAACAAATCCTCAAAATCTAGGAGCTTAAAAAAATCAGAGGTTTATTTCTTGCTAATGTGTTACATATTCATCACAGTCCAGAAGGCACAGTATTCTGGGTTTGCTAATTCAGGGGACTCGGGCTGATAAGAGTCTTCCCCATCCGGAACATCTCCTTTCATTATGGCAGGGCAAAATGGTATTGGATTTGATGTTGGATTTAAAAGCTTTTGCTCAAGGCTGACAGAAAACAGTTTTACACTTCATTATCAAAGGAAATGTGAAGTCCCAGATAACCACGAGGGGGCAGGGAAGTTTATTTTTGCCCCATGTACCCATTAGAAGAACAAGCTCAGTGGTAAAGAATCTGCCTGCCAGTGCAGGAGACCTGGGTTTGATCTCTGTGTTGGGAAGATCCCTTGGAGAAAGAATTGACAAACCGCTTCAGTATTCTTGCCTTGGAAATCTCATGAACAGAGGAGCCTGGCAGGCTGCAGTCCATGATGTCACAAAAGTAGGACGTGACTTAGCAACTAAAAAACAACTAAATAACACACAAGCCATTAGAATATTGAGGAATATGTGCGGTGATTAGCAGAATTAGATCTTTTGGTTAGGAAATAGTGTAACCGCTACACCATACCCAGTACACTTGCACTCTGATCAAGAATGCCAACCCTACACGCCTAGCCAGTCACATCCAAACTGGTCACCGTCCACAATCTCTGACCTAATCATACTTGTTTCTTCTTCAGGAGCTGAGAAAGTAGTCTATCTCAGTTCTTTGTTTGACCTCTCTTGAGTTAGAAATGTAGAATTAAAAATAGCAATTTCCTGCCCTCTTTCTCACCATATATATGATGATTCAGAACAAGATGACCCAAATACATGCTCCCACAAAGGGAAACAATGGAAATCACCCAGCTGACCCTAATTTTTAGCATTTCTTAAAGGTTCTTGAGCTTATATAACTGTGAGGGTTCCAACAGTGGGAAAGTGTTCAATTCAGTTCAGTTGTTCAGTCGTGTCTGACACTTTGCGACCTCATGGACTACAACACTCCAGGCCTCCCTGTCCGTCACCAGCTCCTGGAATTTACTCAAACTCATGTCGATCAAGTTGGTGATGCCATTCAATTGTCTCATCCTCTGTATTCCCCTTCTCCTCCCGCCTTCAATCTTTCCCAGCATCAGGGTCTTTTCAAATGAGGCAGTTCATCACATCAGGTGTTTCAGCTTCAGCATCAGTCCTTGTAATGAATATTCAGGACTGATTTCCTCTAGGATGGACTGATTGGAACTCCTTGCTGTCTAAGGGACTCTCAAGAGTCTTCTCCAATACCATAGTTCAAAAGCATAAATTTTTCAGCACTCAGCTTTCTCTATAGTCCAATTCTCACATCCATACATGACTACTAGAAAAATCATAGCTTTGACTAGACAGATGTGGTCCACTGGAAAAGGAAATTGCAAACCACTTCAGTATGCTTGCCTTCAGAACCCCATGAACAGTATGAAAAGACAAAAAGATGGGACACTGGAAGATGAACTCCCCAGTTTGGTAGGTGCCCAAGACGCTACTGGGGAAGAGTGGAGAAGTAACTCCAGAAAGAATAAAGAGATGAAGCCAAAGCAAAAGCAACACCCCGTTGTGGATGTGACTGGTGATGGAAGTAAAGTCCGATGCTGTAAAGAGTAATATTGCATAGGAACCTGGAATGTTAGGTCCATGAATCAAGGCAAGTTGGAAGTGGTCAAACAGGAGATGGCAAGAGTGAACATCGACATTTTAGGAATCAGCAAACTAAAATGGACTGGAATGGGTGAATTTAACTCGGATGACAATTATATCTACTACTATGTGCAAGAATACCTTAGAAGAAATGGAGTAGCCACCACAGTCAACAAAAGAGTCCAAAATGCAGTGCTTGGATGCAATCTTAAAAATGACAGAATAATCTCTGTTCAATTCCAAGGCAAACCATTCAATATCACAGTAATCCAAGTCTATACCCCGACCAGTAATGCTGAAGAAGCTGAAGTTGAATGGTTCTATGAAGACCTACAAGATCTTCTAGAACTAACACCCAAAAAAGATGTCCTTTTCATTATAGGGGACTGGAATGCAAAAGTAGGAAGTCTAGAAATACCTGGAGTAACAGGCAAATTTGGCCTTGGAGTACAGAATGAAGCAGGGCAAAGGCTAATAGAGTTTTGCCAAGAGAATGCACTACCAAAATCAGATTGATTATATTCTTTGCAGCCAAAGATATAGAAGCTCTATACAATTAGCAAAAACAAGACTGGGAGCTGACTGTGGCTCAGATCATGAACTCCTTAGTGCCAAATTCAGACTTAAATTGAAGAAAGTAAGGAAAACCACTAGCCCATTCAGGTATGACCTAAATCAAATCCCTTACAATTATACAGTGGAAATGAGAAATAGAGTCAAGGAATTAGAGCTGATAGGCAGAGTGCCTGAAGAACTATGGACAAAAGTTCATGACATTGTACAGGAGGCAGGAATCAAGACCATCTCCAAGAAAAAGAAATGCAAAAAGGCTAAATGGGAAAGTGTGATGGAACCTAATTAAACTTATTTTCTGCTTTCCAGAGACCCTGCTGTCCATTTTTCACAGTTCCTTTGTTTTAGTCTTTTTCATTGTCCTCTTTGGCTACATCTAGGGTAGGTGTTTGGACATTAGTCTCTCTTGAGGAATGATATGTGTTCTCAGCAAAGTTTCTACTCAAAGATTGTTAAGGCCTCATGGGTCATTACAATCTTGTAGATTTAAGCTTTTTTAGTTCTTGGTTTTTAAAATATTTTGATTACTGGAACTTCCCTGGTGTTCCAGTGGCTAAGACTTCCAGCTGGCCTTGCAGGGGCCCCAGGATCAATCCCTGGTGAGGTAAGTAGATCCCATGTGCCACAACTAAGAGTTTGCATTCTGCAACAAGGATCCCGCACATGACAACAAAGATGGAAGATCCAGTGTGCTGCAACGAAGAGCCAGCACAGCCAAATGCATAAATCCAAGTGTGTTAAGACCTATGGTGAGAATGATGTCATAAAAAGAGTAGGAAATAAATATACAGTATTTTGACCCATAAGTTGACTTGCTAACTGTTTGATTCCAGTCAGCAACATGGTCCAATACATATACCCACAATCCCTTTTAATTGAGGAGACTTAATTTATATAAACTTCAACTATAGACATTCAACCTTGTTTGATCTAATTTTTTTCCTTGAGCCATCTTTTGCAACTATAAGATTTTACTGTGTGCCACACACATTAGCCTAGCTTTTTCTGTAGTGAATACTAATCTCTCAGAGGTTCCAACACTGTGGAAAGTGAAAATGAATGCTCATTCATGTCTGCCTGTTTGCAAACCTATGGACTTAGCCACCAGGCTCCTCTGTCCATGGAATTCTCCAGGCAAGAATACTAGGATGGGTTGCATTCTCTTCTCCGGGGGATCTTCTCAACCCAGGGAACAAGCCCATGTCTCCCACATTGCAGGCAGATTCTTTACCATCTGGGCCAGCAGGGAAGCCCATAACAATGGGAGAAAGACTGTAACTTGAATCATCCTTATCTTGAGCCAGTTTAGTAAATTGAAAATTTTTAATAGTAGGTATAAACCTCGTACTCTTTCTTTATAAAAACTGAGTTTTAATCTGCTTTTTTGTTTCTCTATAACTGTGTCAGTTTTATCTTGTACCGTATGAGATTGAGAAATTTCCTCTTCCAGCCCTAGTGAATTATCTTTATCTTCTTTTATTTTTCATTACAAATCTCCAGTTCTTTCCTGTGCTCATTTCTTTCTTGAAATACCTTGCCAAATGCTAGCAGTGGCAACCAACACACAATACTTACATTAAAGGTTTCTCCTAGAGCTCTAGATGTTTAGTGAATGATCCCATTCATTTTCACCAAGGTGTAATAACCTTCTTTCCTACTATCTTTGATAATAGTTTCCTTACTACACAGCATCCTAGGCCTAACTGCTACGCCAATGTCGTAAGGGTTTCTTTCTTTTTTTTTTTTTTTTTCCCCTTTTTCTTCAAATCATGATAATATCCTTTATAAGATGACAATTTCTGTTACAGTGTGGTAACAAAAAACACTCCAAGTCTCAGTGGATTAAAAACAGTTTATTTTTCATTCAAGCTCTGTGTCCAACATATGTTGCCAGGATTCTCTGATCCATATCATCCTCATTCATGGATCATAATTGGATGTTGTCTCTACAACTTGGAAAGTTGATGGTTGTCTTGGCAGCGGAAAAGAGATACAGTGAAGTACACACAGGCTCCTCAAAGCATCTGACTGACAGTGATATGTATCACTTTGGTTCACTTATTTTTTTTTTTTCCTTTAACAAGTCACATGCCCACTTCCTAATTCCTGTCAGTGCCTGGGAAAAGGAAACTGAAATATGGATAAACAACCCTAATGATTATCCTAGCTTGAATGCATAAAGAGGAGTAGAAAAAGTAATGCAATTTTAGAAAAACCTGTAAAAGGGATAAAACATTTAGCAATAGAGGGAGGTTAGAGGGATGGTGATAGAATGGGTAGAATAGCAGGTATAAAGGAAATGGTAAACTTTCAAAACCTGAGTTTATTTTTAAAAAAGCATATCTTGGCATCAACATGAAGAGGCATCTGACAGTAGGAATACAAGTGGGAGTGAATGAAAGGGAAAATTGACATTTGGGAGCAAGCCTAGAAAGCAAAGAAAGAACTGACTTATATAGAGAAAAAAAAAAAGTGTGACAGGCCTGAAAAGCAAAAATGGATTTCTATAAAAAGAGAAAACAACACTACTAAGAAATTTATTAACACTCTTGTCCTAGAAGAATTTTCCTGTCAAAACAGCATGTGAAGTCTTATCATTACTATTATTCATACCCCAACATATTTGACTATCCATGTAATCCTAATAATAAAGGTGCCAGATAATCTGAATATTCTTTGAAATCCAACCCCGAATTGTGTTCCACTAAAGACAAAAATTTGACTTGTGTATCAGCAGAGTTAGGGACCCATGAGAATCAAATATAACTGGACATTTTTATACCAAAAAAATGAGGGACTCTCCAAACATGTGTTGGTGAATTTTAAATTCTTTTAATGAAGGTTTTCTATTATTTGAATGATTCTGTATGCTAGGTGTATTTCCTTTGTTTTATAAGCCTATATTCCTTGACCAGTATCTTCAAAGCGCATGAAAATCACTGCTCTTCTACTAACATTTATAAATACAAAATTATGTACGATTTTCTAACCTTATTGAGATGTAAATGACATATAAATGACATATAACATTGTCAAAGGTTAAGATGTATAGCATGTTGATTTGATACACTTATAAATTACAAAATGTTACTATCATTGTGTCTGCTAACACTTGCAGCATGTCACATAATTACTATTCCTTTTCAGTGGTGAGAACATTTGAGATCTATTCTCTTAGCAAGTTTCAAGTATATAAAAGTATTGACTATAATCACCATATTCTACTTTAGATCCCCAGGACTTAATTCATCTTATAGCTGGAAATTTGTACCCTTCAACAAGTGTCTCTCCACTCCCACTATCCCGCAAATCAAATATCAAATATTACCGCTCATTTGTGTCTGACTCTTTGCAACCCATGGACTGTAGCCTGCCAGGCTCATCTGTCCATGGGATTTTCCAGGCAATAGTACTGGAGTGGATTACCATTTCCTTCTCCAAGGGATCTTCCCAACCCAGGGATCGAACCTGGGTCTCCCACATCGTAGACAGATGCTTTACCGTCTGAAACACCCACTACCCCTCAGCCCCTGGTAACTACCATTCTCATTTGTTTCTATGAGTTTAGCTTTTTTAGATTCTACATTTAAGTGATATCATACAGTATTTATCTTTCTCCAGTTTATTTCACTTGGTTTAATGCCATCCATGTCCAACTATGTTACAAGTAGCAGAATAGCCTTCTTTCTCATAGCTGAATAATATTCCATTATACTTATATAGGTGTCCTTGGTGTCTCAGTCGGTAAAGAATATGCCTGCAATGCAGGAGACTGCCTGCTGGAGACCCAGGTTCTACCCTGGGTCAGGAAGATCCCCTGGAGAAGGAAATGGCAACCCACCCCAGTAATCTTGCTTGGGAAATCCCTTGGACAAAGGAACCTGGTGGGCTATATAGTCCATGGGCTTGCAGGAGTCATACATAACTATGTATTTATATCATTTTTTCTTTAGATAGATATTTTGATTGTTTCCATAACTTGACTATTGTGAGTAATGCCACAGTAAGTATGGCAATGCAGATATCTCGCCGAGATCTTGTTTTTACTTCCCTGGCATATATATTCAGAAATGGAATTTCTGTATCATATGATCAAGAATCTGCCTGCATTGCAGGAGACCCAGGTTCAATTTCTGGATCGGGACAATTCCCTGGAGAAAAAATGACTACCCACTCCAGTATTTTTGCCTGGAGAATCCCATGGACAGAGGAGCCTAGGAGGCTATCGTACATGGGGTCGCAAGAGTCGGACATGACTTAGTGACTAAACCACCACCACCACTTTTAATTTCTTGAATAACCTCTATATTGTTTTCCATAATGACTGCACCGATTTATACTCCCACCAGCTAAATATTCATAAATGCAACATTATAAAAAATTATATTGTGTAATTTTTATTTGATGAATTTAGTCATTTAATATTCATAATGACTGCCCCTAAAGAGGGGATTGTTTTCTTTCATTATTATAACTTGAACCAACACAAAGACTGTCTTGTGATTTTCTGCTGAAATATCCTAAATATATGTGATTTTTACATATCTGATGGTTATCTTATAACTGTAACTTGAGTATTTTAAAATTATTTCAAGGTGATTTGAAATTTCAGAATTAATGGCTAGATCATAAAAAAGTAAACCTTCTATCCTGAAAACAAAGTAATATGTTTAATAATGTATTAAAAATGAATTTTAGTTAATATTCTTTTTTATCAAAGTGTAACTTTGATAAAATGCATATGGTGTTCTACATCTACAATGTTCTATCTTTTTTGAAATCCCTGAGGTATATGAAGATGTCCAGAAATAATTTGTGGAACTCTCTCCCTAGCATTTGTAACCAATCCATAGCTTTTGAGGTAGCAGCGTCTTGATTTAAATTTATTACCATAATAATGTCTTATTGTTTATTGAGCTTCTTCTACATGTAAAAGTTACTTGGTACTAGATGCTTTACAAATTTTAATTCATTTGATTATCTTCACATCACTGTGAACTAGTGACTACAACTCCTCTCTCATTCTTGTTGATGAGAAAACTGAGATTCAGAGAGGTCATTTTTACCATATTGATGCAGCTGGTAAAGGAGAGGGTGATGTAAAAATTCTTACTTTTTCCCCCTTTTTTTCAGGTAGGTTTTATAACTGTTATTATTATCTCCTTCTTCATAAACACATCCTTTTAAAATACTGTAGCCTTGATAATATGGAAATTTGTTCATCACTTTATATATAGAAATTAATTTCTCATCTTTTTAAGAAAGAATAAAATATGATGTGGACCTGTAATATATTATGGTCCATAGTATAAAACTGTGCAAATAACTCTTTATTGCAGAATCCTTAAATGGTTCCAATGGAACCACTCTATTTTCAAAGCCATCACAGCAAAGTCAGATAATCCTCTATTTGGGAACAGTTTAGTTGTAGAGATAGGGCATTTTATTTGTGCATCAATATTTCCTGAAGTACTGGGGCCTCAATAGTAATCTGGCTGGCAATCTACTGGGAGAGAGGAGAGGAGGCATGACTGAAGTTTCAGGAAGACATGCCTAAGCAGGATCCTTCCCAGAAGAAAATCTGCAAATTATGTGCATGGGCCACTGACAGGCAGAAGTGTTATATTCTTGTCTAAATGTCTGAATCTTTTGGCTCCACAAGAGAGAGGCAGCTACAGGTTGGCTCAGGTGACCAGGCAAATGAATGAAATGCAAAATTGGTAAAACTATACAGAAAATCTTTTTCTCCAGGATTATTTAAGGGAGTGTAAGAGTTATCTAGGAAAATGAAGTATGCACAAGTTTCCTGGACAAGAAGAATGATGTGAGCAGTTATGAAGCAGGGAATTTAGGTAGCACCAACCATGTTCAGGGGACAGGGAGAGAGACGACTGTGACTTAACAGGTATTTGCTGGTAGATGACCCTATGAGAGTTCAAAAACGGCAGTCGGGTTCACCGTGAAAAAATTGATAAGGGGTTTGGAGGTTAAGATACAGTCTGTAAAGAACCATTGAAGATTTTGAGAAAACAGTTGATCATTTGAAAGGAATGATATTTTAGGAAGAATAATCTGACTGCAGCCAATAAATGTATTTAAAAGTGCTGGCAGGCAGACCAGTAATGAGCTCAGAGGCTAGCAGTTTCCATGGTATTAGATGATGATGTAATGAAACAGAATGGTGATATCAGAAGTTAAGCTGTGCTAAAGACCCAAGGAACAATTGAGAAATTTTGGTAATGGATTTGAATTGAGGTCCACATGGCTATTAAAAATGTTATGACTTCAGAACCATCTGATTGAGTTGAAAATTCAGGTCTGTAACACAAAAGAGGATGTGGTTGTAAATTTGAGCGTAGATTATTATGGGATATCATTGGGAAAATCCTATAGAATGTAAAAAAAAAAGTGGTCTCTGAATGAGAGAATAAGTCATTTACATACCTTGGGGACTTTTAAAATGTTGAGTTTGCTTCTGTATAGTTCTCTAAGTAGCCCACTCCAGTGTTCTTGCCTGAGAATCCCAGGGACCGGGGAGCCTAATGGGCTGCCATCTCTGGGGTCGCACAGAGTCGGATACGACTGAGCGACTTCACTTTCACTTTTCACGCTCATGCATTGGAGAAGGAAATGGCAACCCACTCCAATGTTCTTGCCTGGAGAATCCCAGGGACCGGGGAGCCTGGTGGGCTGCCGTCTCTGGGGTCTCACAGAGTCGGACATGACTGAAGCGACTTAGCAGCAGCAGGAGCAGTTCTCTAAGTATCAGAAACAAAAATGTCTATTGTTTCTTAATATAGGAACGCTAAAGCACAAATAATTACTTTAAAATATGTTATTCTATATGTGTATTTGTGGGGAAATCTCAGCGATATTTTATATGTTATTATTTATACTTGGGCTCAGTTCATTCTTGCTTCATTTTTCATGTATAGCAAGTACCCAGATATGTTTCCTACAGTCCCATTTGGGCTATAAAGCACTGCCAAATCTTTAATTCAGTTGGGAAGCACTTCACTATGCCTTATAAGTGAAATGGTGCTATAACTGACCCGCATTTCTGAATGATTTTTATTTCAATGTTTATGAGCATAGAACCATTATTTTTGTAATGCTGCAGTTGTTATTGACTTTGAGTTAATCTTTGTTACCATGAATGAAAGAATATCACAGATCTTTGGATAGGGCATCACTTGTTATATGAATGTGTCTGGAAAAAACATTTTTAATGGAATATTTTTCCAAGTGTAAACCATGAACCACTAGTGAATATTGATGACCTATCAAATGTCAGCAAGGTGTCTGGTGGCTTAGATGAAACCACAGTGAAGTTTTGTCCACATATATTGCACTAATTTGAAAATAAGGTTAATTACTATTTTCATAAATACCCTATTATACTATAATAATAGTTGCATTTGAAAGGGTATATCCATGCTAAAAGGACAGTGTTGATCACTTGTTTCAAAACATGTTCAGATAACAGGGTGAATTTCCTTTCACCTGATATGTTCATGTTACTTGCATTTATTGCTTGCATGTTATAAATATGCATTTGTCATTTTTACTGTTACATTGAGTTTTATCCACAATTCATTGAAAGTTAACTAGAGCCTCAAAATGGACCATTCAAATATAAATATAATGAAATCAGTCATGAAGTTGTAACTCAAACTGTGAACCAGACTGTATTGTAAGTGTAGAAGATAAAACTGAATAATCTCAGGGAAGCACATTAACAAGTGTAATAACTTTGCACAAGCAGCCAAAACAGAAAATGATATGATAGGAATTATGAAGATAAAACGCTTTTAAAATTAGATTTTATTGTATTAATGACTTTTTATACCTTACCCTAGAGCTTTTTAGGTTAGATATCTTGGACAATTGGGGGTATGAACTTATGCTTAATTTTCAAACAAAGAACAATAACGTCTGTGGCAAACCAATTGAGTTATTTCAGAACAGTCATAATACAGTGTTTACAAAATTGATTACTATTACTTTTGCCAAAGGCAAGGAAAAGAGCAGCATTTCAAAGGCATCATTAAAGTCACATTTTCATAGTAAATATGTCACATGGTTTCTGAGAGTATTATAACAACATCTGCAAGGTTAATAAATCTCATACCCCCAAAAAATGATGTATGGGAAAATTCCTGTATTGAATGATACTATTGATTGTATCATAACATTATTGACCTATACCTTAGAAGAACAAGCAAAGGAGTTTTGCATTCTATCACATATTTCGCTTAAGGGATAACAGTGATGTGATGAGAGAAATGGGCTCAATGATGTTTTATCTGCTTATCATGTGAACATTTGTACTGTGGGAGATTAGTCAAAATTTTTAAAATCACTACAGAGAATTAAAAGTATGTTGCAATCAATAATTAAAAAGTCTAAGTATTACGCTCTGAAGGGGTTACTTCTGAAAGACAGTCCCCATACTGTGACTATTTAATGATCACTATCCCCCTCTGGATCTTGATTAAGTATAGACACAAACCAGTAGTGTGAAGGTGACCAGAAGGCGTGTCCTAAATATAAACTATTTTAGTATGCTGCTTGAGTAATTGGATAGCAACTGTAGGATTGTGCTATTTTCTTTATTGATTTTTTTATTGCAGGGTGGTTGCTTTTCAATGTTGTTAGTTTCTGCTGCACAGCAAAGTGAATCAGTTTTACACATACATATGTCCCCTCATTTTTAGTTTTCCTTCCCATTTAGATCATCACAGAACACTGAGCAGAAGCAACTCTAGGGTTATAGTTTTTATTACAACCTGAATGCCTCTGGCTGTCAAGAAGAATTTTGTTTTTGAAATTAAAAATGAAACATTTAAAAATTCTTGTGAAATGTAAGTAATTTACTCAGGTTTCATATCTCAGCAGTATTTCTAAACATTTAGGAAATAAAATTTACATACCATAGAATTAACTCATTTAAGAATAGAGTTCAGTGATTTGGGGAGGCTTCTCAGGTGGCTCAGTGGTAAAGAATCCAGTTTCCAATGCAGGAGACATGCGTTCTATCACTAGGTCAGGAAGATCCCCTGGAGGAAAGAAATGGTAGCCCATTCCTGTATTCTTGCCTGGAAAATCCCAGTCCATGGGGTTGCAAAAGAGTCAGACATGACAGGGTGACTAAAACAACAACAAATAACATCATAACATCTAGTTCAGTATATGGGGCTGTTTCCTAGTTATCCACTGCTGCTGCTGCTAAGTCGCTTCAGTCGTGTCCGACTCTGTGCGACCCCATAGACGGCAGCCCACCAGGCTCCCCCGTCCCTGGGATTCTCCAGGCAAGAACACTGGAGTGGGTTGCCCTTTCCTTCTCCAATGCGTGAAAGTGAAGTGAAAGTGAAGTCGCTCAGTCGTGTCCGACTCATAGCGACCCCATGGACTGCAGCCCACCAGGCTCCTCCATCCATGAGATTTTCTAGGCAAGAGTACTAGAGTGTCTTGCCATTGCCTTCTCTGAGTTATCCACTATATAGCTACAAATGTCCCAAACTCTTGTATATATAAATAAATTATATGTATCTGTGTATGTGTGCTTTTCACAGTAAATAGGACTCAGGTTGGCTTCCCAGGTGGTGCTAGTTGTAAAGAATCCACCTGCCAGTGCAGGAGATGTAGGAGATGCAGTTGGATCCCTGGGTTGGGAAGATCCCTTGGAGGAGTATATGGCAGCCCACTCCAGTATTCTTGCCTGGGAAATCCCATTGACAGAGGAGCCTAGTGGGCTATAGTTCATGGGTCGCAAAGAGTCAGACTTGACTGAGCACACACACAATGATTTTTACTAAATTTGTATCACTGTGTAACCAGCTGCATAAAACAGTTCTAAGACATTTCTGTCATCCCCAGAGTGCCTCCTGTTTTTGCAGTCAGTCCTTCATGCAGTCAGCTCTGTAGTCAGCCACCTCCAACATCTAGCAATTTCCTTTCAGTCTCTTGTTTCTTACTTTATTGCACTGACTACATCTGGTAAGTGGGTATACTTTTCTTGTTTACATTAGTAGGGATAACTTTGAGATTAGCAGTTAAATTCAAGCGTCTTTTCTAAAGCTGAGAAACTTCCTTTTTAATGCTGTGTTGTTGATAGATTGCCATGATGAGTTTTATTGTACTTTACCAAGTTATTTTTCAATACCTATAGAAATGACAGTGTTTTAAAGATATCAGTTTCCCTCTGTGTGTCCCTCTGTGCGTCCCTTTAGCTGCAACCCATACTTTTTTTTTTTTCTTCATGTTTTGATATGTGTTCAGTTCAGACATTTTCTAGTTTCCTTAATGATTTCCTCTTTGACCAATGTGTATCTGGAAGAGTGACATTTAACAAATGTTTGGTAATTTCTCTGTATTTTTTATGTGGTTGATTTCCAGTTTCATGTTCCGATTGAAGCACATCCTTTGAAGTGATCCTTTACAGTTGCTGATTCTTTTTATTGGTTTAAATTGTTTATCTTGGATGATGCTTCCTGTACACAAGAAGAGAATGTGTAGCTTCTATTCTTGGATCTAGTGTTCAAGAAATGTCAGCTTAGTTGATATGGTTGGTAGTGTTATTTTAGCCATCTATTTTTAAGTTGATTTACCTCATATTAAGAGTGAAGTATTTAAATATCTAAATATAATTGTTAAATTGCCTGTTTTCCTTCCAGTTTTGTCACTTTTTGTTTTATGTATCTTGGGATCTATTGTGACATGAGTATCCTTTATGATTATCATAACTTCCTTATGTTTGACAGTTTGTCATTGTGAAACTTGTTGCCTCTAGCGGTCTTTCATGCTTAAAGTTTATTTTCTTATGTATTACTATATTGACTCCAGGTCTCTCAGGATTACTGTTTACCTGTTATCACTGTTTTCCACCCCTGTGCTTCCAACCTAGTTTTGTCTTTGAATCTAAAGCATGTTTCTTGTAGACAGATTATAGTTGAATCTTGTTTTTATCCAAGTTGATCATCTCTGCAAGTAATAAGTCTTTTCATATTTCTATAATTACTGGTATGTTTTCACACCTGTTGTTTTGTCTTTATTTTCTGCAGATCGCATGAAATTTTGTTCCTTTGTTCTTCATTTACTGCTCATTTTTTGGATTTTAACAAATTTCTATTCTGCATCATTTTTTTATTCTAATTTTTTTTACAGCAGTTGAGGTATAATTTACATGGTCTAAAATTAAGTCATTTTAAGTATACCATTCATTGGCTTCTTAATGTTCACTTAAAGCTACTACCAGTCCCATCTTCAGTCAAACTATTACTGATATACTATGTCTGAATATATTTGTCTTTTCTAGACATTGTAGTTAGTTAGTTAGTTCAATTGCTCAGTTGTGTCCAACTCTTTGCAGCCCCATGAATCAAAGCACGCCAGGCCTCCCTGTCCATCACCAACTCTGGAGTTCAGTCAAACTCATGTCCATCAAGTCAGTGATGCCATCCAGCCATCTCATCCTCTGTTGTCCCCTTCTCCTCCTGCCCCCAATCCCTCCCAGCATCAGGGTCTTTTCCAATGAGTCAACTCTTTGCATGAGGTGGCCAAAGTACTGGAGTTTCAGCTCTAACATCAGTCCTTCCAAAGAACACCAGGACTGATCTCCTTTAGAATGGACTGGTTGGATCTCCTTGCAGTCCAAGGGACTCTCAAGAGTCTTCTCCAACACCACAGTTCAAAAGCATCAATTCTTAGGCACTCAGCCTTCTTCACAGTCCAACTCTCACATCCATACATGACCACAGGAAAAACCATAGCCTTGACTAGACGGACCTTTGTTGGCAAAGTAATGTCTCTGCTTTTGAATATGCTATCTAGGTTGGTCATAACTTTCCTTCCAAGGAGTAAGTGTCTTTTAATTTCATGGCTGTGATCACCATCTGCAGTGATTTTGGAGCCCCCAAAAATAAAGTCTGACACTGTTTCCACTGTTTCCCCATCTATTTCCCATGAAGTGATGGGACCAGATGCCATGATCTTCGTTTTCTGAATGTTGAGCTTCAAGCCAACTTTGTCTCTTCTCTTTCACTTTCATCAAGAGGCTTTTGAGTTCCTCTTCACTTTCTGCCATAGGGTGGTGTCATTTGCATATCTGAGGTTATTGATATTTCTCCCAACAATCTTGATTCCAGCTTGTGCTTCTTCCAGCCCAGCATTTCTCATGATGTACTCTGCATAGAAGTTAAATAAGCAGGGTGACAATATCCAGCCTTGACATACTCCTTTTCCTATTTGGAACAAGTCTGTTGTTCCATGTCAGATCTAACTGTTGCTTCCTGACCGGCATATCATTTTATTGAGACATAATTGACATCCAACACTGTATAAGTTTAAATTGTACAGCATAATGGTTTGAATAATATATATCATGAAATGGTTACCACAATAAATTTAGTGACCATCCATCATCTTACATAGATATAAGTTAAGTAAGTTAGTTGCTCAGTCGTGCCCGACTCTTTGTGACCCCATGGAGTGCAGCCTACCAGGCTCCTCTTTCCGTGAGATTTTCCAGTCAAGGATACTGGAGTGGGTTGCCATCCACAACTAAATAAATAGAAAATGTTTTTCCTTGTGATGAGCTCTCCAGATTTACTCTCAACAACTTTCATATATAACATACAGCAGTGTTATTTATCATGCTGTACGTTCATAGTACTTATTCATCTTATAACTAGAAGCTTGTACCTTATGAGTGCCTTCCTCTGATTCTTCCTTTCCCCACCCACTACCCCTGATAACCACAACTCTGGTCTCTTTTTCTATGACACTGTTGGCTTGTTTAGTTATTGAAATTTCAGTAATCTGTAACACTATAGTAATTTCTGATAAACAACATAATGATTGATATTTCTATACATTTCAAATTGATCACCATGTATGTCTAGTTATTGTCACTGTACCGAAATGTTTTTATTTATTTATTTATTTTAATTGGAGGCTAATTATTTTACAATACTGTTATAGTTTTTGCCATACATTCACATGAATCAGTCATGGGTGTACTTGTGGCCCCCATCCTGAACCCCCCTCCCACCTCCTTCCCCATCCCATCCCTCAGGGTCATCCCAGTGCACCAACCCTGAGCACCCTGTCTCATGCATTGAGCCTGGACTGGCAATCTGTTTCACATATAGTAATATACATGTTTCAATGCTATTCTGTCAAATCATCCCACCCTCACCTTCTCCCACAGAGTCCAAAAGTCTATTCTTTACATCTGTGTCTCTTTTGCTGTCTCACATATAGGGTCATCGTTACCATCTTTCTAAATTCCATATATATGCGTTAATATACTGTATTGGTGTTTTTCTTTCAGACTTACTTCACTCCGTATAATAGGCTCCAGTTTCTTCCACCTCCTTAGAACTGATTCAAATGCATTCTTTTTAATAGCTGAGTAATATTCCATTGTGCTGGGAAAGATTGAGAGCAGGAGGAGTAGGGGATGAGATGAGATGAGATGGTTGGTTGGCATCACCAACAAAAGGATGAGATTGTTGGATGGTATCACCAATTTGATGGACATGGGTTTGGGTGGACTCTGGGAGTTGATGATGGACAGGGAGGCCTGGTGTGCTGCACTTCACGGGGTTGCAAAGAGTTGGACATGACTGAGCGACTGAACTGAACTGAATATTCCATTGTGTATATGTACCATAGTTTTCTTATCCATTCATTTGCTGATGGACATCTTGGTTGCTTCCATGTCCTGGCTATTGTAAACAGTGCTGTGATGAGCACTGGGGTACAGGTGTCTCTTTCAATTCTGGTTTCCTCAGTGTGTATGCCCAACAGTGGGATTGCTGGGTCCTATGGGAGTTCTATTTCCAGAAATATTATGTATTTGTTAACTATGTCCCCCAACTGTATATTTTATAGCATGACTCATTTATTTTCTTCCTGGAGGTCTGTTTCTCTTAATCTCCATCACCCATTTTTCTCCTCTCCCCATCTCCTCCCCTCTGGTAATCACTTTCTTATTCTCTGTTTCTGACTCTGTTTCCATTTTGTTATATTCCGTCATTTGTTTTCTTTTATAGATTCCATATATAAGTGAAATCCTACAGTATTTGTCTTTCTCTAACTTTAGTTAGCATAATACCCTCTAGGTCCATTCATGTTGTTGCAAAGGGCAAGATTGCATCCTTTTTATGGCTGAGTGATATTCTATTATATATATGTTCATATATTTCTGTGTATATGTATGTATATTAATATAAACATATATACCCATATCACATATTTTTGATCCATTTGTCTATGGATGGATACTTAGCTTGATCCTATATCTTGGGTATTGTAAATAATGCTGCAGGGAATATAGGGCTGCACTTATCTTTTCTAATTAGTGTTTTCATTTTCTTTGTGTAAATACCCAGGAGTGGAAGTGCTAGATTAAATGGTGATTCTACATTTTTTTTTTTTTTGAGCAATCTCCATACTGTTTCCATAGTGATTATACCAACTTACATTCCCATCAATAGAGCAAGAAGGCTCCCTTTTCTCCACATTCTTGCCAATACTTATTATTTGTTATCTTTCTGACAGTAGACATTCTGACAGGTGTGAGATGGTATCTCATTGTGATTTTGATTTGCACTTCCTTGCTGATTAGTGAAGCTGAACATCTTTACATGTGCTTGTTGGCCATGTATTTGTCTACCTTGGATAAATGTCTATAAATATTTATAAAACTAAAATCATAACTAGACTTTGGCATTTCTTTCACTTAGCAAAATGTTTTAAGTTTTGTAATATAGCATACGTCAGTAGTCTATTTTTTTTTAATTGAATGGTGTTCTGCTATATAGTTATATCAAGTAGTGTACATTCTTTCATTAATTAATATGTATTTGGATTATTCCCAGTTTGAACTATGAGCAATATAAATAATTCTGCATTCATATACATTTCTTCGCATGGATACACATGTTCATTTCTGTCAGATAGATTTCTGCTTAGTTGTTTGGCAAATACCTGTTAAACATTTTAAGAAACTGTGAAACTGTTTTTCACAGGGTCTCTGTGTGCCATTTTATATTCCTACCTGCTTTACACTAACAGGTCAGTTTCTCCACATCATCACTAACTCTTGATATGGTCATTTTTGAGTCATCAAGAAAGGGGTGCAGCGGTGTCTCATGATTTTAGTTTGCATTTTCCTAATGACTAATGACAGTGATCATTTATTCATGTGCATATTAGCATATATAGGGTTTATCTCTTTTTGGTTAAACATCTACTTAAAACTTTGTCCCATAAAGAAAAAAAAAAAAGGTTCTCTACTGTTGATTATAAGAAATGTTTGTATATTCTGAGCATTGTCCCATAATCAGATATATGTTTGAATGTTTTCTTCCAGTCTGTGACTTGTCTTCCATTTCTGAGGTGTGTCTTCTGTTGTTTAACAGTTTTAATTTTAATGATGTCCAGTTTAAAAATTTTGTGAATCTTTGTTTTTTGGTGTCATGTCTATAAACTCTTTTGTCCAATCCAAAGGCCATGAAGATTTTCTCCTATATTTTCTTCCAGAAGTTTGGTAGTTTTAACTCATCTATTCAGATGTAGGATCCATTTTTAGTTCATTTTTGTATATAGTTTGATATCCAGTTATCCCACTGCCATTTGCAGAAATTCTGTCCTCTTCATCATTAAATTAACTTGATGTCCTTGTCAAAATTCAGTTGACTATAAATTTAAGGGTTTATTTTGGGACTCTTATATATGTTCTATTAGTCTACATGGCTATCATTCTACATACCAATACCATATGCCCCATTGCTACAGCCTTGTAGTAAGTTCTGAAATTAGATTGTGTATGTCTTACAATTTTGTTCCTTTTAAAAATTGTTCTTACTATTCTGGATTCTTTTTATTTCCACATATGTCATATGATCATCTTGTCAGTATCTCCAAAATACCCTACCGGCATTTGATAAGTTAGTCAGTCAGTTCAGTTGCTCAGTTGTGTCCGACTCTTTGTGACACCATGGACTGCAGCACACCAGGCTTCCCTGTCCAGCACCAACTCCCAGAGCCTACTCAAACTCATGTCCATTGAGTTGGTGATGTCATCCAATCATTTCATCCTTTGTCCTCCCTTCTCCTCCTGCCTTCAGTCTTTCCCAGCATCAGGGTCTTTTCAAATGAGTCAGTTATTCACATCAGGTGGCCAAAGTATTGGAGTTTCAGCTTCAGCATCAGTCCTTCCAATGAATATTCAGGACTAATTTCCTTTAGGATTGACAAATTGGATCTCCCAGCTATGGAACCACCAGATCTTACACAGGATTGGGGAAACAGACTCTTGGAGCGCACAAACAAAACCTTGTGCACACCAGGACCCAAGAGGAAGGGGCAGTGATCCCACAAGAGACTGACCCAGATGTGCCCATGAGCATCCAGGAGTCTCTGGTGGAGGTGTGGTCGGCAGTGGCCTGCTGCAGGGTCAGGGGCACTGAGTACAGCAGGAGGGGCACAGAACCTTCTGAAGGAGGTCACCATTAGGTTCATTGACTCCACCATAGGTTGGCCTCAGGTCAAGCAACAGGGAGAGAACACAGCCCTGACCATCAACTTACTGAGCATGGCCCTGCCCATCAGAACAAGACTCAGTTTCCCCCCTCAGTCAGTCTCTCCCATCAGGAACCTTCCAGAAGCCTCTTATCTTTCTCCATCAGAGGGCAGACAGATTGAAAACCACAATCACAGAAAAATAACCAAACTTATCCCATGGACAGCTCGATGAAGCTATGAGCCATGCAGTGTAGGGCTATCCCAAGATGGATAGGTCATGGCGGAGAGTTCTGACAAAATGTGGTCCACTGGAGAAGGGAATGGCAAACCACTTCAGTATTCTTGTCTTGAGAACCCCATGAACAGTATGAAAAGGCATTTGAAAAGGATTTCATTAAATCTGTAGTGCATTTCTGTAAAGTTGTGATATTGACAACACTGTTTTTCAACCCATGAAAATAAAATGTCTCACTTATTTAGATTTCCTTTGGTTCTCTTAGCAATGTGTTGTTCAGGTATTTTTTAAGAATTTTAGTCTTAGGAATTATTATAAATAGTATTTTCTCAGTTTGCTTTAAGATTGTTCATTACTAGTATATAGAAATAGAATCAATTTTGCTAGATTGACTTTTGTATCTTGTTTTCGTAATTTAAAAAAAATTGTGTATCTTTGACTGTGCTGGGTATTCATTGCTGCTTGGGCTTTTCTCTAGCTGCAGTGAGTGGTGGATAGTCTCTAGTGCAAGCATGTCATTGCAGTGGCTGCTCTTGTTGCAGAGCCCGGGCTATAGGATGTGGGAGCTTCAGGAGTTGTGACACATTGGCTCTGTAGTTGGTGCTGAGCTCTAGAGCACAGCCTCTGTAGTTTTGGTGCACTGGCTTGGTTGCTCCATGGCATGTGGGGTCCATCTGGATCAGGGATCAAACCCATGTCCCCTGCATTGGCAGGTGAATTCTTTACCACTGAGCTACCAGTGAAGTCCTTGTTTTAGTAATTTTCTACTGGGCTTGTAGGAGTGGAGGAATCCTTTTTGTGCATAAAGGATTATGTCATCTGCAAATAAAATGCAGTTTTCCTTTCTTTTTTAACATATGTAATTCCTTTTTTTTTTCTTTGTTGCTCTAGCTGTAACCTTTAGTGAAAGCTTTGATTATAAGCAATGAAAATGGGTATTCCATTTAGTGTAGCAATTTTTAAGGGCTATATTCAAGTGAACTTGAGGACACAAACTTTGCTTTTTATGTGTTTGCCAATATAAAAATGTGACGTAATTGAAGAATATTTTTGACAATATTTGATAATGTTATTAAACAGACTAAAATTACTTTTTATTCCATATTATGCAGCAATTTTTAATGTCTTGTTTTAGATTTAGAGTCTTTAGGTCTACTAGATACTTTCTTTAATTATTTTATAGGGGGAAACAGCCTAGATAAAATGAACTGGAAAACTTGGTATCCATTCATGGCATTTTATGCTACCTTCTTTATTTTATGAGAAATGTTATCCTGTACTAGAGCAATTAATTAGTAAGGGAAAGGAAGACAAAGGAGATGTTTAGTCTAATGGTAAATTACAAAAATGATTCAGGTGCAATTGTTAAGTCGATTTGATCCACCTTTGCTGTCTTTTGTATGATGACATGTTTCTTCTCAGGAACTCAAGTATGAATAGCTTGATCTCATGGATGTGTTCATGAGACACCCAATATTGTATGGTAAACACACTTAAAACATCTTTTCATATTTTATATATGCCATTCACTTTTCACCATTCCCTCTTTATAAAGGAGACAGGAATTTTAAATTGTAGGCTATTTCAGTTAAATAATCAAGGGAGGAGGCAACTTGAGATGAGTTATTGTACATACAGACTGGCTAGCCATGTTAATTACTTACCAACTCCCTTCTTCAGGCTGACCAAAGGCATTACTCAATGCATGATCTCTATTTATTGCCTCCCGATTTTTTATGCTTCATGAAGCAGTGTATAGTAATTTATTTTAAAAATTAATAGTGTAGCGATTCACTTTGGGAAAGCGTTTATAAATAATTTTTTAGTTACAACATTTAAAAATATAGCCTCAGTAAAGTGGCATTCCTGTCTGAAAGATTATTGACATTTTTATGTAAGGCAGAAACCTTTAATGAGCTCTCAATCAAAAAAAATGCTTCATTAATGACATAAGAATTAATCGATGCTGATCAAATAAATCTACTATAGTCCATTCTGGATTTCACTTTATGAGTAGCTGCCCAGGTCAAAAGACTAACAAATTCATAAGTGACTACTAATAGCATTTCACTTGACTATGCATTTGTATCTGGCTAATTGTACAGGACAATATTTGAAAGTACTTCAGATTACAATTTATTGTAGTATAGAATTCCTTGGAGAAGAAACATAGCAGGCAAAACAATATAAATTAAGGCTTAATCTAAAATAAACCATGCAGAAGTACTTGAAGGTATATGTTGTATTTTATGGAACTGTGGGAAAAAATAGACAATTGCTAAAAAATAACAGCATTTGTATTATGTTGAAAAATTTTGCAAAGAATTTGAAAGTAAGTAAGCTCCAATATGATAGCATTATCATTTCATTGGATGCTGTCAAATCACCTTTATCCTTTAGGTAAGAAAATTTTATCTTTTGCTGAAAACATTTTTTTCATGGACAGTGGTGGTACTGACACATTCCAGAGCTCCATTCCAACATTACATACAAAATATCATCATCATTACTTTGTAATGGAATTGACATTATCTCTATTTCAGGGCTCATGTTACTGAGGTTTTTAATTATAATATTAAATAAGAAATAGTTGCTTAAATTGATTTTACAGAGTTTTAATTCCTTCTTGAGTTACAAGGAATAAGTTGTCCATTGTAAAGAGAGATTTTATTATGAAAAAGAGGAAAGGGTTATTTGGTAGGCAAAGCCAAAAATATGCTCACCAAAAGTCATTTAAAAACTTGGGAAGTCACTAAAGAAGGAAACTGAAAGATTAATTCAAATCTTTGCTTTCTGCCTGCTGCTGCTGCTGCTGCTAAGTCGCATCAGTCGTGTCCGATTCTGTGCGACCCCATAGATGGCAGCCCACTAGGCTCCCCCGTCCCTGGGGTTCTCCAGGCAAGAACACTGGAGTGGGCTTCCATTTCCTTCTCCAATGAATGAAAGTGAAAAGTGAAAGTGAAGTCGCTCAGTCGTGTCTGACTCTTAGCGGCCCCATGGACTGTAGCCTACCAGGCTCCTCCGTCCATGGGATTTCCCAGGCAAGAGTACTGGAGTGGGGTGCCATTGCTTTCTACCTACATGAATATAATCGTCCTTGTTGGTAAGAATATTATTTAAGTGCCATAATAAGTGATATTTCCTCTAAAAATGATTGTAATCTAGCTGAGAAGATTGAAGAACTATGAAAAAATTGATTTCTTATTTTTGACCTAGTATTTCTACAGATACAATTACTGGATAAAAGAGTAACAAGTTAAATAAAAGTAATATGTGTATTTGCCAATATAGATTTGTTTATGCTGAGAAAACAAATCCTCAAAATCTAGGAACTTAAAAATCATTGAAAGTTTATTTCTTGCTAATGTGTTATACATTTGTCACAGTCCAGCAGGCACAATATTCCGAGTGTGCTAATTCAGGGGACTCAGGCTGATAGAGTCTTCCCCATCCAGAGCATCTTTCACTGTCACAGGGGGAAATGGTATTGGATTCAGTATTGGGTTTTAAAGACTTTTACCCAGAGTTGACAGACAGTTTTATATTTTATTACCAAAGTAAGTATGCAATCCCAGATAAGTACTAGAGGGCAGGGGCATTCCTCAACAAAATAGTTGATCTTCACCCTCAGCAAATACATATGTAAACCATATTCCATGAAATCCTTCTCCTGGTATTTATCATTGCCATGCTGCACTTTTAATATTTGTTTAGGTTTTTAAATTCAGACAATATCAGATAAATTTTCAGGAGAGAATCCATAATTATCCATTTCCAAACTTAAAGTCGAAGCTTTGAAAATAATTTAAGTAAATATCTTTGTTGTGCTTCGTCACTCAGTCATGTCTGACTCTTTGCGGCCCCATGGGCTATAGCTTACCAGGCTCCTTTGTCCATGGGACTCTCCAGGCAATAATACTGGAGTGGGTTTCCATGCCTTCCTCCAGGGAATCTTCCCAACCCAGGGATTGAACCCAGGTCTCCTGCATTTCTGGTGGATTGTTTTTTTTTACACCATCTGAGCTTCCATGGAAGCCCTAAGCCACCAGCGAAGATTCCAACTTGAGTCCTACCAATTAGGAATACATTTTAAGCTTCACTCTTGGTTTGAATTCTGCCACTAAACACTAGTGCAAATGATCAGTCTCTGAACTTATTCTGCTTTGACCTTGTAATATCCTTCCACTTCTCTTTCCCTATCTTAGTTATTTGCCATTTGCCCTGTCGTCTTTGTTGAAGCAGTATGCAAAAATATTACACAACTGTGAAAAGATACAATCAGAGGTTTACTACCTATCTTGTAAAATGTATATCCCCAGTCACATGTTTTTCTAATGAACTGTGTGATGTGTTTGGTTACCCATATGCATGCTCCATTAGTATAACATATTGATGACTTTTTCTGTTATCGCTTTAGAGAATGTACATTACAATATAGCTACTCTGCAATTACCTTTGAGGAGACCCACAATAAAAATACGATTTCTACAGATTACTTCATAATTATACTTCAAGTTAGCATGTAGTTCAATGACTAATCATCATGTTACTTGCAATTTTTATATCTTGTAAGCCTGCAGTTTAAAAGACAGAAATAATTAGATAATTGGTCTTTGATTACATAGTACTCACCCTGTTCTTAAATGTACTTAAATGGTCAATAATTACCATGCAATTACAGAGCAATTATTGTAGTGCATTCACACCAGCATATGGAAGGCATGTCAGTGATTTCGTCCCCTATGTTTAGGTATTCATGACTCAGGCGTGGAAAGGTCACTGCAGGTTGCATTGGGGAAGAACTGAGGGAGTGGGGCCATGTTGTAAAGATGAGAGCAGATGGCAGTAGAGTAGAAAGGCCTATCAAAGTGAAGTAGTGGTTTTTGACATTTTTGACATTTTTAAAACTCACTGTAAAATATGTACAGAAAGAAAAAACCTAGAATTTATATTACCTGTTTAAAATTTGGTAGCCCACCACTTTGTTCTTTTCAGCAAGTCATTTTTGCTACAGTCTCTCTTTTCACTTTATCCAAAGATGCTTTTTGGGGGGCTACTAATAGACCATTTTAAATTATACAGTACAAGGTTCACACACTAAAAATTCCTATCTCACTTTCTTATAGCTAGAAGTTTTAAGTGCCAGCACCTGGCACTCAGCAAAAGATCATAGTTAGCACATTTTCTTTTTATTGAGTTGTTGCATGGCAAGAATTGATAATTTTTCACTTTGAGAGTTAAATAAAAGTTGATGCTTTAAAAATAGCTTTACATGATTGAATTGCATACTGAGCTATGTGATTCTTTTAATGCTTTATTTTCTACATGTTTATTTTAATTATAGTCAAGTTTCATTAAAAGAAATTGGCATTATTGGTGTTAAGAGGAAAGAAGTAAATCTCAAACCCAACCAAATTTATAACATTTATGGTAATATTGTCCTACACTTTCTTTGAAACTCCCCAAAGTAGTTCAGACAGAAGCAGGCATGTCTAGAAATCCCAGGGAAACTCTGAGTTGAAATTAATCTAACCTTAATTCTCTTAGGTAATTTATCTATGTAAAAATTGGTGAAGTTGGTAGTTCACCAGTGGTTTGGATGTGTGCTTTTATTATTCTTTAATTTTGACTTTTCTTTGATGGAGATGCTAAAAGTTAAGGTAACCACAAAACAGGGGAAAATGTTTCTCAATTTAAGTCTTAAATACTTACTCAGATTTTATTGACGTCCTAATAGTTTTCTTTGTACACTGGACAATGCTAACCAAATGAGCTTCCTGTTTACTTGTAGACATAAAATCAACCAGAGATCAATGCTAAGATATGCAAGCATATTCAAAGTAGTTCAAGGCTGTTTGAACTTAAGTGTTCATGCTATTTAGAATATATTTTCAGAAGCCAAATAAATGAATCACTTACACTTGTAGGCTTTGTAAATGTGTGCGCGTGCTATGTCACCTTATATATGTCTGACCCTTTGTGATCGTATGGACTGTAGCCTGCCCAGCTCCTCTGTCTGTGGGGATTCTTCAGGCAAGAGTACTGGAGTGGGTTGCCATGCCTTCCTCCAGGGGATCTTCCTGACCCAGTGACTGTTGAATCCATGTGTCTTATGTCTCCTGCTTTGGCAGACGGGGGTACTTTACCAATAATGCCACCTGGGAAGCCCAGACTTGGTAAATACCTAAGAGGAAATTCCAGTCCATTTTAGTTCGCTGATTCCTAGAATGTCGATGTTCACTCTTGCCATCTCCTGTTTGACCACTTCCAATTTGCCTTGATTCATGGACCTGACATTCCAGGTTCCCCTGCAATATTGCTCTTTACAGCATCTGACCTTGCTTCTATCACCAGTCACATCCACAAATGGGTATTGTTTTTGCTTTGGCTCCATCCCTTCATTCTTTCTGGAGTTGTTTCTCCACTAATCTCCAGTAGCATATTGGGCACCTACTGACCTGGGGAGTTCCTCTTTCAGTATCCTATCACTTTGCCTTTTCATACTATTCATGGGGTTCCCAAGGCAAGAACACTGAAGTGGTTTGCCATTCCCTTCCCCAGTGGACCACATTTTGTCAGACCTCTCCACCATGACCCGCCCATCTTGGGTTGCCCCACGGGCATGGCTTAGTTTCATTGAGTTAGACCAGGCTGTGGTCCTAGTGTGATTAGATTGACTAGTTTTCTGTGAGTATGATTTCAGTGTGTCTGCCCTCTGATGCCCTCTTGCAACACCTACCGTCTTACTTGGGTTTCTCTTACCTTGGATGTGGGGTATCTCTTCACAGCTGCTCCAGCAAAGCGCAGCTGCTGCTTCTTATGTTGAATGAGGGGTATCTCCTCACCGCCACCCCTCCTGACTTTGAACGTGAAATATCACCTCTAGGCCCTCCTGCGCCCTTGCAGCCACCACTCCTTGGACATGGGGTTCCTGGTCTCAGCCACCACCCTTGCCCTCGGGTATGGGGTAGCTCCTCCCAGCTGTTGCCCCTGGCCTCAGATGGGGGATAGCTCCTCCTGGCCGCCGCCCCTGACCTCGGAAGTGGGGTAGCTCCTCTCGGCTGCTCCTGCACTGTCGCATCCTGGCACTCTTGGCCACCGCCCCTGACCTCGGACACGGGGTAGCTCCCCTTGGCTGTTGCCCCTGACCTCAGACATAGGGTAGCTCCTCTTGGCCATTCCTGCACGGTCGCAGCCTGGCACTCTCGGCGCTGCCCCTGACCTCAGACGTGGGGTAACTCCTCTTGGCCACTGCCCTTTGGGCATGGGGTCCTCCTGGCTTCTGCCCCTGACCTCGGACGTGGGGTAGTTCCTCTCGGCCGTGCTCTGTGCGCTGTCGCAGCTATGGACGGAGGTTCGTGACATTGTACAGGAGACAGGGATCAAGACCATCCCCATGGAAAAGAAATTCAAAAAAGCAAAATGGCTGTCTGAGGAGGCCTTACAAATAGCTGTGGAAAGAAGAGAAGCGAAAAGCAAAGGAGAAAAGGAAAGATATAAGCATTTGAATGCAGAGTTCCAAAGAATAGCAAGAAGAGATAAGAAAGCCTTCCACAGTGACCAGTGCAAAAAATAGAGGAAAACAACAGAATGGGAAAGACTAGAGATCTCTTCAAGAAAATTAGAGATACCAAGGGAATATTTCATGCAAAGATGGGCTCGATAAAGGACAGAAATAGTATGGGCCTAACAGAAGCAGTAAGAAGAGGTGGCAGGAATACACAGAAGAACTGTACAAAAATGATCTTCACTACCCAGATAATCATGATGGTGTGATCACTGACCTAGAGCCAGACATCCTGGAATGTGAAGTCAAGTGGGCCTTAGAAAGCATCACTATGAACAAAGCTAGTGGAGGTGATGGAATTCCAGTTGAGCTATTTCAAATCCTGAAAGATGACGCTGTGGAAGTGCTGCACTCAATATGCCAGCAAATTTGGAAAACTCAGCAGTGGCCACAGGACTGGAAAAGGTCAGTTTTCATTCCAATCCCAAAGAAAGGCAATGCCAAAGAATGCTCAAACTACTGCACAATTGCACTCATCTCACACACTAGTAAAGTAATGCTCAAAATTCTCCAAGCCAGGCTTCAGCAATATGTGAACCGTGAACTTCCTGATGTTCAAGCTGGTTTTAGAAAAGGCAGAGGCACCAGAGATCAAATTGCCAACATCCGCTGGATCATGGGAAAAGCAAGAGAGTTCCAGAAAAACATCTATTTCTGCTTTATTGACTATGCCAAAGCATTTGACTGTGTGGATCACAATAAACTGTGGAAAATTCTTCAAGAGTTGGGAATACCAGACCACCTACCCTGTCTCTTGAGAAACTGGAATGCAGGTCAGGAAGCAACAGTTAAAACTGGACATGGAACAACAGACTGGTTCCAAATAGGAAAAGGAGTTCATCAAGGCTGTATATTGTCACCCTGCTTATTTAACTTCTATGCAGAGTACATCATGAGAAACACTGGGCTGGAAGAAGCACAAGCTGGAATCAAGATTTCTGGGAGAAATATCAATAACCTCAGATATGCAGATGACACCACCCTTATGGCAGAAAATGAAGAGGAACTCAAAAGCCTCTTGATGAAAGTGAAAAAGGAGAGTGAAAAAGTTGGCTTAAAGCTCAACATTAAGACAACTAACATCATAGCATCTGGTCCCATCACTTCATGGGAAATAGATGGGGAAACAGTGGAAACATTGTCAGACTTTATTTTGGGGGGCTCCAAAACCACTACAAATGGTGATTGCAGCCATGAAATAAAAGACACTTACTCCTTGGAAGGAAAGTTATGACCATCCTAGATAGCATATTGAAAAGCAGAGACATTACTTTGCCAACAAAGGTCTGGCTAGTCAAGGCTATGGTTTTTCCAGTGGTCATGTATGGATGCAAGAGTTGAACTGTGAAGAAAGCTGAGCACCAAAGAATCGATGCTTTTGAACTGTGGTGTTGGAGAAGACTCTTGAGAGTCCCTTGGACTGCAAGGACATCTAACCAGTTCATTCTGAAGGAGATCAGCCCTGGGATTTCTTTGGAAGGAATGATGCTAAAGCTGAAACTCCAGTACTTTGGCCACCTCATGCGAAGAGTTGACTCATTGGAAAAGACTCTGATGCTGGGAGGGATTGGGGGCAGAAGGAGAAGGGGATGACAGAGGATGAGGGGCTGGATAGCATCACAGACTCGGTGGACGTGAGCCTGAGGGAACTCCGGGAGTTGGTGATAGACAGGGGGGCCTGGCGTGCTGCGATTTATGGGATTGCAAAGAGTCAGACATGACTGAGCGACTGAACTGAACTGACTGAAGAGGAAATTCGGTTAGCTGTTCAACTATATTTAACATTATCACTTGGTATTTTAAAAAGGGAGGTGGGAGAATAGATTAAATGTTAAGTAACTAAAAATTAAGTTTTCTCTTATCAAAATGGCCAGTCTTGGTTTGGATGTGTTAAGGTTTAAAATTCATTCCTTTTCTATGATGAACTGTTCTAGATCAAAATGTATCAAAGCAAATTGGTGAAAAATGCATTGCTTGTCATCCTACTATTTCCTGGGCTGTATAAGCGACTTAGATTTTAAAGCAACAGCTCATTGTGGTACTCTCTTTTAGATCCTCACATTCAGTTAACATTACTTGAAATTATTTAGTTTAAAAATGTTTTTAATTGAAAACTTCTAATCTCAATGCCCTTTTCAAAATTCTTCTTGCTTTGTTCTTGTTTTACTCTTCCTGTTATTTGACTTACAATCCTTTGGGAGTAATTAGAATTTAGGTAGATGCAGGGCAAAATCTACCTCAAAGCATTGCTTCTCAACAGCAGGTAATCTGGTCTCCCTAGGCACATTTGACAATTTTTTTGGAGATGAGTTGGTTGTCACAACTTAGGAGGGATACTACTGACATCTATTAAATAGAAACCATGGCTTTTCCTAAATAGTATATAGTACAGTCCTTAGTATAAATACTATACACAGCAGTATACAGTACAGCCCACCACAATGAAGAATTACTCAGTTCTAATTCTATAGACCTGAGATTGGAAAACCCTGCTTAAAAGGAATGAGCATACATTTGTCTTGAGTCTATAATTCACCTTATAGAATTTTAGCAGAATGTTTTTTTTTTTGCTCAAAATTTTTTAAAACATACACAAATAAAAAATTACATGAGATTGAGTTTGAAAAGTATTATATAAAGTGTAAAGTAAAAATTAGCCTGCCTAGCTTTTTGTAAGCAGGAAGATAATTTTCAGCATATGTAAAAAGCTACACTCAATTATTATTCTTAATGACATAAAAATCCTAAAATTTTCCCTTTTTAATGCTAATTTTCTTCAAATACTTCTTTCATAACCAAACTGGACACAGTTGTTATGATGCTATTAATAGAGGTTAATAACTCATGGGGAATATGTTTAGATGGGTAGTTAGCTTAGTAAATAATAAAAAAGGCTAAAATATTTTTACTGTTCCACACGTAAAACTGTCTCAGTCTGCCTACCGGTTATTTCTTTTGAATTACCAGTGTCTCTACATCCATTATAGCAATTGGATCATCAGGTCTTGCCTTTTATGAACAGTGTATGGCTCTAATTTAAAGGTCATTAGACCAAGTCACTTAAGTGACCTGCCAAGGGCATGTACCCAATGATTAGCCAAATGAGATAGAATTCCTTGTTGGGCAGAATGATCTTTCCTGTGCTGCTTCATGGAGACAACTTGATAACACTCTTTTCGAGACATGGTAGAAATGTAGCAAAAGAGTATAATTTCCAGAACAGTCATTCTTGTTTCCAGCAAAGTCTAACTTTTAAACCACTCAGAATAGTTCTCTTTTTTTTCCTTCAATCTTGATCTAACATCACAAATGAAACTTAGAACTCCCCTGAAACAAATGAAGAGGAATTTTGGAATCATGCATAAAGAAAATTTTAACTGAAGTTGGAGAAAGTTACCAAGATCAGAGTTACAGAGTGGACGAAACAGAAAATCTAACCCGCTTGTCTTAAAAATGGTTTTTCTATTTGTATTCATGGCAGGGCCACCAAATCAGAGATAATTCTAAAAATAACTTATCAAGGGGATTTGAAGTAGCGATAGTTGTCTAAAATAGGAAAAAAAAATAAGTAGGAATAGTTAAAAAAATAATTAACTTTTAACCATGGAAATGTTTAAACCAGAAACTGTAGAGAATGGTTATATACCTTTAAAGCCACTTCAATAATTAATAGAATCTTGCCAATTTTTATTTCAGCTGTAAGGATTATAGTATGTGTCTCTAACTGCTAAAGGCATTCTTATAGTTACTATTTATCACATTTAACAAAATTAGCAATAATTCCTTAATGTTTTCACAATCCTAATAGAAAAAAATGACACATTAAATTGGGCTAATTGGGTATAGTTTAATGGATGAACTATTTTGAAATATGTAGATAGGATCTAGGGATTTCACGAGTAACAAGTGGCCTGGCTCCAATTTGGGAAGAGAGTGTTGCTTTTACAATTCTCTTGTCTGGAATTTAGCAGGGAGTGAGAATAGTTGCCTACACTCAGAGAAAGGAACTATAACCAATTCACTGGGAATGCTGTTATCCAAGAACATTGGATTTTGTTTTTTTCAAGTTTAAATTTAAGCTACTAGTGTGCTTCCTAGGAAACTCTTTTGGAATGTATCTTATAATATTTTGAAAGTAACACAATAAATATACAATACAAAAATTTAATAGACAGTCACTCTCAGGTCTTAATAAATCAATGTTAGACATTTCCAAAGTGACTCTTTGAGGAGATACAAAGCAACTAATTTATTCAGTATGCCTATATGCCTCCATTCAGAGCTGGGGGTGCAAAGAAAAGGACAGGTTTTACTTCTGGCATATATGTCAGATATTTTAATAATTATCTTTATATAGTATAGTGCATCATTTAGTTATTAGAGATACACAGTATACATGCTATTGCAATCCTTGTTATAAAGATGAGGAATCTGAAGCAGAGAAAGACTTAATCACATTAATCACCCAGCTAATAGGTAGTAGAATTAGCATTCAAACGTTGACGTGTCTTAATTTGAAACTCACGCTCTTTCTACTGCAGTATGTTGTGTTTCCTATGAAACATATTTAGCAGCAGTTTTATATCTTGTGACTCATAATTATTTGTAGAGAACATTTGTATATAATAATTATATCCAAACAAGATGGCATATGACTGTTTAATTGACATCATCCATATTACACTGTGTTCTAATATATAAACATTTATATTTTGTATGTAGCCTTGGAGTATAGTTTTAGCCCAGATATTGTTAGGGATCTAGAGCTCACTGTAGGGAGCCTGTCTTCTAGGTTGTTAACTGAACTGTGTGAAGGAAGCATTTCTTCAGTATAGAGGAATAACCTATTTTTTGTTAATCAAAAAGGTTGTACCTATGACAAACTTTTTTGGGGAATGTCTTTTACCAGTTGTTTGAAAGACTATATCTTTAGTTTAAACAACTTTCATGAACAAGAGAAATTGAAGTCTGTCTTCTCAGTTTCCATGATATCTTCTGTCAAAGGAGATGTTGTCAAAATTAAATGACTTTTAGAGAACTTATGACTGATAATTTTTACCTTCAAATATGTTTTTAAAGAGAATTTTTTAAGAAACAGAGGAAAGGATATTATCCATTTGATCTGAATTTGCAGCTTCCTATTATTGACATTTATATTTTATCTTAGCATCAACAAATTCTGACTTTTTTGACTCAGAAAACACTAAATTATTGACAGTCCATTCCTGTGTTTGCTCAGACACTAGGTTGTGTCTGACTCTTTGTGACCCCATGGACTGTAGCCCACCAGTCTCCTCTGTCCATGGGATTTTTCCAGGAGTGAATACTGGGGTGAGTTGCCATTTCCTCCTTCAGGGGATCTTCCCTTCTTCAGGGGATGAACCCGTGTCTCCTGTGTCTCCTGGCTCAGGAAGCATAATGTGATAGTTGGTATGGGGCTGTTGATCAAAGCTGGGTTTAGGTTCAACTGGGTCGAACACATTCAGTTCAGATCTGGTTAGTTTTATACTTTTTCTTGTCTCAATGTTTTCTTCACAAAAAGAATTAGGTTTCTTGACCTCAATAGCTTGTTTTATTTTTTTAGTAATCTTCTGTAAATCAAAAGTCAGTGGGTGGCATAACCAAGTGAAGAGTCAACAAACCCTTTCACCCCCCAAACAAGTCTAAAGCTAGACAAACATAAAGCAGTTACGTGCTCTAGAATTAAAACAAAAATATAAAGTGAAGGGTGTTGATTCATGAAAAATGTGAACTTTAGGCGCAAACACTTCAAATCTATGTATCATTTTTGCCTGGATAGGCTCCTACACTCCCTTCCCCTGTGTCAGTCTGGTAGTTAAATCAGGGAGGGGCTTTCTTGCTGCCCCTGCCAATTGTGGCTCAGTTAGTTTGGAGTATTGTCGCTTAAAGTGGTCATCTCAGGAGCAAACTGACAAAGATGATGAATACTTTATTAAGACTCGGTGCACAGGCCCGTATGGCATATGCAGGTCCAGGAGACTGTCCACAAACTTAACAGAAGTTTAGGAGGTCAAGAAGACATAGAGGGCTTGGCAAACTTTCCATGTATCACAAGTTGACAAAAACCTAGATCTTAGATGCATTCTTCTTAATTTTTTAATTACTTTATTTATTTTAATTGGCGGCTAATTACTTTACAATACTGTGGTGGTTTCTGCCATGCATCGTCATGAATCAGCCATGAGTGTACATGTGTCCCACCATCCTGAACCCCCTCCTACCTCCCTCCCCACCCCTCTGGGTTGTCCCAGAGCACCAGCTCTGGGTGACCTACGTCACGCATCAAATTTGCACTGGTCATCTCTTTTACACATAGTAATATAATTCAATGCTATTCTCTCACTTCGTCCCACCCTCACCTTCTCCCACATTGTCCAAAAGTCTGTTCTTTACATCTCTGTTTCTTTTGCTGTCTTGTTGCAGGCTTTCTTGTAACCAAACAGTCCTAAGAAACCTGCAGTCTTTGGCTATAGAACCACTGGGTGGCACAGACGTCTGAGAGCCTTATAAGAAGTAAAACCCAGGATGAACTTGAAAACACAGTCTAAAGTTTAAGTGTACTATCTGGGTCACAAGTAGACCCATCAGAAAATAAAAGCCTTAATGGCTGAGGTTCACTTCAGTTCAGTTCAGTTCAGTTGCTCAGTCGTGTCCGACTCTTTACGATCCCATGAATCGCAGCACGCCAGGCCTCCCTGTCCATCACCAGCTCCCAGAGTTCACTCAGACTCACGTCCATCAAGTCAGTGATGCCATCCAGCCATCTCATCCTCTGTCGTCCCCTTCTCCTCCTGCCCCCAATCCCTCTCAGCATCAAAGTCTTTTCCAATGAGTCAACTCTTTGCATGAGGTGGCCAAAATACTGGAGTTTCAGCTTCAGCAAACATTGACCAAATTTTTCTTTGGACACTAAGCTATATAATGACAGAGGCTGCTCTTACAATGCCAGGCTTGAAAAAGCAAACTGAACGGAGATATACATTGTAAATCATGCGTTGCTGGAGAGAGAGATTTCATAGATTTAGTCTAGGCAAACTAAACAAACAAACTAGCAGAACAACAGCAATAGCTTTAAGCAAAGAAAGCAATACTTTGATTGTTTTCTTATCTAAAAAGCCCAATATTCAACAAAATTATGAGATGTTCAAAGAAACAATGTGACCCTACTTATGAAAAAAAAAGATAGAAATTTGTCTGAATTATTCCAAATGTTGAAAATAGTAGGCCAAGTTTTTGAATTAACTATTATAAATATGTTAAAAATAAAATAAAGTTTATTAAAAGAATTAAAGTATATATGAAGATAATAACTCAGTGAATAGATTATATACAAGGGCAAAAATATTTAAAAAGCAGTGGGAATTGTGAAAGTGTGAGTACAATAACTGAAACATGAAAAGTTCACTAGAAGGGCTCAATAGCAGACTGATGAAAAAAGAGAAGGAAAAGAGAACCAGTGGACATGAATACAGAGCAATAGAAATTTTCTTATCTAAGCACACAACAATACTGAAGATAAATGAACGGAGTGTGGGACTTTGGTGACAATATTCAGTTCAGTTGCTCAGTCGTGTCTGACTCTCTGCGACCCCATGAATCGCAGCACGCCAGGCCTCCCTGACCATCACCAACTCCCGGAGTTCACTCAGGCTCACATCCATCGAGTCAGTGATGCCATCCAGCCATCTCATCCTCTGTCGTCCCCTTCTCCTCCTGCCCCCAATCCCTCCCAGCATCAGAGTCTTTCCAACTCATTGCATGAGGTGGCCAAAGTACTGGAGTTTCAGCTTTAGCATCATTCCTTCCAAGGAAATCCCAGGGCTTATCTCCTTTAGAATGGACTGGTTGGATCTCCTTGCAGTCCAAGGGACTCTCAAGAGTCTTCTCCAACACCACAGTTCAAAAGCATCAATTCTTCAGCGCTCAGCCTTCTTCACAGTCCAACTCTCACATATACCAAAATACAGATAATGAGAGTCCTAGAAAGAAAAAGGGGGGGTTGAGATACAGTGGTTGGAAACTCTCAAAACTTGTTGAAAAATACTAATCGAAACTCCTGGAAATCAAGAAGTAATCAAATAAGATAAATATTAAGTGAATCACACTGAGACATACCATATGTCACACTGCTCAAAGATGAAATCACCATCTTGAAAGTAGCAAGAGAGAAACAACTCATACAGTGGAATGACTGAACAGAAAATGGGCAACTTCTAATCAGAAACAGTGAAGGTGATAAGAAGGTGGAGTAATTTATTCAAAGTACTGCAAGAAAAAAAAAACTGTCAACAAGAATAATTTATTGGGCAATATTATCCTTAGTAATAAATGTGAGTAAAGATCTTTTCAGACAAAGACTGAAAGATTTCCTATACAATTTCTTGCCATGCTAAACGTGCTATAAGAAGTCTTTCAAGATGAGAGAAAGTGACACCAATGAAGAACTCAGATTTACAGGAAGTAGTTAAGATTTCCGGAAATGGTAAATATGTAAGAAAATATAAAAAGATTCTGTGAGTCCCGTTTTCCTATTTTATCTGTTACTTATTTTTAAATACACAATATGGTATCAAGTAGTCATTATAATGGGCTTCCCTGGTGGCTCAGATGGTAAAGTGTCTGCCTGCAATGCGGGAGACCTCCGTTTGATTGCTGGGTCGGGAAGATCTCCTGGGGAAGGAAATGGCAATCCACTCCAGCACTCTTGCCTGGAAAATCCCATGGGCGGAGGAGCCTGATAGGCTACAGTCCATGGGGTCGCAAAGAGTCGGACACGAATGAGCGACTTCACTTTCACTTTTCACTTTCAGTCATTATAATATGGAAGTGTAATATATAAAGATTATATAATATATTGATTATAGCAAAAATGCAGCAATAATATTATAAAATGGAGAGAGTAAAAGGAGATATATTGGAGCAAGATTTCTATATTTTAGCAGAATTAAGTTAAATTAGATTTTGATAAGTATAGTTACATATTGATATCACTAATAAATCCACTAAGAAAGTAACTGACACATTTAAAATTAGCAGAGAAATTAAACAGATACACTGGAAACATTTATCACAAAATAAGGCAGTATATGAGAAACAAAAAAATAAAATGCCATTAAACAATAGGAAACAATAACAAAATAGCAAGTATAAATTCAGCCTTATTAATATTTTCATTAAATGAGAATGGACTAAATACCCAAATCAAAAAATAGAGATTGTTAAACTGGCTTTTAAAAATCCAGTTATATATATGTTATTTGTAAGAGACTAACATTAAATCCAAATGCAAACATAGGCTCAATGTAAAAGAACAGTAAAAGAAATACCGTGCAAATAGCAACCATAAGAGAATTGGGGTGCTTGAAGATAACAAATGGCAGTACATCAGGATTATTTAAAACTTGTAAATGTGTATGTACCCATGGAATTCAGGATATAAACGTACATAGACTTCTAAATGCATGAAGCCCCTAAATACATAAGCAGGAGCTAAAAGATTAAAACAAAAATGAAAACTTTAACAACATTGCCTTGATTTTTTGATACTTCACTCTTTGTAATTTATAGGAAAACTGACAGAAAATAGCAATAATATAGGAGTTTTCAACAACACAGTCAACCAACTATATTAAATTGGCATACTGGGAACACTCCACCAAATGACTCCAGAATACACATTCTGTTCACTCACCCACACTCATGGCACATTTTCCTGTAGAAATTATTTGCTGTTCCACAAAACTAGTCTCAATAAATGTAAAAATATTGACATACAATATATATTTATGGAGTATATAATTTGACCACAGCCTAATTACATGAAAAAGCTACAACAGAAATAAACCTGGGAAAACCCCAAAGAGTGGAAATTAAACAAGACACTTCTAATCATACATGAACAAAGGAAAAATCACAAGTAAAATTAAGAATATTTTAGATAAATGAAAATTAAACCCCAGCATATTTACGAGATATAGTTAAAGCAGTGTTTAGAGTGGAATTCGTAGATTTAAATGCGTATATCAGAGAAGAATAAAGGTCTCATATCAGTTACCTAGTTTTCCATCCTAAGAAACCAAACTAAATCCAAAGCAAACAAAACAGATGAAGTAGTAAATATTAGAGCAGAAATTGGTGAAATAGAAAATGGGAAGTAATAGAAAAAAATCAGTGAAACAATAGAAGATTTATTTTTTTATAAAATGAACAAAATTGATGAAATATAGCTAACCAAGGAAATACAAGAAAAAATACAAGTTACCAAAATCCAGAATAATAACTAAAACTTATAGAGGAAAACTAGGCTTCCCAGCTGGCTCAGATGGTATAGGATGTGCCTGCAATTCAGTAGACCCAGGTTCGATCCCTGGATTGGAAAGATCCCCTGGAGAAGGAAATGGCAACCCAGTCCAGTATTCTTGCCTGGAGAATCCCATGTACAGAGGAGCCTGGTGGGCTACAGTCCATGGGGTCACAAAGAGTCAGACATGACTGAGTGACTAACAGTTTCATAGAGGAAAACTGGTGAACATCTTTGTGACTTTGGGTTAGGCAAAGTGAGTTTAGGCATGCTAGTGAAACCATGACCCACAAACTAAAAATTGAAAATTTGGACTCCAATAAAATTAAACATTCTTGCCCTTTAAAAGACAGAACTAATAAAATTTTCAAAAAGCTAAAGTGGGAAAAATATTTGCAAATACTATGTCAGATAAATGACTTGTATCCATATTATGTAAATAAGTATCATCCAAGAATAATAATACAACTTGATTAATAAAATGGACAAATTAATATATATTTCACCAAAAACTTTTATTTTTTTAAGATACAGAATAAATTATATTTGATTTAAAGCTTTTAGTAAAAACATTAATTTGTTCAAAGGTATATGAGCCTACAGGTTGAAAAAAGTCACTGATTCTCAACTACTCCTCTCCATTATAGGCCCTCAAATGACTGAGATGTCCAGGAAATGGTAATTATGAGAAAATAATTCTGGGTTATTTTAGCATTGCAAAAGATATTGATTTAAAATTTTTTTCAGATACTTTTTAAAAAACAAATCAGTACATGAAGAACATACATGAAGCATTCTTAATCAATAGGAAAATAAATTACAATAATAAACTGCGGCATCAGTTCAGTTCAGTCGCTCAGTCATGTCCTACTCTTTGCGATACCCTGTACTGCAGCACACCAGGCCTCCCTGTCCATCACCAACTCCTGGAGTTTACTCAAACCCATGTCCATTAAGTCGTTGATGCCATCCAACCATCTCATCCTCTGTCATCCCCTTCTCCTCCCGCCTTCAATCTTTCCCAGCATCAGGGTATTTTCAAATGAGTCATTTCTTTGCATCAGGTGGCCAAAGTATTGGAGTTTCAGCTTCAACATCAATCCTTCCAATGAATATTCAGGACTGATTTCCTTTAGGATGGACTGGTTGGATCTCCTTGCAGTCCAAGGGACTCTCAAGAGTCTTCTCCAACACCACAGTTCAAAAGCATCAATTCTTTGGCGCTCAGCTTATAGTCCAACTCCCACATCCATACATGAGTACTGGAAAAACCATAGCTTTGACTAGACTGACCTTTATTGGAAAAGTAATGTCTCTGCTTTTTAATATGCTGTCTAGGTTGGTTCATAACATTCCTTCCAAGGAGTAAGTGTCTTTGAATTTCATGGCTACAATCACCATTTGCGGTGGTTTTGGAGCCCCCCAAAATAGTCAGCCACTTTCCACTGTTTCCCCATCTATTTGCCAGGAAGTGATGGGACCAGATGCCATGATATTCATTTTCTGAATGTTGAGCTTTAAGCCAACTTTTTCACTTTCCTCTTTCACTTTCATCAAGAGGCTCGTTAGTTCCTCCTCACTTTCTGCCATAAGAGTGGTGTCATCTGCATATCTGAGGTTATTGATATTTCTCCCGGCAATCTTGATTCCAGCTTGTGCTTCCTCCAGCCCAGCGTTTCTCATGATGGACTCTGCATATAAGTTAAATAAGCAGGGTGACAGTATACAGCTTTGACATACTCCTTTTCCTATTTGGAACCAGTCTGTTGTTCCATGTCCAGTTCTAACTTGATTCCTGACCTGCATACAGATTTCTCAAGAGACAGGTCAGGTGGTCTGGTATTCACATCTCTTTCAGAATTTTCCACAGTTTATTGTGATCCACACAGTCAAAGGCTTTGGCATAGTCAATAAAGCAGAAATAGATGTTTTTCTGGAACTCTCTTGCTTTTTCCATGATCCAGCGGATGTTGGCAATTTGATCTCTGGTTCCTCTGCCTTTTCTAATACCAGCTTGAACATTTGGAAGTTCATGGTTCACATATTGCTGAAGCCTGACTTGGAGAATTTTGAGCATTACTTTACTAGCGTGTGAGATGAGTGCAATTGTGCAGTAATTTGAGCATTCTTTGGCATTGCCTTTCTTAGGTATTGGAATGAAAACTGACCTTTTCCAGTTGTGACCACTGCTGAGTTTTCCAAATTTGCTGGCATATTGAGTGCAGCACTGTCTCAGCATCATCTTTTAGGAAATGAAATAGCTCAACTGGAATTCCATCACCTCCACTAGCTTTGTTTGTAGTGATGCTTACTGAAGTATACTGCTGCATACCCAGTAGGAAATCTATGATCAATAGCCAGATAATACTAAGTGATGGAGAGAATGTGCAAAACATGAAACCCACATTAATTTCTGATGGGTTATGTGGAACAAGCACTTTCAATACGTTAGGCAATTTCTTTAAAATTTAATTCATCCAAGAGAAATGAAAAGTTATGTCAGTGTAAATACTTGTATCTCTATTCAGTAACATTTAAAAATTTTAATGGAGGCTTATGATTTGTTACTTCTTACTCAAAAGAGAACAATGTACATCAGTGTCACAATGTAGCAGAAGTAGTATCACCAGGGAACTTGGAAATGCAAATTATCAAACATTACCCCTGACCTCCTGAATCAGAAACTTTGGGCAGGGGAGGCAGCAATCTATTTTAGTAAGCCTTCACCTTGATTCTGTTGTATGCTCAAATTTCAGAGCCACAAACCTTCATATTCCTATAGTAGTGTGGTTCTCTTTCTCTGAGAGAAAATAAATACACAGCTCCTAAGTCTCCACAAGCCAAATGTTGGTTTTATTTATTTTTTTAAGGTTGAATAGGAAAATATTTTTTTAACATTAAGTATTATGTACAAAAGCATAAATTTATGTTTCTCTTGGGAAAAAACCACAAGATGTGGCAATACTCCTCTGGTCTTCCCTCCATGGCAGTATTGAGCTGGAGCAGATCCTGTGTATCCTTTGAGACACAGAGGGCTCTTCATGTGTCTTCATCCCACAGAGCTTCCTTCACACATCTTCATTATCTGCATGACCCTTTTGGGTCTAATTTCCTTACCTTTAATTTTCAATTAAATCCCAAACTGCTGCTAAGTCACTTCAGTCGTGTCCGACTCTGTGCGACCCCATAGATGGCAGCCCATCAGGCTCCCCCATCCTGGGATTCTCCAGGCAAGAACGCTGGAGTGGGTTGCCATTTCCTTCTCCAGTGCATGAAAGTGAAAACTGAAAGTGAAGTCACTCAGTCATGTCCGACTCTCAGCGACCCCATGGACTGCAGCCTACCAGGCTCCTCTGTCCATGGGATTTTCCAGGCAAGAGTGCTGGAGTGAATCCCAAACTACTTCAGTACAAATTACAGATTTTGAAAACTACGTTGAATTATTCAAGCATGCAAGAAAATATTTTTAATATAGTATTGTTGTAACAGTTCTGGGAGATAGTATGTAGAGTTTGATTTTGTAGCCATATTTTCAGTTAGTTCAATGACTTTGTTCACCTTGTGTACTTACTTGGAGGGTTTACTTTTTTTTTTTAAGTCCCAGGAATCTCAGTCATAGTTTATTTATTCCTAGAGTGGATAGATTTGCTTGTGTTGGTAAAACAGTTTTTGTCTTTTAAAATAATAGAACTTCTGTGATAGCAATTTTGAATGAGAAATCTTCTTACATTTCTGTAATAACCATACTATTTATTTGTAACCTATATAGCTTTAATAAAAAAAAAGATATGGTGTTTATTTAGAAAATTTAATGATGAAGTTCTTATTTCTAGGTGAAAAGGTAGAAGGTTGAGGTGGTGGCCAGATTGTAGCAAACTGTGTGAATATTTTGTTATTAAACCCTTGAAATGTGAAATTTATTGATCTTTCCCTCTCCCTGATTCATACTTTTTTTGACTAGATGCCTAAGTCTTTTTGAAAACAGTGATATTCAACTTAATAGATTAATGAAAAGATAGTTTAATAAATTTAAATTATTGAACATGTTAGGTTGTTTGAATCAGTTTCTGATTTATTCATAATAGTGGAAGGAGAAGTGTTTGATTCGCCTGTCAGGAACAACTACGAGATAATCCATCTCAGAGCAAACAATTCCTTTCCTTATTTTGAGACCTTGAACATTGCCACTGCCGATTTCATTATTTTCCTGGCAAATAGTCACAGAATCGGCTATAATCAACTTTCTCAAAGATTTGGAATAATTTTCCTCAAATTAGTAATGAAATAGAAAAAAATGAAACTATACTTATAATGAGTGTCCCCATTTTTTATTTTTGCTGATTTTAATATTTATTAACTGACTTTTTGATTCTCTAAAGATGAGAATTGTTAGTTAAAAATTTATGTTGTTGAAGGAATATCTCAGCTCTGAGAGGGGGATCTCGAAGTTGCTAACTCTTCATCTACTAATCTTTTAAATTGGGAATTTAATAGCACCTTTCTTGTAAAGTTGTAGTAAAAATTAATTCAGAATATTCATTTTAATTACTATACTTGATACAAGGTAAAATTAAAAATAGATTAATTTGATACAAAATAATAGTTCAATATCTGTTGATATCTGTGTGCTTATTAGCATGATTTGCTCATAACATATTTAATCGCTTGCTTGTTTTATAATTAGATTACCAATCCATAGTATATTTCATATTCAGATATTTAAATAAAGGATTATTTGCAATTATAAGCAACTCTGTGGCATATAAGTAATAGTATTCAACTAATAAATTGATACTTATACAGTTCTACTTGAGTATAACTTCTAAGAAACTCAAATTAATGTCCTATTTTAAAAGTTATTTTGAGGTAAGAATATGACCCTCATATATTTTCATTTGTCAGTTCTACTCTAAAATTTTTTAAAACAAGTTACTTTTATAGTGGACGATGTACCTGCATGATTTGAAAAGAAGATCAAAGTTTGGTTTATTATTTACATCACAATTTAGAAAGATGTTCCAAAAAGTATTTCATTAGCTAGAACTATAAAAGCCTTGTGATTTAAATAGTTTCCAAAATATAATCAGTTTTCAAGTTAATTAGTAGGATTTTCATTGGCACTTTTTTACAGTTAACATTTATCATTTATCTCCTGGGTTTAAAGATTTTAATTTGCCTTGCAAAGAAATGGAACTTTAAAATGAGAATCAGATTACTTTTTGGTAATTAACTGCCTAGAAATGTCGGTAACCCAAAAGCAGAACCAGCAAATTTAGGCACAAAATAGCAGGTAGAACATTTTCACCAGTAGTAATCAGTGGAACATAGTAACTGCATGGAGGAGTTGTATATTTAGAAAATCATCCATATGTTCACAATTTTAATTTCATTCTAACACTCTTTCATTAAATGAGACATTATCCTGGGTCCTAGGGAATAAGCAAAGCTGAACAACATATAGTTCTTCCCATAAGAACATTTACAGCCTAGTAAAAGAATGTATTTCACTATAAAAATTTGGCAACACTCATGATAAAAAATTGACCTTCAGCTATAGTGTTTAAAATCTAGTAGGCATGTTGAAAAAATCTTGTTTTAGTAAAACCTTTTTGTTGGTATAATAGGAAAATGTAGGTAATAATTATTTAAGTCTTAATTGCTTCCAGAATTAGAGTGAGTCTGTCTCTTAAAATTTAAATGAATAAACTCTCAAAAAACTTCCCCTCATTATGGTCACAGAGCTAATTCATTTTATTTATTTTTTAGTGAGAAACTAAAAGTTATACAATTTTGCATGTAATAAAAGCAGAATAAGCATTTGACATAGATACAATTGTTCTAAACGGACATAAGCATCTAGTATGTTCCATAGACATTAATTTTCTTTTTTTACTTTTATTCTTAATTATATGTAATACTCCCAAATGTGGTCAAACCTACTTAATACATAGAAGATAGAATAATAAAGTATGGATTCTGTCTTAATCACTCTGTTCTATTAAATATTAAAGGTCTGTTATTAATAGCGCTTTTATAATGGATGTCATTTTCTACCTTGGATGAAAATCTCATCTCCTTTCATGTATTCACTGCAGAAGTTATATAATCTTTTCAATTTGGAATCTTGTACCAGAGGAATTTTCTGTTGACCACATACCATATTTTCTTTATAACTGCCTCAGTTCTTGACATGTAATAAATGCTCACCAGTTGTTTGGTAAATGCATAAATGACCTCATGATTAAATGAAAGAAAGAATAAAAAAGAAAAGAAATGAATTGTCACAAAACAAAAATCTCTTTCTTTAGTTCAGGTAAACTGTTTTCAGGTTTTGGTGTGTAAACTTCTACTGCCAGGTAGATTTTTTGATTTGTCATCTTTTGAAACCTCTGTAATGGCGAACTGTTTGATAATTGAGTACTATGGTATATTAATGGACCAGGACTCTCAACTATATTTAGTAGGAAAAATGGATGACACAGTAAGTGTTTACAAGTTGTATACCTTAATTATAATTTGAGAGATATGTATGATACTCTTTATTTTTGGCAACGACTATTAATCCATTCTCTAAAATCTGAGCTATATAGGAACATTTTAAGACAAATTAAAGATACAGTTCTCCGGATGACATTTTAGAAGATTCAAGCTATCTAAGGGCATAATACTATCACATATGCAGGTACACTTCAAGAGAAAATCTATTTCTTAACATTTTACTATCTTTCAAAAAAAACAAAGGTATGATTGAAAAAACTTTACTGTTTGAGTAGTCATTAAATATATATCCCTTATATAGATCCTCTTTGGTAATCAAATTAAGCCAAATAATTCCGTCTTGTAGGAAAATAAGCATTATAGTAGACTTCTCATATACCAGTTTCTGTGACTGTATTTAATGCTGTACAAATGTGAATATGTTGTATTGGGGGTATGTATTCATCATTTGGTAAATAAGATACCTATAGATAATGGACGCAAATTGACTGGAATCAAGATTAAAATTTAATGCCAGCTCAAAATCACTGCAGACGGTGACTGCAGCCATGAAATTAAAAGATGCTTGCTCCTTGGAAGAAAAGCTATGACAAACCTCAACAGCACATTAAAAAGCAGAGACCTTACTTTGCCAACAAAGGTCCATATAGTCAGAGCTGTGGTTTTTCTAGTAGTTATGTGTGGATGTGAGACTTGGACTATATAGAAGGCTGAGCGTCAAAGAATTGATGCTTTTGAATTGTGGTGTTGGAGAAGACTCTTGAGAGTCCCTTGGACTGCAAGGAGATCAAACCAGTCAATCCTAAAGGAAATCAGTCCTGAATATTCATTGGAAGGTCTGATCCTGAAGCTGAAGGTCTAATACTTTGGCCACCTGATGCAAAGAGCTGACTCATTGGAAAAGACCCTGATCCTGGAAAAGTTGAAGGCTAGAGGAGAAGGGGACAACAGAGGATGAGTTGGTTGGATGGCATCACCAACTTGATGGACATGAGTTTGTGCAAGCTCCCAGAGATGGTGAAGGACAGGGAGTCCTGGCGTGCTGCAGTCCATGAGGTCACAAAGAGTCAGACACAGCTGAGCCACTGAACAACAAGGTTAAAACAGTAGTGAGCTGTCTAATTATGCTGCTGCTGCTGCTAAGTCACTTCAGTCATGTCCGACTCTGTGCGACCCCATAGACAGGAGCCTACCAGGCTCCCCTGTCCCTGGGATTCTCCAGGCAAGAACACTGGAGTGGGCTGCCATTTCCTTCTCCAATGCATGAAAGTGAAAAGTGAAAGTGAAGTCGCTCAGTCTCGTCCAGCTCCCAGCGACCCCATGGACTGCAGCCCACCAGGCTCCTCCGTCCATGGGATTCTCCAGGCAAGAGTACTGGAGTGGGGTGCCACTGTCTAATTATAGGAAAGACTAAATGTCTGTGTATACTATATGCAATGAAATGTAAGAAAATTATGGAAATATAGTTTAACCAACCATTTAGAAAGGACAACTTGTTTTCTCCATTCTTGATTGAAATCTTATATGATAGTAGAGAGTTCATAAAGGGAGAAGGCAATGGCACCCCACTCCAGTACTCTTGCCTGGAAAATCCCATGGACGGAGGAGCCTGGTGCGCTGCAGTCCATGGGGTCGCTAGGAGTCGGACACAACTGAGCAACTTCACTTTTACTTTTCACTTTCATGAATTGGAGAAGGAAATGGCAACCCACTCCAGTGTTCTTGCCTGGAGAACCCCAGGGACAGGGGAGCCTGTGGGCTGCCATCTATGGGGTCACACAGAGTCGGACACGACTGATGTGACTTAGCAGCAGCAGTTCATAAAAGGTCACTTAAAAATTGAATATAATATTCCTATTCACATCTTAAACTGTAAACATTATGTAAATGAACTAATTCAACTCTGTAAGATGGAAGGATAAAGGGATAATAACAATAGCATTGGATTTGGGCTCAAGAAACCTGAGTTAAATATATGACTCACTCAGTCACTTTAAATATATTAATTAGGTTATCTAGGTCCTAAATTAATTTTCTAAGTATTTTCAGCCTCAAGGAGTTCAGTATCAACTTATCTAATATATGTTATCTCTAAAACTGATTTAATAGGAATTATGCTTAGTATGGGTGTCCCTGGTAACTCAGATGGTAAAGAATCTGCATGCAATGCAGGAGATCTAGGGTCAATCCTTCAGTTGGGATAATTTCCATATAGCTCATAAGTAAGGAGAAGGGATTCTGGGAGTCTCCCCAATAGGTCCACAGGGCCTTTGCTGCAAAAATTGCACATTATCTGTCCCCCAAATCAAAATCTCCTGTTGTTTCTTCCCTAAGAAAATGTTTTCTTTCGAATAGACATCTTCAGGAGGTAAAATAGCTTAACCTAAGTAGCAGTAATTTAAGAAATTTTAGGCAGCCTGTCAAGACAGTAGGGAAGGCATTCTTTAAGTCGATGATCCCTTTAAAGATCCTCAAATCATGTACTGTACATTTCAGGGGCTCACAGATCCAATCCTGATAATATTTTACTAGTTTTTACAACAATACATTTTTGAGCACTTCTCCGGTTGTCCAGTGGCTAAGACTGTGCTGTCAATGCAGGGGCCCCAGGTTCCATATCTGATCAGGGATCTAAATCCCACATGCTGCAACTAAGAATTCACATGTTGCAAACAATGGTCCAACACACTGCAACAAAGATGGACTATCCTGCATGCCACAACTAAGACCTGGCACAGACAAATGAATAAATAAATATTCTTTAAAAATAATAAAATAAGCAATACATTTTTTGATCACACAGATAGAAGGGTAAAAGATGAATATTAACAAAGCCACAGTCTGAAGCCTGCTGTGTAATCGTTGATCCTAGCATATAGTTTATTAACATTTGTCTCCTGATTTTATTGTACAGTATAAATGAATAAAGCCAAGATACACCTTTTCCATTGTTTATAACTGATTTAGTTAGAAATAGTTTTTAACGAGTCCTGCCCAGTTGTCTCTTGGAGAGTCACGTGGTTGATAGAAGACTGTCATCAGCCTTTGTAGCAGTATTGCCTTGTAGCTATTATCCTCAGCAACCAAAGGTGGCTTTAAAAATGTTTTATAATGTGAATCCATCGTGCTAGATGACTGTTGACAAATCTGTGTATCTGTGGGCATGCACTGTAGGCTTAGGATGGACAAGTGTTTGGACTTTCATGTCTGGGATTGTGCCATCAGTACACACAGTTAAGTCACATGTTTTGTGGGTTTTTTTTTTTTTTGGCTCCCCCCCCACCATGCCATCTGTGTGTTTGGCATTATGCCCACTTGCAAGTTGGTCAGACCTGTGCCAACATAATGGAATGTAGATGGATGGTACATAGAATGCTGCAAAATGTAACATTTTAAAGGAGAAAACCTGCTTCAGGGGGCACCACGTTGGTTCAACATATGGCCTTCCATGGATACCTGAGGAGAAAGGGTGAACAGAGACAAGAAATCCACAGATACTCCCAAATGGCAACAAAAGTAAGAATGCTGTGACAATGTCTGTACAAGTACAAAATGAAAACATTGTCATACACCTTATGGCTTGACATATTTAAAATTAAGTCATATGTAGAGCCTCCATGAAAATGTTGATTAGTAATAGACCGTTAAGATGTTTATAGGCACATTTACTTTTTCAGGAGCATATCCGATAATATGCTCAGAGAGTTAAGTGTTTCGTTAAAATCACAGTATTCCTTGGAAAAAATAATCAGAGCTTAAATGATACTTTTGAATTTTGCGGGTCAAAGAATAAGATGCTAGGTTTTAGAATTTTCATGGAAAGCACTGGTTGATCTTAATTTTTTATGTCAGTGAGTGAGACTTTTAATATTATATAGTTTTTTGAGTTAAGCATATGTGCTAGGTTATGGTTGGATGCTCAGCTTAATGATATGAGTTTGAGCAAACTCTGGGAGACAGTGAAGGACAGGGAAGCCTGATGTGCTACAGTCCATGGAGTCGCAGAGTCAGACTTGACTGAGCAGCTGAACAAGAACAAATGCTAGCTGATGCTGCAACAACAAACAAGCCTTTAAATCTCTATGCTTTAATCCAGTAGACATTATATGTTGTCCATGGGTTAGGCAGTTGTCTTCTAAATACCCCAGGCTCTTGCAGCTACTACCTCTGCTATGTTGTAAGTCCATTGTCCCCTTGGTATCATCCAGCCTACAGATGGAGTGGGGAATAGGGCAAAAAGAAGGAGCCCTGGACAGGTAACTACACCTGGACACAAGTGAGGCTACTACTCCTACTTCCTCCACTTAAAATCTACTGGCCGGAACTAGTCCGTGGTTAACCTGCTAGGAAATACAGAGGGAAAGAGAGTATCAGGGAGTGTCAGCAGCCACTGCTACAGCAGAAGATGTCATCAGTAAATATTTTTTTGTGTGGAAGATCCAAGGGTGTCATGATGTTCCTACCCGTTCACCTGCCAGCAGAATCTTGAATTTTCATATACCCTGGGGATCCCAGGTGTCATCTCCTCACAGGTCTATTCATGGCTTTCTGATTCTGTGTTTCCAGGGCCTTGCACAGTCTGTGGCATGTTTTTGTTTTATGAATGAATGAAAACTGAACTCCTGTTGTTCAGCTCAAAAGAGATTAAATGATTCTTATAAATTCCCAAAATAGCCAGATCTTCTGATTCCAGGTGAGGCTCTGTTCCAATACATAGGACACTTTATTTGCAGATTTTCCACTTTTCTTGTGTGTGTGTGTGTAAATATTTTGAAGCTGGACAACATCATTGTTCAATTTAAGAAATTTAAAAAATAATTTAAAAGTCATTTTTGACTATAGGAGTTTGCCATTTTGCCTCCCCACAAATGTGCGTTGGGTGACGTTCTGGACTTGCCATAAGCATGCTCTGTGCAGTCAGGACAACGTCCTTCCTATGGGTTCAGTTACAGTTATTAGTTTGTGGGAGGCCTGGAATTTTGTTCTTCCCTATTAAGAGGATTCTGCCAAAATCTTTCTTCTGAGTTACCAGGAAGTGTGGTTAGTCATAGTGGTAGTGCATTGTGAGTTAGAGAATATACATTCAATAATGCCATAAGTCCTGCCTTGTGGTCCTTACACTTGAAAATGCGATGCAGCCCTTACAGAAGAATCTGTGTGTAGCTAAAAGTGAAAGCATTTTAAGTCACGTTGCTGGCAGGGGAAGAAGGTTGCTCTTTCCTTAGAATCACCGGTGAAGAGACCTAGATATTAAACAAATGTGCTGCAGATCAGAGAGAGGATAGAGAATTTACATGTGGACTTTGTAAAGAAACAAATAAACTGGGGTTTGAGCTTCATTCACATGTGTACTGCCCCAGCACTTTGCTATTTCCATACTCTAGTGACCTCATGGACTGTGGCCCTCCAGGCACCTCTGTCCAAGGGCTTCTCCAGGCAAAAATACTGGAGCGGGTTGCCGTTTTCTCCTCCAGAGGATCGTTCCAACCCAGCAATCTCTTTAAGTCTCCTTCATTGGCAGGCTGGTTCTTTACCACTAGCGCCACCTGGGAAACCCATCTTCTTGAGGAACATCAGTTAAAGATTTGTTTTCTGTTTCAAAAAGAGGAAGGGTCTAAAGAATATTTAATCAAAGCCTAAGGCAAATAATTACATACATATATGTTTAGGAGGCAATTTTAAAGTGATTTTTGAAGGTATAATTTGAATAACATGGACTAAGCATTTTTAGAATCTTTGCAAAGGCAGTGAACTTGTGACAAGTAGAAGGTAGTCTACAAGATAATGGAGGATGCATATGAGTGGGGGAAATAAGGCTAGGCAGTCTTGAAACAAGATGAAACAAAAATAAGAATGTGAAATAAATAGTTGACAAGTTCAGAAAAGGGGATATTATTTCTGAGCTCTATGCCTTGACTGCAGCAGGGGCTAAAAGAACATTAGAGAGCTTTGTTGTAATGTAAAATCTTATTTTCTGCTTCTGATCTTTAGAGTGTAACAGGTATTGAATGCAAATCCTTGTGAATTTGAGGATTTGAAAATATTTTAACACATTCATGGGATGATTACCTATAGAAGTAACTAAGTTACATGCCATACTTTACCTGGTTTGTTTGGTTGAAAGAAATTTCGTTTTCAGTGACACACAGACTTGTGCAGTTGGAGTCAAATTTTGGAGATTATCCACTAAAATGCCTGCAAAGAAGAGTCTCTAAATAAAAAACCATTTCAGTTCAACTACGAAGTTTTTGTGAGAATCACGTCTTTATCTGTTTGGTTTAAAGAAAAACAGTACTTATTGGTGATGATTTTGTTTTCATATATTGACAGCTTCTTAGTAATGCATGCGACTAGTCACTTTGGAGTATTTGTTCGCTTTAAAAATAGTAATGGAAGAGTACTTAAAATTTTATAGTACATTAGTAATTACACATCTCAAATGGATGAATGGTACCCTGTGAATCACAAGGAGAAACCTAAAGGGGAAAAAAGTCAACAAGTTCATTTCTAGATGCCTCTTAGCTACAACCTTCTAACCACTCTTCATTTGTCAATACTGAACTTTAATGAGTCCGGATAAGAAGCAAGTCAATGGATATCCATTTAGCTAGAGATAATCTGAACTCCAGCTGATTGTCCTAGCAGCTGTGTGACTTCATTACCATTAGAAAGGCATGCAGCCAAGCCAGCTGGTACCCAAACCAGCTACTCAGTACACAGAGCATATCCATTTGTTGGTTTACACATCAAAATTACACAGGCTCCATGAAAAGTTTGGAGTAGGAAATAGAATCTGCATAAAGCTTTAATTTAAAGGGTTTATCATTACTATGCCAAGTACAGCTAGTTTGTTTTGTTTTTGTTATAATATGGTATATTGTGGTGGTTTTCGGTTCTTCCATAAATGCAGCCTCCATGCAGAATTTGCATTGACGTACCAAACATAACTGCACATCATAATTTCCCAGTTAAGAAAACATTTTTTGGTTGTGTTTGTTTTAGTACTTAACAACAGTACATTTTCATTTCTTGTTTCAAGGCAGCTTTTATAGAAAACAGTTGCACAAAATTATTAATAGCTAGTTTAGCTGCCATCTGTCCCCTCCTTTCTATCCGTAATTCCACTGTGTAGATCAGGCTTCTGGTGGCTCTTTATTGCACTTTTACAAAGGTTTTCTAACTGAACCCGTTTGCTAGTCTGTCACTTCTTTATGTTACTAGTAGACAATTGTCTTGACCTTTAATCTCATTATATAGAGCACTGTTTACACTGTGGTCTCTGGACCAGAAATCTCTGGAATGCAGATTTTAAGCTCTTTTCCAGATCCTCTGTATAAGTCTAGGAATTGATTTTACTTACACTAATCTTTGAAAAACACTTCTGTAGTGAAAATTGTTTATTGTTTATTTGCTAAGTTGGGTTCAAGTCTTTTGCAACCCCATGGACAATGTAGCCCAACAGGTTCCTCTGTCCATGGGATTCTCCAGGCAAGCATACTGGAGTGGGTTGCCATTTCCTTCTCCAGGGATTCTTCCCAACCCAGGGATCAAATCCATGTCTCCTGCATTGTCAGGCAAATTCTTTACTGCTGAGCTACCAGGGAGGCCCCACTTTGGGCAGAATACCAGTATGTAAAATATACTCCCAGTTTAATAAAATGATTAAACTTTTACCTAAATAAAAAGAAGTCGACTATAGATCATTAGTCAAAGTATGTGAAAAATCTGTGTATATAAGTAACCCTTGTAGTGTTATAGTAGAAAGAAAGAAAGGTTTGTCAGTCTCCTCTATAATGATAACACAGTAGATGAGGGTTGGTCAGTTCCTGGAGAAAATAGTCACAAATGCAGAATTTGTGCAAGAATGCAGACGTTTCTAAGGAAAGACTAGCAATAGCATACAGTCACCTACATTAAATCCTGCAGAAACACAAAATCACAAGGGGAAAAGGACAAAAAGTTAATTGCTGAAGTGAAAGCAAATATTCGAAAGAAGGACAGAGCAAGACCTTTGAAATCTTAAGCTCTCTAGTGATGCTTTCATTGATTGCAGTTTTTGTTGCTGTTGTTGTTGTTTTAAAACAAGAAAACTGATCCTTGAATGGAAGATTGGAGGATAATGTAGCCCACCATTGGAGACAATGTAGCTGAGGGTAGTAGAAAGTTCTTAAGTGAAGGAGAAAGGAAGTCTGAGAGTCAGAACACTAGGTAAGGTTTTTGAAAGCTGGTAGGAAATGTAAGGGGCTTTGGGTGATATGGACAAGCAGCAAGAGCAGTTTTGCAGTTGGGATGCACTGTAATGGGAGCAATGGTACAGATCTCACCATATTTTCAAGGACTATGTATTGGCATTTTAACAGCGATTATAAAACTCAAGACAGTCTAAATCCAACTTTGAATTAAGTTGTAATTCTAATTCTGTAATTGTAATTGTAATTCTGTAATCTAATGTCAGATTTTGTGATCTTTTTATTTCCATCAACTGCATTCAAGGCTCAACTTTTGTAAATAACATTTTAGTGCCAGAAAAAAACAATTGCCAAAGGATTTCCGAATCATAAATGAATAGTGAAATGGCAGGATAGGTGTGTTTGGCTTAGTTAAAAATTATTTTGTCATTGTGTAGCACTAATTCAAACTGTGAGGACTTAAAACTACCATTTTATCTTTCTCACAGTTTTAAAGGGCAGAGATTTGGAAAGTGATCAGTGGGTGATTTATCTCTAATTCATGGACATTATCTCTGGGGCTGTGGGATCTAAATCCAAAAGAGGTTCTTCCCCGACGTATCTGGTCCAGTGGTGCTCTGCTTGACTTTCCTCTCTGCCTCGAGGATGGCAAGGCTCTTCTCTCTCTTACATCATGGAGGTCTCAGCTTAGTTGAGCTTCTTATATGGAGGCCCGGTGGGTCCCCCACAAAGCAAATATTTCAGAAACAGCGCTCCAAGAGTAAAGAGCAAGCTGCAAGACCTGGAATATCACTTCCATTCCATTTTGTCAGTCAGGCCCAGGTACATAAAGAGGGTAATACACTGTACATTTGACTGTACTACATTTCATGTGGGTATGATACAGGAATAGAAAATGACTGCTATTGAGACAAGCTATAACATTCACCCCTCCTCAAATTTATGGCCATATTACATGCAGAATATGCCATCTCAAAAGCCTCAGCCCAGTATGACATCAGCTCAAATTCCAGAAAGTCATTATTGAAATCAGGTGCAAGCAAAGACAAGGTTCCTGAGTGCACTTCCTTTGCTACAATTCCTTGAGTATGATTTATCCTGAAATGAAGATCTATTAAGAGCTCTCTACCCTCTATACACACCCAACATACAATGACATGGGAAAAGAAGCCGTAGACACTCCCAGTCAAAAGTAAGGAAAAGCGAAGTATCAAGACATAGAGGTGACTGTTTCATAACAGTTCTGAAGTTCACCAGAGCACATCTTGTCAGTTTTGTGTTTAGCGTCTAGTTCAGCTTCCTGGAGATGATTTTCTGAATGCCTAGTCCTTTTATCTGAAACACTGTTTTGTTTCCAGAAAAATGTAGTCCGTATTTTCTGTTAAACTTTTACTCAGCTTGCTACCTTCCCATAGGACAATGGGGCTACAGCAACTTCTTTTCATTCTGTTCTGTCTCTGTCCCCATCAGTCCAACTGGAAGAGTTTCTTGAAAAAACTTTTCATGCTGCCTACATGTCAAACGATAAATCCACCCCACTAGACAACAGGCATACCCCTATATATCTTCCTGATAGACTTTTCTCTAACTTGGGTTTGCTAAGAGTCTCCCGTGGGAGAATTCTCTTAAGATTTTTAAATCTTAAGACAGTTAAGATTTAAATCTTAAATCCTGCCCTCCTGCCCCCAGTCCCTCCCAATCCCTATTAACTGAAAGTCTATAAAGCATACTGTTAAGAGTCTTAGAAGTCCCATTAAGGAAGACCTTAAAATTTTTTGAGATCTTAACAAAAAACCGTAGTAGCCACTTTGTGATCTTAAACCTGATTCCATATGTTATTTGTAGTACCTGGGTTTTATCTTCCCTCTGAAGCCAATTCTTGAGAATATTTGATAAGAGGGATTGAGAATGAGAAACAATTTTTTTCAAACCCATCAAATCCTGGCTCATTATTTTTTTTCCTTTACATTTTACTTTAAAACTTCCTTTGTTATTTGGGTCATCTTTCCCTCCCTCTCTGTCTTGCATTTTATTACAGGCAACTAGAAGATGAGAAAGGATTGTTTTTTATATTTTGCCTGGAAATTTTTGCGACCATGTTCATGAATTTATTAGATACCATTCCTTTCTTCCATGTAAGAAGGAGGAGAAATGTTACTTAGCATTTCACCGCTATATAACAAGGGTCCTCTTTTCTCCAGTTCCCAGTAACATTTTTGCACTGACTCAATGGACATAAGTTTGAGCAAATTTTGGGAGATGGTGAAGGACAGAGAAGCCTGGCATGCTGCAGTCCATGGAGTCGCAAAGAGTTGGACACGACTTTGCGACTGAACAACAATTCAAATTTCACCAGTAGATGCTCTGATATCCTTTGAGTTTCTGCACATCAGCCACTCTCCAGACCAATACTTTCAGCAAAAATGCTTACAGTACCAGTAGATTGCTTATGTTTAGCTGTAGTATATATCATTTACTTGTTATTTTTATTATTGTTAATAGTAATCATAGAATCAGAAGGGTGGAGGTGAGATTTTACAGAGTACATGGGAATACTACTAGAGTTACTGATAGTACTTCTGATTATCTCACTTTAGGAAAGCTATGCTAGCAATAGAAAATCAAGGAACTTTTCAATCATGTGCTTTTGTTACTCAAGACCTAATTCTGGTACCAAACATATATCAAAATTCAAGTGAATTAATAGTAAAAATATGAGCAGTTTTTAAAAATGGTATTTATTTTATTGGAATCTAATTGTATAAGGGTGTTTGGGTTCCTGTTTTACAACAACATGAATCAGCTATGAGTATAAATAGCATGCCCTCCTTCAGTAGGCTCCCTCCCACCTTCCCCATCCCAGTCCTCTAGGTCATCACAGAGCACCAGGCTTAGCTCCCTGCCATATACAGCAGCTTCCCACTAGCAATCTGTTTTAAACATAGTACTGTATATATGTCAATGCTACTTTCTCAGATGGTGCCACCCTCTAAATCCTTTCTCTACATCTACATCTCTATTCCTGCTGCTGCTGCTGCTGCTGCTGCTAAGTTGCTTCAGTCGTGTCCAATTCTATGCGACCCCATAGATGGCAGCCCACCAGGCTCCCCTATCCCTGGGATTCTCTAGGCAAGAACACTGGAGTGGGTTGCCATTTCCTTCTCCTCTCTATCCCTGCACTACCATAAAAAAGAGTACCATAAAAGAGCATCATAAGTAGCATCAGAATCGTCATCAGTACCATAAAAAAAAGAGCAATTTTTAAATGCAGAGAAAGGTAAGATAATTTTATTTGAAAAGTTGATCAATAAAACCATGAAAACCTTATGAACTTTTTATCCCAAAAGATGAAGTTTTAGATGACTTATAGTCTAGGTTGGTAAAGTTAAAAGGGCAAAGATGTTAATCAAACTAAAAATACAAGAAAATTAGCCATTGTTTGATTCTTGAAAGTTAACATTGATTTATACCAAATAAAACTCAGTTAAGAATATTATTTATAGACCATATAAAATTGGGAAACAGAGAAATATATAAAATAATCAGAAAAGCTATAACAGATTCATGATAATAACATCACAAGGATAATTGTGCTTCAGCTTAATGTATTTTCTAATTTGGGGCTTGACCTATGGGAGAAGAAATGTGTCCTCTTCTCATTGCCATGGCCAGAAAGAAAATATTAGAATAGCCGTGGGTCTGATCCATTTTGACAGTTCTTAGATTTTCTGTTTTCAGTATGTAGAAAAATATTAATTGTTCTATATTTTCTATTATTGCACTCAGCCATGCTTTGAGCAACTTCTACCACTCTTCAGAAAGTATTTGATTTATTTGCTACTTGGCATTAAAGTTAGATTATGTAGTATAAGGGCATATGCTAGGACTCAAGAGACAGATATTGCTGCCACAGCTTGTTAACTATTTGCAAATTATTCCATTCAGAGTGTTTCCCTCAGTTTTCTTGCTTGTACAAGAAATTTTCAAACAAGATGATCTGTGAGATTACATATTTATGATTATGTTAATCTCTCCCTGATCTGAAATATCTTAATTTCATTTTCTGTATTTAAGAATTCTTGCACCAGAAGACAGAGGAGTCAAACCAAAAATGAATCTTTCAAAAGTGATATTGATAGCCAATACAAATCATGTCTTTGTAGATTGTTGTTGTTCAGTCACCAACTTGTGTCTGACTCTTTGCAACCTCATGGACTGCAGCACGCCAGGCCTCCCTGTCACTCACCATCTCCCAGAGTTTGTCAAGCTTTGTATGGTAACAAAAAACTCACTCATCTCTCTTGAATAGTTCCAGATAAACAAAAAATACTGAAAAATGGAAACATTTATTATTTTAATCAAACAAGACCTTGCTTCCCTGTAAAGCTGGTAATGCTGTGCCTCAAATAACTACTTGATGCCAGCTCAGAACAGAGTTATATTGCTGTGCAAAACCAGTGAAAGGGACAGAAAATAAGTTTGAGCATAAATATATTTGGGACATCGTTTACTGCATTTTACCACTTAAGAAACACATGTTAAAAACCTTTTATTAATGTTGTAATAAGGTAAGCTTTCCAAAACAGAATCACAGCTATCTTTTTAGATTGAGACTGTTAAGATATACCCTTTACCCACTCTGTTCAAGAATATATGATGAGAACTCAATTGTCAATCAAATCAAATTAAAACTCTTTACCTTTACATTGTCACAGGCTTTTCACGTTCATACAAATGTCTTTTTTTTCTCTTAAAAAATCCAGTTTTCTTCTAACTTCATCTCCAAGTGATTCTTCTGCTTCCCTATCAATTATAATTGTTCCCCATATGTGAGCAATTAATAAATGTAAGGCAAGTAAATATATATCACTATTTAAAGTAATTAGTAATTTTGACATTTTCAGTCTGTTGGGATGAATGTTTTCTCACTGTACAATCCAAATTAGTTTGGTCCTATATGCCCTTGCTAGCAAAAAGCTGACAAGTGCTTGTAGATAAATCCTGATACTCATTGATAGAATTCTCTACGTTTTGAGGCAAAAAAGATTGATAATTCCCTGAAATTACTTCGTGACCTTAATTAAAATGATTTAATTTACAATGGATTTTGATTTCGAATAATTTGTTGTACAGATTATCCTCTGAATCTATGAGTTTGACTCTCGAAAACCTCTTCAAGTTTTTAGAGTTCCATGGCTTATTGCTTATGCTATTTTTCTTTTCAGTTTTTAGTTCTATAATTTTATAATACTGTGTGTTAATTAAGTTAGCTATATTAATGCATCCTTAGTAGAGCAGTTTTTTTAATGTAACAGTTAATGTTTGTGAGTATATTTTAATGAGCTTTAAAGGCATTTAAGCAAAGTAAGCATCTTCAACAAATGCTGTTAAATAAAGCAGCAAATTTGCTTTTCCAAGAGAATTTTTGTTTGCTTCAAAAGGTACTTTTCACAAATTAAGGAACAGATAAAAATTACATAACTTTTGAAATGGAAAATATTCCTAGACTGGACTTAAACCCTTCAGATAGAGTATGATTATTTTCCCATATATTTTAAAATTATAAGAATTTAATTCAATATAAGTGGGATATAAAAGTCTAAAAGCATTTTAAATATATTTTTATTAATGCAAATTAAGTGTACAGCCAAACTTTTGCTTTGAGGTTTAGTAATGCTAGGATGTCAAATGCTCTTCCTTGAGTAGCATTTGGTGATAGCAGTTTTATCAGCATCGGTGACATGTAAATCAGATAACCGACTATCTCCTAGAACAGAGCCATTTGAATACCACTTGAAACCAGATATTGATTTTGAAACATTGCACGAATATTGGGCATTGTTGAATGTCACTTTGTTCAACTATGTATACAATAATATCCAACTCAGTGGATTATTTTTATTTTCAATTATTTTTTTTGAGTATAGCTGATTTGCAGTGTTATATTAGTTTCAGTGTACAGCAAAGTGAATCAGTTATACATATACACATACCCACTATTTTTTAGGTTCTTTTCCCAGATAGGTCATTGAAGGTTATTGAGTAGAGTTTACTGTGTTATACAGTAAACACTTATTAATTATATCTATTTAAATATAGTAGGGTATATATGTCAATCCTAATCTTCCAATTTATCCCTCCCTCCCTTACCCTGTTGGTAATCAGAATTTTGTTTTCTATGTCCAGGACTCTATTTTTCGTAATATGTTCATTTGTACCAGTTTTCAAGATTTCCACTTATAAGTGATATCACATGACATTTGTCTTTTTCTGACTCACTTCACTCAATATGACAATTTCTGAGTTCATCCATGTTATTGCAGATGGCACTGTTTCATTCTTCTTTATGGCTGAGTAATATTCATTGTGCGTATATGTATATGTATACATACACACACACCTGTCCCACATCTTTATCCATTCCTCCGTCAGTGGGCATTTATGCTGCTTGCATGTTCTAGCTGTTGTAAATAGTGCAACAATGATCATTGGGGTCCAGATATCTTTTTGAATTATGGTTTTCTCTGGTTATTATTCTTGGTGATCCTGCCAAGTTTCAGTTCTTGCTTACAAACTCTGGGTCATTTGGTATTCTCTTAAGTTGTGTAGTACAGGCTGTTTAAGCTTACTTGTGCCTGTCTAGATGTGTGTTGGGAAATAGAGTGACACATTCTATTAGATGCCTTGTTTGAAGAACCCAGGAGCATGAAGTTAGCCACAGAAGGCATTCTCTGTAACATGGGGGATGAAGTTCAGAGTTTGATGTACTTTTCCCAAATAAATAATGTCAATGCGGAGGGCTAGTGTTTAAAGATTTTCCACTTTTTATACCACTGTCCTGCTTTGTACAGCCTACATCTTGAAGCATTCTCACATATCTTTAGAAATACATTCCTATTAGGTGTGTTGACTTTTTGATACTCTACCTGAAATTGGAATCACATAATCATCCACATAATTATAGAGCAGTAATATAATTTCTGTAAGTACCAGAAGCAACTCTACCTTCTGTTTTCAGTTTTATTACAAAAAACATTGCTTCTTCTGTTTACAAGAATGTCAGAGTATTGTTCCTGCCTTTTTGTCACTGTTGCATCAAAGAAAAGTAAGACAAATAGAAATTTACAACTGTTGTGATTTTCCTAAGCACAGGTCTAAGTATGTTTAATTTTGTCAGCTTGGAACCCAGCATAATGTTTAGCCAATAGTAGGTTCTGAATAAATATTTATACAAGAAATTACTTTGAAAGTTAGTTTGATGAAAATGGTCGTTTTCAACAACGTATAATAATAATATACCCCTGTACCATTCTTTTTTTTTTTTTTTGCCGGAATCACTCTGATTTGAATAAAAGAACCTGAGGGCGTTCTGTTTGTTAAGAAATAACAGCCATTTGTAAATAAGAAAAAAATACTTATACATTGTACTATCTTATCACCTTTTATATTTTTAATATGCCACTAAGGTAAAAATCCAACAACAAAATGCTTCAGGCAGTTATTGTAAGTTTGACCATATGGGCATTACTTTTCAATCTACATGTGAAATAGGAAAACAAATCTTACACACATGTTTGATAAAACATGGACTATTTATTTGTTAAAGGTAAAGTAAGAAAATGCTACTTCAATAAATTTTTAAAACTGCAAGTCAGTAGGTTAAATATTAATTTCAATGTCTGCAATAATGGGTACTTCTGCTATTTAAGGAAGTCATTTTTCTACTTTGTAGTCAACAAGCATATTGATTAGAATTAATTCACTGCAAAAAGTCTCCCATCATTTTTAACATAAGTTTTTCCTCTTTAACAGTAGCCTGAAGCCTATCTTTTTTTTTTTGAGTGTGGTCAATTTAGCAACAAATTTGCAATTAATCATTCCCTGATTGCAGTGAATGATCTGTCAATAATATGCAACTCACATTGCTAAAAGGGTTATTCTGAGCTTTATTGTTTTCTTTTTGTCTCGGGAATGCTTTGACTAGCTATATTTCCTAGAATGGATTTGAATAGTTGTTTTGAGGTAATGCATGCCAGTTTTAAAGAGACACTTCAGACTGCTCTGAGGGTATTAATCAAGATATGCCCTAACTTTCTTTTGGCATTACAATATTTGGACATCTGTTCTGACTCCTTATATGTGAAACAAAACTCATACCAGATAGTAGAATAAATGAAGGGTTTCATTATCTTAAATGTCATAACATTTGTTTGAATTACCATGTGTAAATTTTAAATGCTGAAATTGTCATTTTGGTTTTGTTTCATCTATTTTGCTGTCCTTTCAAAAGACTATATGCCTGAAAAAATTCTTTTTTCTATTGAATTAATAATTTAAAAGAAATAATTTACTATTTTATGCAATAACAATGAAATTGTTGTGGATGAGCTATATATTCTGGTAATTTATAAAGCATAAATATTTTACTGAGAGAAAGTTACCCTTTTAAAGCACAAAAGGTTTCTTGTTATAATGGGAGTGTGTTTAGTGACAAATAGTACATTTTTAAAAAGCCATTTGTTGACTATTATTATAGCTCTCTTTGTGTAATGGTATTATAGATTCTTAGGCATTCACTTATTAAAGTCTTTTCCATTGTGTGTATCAGCAAAGACTTGTTTTTGAATTCCATGGTGCCACTAATTAGTGGCAACTGCATCTAGATGGTCACAGGTCAACCTGAAATATAATAGGAATGAATTAGGACTTTTCATTTAAACAACGAAAATGATTTGTGATGGATATCAAAAATAATATCAAATTTGATTTTAACCACCTTAATACCTTTGCCTTTCTGAAGGATTGTTTTTAGTTTATTTGTTGAACCATTATTGTTAATCATGGAAAGATGACTGTTTTTCATGAAGCCATATCACATATATTCACTAGGCTTGCCAACAGTAGTCGTACTAGATACTGGATTAGTGTCTGTATATATTTATGTTTTATTTTTTCATTTCACATTAGGGTGAAAGAATAGTATATAATTTAAGTTCCATAAAATGATTTAACTAAATCATGGAAGCAAAGTAGTGTTTTACAGACATTTAATTTTGAATATCTTTAATAGGTGCTTTCAACCTTCTATTTTCATATTTGATGTCAGAGTCAGTGATGTTTGGCCTGGCAAACCATTTCAGTCCAAGGTGCCCCATAATATTTTGCTTGTGAGACTAATTTTAAGTGGTTATAATTCTTAATTGAAAGCTATTTTTATAAATGTTTGTAATTTGAAACGAGATAAAGTTTAAGTTTATCTTTTTATATTTGCAAAAACTGAGAGGTTTTGTAGTTCTTTAAAATAATGGGATTCTGAGTTAAGACCAGCACAAAACTGAAAAAATTATCCCATTGCAAATATTAAATATGGTTTGTCTTAAGCTATGCATATGTTTTGAGTTAGACATGTAAAATCTTGTCATTTTATGAAGCACTAAATAAACTAAAATACCAGATTACCATGTAGGATAAAATTATAAATACTAAATATACTAAAGCTTTACTCTTTAAAGGACAATTTTTATAAGACAATACATTTTAGTCATACATCTTCTCTAAGCAGGGAGAATTTATAGTTTGAGTTGGAAAGCACTTTTATATGTTTAAACATTCAAAGCCCCTAAAAGATTGAAACTAATATGTTAGTACCAAAATATGGAACTTTTTGCCTATTCAGATATTTATGGCATTTGATTAAGATCAATTGCTAACATCTGTTGGATCATAGAAAAAGTGTGATGTTGACAAAAACATCTACATCTGCTTTATTGACTATGTCAAAGCCTTTGATTATGTGGATCACAACAAACTGGAAAATTCTTCAAGAGACAGCAATACCAGACCACCTGACCAGCCTCCTGAGAAATCTGTATGCAGGTCAAGAAGCAATAGTTAGAACTGGACATGGAAAACAGACTGGTTCCAAATCAGGAAAGGAATACATCAAGGCTGTATATTATCACCATGCTAGTTTAACTTCTATGCAGAATACATCATGCAAAATGCCAGGCTAGATGAAGCACAAGCTGGAATCAAGATTACTGGGGAAAATGTCAATAACCTCAGATATGCAGATGACACCACCCTTATGGCAGAAAGCAAAGAAGAACTAAAGAGCCTCTTGATGAAAGTGAAAAAAGGAGAGTGAAAAAGTTGGCTTAAAAACTTCAGAAAACTAAGATCATGGCATCCAGTCTCATCAATTCATGGCAAATAGATAAACAATTGAAATAATGAGAGACTTTATTTTTGGGGACTCCAAAATCACTGCAAATGTTGACTGCATTCATAAAATTAAAACATGCTTGCTCCTTGAAAAAAATACTATGACCAACCTAGACAGCATATTAAAAAGCAGAGACATTATTTGCCAACAAAGGTCCATCTAGTGAAAGCTATGGTTTTTCCAGTAGTCACATATGGATGTGAGAGTTGGACTATGAAGAATGCTGAGCACCCAAGAATTGATTTTTTGAACTGTGGTATTGGAGAAGACCCTTGAGAGTCCCTTGGACTGCAAGGAGACCCAACCAGTCAATCCTAAAGGAAATCAGTCCTGAATATTCATTGGAAGGACTGATGCTGATGCTGAAACTCCAATACTTTGGCCACCTGATGTGAAGAACTGACTCATTGGAAAAGGCCCTGATGCTGGGAAAAATTGATGGCAGGAGGAAAAGGGGACAACAGAGGATGAGATGGTTGGATGGCATATCTGATCGATGGACATGAGTTTGAACAAGCTCCAGGAGTTGGTGATGGACAAGGAAGCCTGGCATGCTGCAGTCCGTGGGGTTGCAAAGAGTCGGACACGATTGAGTAACTGAATTAAACAGACAAGATTTACATTAGTAAATCCAAAAAAATGAAAAAAGAAAATAATCGTTTTCATTATCAAGTATTTTCTATATTGCTGTTAGTTTGACTGCTTTACCAAATTATATTCTAACTTAATCCTGACCATAACTTCAAAGAGTAGAAAAAATTTCCCCTGCTAGTAAATGATGAAGAAAATATTTAAAGTAAGAATTATTTAATACTGAATCATGTTTGATTTTTTTCCGACTGAAAAATTGAATGGTTGTTCATTTAATGTATAAAAAAATAAGAATAGACATTGCTGGAATAATGAAGTAGCAAAATCTGAATTATTCATATACATATAAGCCTTCCATAAATTTATTTATATATGTAATTTTAAGTTTTATTTAAGCATTGATGATTTCCAGTTTTCAATCAAACAATTCAGTTGCTCAGTCTTGTCTGACTATTTGCGACCCCATGAACCACAGCACACCAGGCCTCCCTGTCCATCACCAACTCCCAGAGTCCACCTAAACCCATTCCATTGAATCAGTGATGCCATCCAACCATCTCATCCTCTGTTGTCCCCTTCTCCTCCTGCCCTCAGTCTTTCCCTGCATCAGGGTCTTTTCAAATGAGTCAGCTCTTCGCATCAGGTGGCCAAAGTATTGGAATTTCAGCTTCAACATTAGTCCTTATAATGAACACCCAGGACTGATCTCCTTTAGGTTGGACTGGTTGGATCTCCTTGCAGTCCAAGGGACTCTCAAGAGTCTTCTCCAACATCGAGTTCAAAAGCATCAATTCTTCGGTGCTCAGCCTTCTTTATAGTCCAACTCTCTTATCCATACATGATAACTGGAAAAACTATAGCCTTGACTAAACAGACCTTCGTTGACAAAGTATTGTCTCTGCTTTTTAATATGCTGTCTAGGTTGGTCATAACTTTCCTTCCAAGTGTCTTTTAATTCTGGAGCCCCCCAAAAATAAAATCAGCCACTGTTTCCACAGTTTCTCCATCTATTTGCCATGAAGTGATGGGACCAGATTCCAATGATCTTAGTTTTTTTTAATGTTGAGCATTAAGCCAACCTTTTCACTCTCCTTTTTCACTGTCATCAAGAGGCTTTTTAGTTCTTCTTCATTTTCTTCCATATGGGTCGTGTGATCTGCATATGTGAGGTTATTGATATTTCTCGCCACAATCTTGATTCCAGCTTGTGTTTCTTCCAGCCCAGCGTTTCTCATGATTGACTCTGCATATAAGTTAAATAAGCAGGGTGACAATATACAGCCTTGATGTACTCCTTTTCCTATTGGGAACCAGTCTGTTTTTCCGTGTCCAGTTCTAACTGTTGCTTCCTGACCTGCATACAAATTTCTCAAGAGGCAGATCAGGTGGTCTGGTATTCCCATCTCTTTCAGAATTTTCCACAGTTTATTGTGATCCACACAGTCAAAGGCTTTGGCATAGTCAATAAAGCAGAAATAGATATTTTTGTGGAGAGTTTTAAGGATCACTTTACTAGCAATTGTGAGATGAGTGCAATTGTGTAGTAGTTTGAGCATTCTTTGGCATTGCCTTTCTTTGGGATTGGAATGAAAACTGACCTTTTCCAGTCCTGTGGCCACCGCTGAGTTTTCCAAATTTGCTGGCATATTGAGTGCAGCACTTTCACAGCATCATCTTTTAGGATATGAAATAGCTCAATTGGAAGCCAGTTTACAAAGAAAACATAAATTCTAGCAAAAATCACTTTTTTAATACTATAGCAACATATCACATAAGTTTAGATTGATATTCTAATATTCTTAATATTTTCTATTAACAGAGACTCTCATATTAATAATAGTCTCCAGTCTACTGTACTGTTTTGTTATTTAAAAGTCATTCATGACACCATGACATAATTATAGTTTCATATAAGTTCATAAATTACAGAAATAACTTTAAGTAGGCTTTTAGCCATTAAGCCTTTCAAAGACATAGGCAATGACTCTAGTCAAATCGCATATTTTACTGTAATATTTAGGTGAAGCTTTGTGTGTGTAGGTGTTTATATAATTTTTATATATGACCTACACTTGAGTCAAGTCAGGAACTCACTACAAAATCTTATAGGACTAAAATTCTACTTTTCATGATGGGGCTGGACTTTTGGCGACCACACAAATATTCAATTTTTGTTGTTGTTGTTCAGAATGTTGCTTACGCAGTTGTGTTCGTTTATTCATTGTATACACTTTTATAAACTAGATGTTAAATTTCAATGCAAAGTTTAGCAAAAAGTTTCAGTATGATCACAGAGGGTTTTGTTATCTCTTATGAACTTCCTAATCTTATTCTATCTCAGTTGGAGGGAGATATCTTATCAATCAAGTTCAGTTCAGTCGCTCAGTCGTATCCGACTCTTTGCAACCCCATGAATCTCAGTACACCAGGCCTCCCTGTCCATCACCAACTCCCGGAGTTCACCCAAACTCACATCCATCAAGTCAGTTATGCCATCCAGCCATCTCATCCTCTGTCATCCTCTTCTCCTCCTGCCCCCAATCCCTCCCAGCATCAGAGTCTTTTCCAATGAGTCAACTCTTCGCATGAGGTGGCCAAAGTACTGGAGTTTCAGCTTTAGCATCATTCCTTCCAAAGAAATCCCAGGACTGATCTCCTTTAGAATGGACTGGTTGGATCTCCTTGCAGTCCAAGGGACTCTCAAGAGTCTTCTCCAACGCCACAGTTCTAAAGCATCAATTCTTTGGCGCTCAGCCTTCTTCACAGTCCAACTCTCACATCCATACATGACCACTGGAAAAACCATAGCCTTGACTAGACGGACCTTTGTTGCCAAAGTAATGTCTCTGCTTTTCAATATGCTATCTAGGTTGGTCATAACTTTCCTTCCAAGGAGTAAGCGTCTTTTAATTTCATGGCTGCAGTCACCATCTGTAGTGATTTTGGAGCCCAAAAAAATAAAGTCAAATTACCCAAACCCAAAACCACTGAATCATTTCTAATCCTTTCTTGCTGCTTAGCACTCAGTCACCGCCTAAGCAATCAATCAATCAATCAATCATCAGGTATTGATTAAAGTATTGACCTTATATTATTTCATGAGCAGGTACATTCCTTTCCACCCTTACTATTATACATATTGCAGTTCTAACTCAGCAGTTATATTGTATCACCCTAATATTGAGCCCACCAAATAAATCATTCATACAGTGTCCAAGTGATAGTTCTAAAATGCAAACAAGATGCCTGGTGTAAAACATTTCTGTAGTTTCATGGTTTTAGAATGAAGTCTCATCTTCCTAACATGAATAGTCTTTACTTTTAAGACCCAGTTGTGTAGAGTTAGTAAAAAGGAGTATGAGGACTGAATTCCAAGAAAGGTTATTATTGAAGTGATATGCAGAAAAGTAATGAAGTAATCCAAGATGAAGTGACCTGGAAAATAGAAGGAAAACCAGGAGTTGAGTTGGTCTGATACAAATCAATGAAGGAGAGTATTAAAGGAATAAAACAAATTAGAATCCGATTTACCTTGAGATCAAGGCTATCAGTGATAATGGACTGATAAATTACACTCTAGATGGCAATAGAGTAGGGAGTAAAAGTAGAGAAAGCAAAGAGGGAAATCATAGTTGAAAATTTTAAGTTGTGATATTGAAAGCCAGACTTTGGTATGGTCAGAGAGACTGACGAAGTGAAGTCAAAAAGTCTAGTCAGTATTTTTAAGAAGTTTGAGTAAACAGTGAGAAGAAAAGTGTCAATGTTTTGTAGTACAGGAGTTTAAGGGATTATTGTTTAAATTATGGATACCAATTTTATGGTATTTTTAAGCAGTTTTATGGAGAAGGCAATGGCACCCCATTCCAGCACTCTTGCCTGGAAAATCCCACGGATGGAGGAGCCTGGTGGGCTGTAGTTCATGGGGTCGCTAAAGAGTCAGACACGACTGAGCGACTTCACTTTCACTTTTCAGTTTCATGCATTGGAGAGGGAAATGGCAACCCACTCCAGTGTTCTTGCCTGGAGAATCCCAGGGACGGGGGAGCCTGGTGGTCTGCCGTCTATGGGGTCGCACAGAGTCAGACACGACTGAAGCGACTTAGCAGCAGCAGCAGCAGCAGCAAGCAATTTTAATGTTATAGAAAAAGAGCCAATAAAGAGGAAGAGGATGAGGTACTGTAGAGAAAGAGTATTAACTCCTGAGGTATTGTGATTCTTAAGAGATCGATAAGAGATAGGATCTAAGCACGGGTTTGGGGGCTGATCTTGGAATGGATGAAGGGGACCTGTGTTAGAGGGGAAGAGAACTTGTATATTTGGAAAGTTCCTTTGGTAAGCTGTGTGTGTGTGTGTGTGTGTGTGTGTTATAGGCAATAAGTCCACCTTCACAGGTGTGAAAAGAATAAGAATGTCTAATATGTCCAAAAGATCAAAGTCATTCAGTTAAAAACTGTAGACCAACTAGCTTATTTTGGAGTAAAGTTCAGTTTAAAGGATGAGCCAAACAGAATTATTTTCCTTGAACACAACTCATATGAACTCATCTCTAGCACCTCTAAACTCCCCAGTTCCAACAGCACTCAATGGTTTCCCTTGCATTATGTTGCCTTCTTCATCCTTGCATTCTTTTTGATGACACAGCCCCACAAGGTGTGCATCAGATATATTATATTCCCATTCAGATAGTATCCTCCCTCTGGATATTATAATTATTTTATGTTGTTTTATTATGGTAAAAAAAAAAAAAAAACTGAGATTCAGCCTCTTAACAAAATTTTAAGTGTCCAATATATACTGACGCAATGGCACCCCACTCCAGTACTCTTGCCTGGAAAATCCCATGGACGGAGGAGCCTGGTAGGCTGCAGTCCATGGGGTCGCTAAAGAGTCAGACACGACTGAGCGACTTCACTTTCACTTTTCACTTTCATGCATTGGAGAAGGAAATGGCAACCCACTCCAGTGTTCTTGCCTGGAGAATCCCAGGGATGGGGGAGCCTGGTGGGCTGCCATCTGTGGGGTCACACAGAGTCGGACATGACTGAAGCAACTTAGCAGCAGCAGCAGCAGCATATACTAACTCAGGTACAGTGTTGTTCAGCAAATCTCTAAAGTATATTCATATTATTTGACTGACAGTTTATGCCCTTGAATTAGTAACTTTGTGTTTTCCTCTCCCCAGCCCCTGACAACCACCATTCCACTGTTTGATTCTATGAAGTTGACTCTTTTAGATATCTCATAAGAAATGGAATTATTTGTCTAATAGTGCTTTTCTCCAAAATTCAATTTGAGAGGTATCTGAACTTTCCATTTGCAATAGATAGAGAAAGAGAAAAAGAAGTGGGCAAACATCAGAGGAAGAAGTTGTGAGTCCTTGGGTGATAACAGTGTATCCTATCACAATTAGTGTTGTATACATTACAACATGTAAGGGTTACAGGTCTTTATTTGCCACTATGATAAATCTTTTGTAGGACAAACAATTTTGTTTTGGAGTTGTGTGACAGACGGAAAGGACAACTTTCCCTTATAATGTTAACTTTTCCTAGATACTGAGTAAACTTTTTTAAATTATTTTTATGTTAGAAGGAAAGTACTTTTATCTCTGAAATCTCTTATAAATTTACTTACCAATATTACTAATTCATAAGGGTAATGTTATAGCCCTTTATCCTCATTAACGTTACTAGTTTACTCATGTGGGAGTTCTGTAGTCACTTTGTATGATGTTCTTTGTAGCACTAAGGCAAAAGGTATCTTGGGTGAGGGATTTTGGAGTCAAGTTCTTCTACCTTAGATGAATCAGGAATCTGATTATGGTCTCAAGCTACTGACTTACTGATTTTATTCTCTTCAAGGAGAGAATATGATTACAGGAAACGACAGCTAACGTTACATTTGTTCTTAAGGACAAATAATAAGGGCAAATTTATTTATTTAATGATCACCAGTCAACTTCATTTTGTTTCCCAGCCTCACCTAGGAAATACATCATTAATTAAATGAAGCTTACTGTTACATTGCAAATAGAATTATGGACGCAAGCAGTGTCTCCTGATTCTCTAAATAATAATAGTTGTTTTAGGAAATATGTTGATAGCATTAACAGCAGTTAACAGTGAAATGCCTCTTGACAAGAATATGATCAAAAGGAACATTAAGTGACCTATCCATATTGCTGGATTAAATAAGGGGGTCACACCATGAGCAATGGACTGGGGGATGAAAGACTGAAGTCATTTGTCCATCTGGTGAGGTGTGTCACCTCAGGAAGGGCCATTAAACCCAGATAGATCTTGGCATTCTGAAATAGAGATATTAATATCTGTCTTTTCTGTCAAAAAATGTAAATACCTAATTTTGTAAAATGCATGGAGTCAAAATAGATAATTTTCCAGAAATCCCTTAAAAATCATGTATCTGTACAAATATAGCATTTTGAATTTTACACATAAGGAAAAATAGTTGAGGGAAATATTTCCCAGAAATCACCATGACAGAATTTGTAGACTCCCTGTCATTATGTTTTCAGAGGAACAAGTTGCTCCCTGATGACTCAAACTGTAAAGAATCTGACTGCAATGCAGGAGACTCAGGTTTGATCCCTGGGTTGGAAAGATTCCCTGGGAGTAGAAAATGGCAACCCACTCCAGGATTCTTGCTGGAAAATTCCATAGACAAAGGAGCTTGGCGGGCTACAGTCCATGGAATTTCAAAGAATCGGACACAACTGAGTGGCTAACATTTTCACTTTTCATTGTCATGTTTTCAGAGGAATGAGTTGCTTGGGAAGTTATCACCTGTGTTTTCTTCTATTGTATTTGACTTCATGAAGCAATTACAAAATGACAAATCAGAGAATCCTTTTTTTTTTTTGGCTGGACATCTGGTGTTCAGATGCTACTGTGGCCATCAAGATGTTTTAAAGACTCAGGCTTCTTATTTTTTTGCTTTGCAATTTTAAGCAGTGACTTTTATCCTTATGTTTTCAAGTTATCTGCTTATACCTCTTAGGAATTACATCCAATTTCCTGTGATTAAATTTGTGGTGGTACTGGTGGTGGTAAAGGATGGAAAGGAGCTATATGTAGATCAGTTTGTTGTCATAAAGAGGAACCTTGAGGATTTAGGGTTTGCTTGCTTCTGCTTGATCACGTGTTTATTAGCTCGGTGGGTACACAGCTGCCCAGATGAGATGAGAGTTCCATTGCTTAAAAAGAAGAGGGAAATACATATTGGAAAGGCATCAGGCGGCATCTGCCATAGCCCAGTTTAACCCTGTTAGAACCAAAATGCCATGGGTAGGTATACAGTTCTAGGAAAGGGATATCTTGGAGAAAAAAAGATGAAATATACCTAAGGGACTTTCAGTGTGTGTGTATTTAGAAAGACAGAGAATGAGGACAGATAGATAGGAAAGAGAAAGTGGAGGGGCAGGAATGGGAAAGAGGACAGGAAAATGAAATGCAGCGCAGTACTCCAGTGAGTTTGTCCTCTAAGACAGACCAAGTAAAAAGAACGTAACTGTCACATTCAGGTACCTACCGAAACCAACCATTTCTTAGTAGCATTTTTAAGTCATAAAGAATATAGTCACATTTGGAAATCATTTTTTAATAAAGCTAGAATGATTTTGGAAGCAATTGGCCTTTGGAGACAGTGGATTACTATTTTCCTGTGTGTATGTGTCTCTGTGTGTGACTACTCCAACTTGATGACCTATGATAGGTTATACAAACTGATGAAACGTCGCTGTTTTCTTTACCATAGTACTTACCTTATAGATTCACATGGTATTGTTGTTGTTGTTCAGTCACCAAATCACGTCTTACTCTCTGTGACACATGAACTGAAGCATGCCATACTTCCCTGTCTTTCACTAACTCTCTAAGTTTGCTCAACCTCATGTCCATTGAGTCAGTGATGCCATCTAACCATTTTATCCTCTGTCACTCCCATCTCCTCTTGCCCTCAGTCTTTCAAGCATCAGAGTCTTTTCCAGTGAATTGTCTGTTTGCATCAAGTGGTCAAAGTATTGGACTTTCAGCTTCAGCATCAGTCCTTCCAATGAATATTCAGGGTTCATATCCTTTAGGATGGACTGGTTTGATCTCCTTGCAGTCCAAGGGACTCTCAAGAGTCTTCTGCAACACCACAGTTTAAAAGAATCAATTATTTGGTGCTCAGCCTTCTTTATGGTCCAACTCTCACATCCATACATAACTACTGGAAAAACCATAGTTTTGACAATAGGAACCTTTGTTGGCAGAGTGATGTCTCTGCTTTTTAATACACTGCCTAGGTTTGTCATAGCTTTCTTCCAGGGAGAAAAAGTCCTTTAATTTCATGGCTGCAGTCACTGTCCACAATGATTTTGGAGCTCAAGAGAATAAAATCTGTCACTGTTTGCACTTTTCCCCCATCTGTTTGCCAAGAAGTGAATGGGGACCAGATGCCATGACCTTTGTTTTTTGAAAGTTGAGTTTTCAGCCAGCTTTTTCACTCTCCTCTTTCACCTTCATCAAGAGGCTCTTTAGTTCACTCTCTGATTAAAGTGGTATCATCTGCATATCTGAGGTTGTTGATTTTTCTCCCAGCCATCTTGATTCCCACTTGTGATTCATCCAGCCTGGCATTTCACATGATGTGCTCTACATAAAAGTTAAATAAGCAGGGTGACAATATACAACCTTGACCAACTCCTTTCATAAGACTGATTCAAAGGAACCAGTCCTTTGTTCCATTCCCAGGACTAACTGTTGCTTCTTGACCTGCATACAGGTTTCTCAGGAAGCAGATCAGGTGGTCTGGTATTCACATCTCATGAAGAATTTTCCACAGTTTATTGTGATCCACACAGTCAAAGGCTTTATCTTAGTTAATAAAGCAAAAGTAGATTTTTTTTTCTGAAACTATCTTGCTTTTTTGGTGATACAATGGATGTTGGCAATGTGATCTCTGGTTTGGCCTTTTCTAAATTCAGCTTGAACATCTGGAAGTTCTGGGTTCATATACTGTTGAAGTGTAGCTTGAGAATTTTGAGCCTGGCTTGGAGAATCTTCAGACATACTTTATTATTTTATGACTGTTTTAATCACACCTCTGGTCAGAAGTCTCATGTAAATGTCATCACCTCACAGTACCAAATCCTATCTTCTAAATCATCAGAATCAGTTATAGATGAGACTCAGAAAAAAATTATTTATTGCATAAAACTAGAAACCAAGTTAACTGCTTGCTATGGTGATGAAACAAGCACAGTATAACAGTTAAACATTCCTCCTTGAAAGAAAGGGCAAGATAGCACAGGGTCATCGACCCCAAGCAATATCAATACTTGAGTTGGAAACATCTGCAAGAAGTTGACAAGGTTGTCGGAATTAGGTTTTAATACCTTCTAGGAATTAGGTGGCCACCTTTCAGCCTACTACAGATGACATCATGAATAATACTGACTTATATGTAAAGAGGAAACCTAAGTAAATCACAGAAATTTAGAAAATTGTCATGATGTTGCTTCTTCCAAAAACTGCTAGGCCAGTAATTCACACATAGTCTTTAAAACCTTCAAAGAACAAACTCTTTGCTTTATTAACTATTGTGAGCCATAAAATGGAAACCTGACTCCCTTTATTAAGCCAACAAAACGAATATCAATATCTGACAAAAATCTGCCTATGAAATAATCTTGTCTGTAGCTATCGATGTAATGTTCTCAAATAAAATATTAACGGAAAATACATTGTGTATTTCAGATATTCAGGTAAAGAGTGTCAGGAGAACACAGATTGTTAACTGCAGGTGGGAAATATATTATAGGACTGTAATCTCTTATTCAAATTTTCAAAACAAAGCTCAGAAAACTAATATTTTCATTATTTACTCTGTGAGATGTATAATCTGAACTGGCATATTCTTTGCAGTGTTAATTTATCTTTCTTTAAGTCAATATCCATATGTCCTAGTACAGAAATATGTGAATTTTACAACATGTTGTTCCTGACCCTTTGGGTTTGTTATTTAATGTATCTTTTATGAATAGTGTAACTTTTCTGAAGTCCACAAAGTTTTAAATACCAAAGCCCAACTGTCTCTTAAGTGCTTCATCTAATGCATATAGGAATTTATTTAATTTACTAAACCAGTAAACCAAAAGAGAAAATCATGTGACTCTCAAAGTGATAAATATATTTCTGTAATAATAAGAGCTAGCATTTATTTGCTTGCTTTATAATGTCAGGCACTATTTTATTAGAACATCCACGTCTTCATAGTAAAGCAGGTACGACTAGTATCTTTCCTATTTTAGAAATAGGAAATTAGAAACACTGATAGCCTAAGCAACTTTTTAAGGTCAAAGATCCAGTTAAGGTTACAGCAGGTCTCAAACCCAGGCAGTTTAACTCCAGAGTCCAAGTTCTCAACTTCTCTGCTATCGTCAGTCAGTGTCTGGTGATTATTTTAATAATTCGTCTATTCGGTCAATCACAATTTGAGTGCTTGGTCTTTTGTAGGCTAGTAAAATGATATGATATCCTATTCTGTGGTATGGAAGTGAATCAGACAGGTAGAAAATGTGTATACTCACTGAGCTTACATCACCTTGCACAGTGCTTAAGAGGAGAAGATGATAAAAAAGCTGCAAAAGACAAATACATAGCCTGTCAGATTGTGTTAGCATTCTGTGTGTAAGATGATCATTGGTATTATAGAAAAATAAAGCAAGAAAGGGAGACAACTCTTAATAAAATATAACTGAATAAAACATCTCTAAGTCTGATAAAAACATAATTTCTCAAAAGTGAAGAAAGCATTTTGAGTAATAACAACATATTACATATATTATTATTAAATTAAATATGCAAAATGTGTACCAGCATTTCCATTTGGTATTGTTCTGGGTGAACTATGTAAAGCAATTAGATAAGAAAAAAGACTTAGAGGTGGAAATGTCTGAAAGGAGCTGGAGCATGTTTATAGATGGTAGGACTGAGTTCCAAGAAAAACTGAATCAATTGAAGGGAACCATATAAAATAACAGAATTATAAGGTTTAAAAGATTAATAATAAATAATAAAAATGTTTTCTATATAAAACATAGCCAGTTAAAAAGACAAAATCATAAAGAATCATATTATGGTAAATACAAAAGTAAGATAAGTATAAAGTATGTATGAGATTAATAAAAATATATTGGACTTAATGTGAAGAAAATTTTGGACCCTACTAAAAATCATATGAGAAAATATAGTAAGCAGAGAAATACATCTTAAAAAATAGAATGTAATATTATAAAACATTCTAATTCTTCCAAAATTATCTATCAAATCAGATCTAATTGCAACACCCAAAGATTTTAGCTGAATATTCATAGCAAGGTAATGTGAATAAAAATGATGTCAAATTTTACCAAATCTTCTAAATAATCATACATTTTTAAAAGAGTTAAATGAGGAATATGACCCTTGCCCCCAAAATATGAAATTGATTACAGAATTACAATAATTGAAATAATTTGGTATACTGGTTCAGAGTAACAGAGAAATGCAGAGATGGACATTTATTATATATAAGCTGTGTCTTTCAAACAAAGAGGGAAACATGAACTGTTGACAAACTCGTATTAACATAAATAATATGTATTTTGGCAAAAATTCAGCAAGATTTCTGCTTAACTCTTATGCCAAAATAATATGAAATGATTCAGATATTACACTGTAAAATATGAAGTCATAATGTTGCAGGAAGGCGGACCCCTTCCAGGGCCCAAAACTGGGCTCTTGTCTAACACTCGGAAATGAATTGTCTGAGGAGACACGTGTGCTGACAAAGCAAGAGATTTTATTGGGAAAGGACATCCGGGTGGAGAGCAGTAGGGTAAGGGAACCCAGGAGAACTGCTCTGCCGCGTGGCTCGCAGTCTCGGGCTTTATGGTGATGGGATTAGTTTCCTGTGGTCTTTGGCCAATCATTCTAATTCAGAGTCTTTCCTGGTGGTACACTCATTGCTCAGCCAAGATGGATGCTAGTGAGAGGGATTCGGGGAAGTGGACGGACACAAGGTGTCTCCTTTAGACCTTTCCTGAACTCTTCCGACTGGTGGTGGTTTATTAGTTCCATATTCCTTATCAGGATCTCTTGTCATAAAACTCATGCAAATGGTTACTATGGTGCCTGGCTAGGTTGGGAGGTTTCAATCAGTGTGCTTCCCCTAACAATAATGGCAAGATATACAAAAAGTAGTAGTATTCCTAAATTGGAGAAAAGAAAGAGATTTCTAAGCATGACTCAAAACTCAGAAAATGTTGATATAACTGAAATATAGCTTAAACTCTACAAGGTAAAAAGTAAAAAATCAGACTTGTGAAATATTTGCAATGCATGACTTTTTCTATACTAGTGAAGGGCATGAAATGCCTGCATTCTAAAGATATTTCTTGTATTCAATTGTTAATTCTACAGCCCTTCTCATATGGTCTGGGATGATTAAAAGTTCTGTAATCCTATTTCCTAATTTGTACTGCTAGACAACAATAGTTAGCTCATAAAATTTTTTATGGAATTAAATGAAATACTACATATAAAGCTTTTAAAACAGTGCTTCAGTAGTTCAGTTCAGTTCAGTTCAGTCACTCAGTCGTGCCTGACTCTTTGCGACCGCATGAATCGCAGCACGCCAGGCCTCCCTGTCCATCACCAACTCCCAGAGTTCACTCAAACTCACGTCCATCGAGTCGGTGATGCCATCCAGCCATCTCATCCTCTGTCGTCCCCTTTTCCTCCTGCCCCCAATCCCTCCCAGCATCAGAGTCTTTTCCAATGGTCAACTCTTCGCATGAGGTGGCCAAAGTACTGGAGTTTCAGCTTTAGCATCATTCCTTCCAAAGAAATCCCAGGGCTGATCTCCTTCAGAATGGACTGGTTGGATCTCCTTGCAGTCCGAGGGACTCTCAAGAGTCTTCTCCAACACCACACTTCAAAAGCATCAATTCTTCAGTGCTCAGCTTTCTTCACAACTCTCACATCCATGCATGACCACTGGAAAAACCAAAGCCTTGACTAGACGGGCTTTGTTAGCAAAGTAACGTCTCTGCTTTTGACTATGCTATCTAGGTTGGTCATAACTTTCCTTCCAAGGAGTAAGCGTCTTTTAATTTCATGGCTGCAGTCACCATCTGCAGTGAGTTTGGAGCCCAGAAAAATAAAGTCTGACACTGTTTCCACTGTTTCCCTATCTATTTCCCATGAAGTGATGGTACTGGATGCCATGATCTTCGTTTTCTGAATGTTGAGCTTTAATCCAACTTTTGCACTCTCCACTTTCACTTTCATCAAGAGGCTTTTGAGTTCCTCTCCACTTTCTGCCATAAGGGTGTTATGAGGTTACATATCTGAGGTTACTGATATTTCTCCCGGCAATCTTGATTCCAGCTTGTGCTTCTTCCAGCCCGGCGTTTCTCATGATGTACTCTGCATATAAGTTAAATAAGTAGGGTGACAATATACAGCCTTGAGGTACTCCTTTTCCTATTTGGAACCAGTCTGTTGTTCCATGTCCAGTTCTAACTGTTGCTTCCTGACCTGCATACAAATTTCTCAAGAGGCAGGCCAGGTGGTCTGGTATTCCCATCTCTTGCAGAATTTTCCACAGTTTATTGTGATCCGCACAGTCAAAGGCTTTGGCATAGTCAATAAAGCAGAAATAGATGCTTTTCTGGAACTCTCTTGCTTTTTCCATGATCCAGCGGTTGTTGGCAATTTGATCTCTGGTTCCTCTGCCTTTCTAAAACCAGCTTGATCATCTGGAAGTTCACGGTTCACGTATTGCAGAAGCCGGGCTTGAAGAATTTTGAGCATTACTTTATGTGTGAGACGAGTGCAATTGTGTGGTAGTTTGAACATTCTTTGGCATTGCCTTTCTTTGGGATTGGAATGAAAACTGACCTTTTCCAGTCCTGTGGCTACTGCTGAGTTTTCCAAATTTGCTGGCATATTGAGTGTAGCACTTTCACAGAATCATCTTTCAAGATTTGAAATAGCTCAACTGGAATTCCATCACCTCCACTAGCTTTGTTCGTAGTGATGCTTTCTAAGGCGCACTTGACTTCACATTCCAGGATGTCTGGCTCTAGGTCAGTGATCACACCATCGTTATTATCTTGGTCGTGAAGATCTTTTTTGTACAGTTCTTCTGTGTATTCTTGCCATCTCTTCTTAATATCTTCTGCTTCTGTTAGGTCCATACCATTTCTGTCCTTTATCGAGCCCATCTTTGCATGAAATGTTCCCTTGGTATCTCTAATTTTCTTGAAGAGATCTCTAGTCTTTCCCATTCTATTGTTTTCCTCTATTTCTTTGCATTGATCACTGAGGAAGGCTTTCTTATCTCTTCTTGCTATTCTTTGGAACTCTGCTTTCAGATGCTTGTATCTTTCCTTTTCTCCTTTGCTTTTCACTTCTCTTCTTTTCACAGCTATTTGTAAGGCCTCCCCAGACAGCCATTTTGCTTTTTTGCATTTCTTTTCCATGGGGATGGTCTTGATCCCTGTCACCTCTACAATGTCACAAACCTCATTCCATAATTCATCAGGCACTCTATCTATCAGATCTAGTCCCTTAAATCTATTTCTCACTTCCACTGTATAATTGTAAGGGATTTGATTGAGGTTATACCTGAATGGTCTAGTGGTTTCCCCTACTTTCTTCAATTTTAGTCTGAATTTGGCAATAAGGAGTTCATGATCTGAGCCACAGTCAGCTCCTGGTCTTGTTTTTGTTAACTGTATAGAGCTTCTCCATCTTTGGCTGCAAAGAATATAATCAATATGATTTCAATGTTGATCATCTGCTGATGTCCATATGTAGGGTCTTCTCTTGTGTTGTTGGAAGAGGGTGTTTGCTATGACCAGTGCATTTTCTTGGCAAAACTCTATTAGCCTTTGCCCTGCTTCATTCTGTACTCCAAGGCCAAATTTGCCTGTTACTCCAGGTATCTCTTGACTTCCTACTTTTGCATTCCAGTCCCCTATAATGAAAAGAACATCTTTTTTGGGTGTTAGTTCTAAAAGGTCTTGTAGGTCTTCATAGAACCGTTCAACTTCAACTTCTTCAGCATTACTGGTTAGGGCATAGACTTGAATCACTGTGATATTGAATGGTTTGTCTTGGAAATGAACAGAGATCATTCTTTCGTTTTTGAGATTTCATCCAAGTACTGCATTTCGGACTCTTTTGTTGACCATGATGGCCACTCCATTTCTTCTGAGGGATTCCTGACCGCAGTAGTAGATGTAATGGTCATCTGAGTTAAATTCACCCATTCCAGTCCATTTTAGTTCGCTGATTCCGAGAATGTCGATGTTCAGTCTTGCCCTCTCTTGTTTGACCACTTCCAATTTGCCTTGATTCATGGACCTGACATTCCAGGTTCCTATGCAATATTGCTCTTTACAGCATTGGACCTTGCTTCTATTACCAGTCACCTCCACAGCTGGGTATTCTTTTTGCTTTGGCTCCATCCCTTCATTCTTTCTGGAGTTATTTCTCCACTGATCTCCAGTAGCATATGGGGGTCAGCATACTGCTGACCTGGGGAGTTCCTCTTTCAGTATCCTATCATTTTGCCTTTTCATAATGTTCATGGGGTTCTCAAGGCAAGAATACTGAAGTGGTTTGTCATTCCCTTCTCCAGTGGACCACATTCTGTCAGTAGTAGTAAATATTTAAGTACTATTTCCTCACTATGGTTATTAACATAAATAGTTTCTTAATGTACATAGACAAAATGGATAACGTACTTAAGTAGGTAGTCCACAAATGAATAAATATGAACAAAATCATATGAAAAGATCATCAACTTCAATCAACAATGACAAAACTTTATTTAAACAATTGTGTCAATATTTTTTAGCCCATCAAATTCAGAAGTTAATAAACTTAATGATGACTAGTCATGTTAGACACTGTTAGTGGGGATGTGTTAACATTTTAGGGAGTAATTTTTCACTACACAATAAAACATAATACTTACCTACATTTTCAGCCAGGAATTCCACTTCTGAGTATTTGTTGTAAATATATATTCACAGAGATGCATGAAGGTTGTATAGAATTTGGTAACAAAACATTATATATTAATTTTGGTAGCAAAATAGTAAACCCAAACCACTACAAAAAGGAGATAGCTGCATAAATAATAGCACATCTATTAAGGGCAATAGGCTACTGGCATTAAAAACATTAGGAAAATTCCTGTTTCCTGGATATGTATATGCTTTATTGATAAGTGAAAAAAAATCCAAGTTTCAGCACAGTTCATATGTCTATTTTTGTAAATATACAGTTGTGCATATGTATTTTCATACATTTATGATTTTTAGATAGGCTGTTTTCAAAATGATGCATAGAAAGGACCTCGGTTATTATCTCTCAGAATTAAAATTGGGGAAAAGTGGGTCTTTCACATTTCATATACTTTTATATACATTGAATTTTTAAATATTGCTTTTATTTAAAGTATATTGGCTTCCCTGGTGGCTCTGAAGGTAAAGAATCTGCCTGCCATGCAGAAGACCCAGGCTCAATACCTGGGTCGGGAAGATCCCTTGGAAAAGAGAATGGCTACCCACTCCAATATTCTTGCCTGGATAATTCCATGGACAGAAGGGCCTGGCAGGCTACAGTACATGGGATTGCAAAGAGTTGTACATGACTGAGCAGCTCACTAACTAATACTACATATCAGTCCCTGGGTCTGAAGGTTCCCCTGGAGGAGGGCATGGCAACCCATTCCAGTATTCTTGCCTGGAGAATCCCAGGGACAGAGGAACCTCCAGGGCTACAGTCCATAGGGTCACAAAGAGTTGGACAGACTGAAGCAGCTAACAATTTTACTTCACTTTAACAAAAAAAAAAAAAAAAAAAAAAAAGAGATCATAATCAATTTGAGAGCTCTAGTTCTTTAAAAAGAGATACCCTAAGATATTCTCTGAATATCTTTTGAAGGAATTAAAAAAAAAAATCCTTTGAAATCCTTGAGGCTGTGCATGGGTAGAGTGTTGAGCTGAATGCGCAAATGGACTTTCAAAGTGCTCATTGCTATTTTGTAATTGTTGAATATAGCAAAGCTGAGAAGATATCTAAAAACTGTGAGAATGAATGAATTGTGATAAAGCTGGAAGCATTTATTAAATCTGTACCAGAACTTTGAAATCCTATAATTTTGCCAGAATTGACAGACCCTTGTACTGAAGCAGATAGTGTGACTCAATAAGGGTTAACGCTCTAAAACAGAATACCGTTTCTTAGGAGGGTAAAATGTAAAAAGTCTATCAAGACTGGCTGTAGATGTAGAGTATTGGTAAAGATGTCGAGTAACTGGAACTCAAATACTTTACTAGTAGGAATGCAAAATGGTACAAGTACTTGGAAAACTAAGGTGTTGTTTTTATTTTATATAAAGTTAAATATACTCATACCATCTAACACAGCAGTCTCATTCCTAAGTTTTTACACAAAGGCATAATCACACATGTGTACAAAAAGAATTGTGCTCAAAAGATCATAGCACTTTTATGCATAAAAGCCAAATGTCAGCTATTAATGAATAAACAAACAGCTTGCGGTATACTTATTTAATAGAATACTACTTAGCAATTAAAAGGGACAAACCCCTGACATTGGAATAAATGACTGAATCTTAAAGACATTATAGTAAATGAAAGAAGCCAGACATGAGAGTACTTTTAATTTCCATTTATAGGAAATATTAGAAAAGACAAACTATAAAGACAGCAAATCAATGATTTGTATATGTATATATGTATGAAAGTACATAAATGCAAAGGGCCTTATGGATCTTTTGGATGATGGAAATTTTGTATATCATGATTGTTGACAGTAGTTATTAAAACCTTCCTCAAGACATTTAATTGTACACTTAAAATTGGTAAATTTTATTATATGTAAATAATACATCAAAATTTCATTTGAAAATCTTTGAAAAATATTCAAAAATTAACAAATGGAATATCACACATTTTAGCTCTTGAAGCTCTTGAAGAAATCGCAGTTATTAAAGAAAAAAAACCTCACACACAGGAAGTCATTTATTCATCCAAAACTAAGGAGGAACTGAACTATTTCAGGATATCAATGAAAATTCATCTAGTATACAAAGTTTAATTTTAAATTCTATGGTTGCATTTGGAATAACTCTTGATAATATCCATTTGTCATTCATTAGATTTATATTCTATCCTAAACTGTAATGGAATTGAGAAAATGTTTAATTTGCTATAATATTCAGAAATAAATTATTTGTCAAGTTTTGTAAAAATAATTGTCAGGGAAATATTCTTTAAATGAATTAAAAATATAGTACCTATGATAATATTTGGGTAAGTATATTTTACACCTCAAGTAAAAGATTAGTATTCATAATGTCCTCTTCTTAGTAGAGTTTGCTGTTTATAGATATCTCAGAAATTTTGTTTGCTCTATTTAAAATGTTATAACCTACAGAAAATAATCAACTTTTTCATAACTTAAAATTCAACTTTGGAGATTTAGGGTAACTTCATTTTTTAAAAAAATAATAAGCTGTCATAGGAAAAGAAAAAAAATTAGTCTTTAGAAAAATACCAGTACAGAGTATTAAAGGTAGATATGGCTAAGAAGCTAATTCTTTGATATGTTTGTATGCATGTGTATATATATTTATATATATATACATATTTATATAAATATGCATATATATGCACACACATACATACATATTTACATATATATAAATTATAAAGTACTACACAAAATACTCTGCGTTGAAAATCAACCTAATGAGATTTAATTTTTTTTGCTTTAAAAAAATGAATAAGTTTTATTTCCTCTGATTTTATTTTTTAAATTAAGATGAATTTTTTTAAAAATTCAGGAAATAATAAAACCAAAGTGAGAGTCAGTAAATATATCTTTCAAAATTATCAAATTCAACTATTTTTTAGCATTCTCCTTAACTTTCAGTAACATTCTAATGGGGGTATAGAATATATGAATACCCCAGTTATACAGAAGACTATTGCAATTGCTATACAAAATAATCGAAAAATATCTCACCACAGTACTTTTATAAAGGGGTATTAGTATCTTCTTGTAAAGATAAGAAAACCGTGACTCATGGTAAATAAGTAATTTGCTCAAAGTAACAAGTCTTGAAAGTGAAAGTCTGTCTGAACTCAACATTTAACCATTCTAGGATATGAAAGAGATGCCAGTTTAGGTTTAGTTTCCTAAAAACTGCAATATAGAGAGCCTGAAGGGCAAAGTTCATGTAAAAAACCAACATTGTGTGTGTGTGTGCACACTCAGTAGTGTTCAGCTCTCTTGTGAACCCATGGACTTTAGCCCATCTGGCTCTTCTGTCCATGGAATTTTCCAAACAAGAATACTGGAGTGAGTTGCTATTTCCTCCTCCAGGGAATCTTCCTGACCCAGGGATGAGACCCATGTTTCTTAACATCTCCTGCATTGGCAGGCAGGTTCTTTACCACTGCACCACTTGGGAAGCCTGTGTTTTATTATTTGGTTCTTAGAGAACCTTTAGTGTCCCTGAAATATGGCTTCTGGGTAAGTTTGCAGGGTTTGGCAGTTCTCTTTGAAGCCTCTTGGGGTTATGCCAAAGGGACAGGGTCCCATGGGAATTTAGTCTGAATTTTCATCCAAATGAACACCTGCTGTCATTGTTCCTTATCCATCCTTTACTCAGCAATGCCAGCTCTCTCTTTGTGGTAGGACCCATTCAACACAAGGAAAAGGCATGCCAGTGTTCTTCACTAGCTTTTATTTCCCCCGTCTCTTTCCTACATGATTCATTGCCTGAGTGTCTTGGAAATAGAGGAGCTAAGTCTAAGTTTGTCTTTGGCTGTGTGTTGTTCTGTATTTCTAGGAATTTAGTCAGTTATAGTCCAGTCTACATAAATGGTCTTTTGATCTGATCCTCTCCTTTCTCTTCTCTTCTTCTCCCTCCCTCCTCCATCTGTCCTATTTATGTTGTTTTGGAAAGGAAGAGATCTATTATTGCAAAAATATATGCTTGTGAAGCAATCTACTTTTAAAAGTTTCACTTCTATAACTTAGAAAAAAATAATTCAAGCAGAGGTAAATTCACTGATCATATCCCTGTGGATAACTAATATTGACCATTCATTTTTAGTACTTGATTCATGTTTCTTTAGTTTTGTTTAAATAGTCTATTGGATGAAGGCATTTAACTACATAGTAAGGTATTCCAAATCGATTTTGAACCAGATTAGGGATAAAATCAAAATAAATGATTTTTAAAAATTAATTAATGATAATGCTGTATAATACACCAATAATAGCCCAACTCAGATTTTTCCTATAATTTCATACCATAGCAACAGAACTTTGCTTTATTTAAAATGTATTTTTATGAGTTATTAGTGAAAAATTTTTTTCAAAGCTACTGGACTAATAAGAGTGAACACCTTGATATTCATACTTAGCAAACCAGGAAATTGACCATGTATGTATAACAAAATTATATCAGAATATCAAAACATAGAATTTTTCAATAACTTTTATTTTACAAGTGTTGTTTCAGTACACGTCTGTCTATACCTTTGTGTCCTTTACCCTTGTGGATTAATTCAATTACTCAACAGTTTTTAGAGGATAAAATACACAAAAACATTTAGAGTTCTATCACATCGCTATCTTGGGGGAAAGCAGCACTCTGTCTGCCATCTGCAGAGGGCATTGGTCCCTCTCTTGTGGCTAATGCTTTGTTATGCATGAGTAAGCACATTAGCCTTTTCATTTCATTCATTAGACTTTTAATCCTTGATTAGTGTTTTCAGGATTCTTTCAAATACACAGCTTCTTTATTTCCTTTGTGTTTGGTTTTTCTTTTTCTTTGATCCCTACTAGGAAACAAAATTAACAGTTATTCGCTAAAATTGCCCCATTTCTTCTGAGATGACTGGTAAATATATTAGTTTCTCATTGGAGTGATTAATCATGTGTCAATGAAGAAAGGGAAAATATCTCCTTGCTTAGAATAATAGAGACAACTATTAAAAGTCAGAAAGAACAGCAAGTTGAGAAGCATGAATCACAATATTACACCAGTCTCACATATTGTGTGATTCTGTGTCATAGAAATTCTGAATGCATTTCCTAAATGGAAGAAACATCCATTAGGGTGTGGAACTGGTATATTTGGGATCTCAGAGTTTAGATACACTTGTCACCAATTTTCCAAAAGTAAATTTCCCCTTTGTTATTTTTCTCTGGTAATCAAGATAAGTCCGAAAGTAGCTTGTGGAATGAGCAGTTAACACATCCAATATACTCTTAACAAAGTTTGAAGTCATGTATCAAACTTACCTGTACTAGATAGAAACATTCACATTATATTTTTTACCATAATTAATCTCAAAAGACGAGGAGACTAAGAGCTTCTGCACTCGATCGTTTCTCCACTTACACCATCTTTCTAGCTTTTGTATAACAAGAATTTTAAATATTTTTTGGCATTTATGTACATATGAACTATTTTAAACATTCTTTAAGCATAGACCAAAAGCATGTAGAGGAGGTGTATGCATTATATAGAGATTAATTCCTTGAAGTAAATATGAAAAGTAACCAACGGTGACTAATTCATACTTGTACAGAATTTATGTGTATTACTCGTTTCTGCCTAATTACACAATATCTTCTTGACAATGGTATTTTTTAGGAAAGGTTAATTTAAACTATTATTCTTTAATTTTTTCTCTTTTAATTGTTTCCACAGATATTAGGATCATAAACTGTCCTGTCTTTTGTTTCTCTTTTTCTCCTTAGGATGCTTCCATTGCACACAGATTCCATATCATGAGAGAGAAACACCCAGAAAAATTCAATAGTAGGTAAGATGAAAAAATGATTCATTGTAATTATGGTTGCTGTTGATGGACTGTGTCATAAAAAGGGTCATTGTATGATATAAAGCATTTAACATATGAATGACTGAATAGGGCTTGCCATGTGTATAAGTATTAAGACATAAATGTAAACATATTTAATTTTCCTTGCTAAACTTTAGGGAGGTTATAATGGGGAATACAATGTGGTCATCTTTGCTCCATTTTCATATTGAGAAGACAGATATCAAGTATAAAGTGAAAGTAGTTATTAGGATACACTGGAAGCCTTTACGTGGCCCAGTATGTGAGGGGTGATCATCCTAAATCTGAAAGAGAAACACGCGGCTCTGATTTGGTCATGCTGAGTAACTGTACATTCCATAGGTATCATATAAGACGTCTAATTTTTGTTCTATCAGTCCTGTATTGGCTTCAGCTAAATGGAAAATAAACCAGAGAAATTTAAGTGCTGACAAAAACTACTGTTAAAGACTTTCTCTTCAGAGCAAAAGCCCTTGAAAGCCAAAATTCATTTTGCTGCTATAACAATACACAGACATTATTTCCTCAGAAATGTAGATACTGACTTTTGCTGATATTCAGCGAAATTGAGAAAGATGGGCTTTGTTATCTTCCCCATTTCTAGAAGGAAATATGGCCATCTCCACCCCACTACCCAGGAAATTTTGGGCAAAAGTGTATTTTGTTTAATTATATCCATTTCTACTCTGTTCATTTCACAGTTACAAAATAATAGTCAACATTTATATATACATATTTAAGTGATTTATATATTAATGTTCAAAGTCAAAGGCCCTGGGATCTCTCGATTTGTCTAGGTTGACATTATAACATGAGTGTTATAGAACACTTACAACTACTGAAAATTCTTCTGTTTCAGTTTTGTTATACACCAGGAGATTGACATAATTTTCTTCCATGTGATTCCATAATAAATGAATGTATTTTAAATCTATTTTAGATGTTTTAACAATAGACTTTAGTGTACTACTTTATATAAGAATTATCATATTAAATAGTTTCATGTAACATCCTACCTAATTTTTCATTATATTGATCTATATTAAATGTTTTAGCAAGACATGTGAAAATGTATTTCTAAAATGTACCCCAGGTATCACCTTGAGATCTTCCTACCCTACAGATGATAAATCATGATGCTATGGTTTACTTTTTCTTTCATAGTTCAAGCATCTATGATTTTGTCTTAAGGAAAATGGAAAAAAGTATGTCATAAATATGTATATGTGCATATATATCTTTAGAAAGATTTGCAAAAATCTTTTAACTTTGGTTTCTTCTGAAAAAGGGAAAGAAGTGGATGGGATGGATACTGAATTTTTATTGCAGTATTTTAATTTTATGCCATCTATATTACAAAATTAAGTCAAAAGTAACTTCTTTAAAACTTTACACCATTTTTCTTTATATCTAGAATATACATTTTCATTTTACAAGATTTAATTTTATTTCATGAAATTTATGTAAAAATGATGTAACAATAACATTACATTTACTTTGTAAGTATTTTAGCACTTGATGATCCACCTTGAATGTACTGGAAATGAACACATTTGTTAAAGCACATAAAGCCATATTATAGAATTAACTATCTTATGCTTACCCCAGTGCCATTCTATGAGTCTTTCATGTGTTGATATTCATATATTAAAATAGGTTTGTAATAGCCAGGACATGGAAGCAACCTAGATGTCCATCAGCAGATGAATGGATAAGAAAGCTGTGGTACATATACACAATGGAGTATTATTCAGCCATTAAAAAGAATACATTTGAATCAGTTCTAATGAGGTGGATGAAACTGGAGCCTATTATACAGAGTGAAGTAAGCCAGAAAGAAAAACACCAATACAGTATACTAACGCATATATATGGAATTTAGAAAGATGGTAACAATAACCCTGAATACGAGACAGCAAAAGAGACACTGATGTATAGAACAGTCTTATGGACTCTGTGGGAGAGGGAGAGGGTGGGAAGATTTGGGAGAATGGCATTGAAACATGTAAAATATCATGTATGAAATGAGTTGCCAGTCCAGGTTCGATGCACGATACTGGATGCTTGGGGCTGGTGCACTGGGACGACCCAGAGGGATGGAATGGGGAGGGAGGAGGGAGGAGGGTTCAGGATGGGGAACACATGTAAACCTGTGGCGGATTCATTTTGATATTTGGCAAATCTAATACAGTTATGTAAAGTTTAAAAATAAAATAAAATTAAAAAAAATAAATAAATAAAAAAAAAAAAAATAAAAAAAAATAAAATAGGTTTCAAGCCAAAAAGATGCTATTTGAGAAATGCTGCATGCAGTGCACCCCTTTAGGAGTTTTACAATTTAAAAGCCCATCAATGCATTAAAATATGCATAAGGGGGGAAATTTTTGTTCCACACTTATTCAACAGAGATAGGATGAGGGAAAGAGTGGAGGAAACCAGAGAAACAGAAAGAGAGACATGTGCGATGGGGAGGGAGAAAGGAGAAGAGTACAGAGCAGTGTATCGATACATTTATGAGATGCTCATTTGATGGCCTTTATTAGAATGCCAGTATTTATAATGCTCCTTCGAAGCTAATCAATTCTGTTCTCCAGAATAATTTTAATTATTTTAATAATGAAGACTTCTATTATTCATATATGTCTATTTAAGTTTTTTATTATTAACTGCAGTACTAATCAATGACATTGCTCACTACCTAACATGTGGTTAGATATCATTGACTACAATGTGTTTATGTATCCCAAGTTTAGAAGATGTAAAACTGCATCTTACTGAAATGTAAGTGTAAATTTAAGTCAAAAGTAACTCTCGCTTATATAAAGGGAGTATTTCATTTGGAACGGTAATAACATAGAAAATCCCTTCTATATTGACACAGCTCACATGTTTCTAGTATGAGTTCAAAGAATGCCAGCTATATCAGTAGTTGCTCAGTGAATTATCGCTGACTATTTTTTTAAGGTAACAGTCAGCCCTAAAATTATATACATTACCAAGTTAACTATCCATATATATTGACTCTGAACTTTTGTAGATTGTCTTCACTCAGTGTTATGAGCATTTAGGTAATTCCCCACACTACAATGCAGCATATTCAGAATATGAAAATTTTCTAATAAATTTATATGAGGAGGAAGGCCAGGTAGTGTGCACAAGCACTTTCATACTCACAAGGACAACTTTCTAGATTTCAACATCGATACAGGTTCAGCTATAGCACTTTCATATTTTCAGGAATTTGCAAATGAATTTTTTTAAGTACTCCTAATAATGGTGTTTCAGATCAGATCTCTTGTCACAATAAATCATACGCCATTAATATTATCCTCTAGCATGCTCACCTTGAAATTCATTTATATTTTAAAGAACATGATGTTTCTAACATTATCTTAAGGAAATCAATTACCAAAATATATAGTTCTGTTCTCTATGCTTCTTATGACAGAAATTGAAAGAACTGGGAAAGATAATGATTTTCCTGGTGGTGCTTAAGCAAGTGCTAGTTGAGAGGTTTATATCATATTTTTTTCCAAAATTTCTACATAAATCTATGTTAACTGTTAAAAGGAATGTGCTTTTCAACTTTCTAAACTTTAAGATAGTCTTTAATCAAGCTGAATTTAAATAAATATTTCTGTTCTTTTAGGCTGGAAAAAATAATTCTTGAAGTGTCTGTGCTTCTATGTCTTATGCTCATAATTCAAATTCATTATACCTTTCCCAATTTTATTTAGAAGAAGCATTTTAAGTTTTTGCTTTTCCTAAAAAATTAACTGTACATAAACACACTAAAATATCTATTAACATAATTATGAAGGGTTATAATAGTTTGGAGAAAATGGTTGAATTCTATGTGTAAATCTGTGTAACATTGACAAGGACTTATAAGTAATATGCAAAATGCAGCTAACTATAGAAAAAGCCTTAGTGATTTACAGAAATTTCTTAACAATGTAGTCATAACTTGTTTTGAGAGTACAAATTCCAATTCTTTACAGTATACAACACTTAACGCACCTGCTATCAAACACCGAGGGCTAGCAGGGCTCCACAAAGATGCTGTTTCATTATGTCACGTTGATCACTTAAAAGTATCTCGCCTCTAACTCCCTGAATGAAACAAAGATCATTTTCTTAGTCCCCTGTTCAAGAGGTATGAGCCTTATTTCTGTCCTACTTTCTGCTGTTTTATGAAGAAATCTGTAAGTAGAAAACTTACATTGGTATGCAAATTTTAATAATGCCGTTTAATTAAGAATCCAGGTAGTGATATAAGATATGACAGAGAGCCTTGCCTTCTAAATGTGTGAGAAGAAACAAAACTGAAAAATTAATGTTGCAGACTGATAATTTGATACTACCATATTAATAAGGGGCTTCCCTCACAGCTCAGTTGGTAAAGAATCTGCCTGCAATGCAGGAGACCCGGGTTCGATTCCTGGGTCAGAAAGATCCTCTGGAGAAGGAATTGGCAACCCACTCCAGTTTCTTTGCCTGGAGAATCCCTTGGACAAAGGAGCCTGGTGGCCTACAGTCCACGTGGTCGCGAAAGTCAGACACGACTTAGAGACTAAGCCACCACCGCTATATTAATAAACCTGATTTTGAAAAGAATCTGTGCTCTGCAGCTTGCTCACATTAATAGTCAACATGAATTTAGAAGATTTGCCTCTGCCTTTAAGAACACACTCACGCTGTGCAGTGATTCTTGACTTCTTTCCCTAACAATAGGCTTTGAGAGATCATGGAATGAGACTCTTTCTCTCTGGGACTTTAGTATCTATGTAGTGCATGGAATATAATGAGCACTGAATAGATATTTACTAAATTTATTCATTAAATTATACATTATTAAGTGGTATATTTGTTTTTGAAATATCTTAATTACTTATTGCCAAGAAAGGTAATGGAAAGAAAGTTGAAATATGCCTACCATGAGTCTTGATTCTAAATAACTTTTCTTTTAGGTACTAAAAGATTTTTCTGTATTCATGTATTTAATATCCCAAGACCTCAGCCAGCAGTGTTAACAAAATTTTACTATATAAATCCCTGAGCACTGTGAATGCTTTGCTAATTAATAGCACATGCTTACTTATAGATTTGTTTTAACACCTGTATTATCAACTTTATAGGTTAACAATATGTAATTCTCAGTTATTAATATTACCTTGGGCTTCCCAGGTGGTGCTACTGGTAAAGAACCCGCCTGCCAATGCAGGAGACGTAAGAGACATGGGTTTGATACCTGGGTGGGGAAGATCCCCTGGAGGAGGGCATGGCAACCCACTCCAGTGTTCTTGCCTGGAGAATCCCCATGGACAGAGGAGCCTGGCAAGCTAGAGTCCATAGTGTTGCAAAGAGTCAGATATGACTGAAGTGACTGAGCCAGCAGGTACCCTGTGATGGTGTTTAAGAGTGAATAGAAAAGATCTCTCTGTCTTACCTTCTGTGTATACATGTATATACAATAATTGTTTTGCAGTTGTATATTATGTGATATTAAGTAAAAGACAATAAAATTAAATCTTGCCTAAATTATAACAACCTGAAGAGGTATTTTACAACACAAATATTTTTTATCAGTCAAAACCAGTCATAATATATTCTTGTGTGTGTGTGCTCAGTTGATTAGTCATGTCCAATTCTTTGCTACTTCATTGACTGTAACCCACTAGAGTCCTCTGCATGGAATTTTCCAGGCAAGAATGCTGGAATGGGTTGCTATTTCCTTCTCCAGGGGATCATCCTGACCCAGGGATTGAACCCATGTTTCTTTTGTCTCCTGCATTGGCAGCTATGTTCATTAAACACTAGTACCACCTGGGAAGCCTGATATATTCTTAGAATTCAATAAAATAAATGTTCAAAGCTTCACAAGCAATGTTCAAATTCTGTGTGGCATTGTATTTTAGGCCTTTGACCCCACTTTTGCATCCACCAGTCAAGACAACTTCATTATTGCATAGTGAAACATTTTTTCTATTTAAAAATACAGATTATGTTTCATTGTAAACTTCCACATTTGTAAATGATACCATCTTTTAAAAACCAACTAGGGAAATGACACTATTGATATTAAAATTTTGAATATTTGTCATTTAGTATTTTGAATAAAGCTGTATTCATTAGAATTTTTCACATTGAACAGGGACGTTTTGGACAGAATTATATACCATGAGATTCTCATGACCTAAAGTATTTTTACGTCTTTATTTTCTGTGTACCTAGCCAACTTTGATCTATGTTTAAAAACAAAACTTACTCATTTTTCATTGGCACTTAGAATGACTACTCAATTATATCATTTAAATAACATTTCTTTCATTTTTTGTATAAGCATTATTAGGTCAGCTTTTCCAGATGGCTAAACTATTATCCTCATATAAGACATATTGCATAGTTAAATGGATGGGTACATAAACTATAGATTTATACTTTTGTGTACATATATACACACCTTCCCTGGTGGCTCAGTTGGTAAAGTATCTGCCTGCAATGCAGGATACCCAGATTCTATCCCTGGGTCAGGAAGATTCCCTGGAAAAGGGAATGGCTACCCACTCCAATATTTTTGCCTGGAGAATTCCATGGACAGAGGACCCTGGCAGGCTATATAGTCCATGGGGATGCAAATGTACATTTGTGTTGCATAGATTTATTTATTTGTGTACACTTATGCTATATATATTTTCTGAGAGTTTCAGCTTTTCATATAATACATATATTAAGTTTTTCATAATTGTATGTCTTATTGCTATATTTGTAATATAGAAGTTAAAATAATTTAGTTACTATGCTATCCTATCCATATAGTTTCATCCATATGTTGAAACTCATTAAATATGTGTCTGATCTGAGCAGATGGAAATGTAAATGGTTAAGCAAGTTAACGCCATGTGCACTCTGACACAAGAGATTCGGTTCCCCTGAATCTTTGTGCATTATTTCCTGGTACCATTAAACTGAAATGCTAACTTTTATATCAGAGTTGTTCAAAACCATGTTTGTAAGATAACTCTTTGGAATAGAGTGAGTGAGAACTGGAGCATAAATCAGGAAAAGATTCAGTAACTTTTCTTCCATCTTTGCCTCTCATTCTGTCTTTTCTTCATTCTCTCCGGCTTTCTTATTCCTGCTCTCTTTTTTTTTGTTTGTTTGTTTTGTTTATTTTTGACACTGCAGGGGAGTAACAAAAGGAATAGTGATGGTCTTGAAGTTGGATAAAATATCAGTATCTGCTATTGATTTGGTTGATATTTAATAAGTAGATTCATTTTGATATTTGGCAAAACTAATACAATTTTGTAAAGTTTAAAAATAAAATAAAATCAAAGGAAAAAAAAAAGTAGTTCTTTTCATGTGATGGGCAGTGCACCAGATGTTAAATTTTTAAACTCTCTAAGACAAATGAGGAAAATGAATTTGGGGTTATACAAAAACCATAAATGGTTCTAGGTCCTGCAGAAGAATGTAAACTGGGAGAAAAGTCTACATTGTAAGAGTACAGAGGGATATTTTATGGGGCTCCCAAGCTAAGGTGAACATTGAGCTCTAAAGAGTATTGTAAGGGTTGCTTATATATTATCTGATTTAGCTGAAGAAGAAATAGTTTTTAGATATTTTATTAATATCATCTCCATGCAAATATTCCAAATTTTTCCTCCTTGATTTTGCCTCTCTATTCTCAGGATTTGTGTTTTTGCTTTACATGAATTTGTAAGTGTTTTATGCAAAACTTTTGACTCACACACAAACACAATTCCTAGGATACCAAATTAAGAAACCAGATTTGTGAAGTAACAGTGGTTAATTCAGAGATAATGTCTAAAAAGTCACAACTGAATAATCCAAGACATAAATAATCAAAGATATAAATTATTTTCTTACAGGGAAGAATTTAAACTGAAGGCAATTTAAAAAGAATTTCTGCTAATTATTATAGATTCTATGTGTACATGGAATCTTTCAGAAAATAATTATCAAATTGAAACACTAAATTATTTCTTGTTTAAGCTGACAGCATATATATATATGTAATATATATAAATATGTACATATATATATATATAAAATTTCAAGAAGTCCATGATAAATGATCAATTTTAAGAGAAAAACCAAAGATAAGCCTAGCCATAAGTTAAAGCTGCTGTTTTTTAAGCTCTGAATTGAGGATAGAGCTCTAAGAACCCTACCCTCAATTTACCAAGTGTTTTAGTGTTGGAAACACTGAAGCTTCCCTTTCCTTTGTGTTCAGGCCCCTTTCCCAGTTTAGCATTAGTCTAACTGTAACAAGAACCAAATGTGCTCTAGGGGCTGAGGGGATCCACTGCACTAATTAGACAGTGGACAAAAGATTTTGGCAAAAGAGCTTGTAACACTGACCAGTGTGAAGAACAGAAATTTTTTTCCTTTAATTGTTCATCGGTAATCTAGAGGCTAGCATTTGTAATTCGTTAAGAGTTCAATTCCTACATTCTTTAGTATAGATAAAGTTAGTCCCAGATAAGTTACTTAATTTGATATGAAGTTTAAATGCCTCATTTATAGTATCCAGATGCTTTAGGATTTATTCCATCAGTAATAACAATAGAAATATTTTGGGGCTTTCCAAAATAAAATCTATTGATTCCTGTTAAAAATTATCCCTGGCGTGGATCCTTGAGGACCCTTGTTATACCAGTTCTTTATGGGACATATTAAGTGTAAAGTAAGTCTATCTTGAACTCTTTCCAAAGAGGTTAATCACCTCATTATAAGGTAATTTTACCTGGAGAGTAATCCTCCTGCATGGCTAATTGGAACTAATTAGATGCTCTCCATTCCTTCTTGCTCCACCTAAGCATTAGTTACTAATGCTTTTCCTTTTGGAATACATGTTCTTATATGGATATGTTCGGCATTATTTTCTGACTAAATATAATTAATTCTAAAGGATTAACCTTGAATGACAGGTACTTTTTTTAAAAAAAAAAAAAGGTTTTCTCACATACATTTTTCTTTGGAGAAGAAGGTGATATTCTCAAATATGCAGCATCTTGAAGTTTGTGTTTTCTGCTTTGTATTTCTATATGACCAGTATTTTCACAAAGTGGGGAATCTAAGTCACCCTCATTATTCTATGTGCTAGCCCTAAAATATGAAGAAAACTATTTCCTTTTTAAAAAAATGTTTTTAAATTATTATTATTATTTTTTACTTTACAATGTTGTATTGGTTTTGTCATACATCAACATGCATCCGCCACATGTGTACACGTGTTTCCCATCCTGAACCCCCCCCTTCTACCTCCCTCCCCATACCATCCCTCTGGGTCATCCCAGTGCACCAGCCCCAAGCTTCCTGTATCCTGCATCAAACCTGGACTGGCGATTCATTTCTTATATGATATTATACATGTTTTAATGCCATTCTCCCAAATCATCCCCCCCCCCCACAGAGTCCATAAGATTGTTCTATACATCTGTGTCTCTTTTGCTGTTTCACATACAGGGTTGTCGTTACCCTCTTTCTAAATTCCATATATATGCGTAGTATACTGTATTGGTGTTTTTCTTTCTGGCTTACTTCACTCTGTATAATAGGCTCCAGTTTCATCCACCTCATTAGAACTGATTCAAATGTATTCTTTTTAATGGCTGAGTAATACTCCATTGTGTGTATGTACCACAGCTTTCTTATCCATTCATCTGCTGATGGACATCTAGGTTTGAATCTAGAATTGAAAGAGACATGTGTTCCCCAATGTTCATCACAGCACTGTTTATGATAGCCAGGACATGGAAAAATATTTCCTTAATGGGTAAATTTCTGAGGAGACTAAGAAAGTAGAAGTACAAAAAATCTTGACTTATTATGAATTTTTAATTTTAACTTCTTAGAAGTTATCTCCCTCTCCACCTCAGCTTCTATCAAGGAAAATAGCAAACATGGTGTAACTTTATTGTATTTTTTAAGATTTTGTTTGGCAAACACTTACAAGGGGCCAAAATACGCTAAGAATCGCCAAGGTATTCTCTTTGTTATTGCTCCATAACAAGCTCTTTGCCACCAGAGGAGTTCAGTTTCTTCCCTTTTCCAATAACATTGATCCTCTGTTGTTGAAGCCCTCCCTAGCAGTATCCTGAGGCTTGTCAGTGTCATCCTGTCTCTTCCAGATTCTTTTCAACCTTCAGTTCCAAGGCAGTTGTCACATGTTTTCTGATTTACTGCCTTTCACTTCCACATATCAAAATCTCTTTCCTTTACTATTGCTAAATAATAAACTACTTGAGGGCTTGGCAATGTAAAACAACCATTTTGTTATATACATAGCTTCCATGGGTCAGCAGTACAAACAGGACAAAGCAAGGATGGCTTTTCTTTGTTTCACCATGTCTTGGTCTTCAGCTGGGAAGACTCACTGGTTGGAAGTGATTTGATGGGATTGTGGCTTCCCTGGTGGCTAAGCAGTAAAGAATCCACTTGCCAATGCAGGAAACACAGGTTTGGTCCCTCACTTGGAAAGATCCCCTGGCAGAGGAAATGGCAACCCACTCCAGCATTCTTGCCTGGGAGATCCCATGGACAGAGGAGCCTGGTAGGCTGTAGTCCATAGGGTCACAAAGAGTCGGACACGACTTAGCGACTAAACGATGGTGGGTGATGCCGGTTGTTGGCTGAGACCTTATCTGAAGCGTTTACTAGTCAGTGTTCTCCATAGAAACAGAACCAGTATATGGTATCAGCCATGTGACTGTAGTGACTGAAAAGTCCCAGAATTTACCTTCTGCAGTCTGGAGACCCAGGAAAACAGTGGCGTAATTCAGTCTGAGCCAAAGGCTCAGAGGAGCAGATGGGGATAATCTCAGTTTGAAGGCCAGAGAAGATGAGATAAGATGTCCCAGTTCAGTCAGTGAGGCAGAGGAAAAAGGGCAAATTCCTCTTTCCTTTGCCTTTTATTCTATTCAGGTCCTTCACAGTATGGAGAGTGCCCACCCACGATGGGGAGAATACCTTACTTTACTGAGTCCACCAATTCACACGCTAGTCTCATCCAGAAACACTATCACAAACACACCCAGACATGATGTTTAATTGGAGCACCCTGTGACCAAATTATCACATAAAATTAACTATCAATGACCTACAAATGACTTCTCCCTGTGGCCTGGGCATTTTCAGAGTCTGGTGGTCTAGGATACCAGCAGCTCAGGCCTCCTAAAGTTAGTATCCTGAGAAGACAGGGAAAAGCTATATCACTTAGTTTTGGAAGTCACAGAGTTTCATGTTCACTGTACTTTTTATTGATTGAAGTAGTCACAGGCTTACTCAGATTCAAAGGGAGGGGACATTCATATCTTTCCAGAGGAATACTGAGATATGTTCTGTAACCTTCACAGAAGGGATTCAGTAATGAAGAATACTAAGGTCTTGTTTCAAAGCAGCTTAGAGTTTAATGGGAAAAATATCACAAAATACCACTTAATAGAAGCTACTATTTATTTAGGAATAACACTTTCACATCATTTGTTTTTGCCGTTGTTCGGTCTCTCAGTCATGTCCGACTCTGCAGCTCCGTGGACTGCACGCAGCATGCCAGGCCTCCCTGTCCTTCACTATCTCCTGGAGTTTGCTCAAACTCCGGTCCAGTGATTTGGTAATGCCATCCAACCACCTCATTCTCTGTCACCCCTTTCTCCTCCTGCCCTCAATCTTTTCCAGCATCAGGATCTTTTTCAGTGAGTCAGTCGGCTCTTCACATCAGGTGGCCAAAGTGTTGTAACTTCAGCTTCAGCATTAGTCCTTCCAATGAATGTTTATGGTTGATTTCCTTTAGGATTCACATCATTAAATTGAGTTTATCATATGATATCTTCTTTAATCCGTAAAGAAAGGCTGTTCTGTAACTATTGCTGTCTTTATTTTGTAGTAGTAGTAGACGTGTAGTAGACATGGTTACTGTCCACAAAACACTTCATAGTAGGAGAACCAAAGCTCATGCCCTTCAGACATAAGCATAGTCAGGAGTAAATGATGTCTCCACACTATCTTCATGCCCTTCCCTTATTCCTATGGCACTTACTTTCTTTTGGTTCTTGACTTAGATCTTCTATTGGAATTCCCAGTTGCTTCTTCATTTTCTGGATCCTGTATATCTGGTAACAACATTTCAGTAGTTTTAATGCTGATTGTGTTTCATTAATACCAGTTACTGCTAACCATGGTTGCTGAGTTTGAAACCTGTCCCAGGTACTCAAATCTTCACTGTATTTATTAGGTGCCTATAATTTGCTAAGGGTTGGTGAGGGTGACAAAGGGAATGCTAAATTTTACATATAATCTTCTTTAGACAGGTTATATAAATAACATGGACACTATTTCATGTCTACAGACAGAACTGAGATGACCTGGTTGGGAAAACAGGCTATTGAAACTTAAAGGACAACTTAAATTTTAAGAGCAAATTGTTACTTTGGGGAAAATCCTGGCACTTTATCCCAAACTCTATTGGGATAATGACTTGCATCTCAGAACTTCTCAAGAAGGAACAACTACTTTAATGATCCTCTTGTTATCATGAAATAATGAATAAATTCTGAGAGTCTTTCCAGAAACTTCTTTGAGAGTAATCTCGAAGGAAGGTGAGAGTTAACCCACCTTCCTTTATCAAGCTCGTTAATTTCTCAAATCCCTACTAGTTTATAAGGCACTCCATGATTTGTTTCCTGGCCTGACTTTTGACATTTTCTCTGTCCTTTGCTGTTTTTGCATCTTCCCCACTCCAGTACTCTTGCCTGGAAAATCCCATGGATGGAGGATCCTGGAAGGCTGCAGTCCATGGGGTCGCTAAGAGTCGGACACGACTGAGCAACTTCACTTTCACTTTTCACTTTCATGCATTGGAGGAGGAAATGGCAACCCACTCCAGTGTTCTTGCCTGGAGAATCCCAGGGACAGCAGGGCCTGGTGGGCTGCCGTCTATGGGGTCGCACAGAGTCAGACACGACTGAAGCGACTTAGCAGCAGCAGCAGCAGCACCCTTTTAGATTGGCTGTTGCTGTTCATTAGAATGATATTGACTGAGTTACTGCTTCCTAAGGATGGCTCTCTCTTGTTTCACTTGACTGGGTTTTAGGCTCCTGAACTACCTTATGCTTTTCTTTTTGTATATTTTTTAGAGGATCAATCTTTGCTGTGTTTTTAATTCCTTGAAGAATTTTGATTTAACTTCCAGGCTCTTCCTTTTTCCAAACTGTATTTTAGTGCATCTTCTACTCTGGGAGATCGTGAATGACAGGGTAGCCTGGCATGCTGCAGTCCATGGGGTTGCAAAGAGTTAGGCACGATTTAGCGATTGAACAACAGCAACTACTTCATGATAAGGTTAGGGAAGAAGGGGTCACAAATCTCAGTTATTAAATTTCAAAATACTTGAAGTTCATGTCAGAGATAAAAGTTTGAGAATAGATTTTAAAATTTCAAAATCCTGGCTTGTGAATATCAAAGTGGAAGCTTGAAGGACTCAGGGCATAATATTTATGTTGTAGTCATAATTATGGTATTACAGAATCTCTGAAGTGATCTGAAACAACAGAAAAGCTTTATTTGAAAATATGTAGTTTTATGGCACTTCAAAGCAATTTGACAATAAAGAGCAATGTACTTAGGAAACTAATGTTGGAGTTGGTCATGCCTGGAAAAGAATGACAATTGCATTAAGCCATGAAAATATTAAAAAAAAAAAAGGAAGACCTTACTGATTTCTATTTCCAATGTGCTTTATAGTTGTTAAATTTTCCTAGTTTTACTTCTCAAATCTAGTTATGGTTGTTTCATAATTCCAAATTTTCAGTTTTCAGACCAGTTTTTTTAATGTAAGCTTCATCATATACAACACATAACAATTTTTTTATGCTGAATAAAGACTATTAATGTAGACACACTTGTATGACTTTTAATAAAGTCATCAGTTCAGTTCAGTTGCTCAGTCGTGTCCTACTCTTTGTGACCCCATGAACCGCAGCACGCCAGGCCTCCCTGTCCAGCACCAACTTCTGGAGTCCACCCAAACCCATGTCCATTGAGTCGGTGATGCCATCCAACCATCTCAGCCTCTGTTGTCCCCTTCTCCTCCTGCCCTCAATCTTTCCCAGTATCAGGGTCCTTTCAAATGAGTCAGCTCTTCACATCAGGTGGCCAAAGTATTGGAATTTCAGCTTCAACATCAGTCCTTCCACTCAACACCCAGGACTGATCTCCTTTAGGATGGACTGGTTGGATCTCCTTGCAGTCCAAGGGACTCTCAAGAGTCTTCTCTAACACCACAGTTCAAAAGCATCAATTCTTTGGTGCTCAGCTTTCATTATAGTCCAACTCTCACATCCATACATGACCACTGGAAAAACCATAGCCTTGACTAGACGGACCTTTGTTGACAAAGCAATGTCTCTACTTTTTAATATACTGTCTAGGTTGGTCATAACTTTCCTTCCAAGGAGTAAGCATCTTTTAATTTCATGGCTGCAGTCACCATCTGCAGTGATCTTGGAGCCCAGAAAAATAAAGTCAGCCACTGTTTCCACTGTTCCTCCATCTATTTGCCTTCAAATGATGGGACCGGATGCCATGATCTTAGTTTGCTGAATGTTGAGCCATAAGCCAACTTTTTTACTCTCCTCTTTCACTTTCATCAAGAGGCCCTTTAGTTCTTCTTCACTTTTTGCCATAAGGTCATAAATAAAGTCATAGTCAGATGTTTATTTTCTTTTGATGAATGTTTTTTCAAAATTTGATTTATATTTTGTGTTTTTAACTAATTTTTAAAGTTGTAAAATACATATAGCAAAATTGTACTGCTTTAATTACTTTTACGTGTACAGTTTAGTGTCATTTGGTACATTTACGTTGCTGTGCAACCATTCCAGTTACTCACTCAGTCATGTCCAGCTCTCTGCAGCCCCATGGACTGCGGCTCACCAGGCACCTCTGTCAATGAACTCTCCAGGCAAGTACAGTGGAGTAGGTAGCCCTCCCTTCTTAAGGGGATCTTCCTGACCCAGTGATTGAATCTGTGTCTCCCACATTGTAGGCAGATTCTTTACTGTCTGAGTCACCAGGGAAGCCCTAACCGCCATCTATCTCCAGAAATTTCTTTCTTCTCAAAGTAACGCTCTGTACCCTTTAAACAACAATCCTTTTTCTCCCCTCTCTCCAGTCCCTGGTAACCACCATTCTACTTTCTGTCTCTCTGATCTGACTCCTGCATGTAAGGGGAACCATACAATATCTGTCCTTTTGTGACTGGCTTCTTTTGCTTAGCATAATGTTTTCAAGGTTAATCCATATTGTAGCATTTTTGTAGTGTATTATAGTCAGAATTTCTTTCCTTTTTAAGGCTGAATAATCTTCCATTGTGTATATATACTACAGTTTGTTTATTCATTCATTTGTTGATGGACATCTGGGTTCTTTTCACCTTTTAGCTATTGTGAATAGTGCTGCTCTGAATATTGGTATATGAATATCTGTGCAAGTCCTAAGCTCATGTATAAAATTACTTAAGCTGCCTGAAAACTTTAAAGGAGTTACAATCAGCATTAAAATAATTTTATTCTCCATAAGATGATAGGGTCTAGCATAGCTAGATCCTCAAATAATTAGGTAAATGTGGATCTTCAAATGATTAAGTAAATGTGAATTCTTCGGGTCTCACTTTTTCCAGCTCTCTCTCTTTGTCTTCTTTGTCTTTGGTGTGCAATTGCTCATCTCTGAAAATTTTTCTAAGTGCTGAGAGAAACTTGAGTATAAGTTTCTAAGAAACTGTCTAACTAATCAACAAATAGATTTACCCTATAACTAAAATGTTAGAAGTTTTCCATGTTTGTACATCAAATATATATAATTCTCTTAGGCAAATATTGACTCTCGAAAAATTAATCACTTCTTGGTTTATGGCTGAATGTTTTAATATTCCAAGAATACTCATATTTCTTATTCAGTAGAGAATTAAAGATTTACAGTTACAATCTATTGATAAAAGTAAAATGATTACTACCAAATTTTAAAAAGTTCCACAATTTTAATACAAACACCCTTAACACAGTTTCATATTTTTCCATTATTTTTTTAATTTATCTTTAATTGAAGGATAATTGTTTTTAGTATTGTGTTGGTTTCCTCCATACATCAGCATGAATCAGTCATAAGTGTACATATGTCCCTTCCCTCTTTTACCTCCCTCCTACTCCCACCACATCCTACCCCTCTAGGTTGTCACAGAGGGATTGAGCTCCCTGTGTCATACAGCAAATTCCCACCAGCCACCTATTTTACATATGCTAATGTATATGATTCCCTGTTACCCTCTCCATTCAATGTGTGTGTTAGGCACTCAGTCACGTAACATGAGAGAAATGTTTATTCCAGGTCTCTAATATAAAAGTCCTTGGAAAATAAGTGAGGTTAATAATGAAATATCCTCCCTGCCCTTGAAAAGCCTCTAGGGCAGTGGGGAAGACAAACCAAACATGTAATCACAATAAAATGTGGTAAAAACTGTCGCTAAAGTTAACTGCAACATTGAGTGCAGTGTGCTACTAGGAGGAAGTGTCTGGTTCTGTTGGAGGTAAGAAGGAAAGAGGCTTTTACCCTTAAAAATTAAGCTTCTCCGTAGCCACGTCCACTGCTTACAGCATCGTCACCAAGTCCCTCCTCTGAAAGTCACACATGTCACTTCTGCTCACGGTGTGATTCTGAAACAGCCATCCTGAAAGGCAAGAGCTCAGGAAAATGTGGTCTCCCACTGTGGGGATAGGTGCCCACTTGAAGCCTGGAAAGCGCTACACATAGAAAGAAAGGAAAATGGAAGTTGATCAGCAGACTCTGCCAAAATCTAAATGTATTGTAAAAGTGAGTTGGACAGTTCATGGACCTTAGGATATTTAGTTCACTTTCTCAGGTTTCAGAAGTCAGTTATGTCTAGATTTCTGTGGTCTTCATCTTCTATTACATGTGCTTAATGATGTAACAAAAATACTTAAAGATAGTGTGAAAAAAACCCTTACATAATAAATCCTGTTCATAATACAAGTGGTCAGTCCCACATTTATCACCTTTTAACTTTAAATCTTTACTTGTCTGTTTATCTATAGGCAGGGCACATGCCACTTATGTCACCCTTCTAGTTTGCCGAAAAGTTCATTATTCACTGTGACAGCATAATTTTTTTGGATTATTCTTACACATAGACATATTCAGTTTTTTACATGTATTTTTTACATATTTTCATCTTGCTGTCATTACATTTTCCCCTTATTTAATTCATTTTTCTTTAGTTTTTAAGGCATATTCAAATTACAAAGGTCATTTGGAATTTTGATAATAACTTCTGAAGTACAGAAACATTCATGTCCTTTAATTCATGTAATCTGTGAATTTATGAATATAACTATAGTTATATTCATACTCAGTCACTTTATATTTATTGGCATTTTTACATTTCAAACTAGATGTTTTAGCCTGTTTTGTATTATCTAAACAGTATTCAGATATATATAAACTAGCTGAAACAATCATATGGCATGCATAAAAGAATACAAAGTCTAATAAATACTATATTGTTTCTCTTTATTAATTTTCATTATTTATTAGAAAAAATATTTCATTAAGAAATACCATGAATTACCATGAACACTAACATAATATCACATTTATTAGTACCCATCTTATATTCTCATAGCCTAGTAGTTACAAATTTGATAGTTGTATTTTGTTCTAAGCATCAGATCAGATCAGATCAGATCAGTCACTCAGTCGTGTCCGACTCTTTGCGACCCCATGGATCGCAACACGCCAGGCCTCCCTGTCCATCACCAACTCCCGGAGTTCACTCAGACTCACGTCCATCGAGTCAGTGATGCCATCCAGCCATCTCATCCTCTGTCAGCCCCTTCTCCTCTTGCCCCCAATCCCCCCCGGCATCAGAGTCTTTTCCAATGAGTCAGCTCTTCACATGAGGTGGCCAAAGTATTGGAGTTTCAGCTTTAGCATCATTCCTTCCAAAGAAATCCCAGGGCTGATCTCCTTCAGAATGGACTGGTTGGATCTCCTTGCAGTCCAAGGGACTCTCAAGAGTCTTCTCCAACACCACAGTTCAAAAGCATCAATTCTTCGGCGCTCAGCCTTCTTCACAGTCCAACTCTCACATCCATACATGACCACTGGAAAAACCGTAGCCTTGACTAGACGAACCTTTGTTGGCAAAGTAATGTCTCTGCTTTTGAATATGCTATCTAGGTTGGTTATAACTTTCCTTCCAAGGAGTAAGCGTCTTTGAATTTCATGGCTGCAGTCACCATCTGTAGTGATTTTGGAGCCCAAAAAAATAAAGTCTGACACTGTTTCCACTGTTTCCCCATCTATTTCCCATGAAGTGATGGGACCGGATGCCATGATCTTCGTTTTCTGAATGTTGAGCTTTAAGTCAACTTTTTCACTCTTCTCTTTCACTTTCATCAAGAGGCTTTTTAGTTCCTCTTCACTTTCTGCCATAACGGTGGTGTCATCTGCATATTGGAGGTTATTGATATTTCTCCCAGCAATCTTGATTCTAGCTTGTGTTTCTTCCAGTCCAGCGTTTCTCATGATGTACTCTGCATATAAGTTAAATAAACAGGGTGACAATATACAGCCTTGACGTACTCCTTTTCCTATTTGGAACCAGTCTGTTGTTCCATGTCCAGTTCTAACTGTTGCTTCCTGACCTGCATATAGGTTTCTCAAGAGGCAGGTCAGGTGGTCTGGTATTCCCATCTCTTTCAGAATTTTCCACAGTTTATTGTGATCCGCACAGTCAAAGGCTTTGGCATAATCAATAAAGCAGAAATAGATGCTTTTCTGGAACTCTCTTGCTTTTTCCATGATCCAGCAGATGTTGGCAATTTGATCTCTGGTTCCTCTGCCTTTTCTAAAACCAGCTTGAACATCAGTAAGTTCACGGTTCACATGTACTGAAGCAACCATGTACTATAATAAAACTCATCACAAATGTCTTAAAGGCTCCACTATGTTCTAGTTACGCTACCAAATGGTTTTTCTATATTATTTTATTTAGTCTACACACAAACCTATGACATTGGGGCTATCATTATTCCCACTCTTTGTTGGAAAGTAGAGTTAGAATTATAAGGAACTTGTTTAATTTACATATTCAGCAAGTTACAAGCCTTCTGTTCTGATGAACAGTCATTTAGTATATATCTACTAACCAGAAAATATTTTTATTGCTCAGGGTAAGGGATGAGTTTGATACCATTCCAGTGGTATGGAATCTATGGCTTAGTAGCGGCTTCCCAAGTGGCTCACTGGTAAAGAATCCCCCTGCCAATACAGGAGATTGCAAATTTGATCCTTGGGTCAGGAAGATCCCCTGGAGGAGGACATGGCAACCCATTCTAATATTCTTGCCTCGAAAATCCCATGGACAGAGGAGCCTGTTGGGCTACAGTCCATGGGATCACAAAGAGTCAGACATGGCTTAGCAACTATGATACATATGGGAAAAATATTTACCATACTATGAAATGAATGCAGTAATCACAACATCATACCTAAGTATATGAAGATGAAGATAATTTTCATGTGGTAGCACAAGGGAAGGCTTTGTAGAAAATGTAATTCCTGAACATGGTTCTGAAAGATAATTGTGGAGTTAACAGAAAAAATATCATATGTTAAGGTAGAGGCATAAAACACACCCATATGCAGTGAGAACCATAAATAGTTTCAGATAGATGGATGGATCATTGGATGGATGGATGGATGGATAGATAGATGAGTTTGAAATGTAAAAAATTGAAAATTGAAGGGTATTTGTGGATCGTACTCTGATCACAAAGAACTTGGATAGTGCCACTGGAAACTGGGACTTTATATTCTTGAGGTAATATGAAATAATAATAGGGTTTAAAAACACACATATAGACTAAGGAAATGGATTTTTCGAAAAGGAGCTAATGTTATCAAACTTACTAATTGATATGGCTGTGAATATGGACTTGAAGGAAATAGGGAATGAAAATATTTGAATGAAGGCAGAATGGTAGCAGTACCAACCAAGAGGCGAATATAGGAAGAAGAGGTGGTATGTGGGAGAAAGATTATGAATTTGATTCTATGTTTGTTGAATGTGAGATATCTGTCTATGGAAAAACCAGATCAGTTCCACAGACAGTAGATCCTTTTACTGGCCTGGCATTTTATGGAGTGTCTGGGATTGAGATGAAGAGCTACTAAAAGAACCATTCTTGGCACATCATCTATAAACTAGAGCATTGGTAAAATCCAGATTAGGGATAACTCTGTCCTTTGACTGGGTTTGAATACTTTGAACTATACTTGTTATAATAAGTGGCTTTTTGAAGACACTGACTTAAAGTCATTAGTGAATTATTAATGTATTTTCACATATTATAAGATAAAATATTACATATAACTCTAGTAATATATGTAATATATACATTATTAATTACTAGTTTTATAAGAGGCATTTATGTAGATTGTTTTATTTATTTGCTTATTTAGGCTATTTTTTCAGAAGTATTATTTATTATTTTGGAATATTAGCTTATTAAATTGTCTTTAATTGTTTTTGGATAAGAAATTTAAGAATCTACCTTTATTGTGACCCTCACAGAAAACATTTTGTTAGAACTCCTGGAGTGAAGTTTAAAGTTCACATTCTTACATAGTTTCCTTTCCATAGAGTCTTAATTCCAGAAAGAAAGACAGGAAATCCTTATCATAACAAGTCTTGAAACGATTCTTTAAAGAAGTTGAAAAATCAAACCAGCAGAGGGCGGTGGCCTACACACGCTTAGTCATTGCAGCAATCTTGTCATCAAGACAATGCAGGGAGTCCTTTCTTAATAAGCTCACTGGCAAAGTAATTGTTTTGCAGAGAGTTTTGTTAGTACCAGAAGGTAGATATTTATACCAGTATTCCTTGTCTTGTGTAAATATGCATCTGTTTTAGCAAAGTGCACTTTGAGTTGTATTTGAACACTTGAGAGTTTGTTATAAAAAGTCAAAATCTGAGCAATCTGTGTTGAGAGGTCAAAGGACATTTGTGTACCCTAGTCCTGCTAACCAGCTAAGGAAGTTTGATCACATTTGATAGACAGGACCAGATTTAATCTGATGTGGAAATGATGTTACTTAAGGCAAACTGAATGTCAAAGTTTTGATACTTTCTTAATTGTAGCATTACTATTTTTAAAAAAGCCCAAATGTCTGTAGCAATTGTCTAATTGGAACTGAGGGCATTCTAAGAAAAAATATTACTTAAAAAAATTCTTATATAATTAAAGACCAATAGCATTACTATGCTATAATACATAAATTATTTCTCAGATTTTTTTCAACATCCCTCCCCTCCTGGGCTTAGAATATTTAATGATCTTGCAAAAATATTATCTTTTAAGTATTAGAAAATGTAATATATTTCTTTAAAAAGCATTTTAGCTAATTTCATATTTTACACATATTTATTATTATTTTCTTAAATTTTCCATTTAGATAAGAAAATAAGGAAAACATTTTTAACTCAGAGAAGCTTTTTAACGTACATACTTTATTGGCAACTGTGTATTTTAGGTAATTGCTTAATAATATTAATTTGTTTTTAATGATGCTGGCCCTTTTAAATGCCCTCTTTACTAGCACACACTGATTTCTTGTTGTTGTAACATGCAGCATACTTTTAAACTGTGTACGATTAAATACATGCTATATCTGTTGAGTTTCTGAAATCTGTTTACTTTTAAAAGCTGTTGTGAAATATGTTTGCTTCATATGTTATAAAGAAAAGTTAAGATTCTCATTTCTACTTTATGATCCAACACAGTGAAAGTGTAGTAAACTGTTTAGAAACCTGCAGGAAGTTAATTTTAATGTTTGATAGTGTGAGGGGGTCCAGCCTCTTTTCTTCATTTGATGAAGCTTGTAACAATTTTGTTTGCCAAGTTTGCCAAGATGATGATTATTTAATAAAGTGACAAACTGTCCCACTGATAGGATACATTAATTGGCCTCTAAAGCTGTTCCCTGTCCTTCATAAGAAGGTGATAATTAGGTTTTCAGATTAGAATAAAATAATCATGTCTGTTATATAGATGCAAGTTAAAATATATTTAATCCTTTATACAAACTTGAAACAAAAGCTGTAAAATATTTCTCTGTGTGAACTTTTAGGTGAATACACCCAATATACCAAGTTAATTTTAAGCTAACATCACTCTTTGGAAGGTTAACAATTGGAAAAATAATGTAAGAGGTGATTAACTTTTTAGGTAAAACAATAGTATTAGGCTTTGCTGGAACATTTACCTAATAAAACTACACTCATTCATATCCTGATTTAATTTCTTGCTCTTTCCACACAGATCTTGCAGTTTAATCTTTCAGAAGTCACATAGAATTAGTTTGTGCATGTATATTAACACCCTCAATTTCTAATGTTGAGGGCTTAATGAGATACTATAAATGATTATATTTCATTTTTAACTTTATATTACACAAAATTAACTCAGTCCCACAAATAGGCACCTGGAAAGTACTCTATGATGTTTGAATTTCCAACAGTGAAAACAGAATTTATAAAAGCAAAACACTAAGTGATTTTTTTTTAAAGAGAAACTCTTTCATTGCCTTGTGCTTGATGATAGCACGTTGTCTTAAATTTCTAAAGCCTCATTTTCTCTAGCTTTAAATAACCAAAGGTAATTTCCTCTTCTTAAAGTTTTCAGAGTATTAAAAACTTTCTTAAATCTATTTCCTGAACCAAGTTGGAGACTGTTCAGTGCACATTCATTTAAAATACCTTTATATGTTCTGATTCAATTATTTTTAATAGAGTGAAGAATGTTTGGTGTAGCTTTGAGTGTACATCATGAAATGTTGGGTTTTAGTTAGAAAACATACAGAATTTGCTCCTGTTCAAGGATAATCTGTAGAGAAATGTAAGTAACCAGAAAACCTTGTTACACGTGCTGCAAATGTCAGGTACTTTCTTTATGCATGTTATATACAGAATTACGACATAAAAGAAGTTATGGTAAGACACTGGCAAGATAAAAGGAGATTTTATTGATAATATGCAAAAATGCCACATCTGTTTTTATTCATTCTGCAATTATTTCTTTGAGGGAGCTTTTATACAGCTGTGAAAACCTAGAGAATTTTGCACAAAACAGCTTGACAAATGTCCATGATTCCATACCAATGAAATGCATTTTAATTTCATTCTGAATGTTTCAAGCTCTCTAGCACATACACAGTAATAAAAGTCATACTGAAGTCATTTCTGTGATTTTTCACTTTATTGTTCAAATGATACGAGCAAGTTTTCCTGGTCCTCATTAAGAATTGTTGAGACTCTAAACAGGGCTTGCATAAGAAAAAGTACACTGATGATGCAGAAATTTGAAACTGGCCTGTCATGTTGTCATAGCGAGTGCACGCAGCGTGTGAATTCTGTTTCTGCTTCCTACCAGCTCTGAAACTTTGGGCAAATTATTTAGAATCAGCACCATTTTATCACTTAAAACAACAGAAACAGTTACAGAATCATAATAGAATTCCTAGTTCTAAGGGTTGTTAAAAGATTAAATTGAATAATGCAGAGGATATAGCTAAAGTAATACCATTTTCTTTCCTTTTTATTCCCATCAGAATTTACTATCAATATTATCATTTGAAGTGCATAAGGAATACTGATGTCAGAATACAGGGGCCAGTAATTCTCTGGAATTTAGGAAGGCAGGTCAGAAATACTAAGTGATTTATTCTCTGGAATTTAGGAAGGCAGGTCAGAAATACTAAGTGATTTATAGAAAGTGGAAAATGAAGTAGGAGGTTTTTGAAAAATTGAGTATTTAACAGGTAAATAGCATGGGACTTCCGTGGTTGGTTAAGACTCTGCTTCCAATGCAAGGAGCACAGGTTCAATTCCTAGTTGAGAAACTAAGGTTTCCACATGTTGCATGGCCAAACAAACAAACAAAAAAAGGTAGCATGTGTCTGATAATCACATATGATTTTTCTATGTAATGCAAAAATTATGTAATGTAGTAAAAAGAGCACAGCATTTAGATTACAAAGCTATGTTATTATTCCTGGTTATGGAAGTTACGTCCTCTATAAACTGGAATGATTTTGATCAGACATGTCATGGTTTATTGTACCTCTCTGGTGTGATAATGTTCATGAAAACACAGGCTAGCAAAAGAACTGGCTCAAGATGATTTTCCAATAAAAATCACAGTCAAAAAGAGAAGATAAATTTGATAGATACATACAGGTAGCACTAGTGATAAAGAATCCACCTGCCAATGCTGGAGACAAGGGATATGGGTTCAGTCCCTGGGTTGGGAAGATTCCCTGGAGGAGGGCATGGCAACCCACTCCAGTATTCTCCTATGGAGAACCCCATGGACAGAGGAGCCTGGCGGGCTCTAGTCCATAGCGTCACAGAGTTGGACATGACTGAAGCAACTTAACCCGCACGTACATACAGAGAATGCTGTAGAATTCAGCGGTATCTCTAGATGGAAGAGCATTTTCAGAATATCCTTCCCTCCTGAAAGGCAGCATAAGCTATGATCACTTTCTAGTACAGCCAAGCAAGATAGATCAGGGGTCGGAAAACTATAGTACCCCATACCAGTTCCATTTCTCTGCTCTCTTTGTGGAAAAAAAAAAAAGGTTTTTTTTTGGGGGGAACACAGCCAAGTTTCTGGGTTTTCCTGCTGTCTATGCCTATGTTCAAACCACATGGGCAAAGTTGAATTGTGACAGAGACCATGTGATCCGCATAGCCTAAATAGTTACTATCAGGTCCTTTACAGAAGAATTTACCCCCTGGAATAGATAGAAAACTACAATTATGGAGAAAATGTTCAAAAGAGTGAGGGTAGATATCAGAGGATATGAAAGGAGGGAAGAAAATCCATTCTATACCATAGGGACATAAACAGTAGATACAACTGAGAAGTACAGGTTTCCCTCACTATCTGAAAATGGGCCATTCTTATGATATCTTTTGTTAAGCCAAAATGGCGTAAAGCTAAGAAGCTTGCTTGTGGATACACAAGATAATTCAAGATAAAGTAGAGATGCTCACAGTTGCAGTTCAGAACTAGGATGACTTGCTGCTGAAATGCTGAGTTTAGTTCTCAAGGAAGGAGCTTGAATGTGTTACTCTGCTGTTGGGGTGCCTGCTGTTACTACAAAATCAACCTGAACACTATTTTTGCTTTTCTCCTTTTTCCATGAAAGTGAAGACCCTGTCAGGATTTCTTTAGGTTAGGGAAAATAAATAGTCTTTCACAAAAGTGAAAGGATGTAAAGTAAACTTGCAAAAAGTGGGGGCTTAACTTGTACTGTGGATGAGGAATTTAAGTAGGCTTCTAATCTTAAATCATGTGTGAGTTTTGAGCAACTGTGGAGAACGGAGTTCTCTCCAAAAGGTAATACATTCTAGTTCTGATCCATATGTGTTACACGTAATTGTGACCTAGGACAACATGTGAAATAGATACTCTGTGTTTAGTCTGCATCTGGTTCAGCTTTTGCTTATTTGTTAGGAAAGGCAGCGCATACCAGAAACGTTTAATTTGATCTTAGAAATGGCTATAGTGATGAGGATGGCTGTAGTGTCCTCAATGACAAGGACACACTCTGGAATCTGACAGCCTAGGTCTCAATCCAGGCTCCTTTGTTTACCAGTTGGGTGAGCAAGGCACCCTCTCTGTGCCTTGGTTTCCTTCTCTGTAAAAAGGCATGACTGTAGTTCCTGTCCTTGAGAGTAGGAAAGCAGTGTATGAGTTAATGTAAAACTCAAAGAACTATGACTGGCGTGTGCTAATCACAATATGCATAAGCCATTGCTACTTGTGTTTCCATGCACATGCATATATTAGTTTATATTAAGTGTACCATTTCTATTTACTATTTATGATTTACATTGTGCAGTGTGAACTCAGTCTCATTTGACCTTTTTTTTTTTTTGGACTTCATAGGACTCTGGTTTAATTTTACCTTCATATAGATATATCTGTTTGGACAAATGGAATCTTATCTGAAAATTTCAGTCAAGAAAGTGTATTATAAAGTGATTTGCAAACAATAGTTATCTAAATGTTAGTCGCTATATAAATATTTCTTTGGGGCCTCAATAGATGAAGTGAAGCATAAATACTTTTGTACTAAAGGATGAAATTTGCAATTCTAGGGTTCTGAGTTTATCCTTAATTTCAAAATAAATATTATCTTAAAATACATAATTGAATAGTTTTAAATTCATATGAGAATAAAGGTGTTAATATATCCTAGGTAATTATCAGCTTGTTTTTTGTGTTCTAAAAAAAATTTTGACCCTTGTCATTATTTTTTAAATAATAAAATACATGTACATACTGATTTACAGTTTTAAATTTACTTTTTATGCATTATTTTATGTGATCTTGAGATGTTCGAGCTCAGAGATGTATGTCACGTATGCTCTTTTCTATTTGGCAAGAAATATTGCAAGCATATTGATGGTGATAATTAATATTTTCTAAACAGTCAGAAAACAGGTGTACCTTTCCAAATAGATCTCAAAACAAACTTGTTGAATGACTTCAAAAAGAACTTAAAAAAGAAGTAGAAATTGTCTTGAAAGTCTTCAAATTTTGAATGTTGTTACACAGGATTATGTTAAATTTTTAAAGATAAAGATCATGCTTTATTCATCTTTGTATCTTCTTTATCAAGTGCCTAGTACACAGTAGATATTCAAAGTGTATTGAAGGATATAAATTTTAAGATATAAATGTCTCTTGTTACCTTTCAACGGAAGTTTTAATGATCTCTAAATATTTGTGGAATAGAGTTAATGGTAAGAGTAGCTAAGTTTATTTCACATTATTATATAAAGTACTAGCCTTGGCAATAACCATATTAATACAAGCAGTAAAATATAAAGCAATCATAAATCTGTGCAAAAAAGTGCCTTTCTTTAATTTCTATAATTGATCTCATTTTTGAGTCCCTAGTCTCATCGAAGGAGTAAACAATTGGTTTTGTCAATTAAAATGCTTGTCATTTCTATTAAAATTTTTTTCTCTTTATTGTATGACATCCCTTACATGCAAAATCTAAAGAGAAACAATACAAATGAGCTTATTTACAAAACAGAAACAGACTCACAGAGAATAAACTTATGGTTACCTGGGGGGAAGAACGGGGAGAAGAGATAGGGAGTTTTGGATCAACATGTACACAACTCCTCACTGCTGTATTTTAAATGGGTAATCAATAAGATCCTACTGTATAGCACAGGGAACACTGCTCAGTGTATGTGGCAGCCTGGATATAAGAAGAGTTTGGGGGAGAATGGATACATGTATATGTATGGCTGAGTCCCTTTGCTTTCCTTCTGAAACTATCACAACTTTGTTAATTGGCTATCAGATCAGATCAAATCAGTCGCTCAGTCGTGTCCGACTCTTTGTGACCCCATGAATCGCAGTATGCCAGGCCTCCCTGTCCATCACCAACTCTCGGAGTTCACTGAGACTCACGTCCATCGAGTCAGTGATGCCATCCAGCCCAATATACAATAAAAAGTTAAAAAAAAAAAAAGATTTTTCTCTTTCATTTAGCTTCCCAGTTTTTCTAGGTATCAGTCTCTACTCACTGCCTTTGTCCTGCCCATTTTCCTTCCCAGAACAGTGTTTGGATACAAAAGGCATAAGACATTTCCTCTTAACACAGAAAAAACTCCCTCATCTCTATCAGGTGGCCTCTATCTCTAATGAAATGCAGCAGAAGTCACTGGGCATCTTCCTCTGCCTGGTATCCTCTGTGGAGATGGCTGATACCTGCTCCTCAGGACTGTGGACTGTGTAAGGGCTTTCTTTCTCAGTATTCCACACTCACTACCAACTTGTCCTTAATCTATGCCTCCTCCTCTTTCATCCTCTTAACACTTTTAAGTCCATGTTTTGGAAGGGTCTTAGAATTCCAAGATGCTTTTTCTTTGCCATATTAAGGTCTCTGTCACCCTCGAGGTCTTTCTCCAGATGCATTTGACTGGACACCTCTTTCACCTTTACTACTTCACTTAGCCTCTGCCATGTAGGGCATGGAATTATACAAACAGTGTTCTTTCTACTCACAGATAGGATATCCCTAGATTACTCTTAGGTTCTTTGATTGCCTCATCCTATGTAGGTATCTTCCTTTTCCAATCTGAGGGGTTGACTGGAAGAGTGAGAGAAGCAACACTTAGACATAATCTCTTGTCTTTCCATTACCAGTATTTTTTCTCCCATCTTGTCACCCACCACTGCAACCCAGTAACAGTAGGGCTTTGCCCTTCTCATTTAGCAGGAATCCCTACTATGTCTCCTTATTCTGCAGTTTCTGTGCATTAATTCATTTCAATCTTATAGTACCTGTCTCTTGAACTGTAAGTCTCTGCTGTGGAAGTACAAGGGCCCTTTGTCTTTCAAGTAGGCCTGTTTTTTTAAAAAGTCAGAAATGTGTGTCTTTAGTTGATTACCTGGATAATGCCATCCCCACAATGATATCCATGTTTATGTAATTAGTAGGGGATTCACAGCCATTCATGATTTTGTTATTAACCAGCAAGACAAACATGAATGTAATATTTCAAAAATAAGAAAAACAACTTGGTTGCATCTATGTGGCATAATCATAAAATGTATTCTTATATTATTTTTTATTCTATGAAACAATTTATCAGAAATATCATAAAATTACAGTGAGTTATTTTTACCTTAAAAGTAAACCATACTGAGCTTTGAAAATCAAAGTCCACTAATTTAATTACACAATTCACTCCTTTGTTTACTTTCTATGCTATGTAGTATGTTTATAAAGTCTCCAATTAGATGGTTTCACTGAATGTTCTCCATGTGAGTCTGGCACAAAACTGGATCAGAATAACTAACTGGGTTGGTTAAACATTTTGATTCAAGAGCCACACACAAATTAAATGTTAATTCTCTTATTCTTTTGAAGCTGATATTTCCTTAATCGGCCATGAAAGAAAAGCTTGCAAGAATATCAAGGGAATGTAGATGTTTGAGGGGAGGTTAAATACCATGACAAGATATTTTAAAAATCTTATGGAATTTGTAATGGTAAAATATGTCAGCTGTGCTCAAGAAAGTGGATGTAGATATTATAGGCAATTGAAAGTAGTAGGTGGTTATTTTAGCTGGAATGCCTCCCAGAGCAGATGGTTTTTTAGGAGTTTTTGAAGGAGAAGAGCAAGGTGGCCTGCCTGCCTGGCATATATTAATTGAGTGCCTGTTCCAAGTGTAGGGGGTGGTTGGAAGAATGTGTGATATCTTGAGTGGGCGAATGATACAAACAGGCATAACTTCAAAATAACCTGAAATTTATATCCCAGAAAGCTTACAGACAATTCACAAAGACATAGTTACGGCCGTAAGGAATCAGAAAAATGCAAAATTACACAAACAGAAAGTTAACACCACGTAAAATAGAACTTAGCAAACCCTGGTCAATATTTTCACATTTAACACTTGGCTATTGCTTATCAACAAAAAAATAATTTCCTAATTAGGAAAATCTTACTAATATGGCTTCTGAGTTTGAGTTTTAAAAGATCAGATTTCATCAAGCATTTTAAACATATGATTAACATCTAAGATTTCTGTTTATATTTATACACATAGATTGTTTGAGAAATGACATGGATTAACTTGTGGAGTCATTATGTTTGTTTTCTGAGTTCACAATGACTCTCGAATTTATCCCATCCAGCCATTACTTACAACCTCCATTCTGGTTTAAATAACATTACCGCATGCAAGTACCACTAAAAAATCTAATTCCGTTCCCAGCCTTTCCAGTTAAAGAAACCAATATGTTACATTCAGATTGATTTTCTTAAAAATTGGTTTTACTCATTCACTTGATAGATTCATGGATAAGAATATAGAACTTGGAAAGAGACCACCCAGGCTTGAGTCCCAGTCCTGCCTCTTCCTAGCTATGATCTGGGCAACTTACTTAACTTCTCAGTTTACTAGCTCTAAAAGTATGTATCAAATACATGGATGATAAAATTACCTACCTTAGAAAGTTGTTATAGATACGAAAACTCAACCTCTGTGTACCAGTGCCAAATCAAATATTGGAGACAGAGTTTTGGGTGAAGTCTAGCATTATTGCTTTGCCAGGCAAAGGGGGACAGAGGGGCTTGTGCCCTTAAAAACTGTGTCCCAACCTGTGATGGGGTGGATTTGATGCGGAGTTTTCTGGCAGTGGTTCAAGGGCAGGCTTGCTGATAAGAATCAGTGTGTGCATGGCCTGCATTCCTTTAATCTGGCCTCCGGTGGTCTCCTGATGATCTGTGGTTTTCAATGTTATCACACTGTGACCTTCTCTATGGAGTGAAGAATGCTTCCACTGGATGGGGTGGTAATTCTATAGAAGAGCTCAAAGATATTGTTATGAGTATCCCTTGAGGCGGAACCAAGACCTTGCCCCAAGACTGCGCTATTGTTTCCTGGCTGTTCCTCCCTTGTCTCTGCAACTCCTCCCTTTCCCGGTTAGCAACTGTTTGAACCTGCCCTTTGGAACTCAGGGAAGGTCATGGAGGCTGAAACTTATTTCCTACAAACAAGAAACTGGGGACACAACAGAGAAAGGCTTTGGTACCCGGGAGTCCCACATGGTCCTACTTGGCTTCATTAAGAAGAATAAATGTGTTATTATTTGCAAAAGATTTAAAGCGATGCTGGACACCTCTCAAGTGCACTGTGTTTAGCTAAATAAAGGTCATGATCATGCTCAGAAAACTTTAGGACTCTCTGCTGCACAACAGAAAATTAAAAATTCTAAGGCATTCAAGGTCTTTTCAACCAGCCTTTGATTTCCCTGTCTTAACCAACCTTGTTTCCATAGGCAGGTATTCTACTGTCAGCATTCCATTCCTTTTGTATTTTCTTGCTTGCATCTTTTAACCTGTAGCTTTCCTCAAACTAGGATGCTAATCAGCATTCCAATACCATACCCATCTCCATCCATAAGCTATATATTAGATCAGGCACAACATTCAGATACCTCCTTTACCCTGTCTCCTGTGTCATGGTTTTCTTTTTCATCCTCTCCTGATGTAATTTTCCGCTTCCCAATTCCTCAGACACACATATAGTGATGTTGTGTTGGTAATAAATTGTTTTTGTAATCCGTAGTATCTCTCTAGCTAAGTTGCTAAATTCTTAAAGGGTGTATGTAGCATCAGCACTCAGTGTGTATCCTTGCACGCAAAAGATGCTCCTAAGTATATGGTGAATGAGAAAATGAATATGCAGATAAGTAAATGCATGCATAAATCAAAGTATCCAACAAATGGATTTCTTGTGTTTTAAAGAGATTAGAAGGCCTGAGGTTCTCAGAATTTCAGTGTCATTCTGTCAGATTTAAGAAAATGTCTCTAGTCAAGAGCCCACTAAAAATCAGATACTTAGTTTAAAATTTTCAATGAAAGCACAGAATTAGTGTTGCTTGAGATGACCAAAGTCAGAGAAATGCTCTGATACACACAGAAGCTTAGAAACAGCTAATGGGTTTTATCTTGGAGAATGCCAGTGGGTGTGCTATGACAGAAGCAACGGTTGTAGCTGTCAACTAAAAACAGATGCACTTGAGAGTTGTAAGTTAAGTTTTATTTGGGGCAAAATGAGGACTGTAGCCTGGGAGGTAGCATCTCAGCTCTGAGAGACTGCTCCAACGAGACATTGGGAGGAAGGTCAATATGTAGATATGAGGAAATGCAAGGATTGAGATCATAAATCTGTTCCTAAAAAATCCAACTATCTAAAGACCTGTCCCACCAGATTCCGTGGAGCACAGAGTGCTTCCCTCCATCCTGAACTCCCTCAGCGGCTTTTGACGGTCATCAGCTGCAACAGCACAGTATTCAGTCTCTGCAGAGGCAGATAGCAAATGCCCTTGTTGTTCAGTCATTGGCAATGCACTCGGCAAGTGCCAATTTGTAGTTGATGTGTAAACTACAAATTGGCACTTGATATGTCAACTTCGTAAAATTGACACTTGACCTCATGTCTAGAAAAGCACTAAATCCCTTCATGGTGACATAAGATCCTCCTGACTAGCGGAAAACCTCCTGTAAAGTACACACTTGATTGCATTGGACTCCCCCTTCTCCAAAACCTCATATACTGAACTTCCTCCCAATGCCTCTTTGGAACATTCTTGCTGAGCTTTCTGAGATATTGCCTCCTGGTCTACAATCCTCCTTTTACCCCAAACAAAATTTAACTCACAGGTCTCAAGTTGTGCATCTTTTCTTCAGTCAACATAGCCTCTGCATGATTATTAGCATAGGCCTGTTCGTATTAAGAAGGGTTTTCATGATTTCAAGTCTGAGAACTGGATGTGTTGGCAGTATCCAGTGACTGAGAAAATAATTGTACAAAGTAGCATAAATATACCAATGCTTTAAAATGAGTGTATCTTATAACCTAATTAAGATAAGTATCTTTGAGAATTATTTGTGTATATAGGTGCAAAATATTTCTAACTTGTTTTCTGGATATGTGAATTTTCAGACCCATTGTAATATACTGATGTATCCTACCCATGATCCACATTTTGAAAGCTACTAGAATAGAACCTGGCATTAATGAGGTCAAAAAATCTGAACTCGCCTATCATTTTGGGAGAGAAGCTTTTAAAGGCAAAATTTGGTGTGAGGATTACAGGATATGTGACTTTCTTCTCTTTGACTGGTGGTGAGGTAACAGGGCGGTGTTCCAGGAGTCTTTTGTTCGTTGTGTTCAGCTTGAAGTTATTGCCCTCCACCTGGATGAGAGCCTTAGTTCCTACAGAAGAACTCAAAGATAATGTCATGTGTGTGTGTGTATGTATATATATATATATATATTTCTTCCTGAAGAACCAGGACCCTGCCCCAAGGCTATAATTGACCATTCCTCCTTTGTGTCTGTATTCCCTTGCCTTCCTGATCAGCAACTGAATCACCCTTTAGAATGCAGGGGAGGTCAAGGGGAATGAATGAAGCCTGTTTTCTGCAAACAAGAAACAGGAGACATGGAAAGAATTTGTACCAGGGTGGGCCCTACAGACCCCTGCTCCATCCCATTAGTTTCTGGTGTACAGCAAAGTGATTCAGTTTTATGCACATAAACACATATATTTCAGATTCTTTCCATTATAGTTTATTAAAAGATAGTGGATATAGTTCCTTGTTCCATACAGGAGGTCCTTGTTGTTTATCTATTTTATATATAGTAGTATGTATCTGCTAATTTCACACTTCTAATTTATCCCTCCCACCATTTTTCCCCTTTAGTAATTGTTTTTTTGTATGTCCATGAATCTTTTTCTCTTCTGTAAATAAGTTCATTTGTATTTTTTTTTTTTTAGATTCCACATATAAGTGATATAAAAAAGATACTTACCTTTGTCTGACTTCATTTAGTATGATAATCTCTAGGTCCATCCTTGTTGCTGCAAATAGCCTTATTTCATTTTTTTTATGACATTCTTTTCTGTTGTATAAGTACACCATATCTTCTTAATCCATTTATCTGTCTATGAACTCTTAGGTTGTTTTCAAGTCTTGGCTGTTGTAATAGTGCTGTTGTTGGGGTGCATGTATCTTTTTAAATTAGAATTTTCTCCGAGTATTAGTGGAGGATTGGGATTGCTGGATCATATGTTAGCTCTATTTTTAGCTTTTTAAGGAACCTCTGTACTGTTTTCCATAGTGGCTGTACCAATTTGCTTTCTCATCAGCAGTGTAAGAAGGTTTCCTTTATTCCATACCCTCTCCAGTATTTATTGTTTATAAACATTTGGTGACGGCCATTCTGACCTGTGTTAAGTAATATCTATGAGCTTGTTTTTATTTGAGCCTCCATATGTCCTTGGACAAGTTCTTAGCCAGAACTCTGGAGGAGAGACTTTAAATGTGTCCTTAGATACAAATTGACCAAGTGGTAAGTTGAGTAAGAGAGAAATACACAAAGCTCTTAAAACACATGGAATACAAGTTGGTATTTTATCATAATTTTTCAGAAATATTATTAATCAAAGATTTGATCATTGGTCAATGTTTAATTGAATTTTTAAATTGACATTCATGATAACATGCAGTTTATGGCTGCATGTCATGTGTTAAAGTCATATATGGAGTGTGAAAAAGCTAACAAAGCAAGTTTCTATTAAAGAAAACTATACCTCTTTCCTCCCTTGTATCATTCTTAAGGAGGTAATAGAGCAATTGATAAAACATCTAAGTAAATCAATTTACCTAAGTTCTCAGGAAGGTTTGATGAGGATCTTAGAAGTGGTTGTAAGGATGTGCAGATAACTGTCCTAGAGAAGAACACATTTTGTTGGAGTGGAACATTAGTTAAGCAGCTGCCTTTCAAAACACACAGTTTGTATGATTCTTGGGTCCACTGTTGACAGGGTTTTCTCCATTCCTTTTAGAACACAAATTGACTTCAAAGGAAATTCAGTTCATGATGTATGGGGAGGCCCTATACATTGACTGAACAGGAGATTGCTAGAAGTGTTGGAGACAGTTTTGATTGTGATGTATATAAAAGAGAGGATAAACAGCCAAAGAAGTCAATGAAAAATGGATTTTCCTCATGTTAATCCTCATAATAATCAGATTATGCTGATTGAAATTTAACTTAAAACTGAAAAAAGAAAAAGCCTCTAAAAAATTCAGTGTAGACTTCCTCTTCTGATAGAACTGTGAACTCAAGGGAATTTCTGCAACAAAAATTAGTTGAGTTTCATAGAAAGCATTATTTTAAGACTTGCATTTGTTTTGAAAATCATAATTCTAACAAAAAAATAGCATTTTGATAGATGTCTTGGTTTTTAAGAAATATGAAACTTGTGACTGGGTTTAATGAATATATGACATTATGGACACTTTATCTTTGAAGATGCAGGTTTTTGTTTTTTTTTATGATCCTTGGAAATAGTTTCCACCTTTTAAAATTAAAGAAAATGATTTATCTAGTCTTATTATCTTGATCAATTAAAGCCAAAGTTCATATTTGGGGCTCCATTATTATGACCTTCTCTCCATTATTTCTTTTCTGCTGCTTCATCTTATTTAATTATACTTCTGAATTTTATGTGTCCTAGTAAATCATTATTAAATAATTTGGGAAAATAAAAAGAAATATGATTAACAAATAATACAAAAGACATGCAAAATTGGGATATTTCTATTTGGATTTTTTTTTTTTTTTAGTATAGATCAATTTTTGCTTTGATAATGAACACTAATTTCACCTTGAAGATAATAATGCAGTGGAATGTGGGCGGTCTTTCAGATAGTACATCCAAAATACATCATTAAAATACAGGAAATTAAGAGATAAGAAGCTTTACTTCTTTATTTTCATCACAGTTTGTCATACTAGAAGCCATGCACATTTTAAAATATACATCATGACAAGGTGCCACAAAGAAAGAAACAGCAAGAATTAAGAAATAAGCTAGGGAAATGATTAGTTCAAATTTTTAACAACTATACTTTTTTATGAAATGATTTTGCAGTATGTAATAAGTTGTTTTGATATTACACAGAGTTTTTTGTTTTTGTTTTTCTTACGGCTGGAGCATTAGGATTTGAACATTTTCTCCCAATTTTCTTTCCTATTAAATGTCTCTACAGAATGGTCATCTGCTAAAAGATGGTGCTAAAATTTGCCTGCACAAATTTTTCCTGGGAATGTTTAATCAGTTTTTTTAAATTAAATTGGCCATAATAACCTTTAAGTGCTCATTTATTTTTGAACAATTCCTTGAAAATAGTCGTCTTGAAGATCTAGTATAGTTTATATGGTTACATGAACTTAAAATAAGAAATCATTCAAGGATTAACATGAAGAGTGACTGTTGATAGTTGGTTGGTTTTCTGTTTTAAGTTTTTAATTATTTAGATATGTGATTCTATGTATTAGTCGGTCTTTCAAATTAAAATTGTATTTTCTTTTGTCTTCCATGTTTTGTAACTTAAATGCCTTCATTTTACAACTAATAAATATGTACCTTTTGATAGATTTTATAGTATTTTAAACTCATTCAGTGAAGGAAAAACAATAAATGCAGTCTTTTTTCATTTGTAACATGGAAAATAGGAGACATTATAAAAATATCATAATTAATAGATCTATACTTGAGAAAAGATTAACATTTCTCCTTGATTTTCTTTGTTTGACCTTCAAAATATACTCTGCTATTTGTTTTGTATTAGTGTAAGAAACCTGGGAATTGGTATCAGGTAACCATATCAATCAGAAAAGAAATTAGTCCTGGATCTTATAGAAAGATAAAGGAACCATCAGGATGGCTATTAAAGGAAGATGTAGAAGTACATAAATGACAGTGATCTTGCGGAAAATAGTAGATAATCTGAAATATATTAAAGGTTAATGCTATGTCTATTACTCATTCAGTTCAGTTCAGTTCAGTCGCTCAGTTGTGTCCAGCTCTTTAATTGGAAAATTAATTTTTTTTTAATTTAGCGAACGAATAGCTAATCATCATATTTCTCAAGTGAATTTGCTACAGGATATAAATAGGTATATTCTGGGGTGGTTTAAGGTATTTCAAATAGAATATATTATTTATTATTTTATGCCATTTTAAATAACATTCCTAAGAACACAGTATTCATGAGTTTATCTTGAAATTGTAGGTTTTAAAATTAGTAATACTAGCTATAACAATACATAAAGATAACAAATATTAATTTGGGGGGTATTTATAATTTAGTAGGTATTAAGCTAAGGGCTTTATATACATTGCATATATTTGTAAAGTGGGAATAATAATAGGACCTCATTTATCATCTCCTGTGAAGATGAAAAGTCTGATCAATAACAAATGTTTAGTGCAAATTTCAGTAAATTTTCAGCATTATCTATTTTGTCATTGCTGTTATTTTTATTGTTACTTTAGCATTTAATGATACAGTATTCATTGCCCAATTTTCCAGATTTGGAACTGAAGGTAAGTAAAAAAGGTCACATAAATTGTAAAACTTGTAATTATTGGATATAATATTTGAATTCCTATATATCCATCTTTCAAGTCTATCCATCCTTAAAATCTCTCCATCTTTGAAGTCTATGAATTTGGCAAACATGCTATAATGTGTTAATAAACAAGTATACCATATCTTTCTTTCAATGATATTGCTGTGCCATTAAAGCTTTATAAAGAAAAATAGTATACAATTATTAGTGAGAAAAACAGTGCTAATACATATCAACTGGATAATACTAAAAATTATAGTAACCATATATTAATATAATATCAAAATCCGACCCAGAAATTTAAAATTATTTGGTGAGCTCAGTCACTCAGTCGTGTCTGACTCCTTGCAACCCCGTGAATCAGAGCACGCTAGACCTCCCTGTCCATCACCAACTCCCAGAGTTCACTCAAACTCATGTCCATGAAGTCGGTGATGCCATCCAGCCATATCATCCTCTGTCGTCCCCTTCTCCTCCTGCCCTCAATGCCTCCCAGCATCTGGGTCTTTTCCAGTGAGTCAACTCTTCGCATGAGGTGGTCAAAGTATTGGAGTTTCAGCTTCGGCATCAGTCCTTCCAATGAACACACAGGACTGATCTCCTTTATGATGGACTGGTTGGATCTCCTTGCAGTCCAGGGGACTCTCAAGATTCTTCTCCAACACCACAGTTCAAAAGCATCAATTCTTCAGTGCTCAGCTTTCTTCACAGTCCAACTCTCACATCCATACATGACCACAGGAAAAACCATAGCCTTGACTAGACGGACCTTTGTTGGCAAAGTAATATCTCTGCTTTTCAATATGCTATCCAGGTTGGTCATAATTTTCCTACCAAGGATTAAGTGTCTTTTAATTTCATGGCTGCAATCACCATCTACAGTGATTTTGGAGCCCCAAGATATAAAGTCTGACGCTGTTTCCACTGTTTCCCCATCTATTTCCCATGTAGTGATGGGACCAGATGTCATGATCTTTGTTTTCTGAATGTTGAGCTTTAAGCCAACTTTTTCACTCTCCTCTTTCACTTTCATCACGAGGCTTTTTAGTTCCTCTTCACTTTCTGCAATAAGGGTGGTGTCATCTGCCTATCTGAGGTTATTGATATTTCTCCCAGCAATATTGATTCCAGCTTGTGCTTCTTCCAGCCCAGTGTTTCTCATGATGTATTCTGCATACAAGTTAAATAAGCAGGGTGACAATACACAGCCTTGACATACTCCTTTTCCTATTTGGAACCAGTCTGTTGTTCCATGTCCAGTTCTAACTGTTGCTTCCTGACCTGCATACAGATTTCTCAAGAGGCAGGTCAGGTGGTCTGGTATTCTGGTCTCTTTCAGAATTTCCCACAGTTTATTGTGATCTACACAGTCAAAGGCTTTGGCATAGTCAATAAAGCAGAAATAGATGTTTTTCTGGAACTTTCTTGCTTTTTTGATGATCTAGCAGATGTTGGCAATTATTAGGAATGGATAATTTAAAATCCTTATGTGACTTTATTACAGCTTACAGATATAATAAATCATTATGAATATTGTTGAGAATCATTATCAGATTACTACAGTTATAGATATAAAAATGATTTATAAAATTTGGCAGTATAATAACTAAACTTGTTGACATTATAATCTAACGTATATATATCAGAAGAATATTTGCAGTGAATATGATTTTAATTATATTTATAAAGTATAATTATTTCCATGTAATAACCAATGTTTATAAATTTCTTTTCCAAAGTAAAAAGTGCAGGTAATTAAATAGTCTTTTATTTCTTGGCATTATGGTGGATGGGCTTCCCTGGGGGCTTAATGGTAAAGAATCCACCTTCCAATGCAGAAAATGTGGGTTCAATCCCTAGGTCAGGAAGATGCATGCAAATGGCAAATGGCAACCCTCTTCAGTATTATAGCCTGAAGAATCCTATGGACAGAGGAGCCTGGTGGGATACAGTCCATGCAGTCATGAAGAGTCAAACACGATTTAGTGACTGAACAACAATTTTAGTGGATAGATATTGTGATGACCCTCAAGCCACTTAAAAATGCTGAGTAAAATATAAATTCTTGGCTATGATAAAATGTAAAATACAAATTCATGGCTGTGTTGCAATTCAGAGGGAGTTTCTCAGTGTTCAAAAACTTGGAGAGGAACAATGATAATCTAAGTTTAACTGGAAGCAAAGCTGTTTTGGGTATGTCTAAAGAATTTAGTATTCTCAAAAATTATATTTTACCTATTCCAGTGGGGTCATTAGCTAAGATTTACAGTGTCTTTATTTTGGTTAGAAGGTTCAGTTCAGTTCAGTTCAGTCACTCAGTCGTGTCCGACTCTTTGCAATCCCATGACACGCAGCACGCCAGGCCTCCCTGTCCATCACCAGCTTCCGGAGTTCACTCAGACTCTCGTCCATCGAGTCAGTGATGCCATCCAGCCATCTCATCCTCTGTCGTCCCCTTCTCCTGCTCCTTCTAACTGCTGCTTCCTGACCTGCATACAGATTTCTCAAGAGGCAGGTCAGGTGGTCTGGTATTCCCATCTCTTTCAGAATTTTCTAAAGTTTATTGTGATCCACACAGTCAAAGGCTTTGGCATAGTCAATAAAGCAGAAATAGATGTTTTTCTGGAACTCTCTTGCTTTTCCCATGATCCAGCAGATGTTGGCAATTTGATCTCTGGTTCCTCTGCCTTTTCTAAAACAAGCTTGAACATCAGGAAGTTCACAGTTCACATATTGCTGAAGCCTGGCTTGGAGAATTTTGAGCATTCTTTACTAACGTGTGAGATGAGTGCAATTGTGCGGTAGTTTGAGCATTCTTTGGCATTGCCTTTCTTTGGGATTGGAATGAAAACTGACCTTTTCCAGTCCTGTGGCCACTGCTGAGTTTTCCAAATTTGCTGGCATATTGAGTGTAGCACTTTCACAGCATCATCTTTCAGGATTTGAAATAGCTCAACTGGAATGCCATCACCTCCACTAGCTTTGTTCGTAGTGATGCTTTCTAAGGCGCACTTGACTTCACATTCCAGGATGTCTGGCTCTAGGTCAGTGATCACACCACCATGATTATCTGGGTTATGAGTATCCTTTTTGTACAGTTCTTCTGTGTATTCTTGCCACCTCTTCTTGATATCTTCTGCTTCTGTTAGGTCCATACCTTTTCTGTCCTTTATCGAGCCCATCTTTGCATGAAATGTTCCCTTGGTATCTCTAATTTTCTTGAAGAGATCTCTAGTCTTTCCCATTCAAAGCTAAACACTTGAAATGCTTTAAACTGAATGAAAAGAGAGGTGAAAGAAAAATCCATCCTCAGCCAGGGAAAAAAAAAACAAAACATATTTTGACCTAGATACAAAGCTGATATATTAAAAATAATAATCCAAAAAGTAAGAAAAAAAAACAAAACTTCCAGATTCATCTTAGTAAAACTACAGAGTACCAGTGAAGGAGAGAAATGGAATGAGAGAGGTTTAAAAAAATGCCAGAGCGAAAGGACAGGTTCTCTTCAGAAGAACACAACACACGGGACAATTAATTATTTAACATTATCAATAAAAGTCAAGAGTACTGCAGAGTATCTTTACATTTCTGAGAAAGTAACTAATAACCCATAATTTGAAAATCAGTGAATTTATCATTTGGGGACCACAAAACAATGAAACATGCTTCCACAATAAATACGAGGGTTTGTCTCCAATAAACTTTTACTTCAGGAAGTTCTCAATTTAACTTATGTTCAGAATAAAATTTAGCATGTGAGAAGATATTTGTATAAACATGGACAAGTCTAAGTATTGGCTGAATAAATCAATAATGTCTAACTGAGAGGTAGATAACAGTATAATTCAAACACATAAATTGAAAGAGAAATGAAGGAGTATAAAGATTTTAGGTTTACTGTATGCTTCAGAAGTAAAACCCTACTTCCAAACCAGTAAAGAAAAAAATAAGCAATCAAATGTCAAGTAAAACAAAGAAAAAGAATTTGCAAAAGAGCTACAGAAAATGGAATAAAATCGAGAACATAAAAGTATACCCAACATATTATGTTGAATTAAACTTGACAGATACAGAACAGTCATTGGCAATTTGTATTTATGAAATTGCCTTATATGTAAGTGATATTATCTATGTTTTCAAGAATCATGATAATGAAAAGTATATTTTTATACAAAAAGTTAATCAGCCATATCAATTATAATCTATAACAGAAAGAAAATAAGTAAAACCCTTATTTAGAAATGCCAAATTATAGATCAAAGAAAGTAGTCATATGGACAGCAGAAAATATTTAGAAATGAAGTATAATGAAAATATATTAAAACTTTTATGATAGAGTTAGTGTGTAATTAAAGGAAAGTCATAGCTGTAAACACTTACCTTAGGGGGAAAAAGGTAAATTAATGAATCAATCATTAACTTATAAAGTTAGCATACCCTCAAATAATTTAAAGATACTTTAAAATATTTAGTATCTTTAAAATATTTATAAGAAAATGAAATGAAGTTGCTCATTTGTGTCCGACTCTTTGAGACCCTCATGGACTGTAGCCTACCAGTTTCCACCATCCATGGGATTTTTCCAGGCAAGAGTACTGGAGTGGGTTGCCATTTCTTTCTCCAAATATTTATAAGAGATGATATTAAAAAATATATATAGAACAAAAACCCAAATTTGAAAAAAGTTAAATATTTGGTTATAGAGAAGATAAAATTTTTTAGCAAGTTAGCTCACAACAGAAATAATAAAGAATTTCAGGAATTTTGTAAGAAAATTGAAATGCAGAAATCAAGATAATAAAATAACTTGATAATAAATAACTTGAATACAGTGCATCTGGAAAGAGGGCAATTTGTAAGATTAATACAATTTATAAAACTGTTAACAAAAGTAAAACTTGTTAGGTATAAAACAAAAAAAATTTAAATAGCAGTTAAAAATTAAACTACTCCTTCATTCACAAATGTTTTTTAAAACATGCTTGGACAGATACTCAAGGATATGTGAATTTAAATAGTGTACATACCAGCTAGAGAGTATAAAAGAGGATACTCTAAACCATTTATTTTATTTTTTGAACATACTGATAAGCATAGTCCAAAATAGAATGATAAAGGAGAACTAAACCTGATTTCAAATATTAAAATAGCTGCAAAATTCTAAGCAAATGCTTGGAAATCAAATCCTAAACTAGATTTTAAAATATTAACTACACTGTATCAAGTTAGGTTATCCCAAGATTACAAGAGTTATTCAAAATTAGAATATTTTTATAGTAGAGATATATCAAAAGCAAACATTTTATTATTTTTTTTAATTTTATTTTATTTTTAAACTTTACATAACTGTATTAGTTTTGCCAAATATTTTAAAATAATTTTTATATATTCCATTAAAATATTAAAAGACAGTAAATACAATTAAGAATCTGCTAATTAAAATCCTTAGCAACTGGGAATAAAAGATGAAGAATATCTATTAGAAAATTTAACAAACTTGATAGATAATGGTGAAAATTGAAAGTATATACTTATGTAGAGGAAGAATACAAAGATGCTTACAATCTAATTATTTCTGTGGAACACTATACTAGAACGTATCAGATTAGTAAGTCAAAAACATGAAGTAAAACAAAATTTACTATGGGAAAGAAGAAACTAGATTGTCCTTGTTATTTGTTATATGCATGATTATATGGAGAACACGAAATATTCTACATTCAAATTATTAAAAACAATATGAGCCGTCTGATATTTGGTAGTTTTCAAATATAATCCAAAGGAAAGAGAATTAAGTCCTGTTTACAAACATGTCAGAAAATAAAAATCACACTGTATAAATCTAACAAAAGTTGCATAAGACCCTCAAGAACAAAAAAATAAGATGCATTTATTGTGTTAGTGTTAGTCGCTCAGTTGTGCCCTGATTATAGAACTTGTTCAGGAAGGCACAGCCAGTAAATGGTGAAGTTAGGATTAGACGCTATGCATGTCTGATTATTGCCTGGTGGTGTTTAGTCTTGCAACCCCATAGACTGTAGCTTGCCAGGCTCCTCTTTCTATGGAATTCTCCAGGCAAGAATACTGAACTGAGTTGTCACTCCCTTCTCCAGGGGATCTTCCTGGTCCAGGGATCAAACGTGGGTCTCCTGCATTGCAGGCAGATTCTTTACCATCTTAGACATTATGGAAGGGGATTAAAAACCTATTCATTAATAAGAAGGCTATCAAAATGTCAGTTCACCTTAACTTTTAATTTATTTACAATCCTAAAAATGTATTTTTTAAAATGGAACTGGACAAGCTTATCTTAAAATGTATATGGAAGGCAAATGTTTACAAACAATCAAGATAGAATATAAGAGTTTGTGTTACCAAATATTAATATGTATTATAAAGCTATGCAAATTAAAGCAATGTGAAATGTGGTTTGGGTGCAAAAATGGAAAAATACTGTTAGAAAGGAGTGTCTGAAAACAAGCCCCCCGCCAAACAGGAAAGCATAATATATGACAAATAACATTGTGAATCAAAGAGGATATTAGTTAAATTGATTATTAAGTGCTATAGAGAAAAATATTGCATAAGAATCTGGAATGTTAGCTCTATGAAACAAGGTAAATTGAAAATGGTCAAGCAGGAGATGGCAAGAGTGAACATTGACATTTCAGGAATCAGTGAACAAAAATGGAGGAGAAAGAGGAGAAGGGGACGACAGAGGATGAGATGTCTGGGTGGCAATACTGACTTGATGAACATAAGTTTGAGCAAGCTCCTGGAGTTGGTGATGGATAGGGAAGCCTGGCGTGCCACAGACCATGGGGTCACAAAGAGTCAGACCCAACTGATCAACTGAATTGAACTAAAATGGACCAGATTGGGAGAATTTAATTCAGATGACCATTATATCTATTAATGTGGGCGAGAATCCCTTAGAAGAAATGGAGTAGCCCTTATAGTCAATAAAACAAAACACGTACTTGAGTGCAATCTCAAAAATGACAGAATGATCTCTATTTGTGTCAAGGGTAAACCATTCAATATCACAGTAATCCAAGTCTATACCCCAACCACTAATGTGGAAGAAGCTAAAGATGAATGGTTTTATGTAGACCTACAAGACCTAGAATTGACACCAAAAAAAGATGTCCTTTTCCTCATAGGGGAATGAAATGCAATAATGGGAAGTCAAGAGATACCCGAGGTAACAGGCAAGTTGGCCTTGGAGTACAAAATGAAGCAGGGCAAAGGCTAAAACAGCTTTGCCAGGAGAATGCACTGGTCATAGCAAACACCTTCCAATAAGAACAAAAGTGATGATTCTATACGTGGACATCACCAGATGGTCAATACCGAAATCAGATTGCTTATATTCTTTGCAGCCAAAGATGGAGAAGCTCTATATAGTCAACAAAAACAAGGCTGGGAGCTGACTGTGGCTCAAATCATGAACTCCTTATTGCAAAATTCAGACTTACATTGAAGAAGGTAGCAAAAATCACTAGACCATTCAGGTATGACCTAAATAAAATTGCTTATGATTATACAGTGGAAGTGACAAGTAGATTCAAGGGATTAGATCTCAGAGTGCCTGAAGAAATATGGATCATTACATTGTAGAGGAGGTAGTGGTTAAAACCATCCCCAAGAAAAAGAAATGCAAAAAGGCAAAATGGTTGTTTGAGGAGGCCTTACAAATAGCTGAGAAAAGAAGAGAAATGAAAGGCAAAGGAGAAAAGGAAAGATATACTCATTGAATACAGAGTTCCAAAGAATAGCAAGGAGAGATAAGAAAGCCTTCCTAAGTGAATAATGCAAAGAAATAGAGGAAAACAATAGAATGGGAAAGCCTAGAGATCTCTTCAAGAAAATTAGAGATACCAAGGGAACATTTCATGCAAAGATGGGCATAATAAAGGACAGAAACAATATGGACCTAACAGAACCAGAAGATATTAAGAAGAGGTGGCAAGAATACACAGAACTGTACAAAAAAGATCTTCATGACCCAGATAACCCTAATGGTGTGATTACTCACTGAGAGCCAGACATCCAGAGTACAAAGTCAAGTGGGCCTTAGGAAGCATCACTACGAACAAAACTAGAGGAGGTGATGGAATTCCAGTTGAGCTATTTCAAATCCTGAAAGATGATGCTGTGACAGTGCTGCACTCAATATGCCAGCAAATTTGGGAAACTCAGCAGTGGCCACAGGACAGGAAAGAGGTCCGTTTTCATTCCACTCTCAAAGAAAGGCAGTGCCAAAGAATGTTCAAACTAATGCACAGTTGCACTCATCTCACACACTACCAAAGTAATGCTCAACATTCTCCAAGCTAGGCTTCAACAGTGTGTGAACTGAGAACTTCCAGATGTTCAAGCTGGATTTAGAAAAGGCAGAGGAACCAGAGATCCATTTGCCAACATCCATTGGTTTATAGAAAAAACAAGAGAATTCCAGAAAGACATCTACTTCTGCTTCATTGACTATGCTAAAGCTTTTGACTTTGTGTATCACAACAAACTGTAGAAAATTCTTAAAGAGATGCTAATACCAGGACACCTTAACTGCCTCCTGAGAAACCTGTATGCAGGTCAAGAAGCAACAGTTAGAACCCGACGTGGAACAATGGATTAGTTCAAAAGTCGGAAAGCAATACATTAAGGCTGTATATTGTCACTCTGCTTACTTAAACTTTTATGCAGAGTACATCATGCAAAATTCTGAGCTGGATGAATTTCAAGCATTACTTTGTTAATGCTTGATGTGTGCATCAAGTTAATGTGAGATGAGTGCAACTGTGCATTAGTTTGAACATGAATCAAGATTGCTGGGAGACATATCAGTATCCTTAGATATGCAGATGACACCACCTTTATGGAAGAAAGTAGGAATAACTAAAGAGTCTCTTGATGAAGCTGAAAGAGTTAGCTTAAAACACAACATTCAAAAAACTAAGATCATGGCATCCAGTCCCATCACCTCATGGAATATTGATGGGGAAACAACGGAAACAGTTGACAGAGTTTATTTTCTTGGTCTCTAAAATCACTGCAGATGGTGACTGTGGTCATGAAATTAAAAGATAGTTGCTGCTTGGAAGGAAAGCTTTGACAAACCTAGACAGCATATTAAAAAGAAGAGATAATACATCGTCGACAAAGGTTCATCTAGTCAAAGTTATGGTTTTTCCAGTAGTCATGTACGGATGTGAGAGTTGGACCATAAAGAAGGCTGAGTGTTGAAGAATTGATGTTTTTGAACTGTAATGTTGGAGAAGACTCTTGAGAGTCCCTTGGACTGCAAGGAAATCCAAACAGTCAATCCTAAAGGAAATCAACCCTGAATATTCATGAAAAGAACTGATAATGAAGCTGAAGCTCCAATACTTTGGCCACCTGATGAGAAGAGCTGACGTATTAGAAAGGACCCTGAGGCTGGGAAAGGTTGAAAACAGGAGGAGAAGGGACTACAGGGGACGAGATTGTTGGATGGTGTCACCAACTCAATGTACATGAGTTTGAACAAGCTCTGGGAGATGGCAAAGGACATGGAAGCCTGCTCTGCTACAGTTCATGGGGTCACAGTTTTGGACATGACTGAGCAACTTAACAGCAACAGCAATTAGAAAGGAGTACCTGGATACAAGTCCCACCACAGGAAAGCATAACATATGTCAAATAGCATTGTAAATCAAAGAGGAGATTGTTTAAATTGTCTTCAGGGATTATTTGTCTATTTCGGAAAGAGTAAATCAGATCTCTATATCATATCACAAACTTAAAAAAAAGTTTAATGTTAATAAAACTGACTTCATATAAGTTGATAACATCTGTATCTCAAATAAAACTTCAATACAAAAGATAAGCTGTATCTAGGGAGAAATAATTGTAATGCCTGTAACTGTTAAAGTATTATTTAGAACATGAAAAAGCTTTCTGTGGTTATAAACAGAAAAGTGAGGTGTTTTTTTTTATTTAAATGGACAAAAGATATGAATAAAGCAAATCACTAAGGGAAAATGTATACCCAGTGAATACAAATTAAAGTATTCAATTGTTTCAATTAGGAAAAAGCAAATTAAAAGTTACCATTTTATAGCTTTCAGAATAATAAAAATTCAAGATCGGATAACACCAAGTGTTGGCATGCATGAGAAGCAAAGACAGATCTTAAACACTGCCTATCATGTTTATGTTGATAGGAACACTTTGAAGAACAGTGTATCAGTAGATGTAAAGACGTACATATGCTAAGACCCAGCTCTTCTATTTCTAGCTATGTATTCTAGAGAAATTCTAACATATATATACCACGAGACTTGTTTGAAAATGGTAAACATTTTTTGCATTGTTTGTACTTGAAAGATAAATTTGAGTCTTCCTACTGTGTCATCAACAGTGAAGTGAAAGTCAGTCAGTAATGTCTGACTCTTTGTGACCCCACTGACTATACAATCCATGGAATTCTCTAGGCCAGAATACTAGAGTGGGTAGCCTTTCCCTTCTCCAGAGGCTCTTCCCAACTCAGGGATTGAATCCAAGTCTCCCACATTGTAGGCTCACTCTTTACCAGCTGAGCCACAAGGGAAGCTCGTGCCATCAACTGTAGGTCGATAAATAAACTGTGGTAGCAAATTTGAACAGTGGGATAGTGTTCAGAAATGGTAATGAAAGAATTTGAGTTACATCTGTCAGCCTGAATATATCTTATAGACTCCAATGCTTGATCTAAAAAAGGAAAGTGCAGTAAAATGCATATCTCTAATAATATTTTCAGAAAGTTTTAAAACTTACAAACATTTTTATGTTTTAGAAATTCATACATAGAGAAAGCATAATCAATCCATGGAGATAACAAGTGTCAAATTAAAGACAGTAGTTATCTATGTGAAAGAAAGTAGTTATCTATGTGAAGAGAGGAGGGGAACTATCTGATGGGATCACCAGTATTTTTATAATACTTCTATTCATCATGTCATATATAAAATATTTTGTAATAATATTTCAATAGAAATAGAAAAGTGTATGGCTTTTATATTGAAATACTTTAACAAACATTTGCAAATGCCATAAAATCTCATTTTTTTCTCTACTGAAGTAGGAGTAACACTGACATTACATCAGCTTATTTCAGGAATGAGTGTGATACAGAGTAAGTATAAAGAGGAAGTTTAGATATAAGTACATGTAATAAAAGCAAGCCTACCTTAGGAAAGCCACACCTCCTTTCATGTTGGTTTCCCTTAAATACACTTTAGTTGGCAACGTCTCATCTGACTATGTTTTCAATTAAATATGAGGCACTCTTGACTTGGAGAAAGCCTGAATTAAAAAACAGTAAGACTATCTCCCAGTAATACATAATTTTTTCATCATTAAAGGATTGGAAATGTTTAAAATGTTAGAAATTGTTAAAGGTTAGGGAATATATTCAGTTCACTATGTATTTTTTTTTCCTTATTACTTAGATTTTAAGACATGGAAGTGTTAACCTTTTAAAAGGCATAGAGAAGATAATTAGGTGATACTTAATTGAATGTTTCTTTAAGGAATATATTTCTAGATTGAAACCGATTCTTGCTGCCAACACTTACTTAGATTGCTAGAAGGACATCTTGCTTCACACTGTCAGGTCTAATTTGAGATAAAATAATGCATCTAACAATGCTGTCATCTATAATTCATGGCCACTCCTAAGTGAAGTTCATTGAAATCTCACCCATGCTCCAACCTCTGTCACTCCAGGAAGCAAGATTCACTGCACTTTCTGTTTTTATCTAAATTACTATGTTGACTGTATGTATAGTGGGTTTGGGTAGTAAATGGTTCTCAATAACACATAAGTCTAGCTTGACAGTATTCCTTTAATAAGAAAGTCCACATTTACTTTTTTTTTTTTCTTTTTAGAACATGAACACAAAAATAACACTGCTTTTGATGGTTTCTTTCCTAAGTCCTCCTCCAAAATGTCACGTTTCGTTAGACTGTTAAAAAAAAAAAAAAAAAAAAGACTACCTTTGCTCTCTTGACCAACTAATGCAACTCCATCAGGCTCACTAAACATCAGTGTCAGGGTAAAACCTGATAACACGGTGGAGAGATTGAGCCCCATTTTCTTAATCTTGGCTATTCTAATGTTACACTGACAAGTTGGATCAGCCAACTCTCCAGTCCGAATTAATTTGTCCTAGTATCCTTGCATTTCTGTTTGATTTAGATAGATACACATAGAACACAATACTTAAAAACTTCAGAAACTGCAGAGTTGATAATAAGGCTTTGCCATCTAGGTACTGTCATGTATTAATAATTTTTGTTATTTGTTATCTTGTAATATAATATTTAAATTTTGTAGTTTCATCTTTCCCATACTGAGCAGAAATTTTTAACCTGTAAGCTTCCTTTTATTTGTCTTATTTTTCAGTTACTTAAAGGCCAATAAATTCTGCCATGAAAATGCTTTCCCTAGAATTCTTTAAGGCACAATCTTACAGTTATTTTCTAAGAAAGACTTAAAGGAGAATACTAGGGGATATTTGGGAGAAGGCAATGGCACCCCACTCCAGTACTCTTGCCTGGAAAATCCCATGGATGGAGGAGCCTGGTGGGCTGCAGTCCATGGGGTCGCTAAGAGTGGGACACTACTGAGTGACTTCACTTTCACTTTTCACTTTCATGCATTGGAGAAGGAAGTGGCAACCCACTCCAGTGTTCTTGCCTGGAGAATCCCAGGAACAGGGGAGCCTGGTGGGCTGCCGTCTATGGGGTCGCACAGAGTCGGACACGACTGAGGTGACTTAGCAGCAGCAGCAGCAGGGGAAATTTGAGGGGTTATAGAGAGTAAGTGGGGAAATTGACTTTTGAAAATGTCATGATAAATTGTTGAAAATATTTTAAATCCCCAGAGATTAAAGACAATTCTCTGTTTTGGAGATTGCCTTTAAAGATTCCAATTAACACAGTTATCTTAGTTGAAAACATATTTAGGAGATAATGCAATTAAAAATAATAAATCACTTAAAGAAAGCTGGCATGTACAGTCACATTTGGTAAGTAAATAATTTCTAATGAAAGTTTTAATGAATATGTTTAGCACACTTTAAAGAGTGGAACATACTTTCTGTATTGCTCCTCGGCTTAAATTAAATTTTACTTTTCTAAACCAGGAACCAATAAATGTGGAGGAAATTTGAAATCAGTATAAAAATATGAATAGTTTTAAAAGTATCAAAGTCATTATATGTTAATTCTGCAGTACTAAGTAATGTAAAAATTCAATTTCTACTTTCGTGGACTTGGTTACTGAATCAATCAACTCTAGCTTAGTTTTTAGTTATTATCACTTTTTCTGAGCCTCAATATAAAGATTTTTTTCTGTTATTATCATTTCATCTCCTTTATATATTTAAAAATGAAATGCATCTCCATAAATCATAAAGTCTTGGTTCCCAGAAAAGTGTTTTGTATATAAAAATGAAATTTATGGTTTGCTGAGATTGCAGTTCTTTACTGCAGAAACACACGAATAAGCAAAAAGAGAAGCAAAAAAAAAAAAAAGCCTTCATGCAAATTAAGTTCATTAAGGAACATGAAATTAGTTATCTTAGTAAATTCTGTGAAAGCATTTTAACAATTATATAGTTTTTAATAGTTCACTTAGGTAATTTCAGTCTTGAAAGTCATTAAATATTTTCAAAGATTATGCTTGCTTTTTTGTGTTCTAGTGCTTTTAATAATATTATACTGAAAATTCTTATTAAAATGAAGGTCAGCCTCCTAGAGTTTGAGCTAAGGCAAGACTATCTTGAATAAACTTTATGAGCGAAATAGATACACTACTTACTGATGAATCACTAAGAAGTCACTAAGAGTGAAATGAAAAACTTACTTAAAAAACAAACACTGCTTTTGTTTTTTTTTTTTTAAGGGGAGTCTTCCCAAGTGGTGCAGTGGTAAAGAATCCATCTGCCAATGCAGGGGATGCAGATGTGGCTTTGATCCCTGCTGCAGTCCACGTGGTTGCAGAGTCAGACACAACTGAGCACACACAAACACTCTCTCTGAGCTAGAGAGTGGTCAGAGTTTTATAACACCCTTCCCCAGACTGGACACCCTCCCAGTACAACTATCCAAGGAGGCAGAAATGCCTGTGAAGACAGGGATCAAGAATTCTCAGTCCTTAGCCAAACAAGAGAAGGCAATGGCAACCCACTCCAGTGTTCTTGCCTGGAGAATCCCAGGGACGGCGGAGCCTGGTGGGCTGCCGCTATGGGATCTCACAGAGTAGGACATGACTGAAGCGACTTAGCAGCAGCAGCAGCAGCAGCCAAACAAGAGGTGCGATATCCATTCCGTTGTTAAATGAATCCAACTCTAGTAACAACTATTAGTTTGATGAATTTAATGTTTAACTTTTATTTATTTCATAATTCTCTTTGCTCAAAGTTAAACATTCAGTACTGTTAAAATTAAGTCAGATCAGATCAGTCAGGAATCAGCGAACTGAAATGGACTGGAATCGATGAATTTAAGTCAGATGACCATTATATCTACTACTGTGGGCAGGAATCCCTCAGAAGAAATGGAGTGGCCATCATGGTCAACAAAAGAGTCCGAAATGCAGTACGTGGATGAAATCTCAAAAACGACAGAATGATCTCTGTTCGTTTCCAAGGCAAACCATTCAGTATCACAGTAATCCAAGTTAAAATTAAATAGGAATTAATATTGGTATTGGAAATTAATTTTTAAAATTCTGCATTTTCTAAAGTGCTAATGCATGTAATGAGGACAGTTAGGCATTAAATTCTATTTGAAATACTGTTAATTTGAACACTGATAATTTCTATTGATCCTTTCTTTGGTATTTTTCTAAATTTTAATCAATTATAGTACCCATTTGCCCTATATTTCCAGAAAAGAAATGTTAGTATGATATGTGTCACATTTAACAACTATATCTTCTTGTTTGGAGCTTGGAACATATTTCTAGAGATTGCTTTCATAAATATATTCAGAAAACTTGCTTTCTGTCATGATTTACAGTAAAAAATTAAATATTATTTTCAAACATAATTATATTTTCAAACTGATAAAAGCAATTAAGTTTGCTTTTTTCTTGCATAAGAGAAATAACAGAAATTAGAAAAGTATGTGAAATGAATCAGATAAACCATTCATCTTGGGAACACTGTCATGGCATTATTTATTACTTTCATCGATTCTTATGATATAATAAATAATGTCATTTATTAATAAATTATTTATTTTTTATTTAGTTGCCACAATACTTTAATTGCATTTACTGTACTCAAAATCACCCCGTTGGGTCAGTACAGCCTGCTTTTCAGAAGAGATAACTATGATTTAGACATTGAAATAAATTTCTCAATATCACATACTGACCCAATGAGGGAGTAAAAACTGAGCTTAAGTCTATCTGACCACTTAGCCCTATGCATGAGTCATGAAGATTGTATTAGTTTTCTTTTGCTGCTGTGCATATTACCTCAAACCTAGTGTCTTACAGCAATAGCGGGTGATGGGGCATAGATGTGGTTTGGGAAGGGATATTCAACATTGTCTCTGATTTGTTACTTAAGATCTAAAAATTTCAAATAACAAATGCTTAAGGTTTTGGTTTATCAAGACCACAACATGTTACAGATCTGTGATAACACTGTACAGCAGACACACTGTCTCATCCACTGGTTATCTCCTTTTGAGAATCTGACCAAAATTGAGTTCTCTTCAGACAAAGAAAGAAATTCATGTCTATACATAAATAGTCTAAAGGTAGTCTACATTAAATGCAGTCTCTAGGAAATTACAAACTACTTAGAAAGGAAATAAAGAACCCCCAGAACTTATTATTTATTATTTTGTAGTTCTCTAGGTCAGAAATTTTTGCCACATGTCTGTGTTAAGGATTAGGTATTGACACGGCTGCATTCCTCTAGAGGAGAATCCATTTTCATGACTTTTCCAGCACAATCCATGTTCTCTATCTTCAAATCCAGGTTGAGTTCTTTTCACATCATATCTTCTAATCTCTTTTGTACTATCACATATCCCTTTGATTTTCTTCTGCCTTCTACTTTTAAGAACATTTGTGATCATAGTGAGCTCAACTAGGTATCCAGAATAATCTCCCCATGCAAAGTCCTAAATTTAATCGTATCTGGAAAGCTCTTTTGACTATGTACTGTCACATTGTCATTGCTTTGGGGGGTGAGGACATAAAGGATTAGACAACTTTGAGGGAGGTGGGGATTATTCTGCCTAATACAAAGAGTAAACTTTCCTGGTCAAAAAAAAAAAAAAACAAAACACAGCAAACAGTAGTGTGAAACTGCTTGTCTAGCTTAGATTTATTGATACAATTAAAGTAGCTTAAAGCCTTTTTGATTCTGAGATGACTGTCTTATATTCCAAAAATGGTAATTATATATTTTTAATTAACTGTGCTTGATTGCCCTCTCATTTTCATCAATCTCCCTAAAGTTAGAAAGGAATATATATACACATATATAATTATTGAGTCTTTTCTACAAAATAGTGTGTTTTAAATATAGTATTTAATTTTTCACTTAAGTCATTTTTTCTAGATAATCAGGTTGCACAAATCCGTGATATCATTCTCATAAAATACAATACTGTTGCCTTCATATTGCCATTTTTTGTTGACAGAAGCTGAGGATGCTTAAGAACCCAAGGTCACACAGCACATTAAAGTGCTTGGTTTCAAACCCAGATTTCTCTGACCCAAATGCCTGTAGTTTCAAGTCAAGTTCCCCAGAAAATAATTCTGAAATGGTTTTGTATACAGGAAATGCATTGGTATCAACAATGGTGAGGGAACAAAAAATTATGATTAGAAGTGTTGAATTTTAATTAAATCTCAAAAAAGTTTCAGTTGATCCCATGGAGAGTTCTAGAGCTAGAATGGCCCTTGAGGATAATTCTTAAAGCAAAAGGTGAAACTCCTCTGTCTTTGACTGACCTACTTCCCTAGGAGAAGCTATGATGTAAGGCTAGAGGTTCTTCCCTGCCCAGCTGTGATCAGCTGTCAGTATTTCCAGCAACTAGAAAAATGGGAACATTAGTCTTCAAAGGGAGGAAATAGGAAGATAGCTAGAATATCCACTATCCTCATGTGTTCTTTCCATCTATGCTTATTAGAGTTCCATCCATTGACTGCATTTAATTTTCTTCCCTAGGACTTGTTTCTGGGCTTCATAGTTCCTTATTCCTCCTAGGCACATCTGAAAAGTGTCACTTGCGAAAGACACATGGCTCTGGAGCAGACTGAAGAAAAGAAAACAGGAGGAGAGATAGAAAGTGAAGCATGGAATGAGGGAAATGGAGGCAATGAAATTAGAACTGGGACAAGGCTAAAGAAATCAGAATTTCGGCAGTGGGTAGACACACAGAGGAACCACTCTTCAAATATCCTTCTTTGGGGGATTATGGTTCATACAACCATAGATTATGGCTCATAGATTATTATGGTTCATAGATTATTATTATTATAGTTCAGAGATTATGGTTCATAGTATCTCCCTGAATTTGTGCAAACTCATTTCCATATGGATCTTACAGGTCAATTTCTGTGTATAACTTTTAAAAGTAGTAGCAAGCCAGTAAACCCAGGGGATACAAATAAAGCCAAAGACCATGAAGGGGAATTGAAACTCTTTCTGAGAGATGAGGGCCGCAGACCAAACCTGGGGAAGTAGAAGTAGAATCACAAATAAGAAACGGAGAAGAGGTGGAAAGACTTTGGGGCTGAATCAATTTAGAAATGTATCCTGAAAGAGCAAAGAGATTTGGAAGAGACTGCAATACACATTGATAGTGTTTGCAGCCCAGCGTTCACTGAAAGAGGTGGTGAAGTGAGTGAAAGTCACTCAGTCGTGTCCGACTCTTTGCAACCCCATGGACTGTAGCCTGCCAGTCTCCTCTCTCCATGGAATTCTCCAGGCGAGAACACGGGAGTGGGTAGCCATTCCCTTCTCCAGGGGATCATCCCAACCCAGGGATTGAACCAGGTCTCCCGCATTGCAGGGTCTCTGGCATTACAGGCAGATTCTTTACATTCTGAGCCACCAGCGAAATCCAAAAAAAGGCTGGTGATGATATATGAATATATGACTCTTTTTGTTGCTGTTATTCAATAGCAAAGTCATGTCCGAGTCTTTGCAACCCCATGGACTGCAATGCCAGGCTTCCCTGTCCTTCACTATCTCCCTGAGTTTGCACAAACTCATTTCCTTTGAGTCGGTAATGCCATCCAATTGTGTCATCCTCTGTTGCCCCCTTCTCTTGTCCTCCATTTTTGCCAGCATCGGGATCTTTTCCAGTGAGTTGGCTCTTCACATCAGGTAACCAAAGTGTTCGAGCTTCAGTTTCAACATGAGTCCTTTCAGTGAATATTCAGGGTTGATTTCCTATAGGATTGACTGGTTTCATCTCCTTGCTGTCCAGGGGACTCTCAAGAATCTTCTCCAGCACCAGAGTTCAAAAGCATCAATTCTTCGGCACTCAGCCTTCATGGTCCTACTCTCATATCCATACATGGGAAAACAATAGCTTTGACTATTTGGACCTTTGTCAGCAAAGTGATGTCTCTGATTTCAATGTGTAGGTTTGTCATAGCTTTTCTTCCAAGAAGCAAATGTCTTTTAATGTTATGGCTGCAGTCATAGTCAGAAGTGATTTGGAAGCCCAAGAAAATAAAATTTGGCACTATTTCCACTCTCCCCCCATCTACTTGCCATGAAGTGATGGGACCAGATGTCATCATGATCTTAGTTTTTTGAATGTTGAGTTTTTAAGCCAGATTTTTCACTGTCTTCTTTTACCCTCATCAAGAGGTTCTTTTGTTCTTCTTTGCTCTCTACCATTAGAGTGGTATCATCTACATGTTTGAAGTTGTTGATATTTCCTTGGCAGTCTTGATTTCAGTTTGTGACTCATCCAGCCAAGCATTTGGCATGATGTACTCTGCATGTAAGTAAAATACCATAATTCTTGGAAGAGTTATTATATGGACTTCTTACTACTTTCTCTTCTGAAAATTACATAATTCATAGCCAAAGTGACAAAGAGAACCCTTTATAAGTGTAGCAATAAGGACAGAAAGTTACAAAGGGAAACATTTCTGATTTGATGGTAGCAATTTCTTCACTTATCAGTGAGAAACCAATAATTACAAGGGATTTTGTAAATTGGGGGTTTTGCATATATATAAACTACAGCAGTAGCAAGAAAGCATATTGAAGTGTGTTTTTATCAACAGAAATAAAAACGTGTAAATATTAGGAGAAGAGTCATCATTGTTTTTATATTTCTGGGCAAGCACTTTCATTTTCCACTGAAGCATATCTGGCATACCCTTTCACAGCTAACAAATGTCAAGACATTGCAAAATGTACCTTATAAATAATCATGTTAATGTGCAAGTGAAGATCATAATAAAGACACGATCTCTCTTACCATATATTCATGTGGCTTTCCTGTAATTCAGTTCAGTTCAGTCACTCAGTTGTGTCTGACTCTTTGCGACCCCATGAACTGCAGCATGCCAGGCATCCCTGTCCATCACCAACTCCCGGAGTTTACCCAAACTCATGTCCATTGAGTCAGGGATGCCATCCAACAATCTCATCCTCCATTATCCTCTTCTCCTCCTGCCCTCAATCTTTCCCAGCATCAGGGTCTTTTCAGATGAGTCAGCACTTCACATCAGGTGGCCAAAGTATTGAACTTTCAGCTTTAATATCAGTACTTCCAATGAAAACCCAGGACTGATCTCCTTTAGGATGGACTGGTTGGATCTCCTTGCAGTCCAAGGGACTTCTCCAACACCACAGTTCAAAAGCGTCCATTTTTAAGCACTCAGCTTTCTTTATAGTCCAACTCTCACATCCATACATGACTACTGGAAAAACCATAGCCTTGACTAGATGGACCTTTGTTGGCAAAGTAATGTCTCTGCTTTTGAATATGCTGTCTAGGTTGGTCATAACTTTCCTTCCAAGGAGTAAGCGTCTTTTAATTTCATGGCCGCAATCACCATCTGCAGTGGTTTTGGAGCCCAGAAAAATAAAGTCAGCCACTGTTTCCAGTGTTTCCCCATGTTTTTGCCATGAAGTAATGGGACCAGATGCCATGATCTTCTTTTTCTGAATGTTGAGCTTTAAGCCAACTTTTTCACTCTCCTTTTTCACCTTCATCAAGAGGCTCTTTAGTTCCTCTTCACTTTCTGCCCTAAGGGTGGTATCATCTGCATATCTGAGGTTATTGATATTTCTCCCGGCAATCTTGATTCCAGCTTGTGCTTCTCCAAGCCCAGTGTTTCTCATGATGTACTCTGCATATAAGTTAAATAAGCAGGGTGACAATATACACCCTTGACATACTCCTTTTCCTATTTGGAACCAGTCTGTTGTTCCATGTCCAGTTCTAACTGTTGCTTCCTGACCTGCATACAGGTTTCTCTATCAGATGTAGTCCCTTAAATCTATTTCTCACTTCCACTGTATAATCATAAGGGGTTTGATTTAGGTCATACGTAAATGGTCTATTAGTTTTCCCCACTTTCTTCAATTTAAGTCTGAATTTGGCAATAAAGAGTTCATGATCTGAGCCACAGTCAGCTCCCTGTCTTGTTTTTGCTGACTATATAGAGCTTCTCCATCTTTGGCTGCAAAGAATGTAATCAATCTGATTTTAATGTTGACCATCTGGTGATGTCCATGTGTAGAGTCTTCTCTTGTGTTGTTGGAAGAGGGTGTTTGCTATGACCAATGCATTCTCTTGGCAGAACTCTATTAGCCTTTGCCCTGCTTCATTCTGTACTCCAAGGCCAAGTTTGCCTTTTAGTCCAGGTGTTTCTTGACTTCCTAGTTTTGCATTCCAGTCCCCTATAATGAAGAGGACATTTTTTTTGGGTGTTAGTTCTAAAAGGTCTTGTAAGTTTTCATAGAACCATTCAACTTCAGCTTCTTCAGTGATACTGGTCAGGGCATACACTTGGATTACTGTGATATTGAATGGTTTGCCTTGGAAATGAACAGAGATCATTCTGTCATTTTTGAGATTGCATCCAAGTACTGCATTTCGGACTCTTTTGTTGACTGTGATGACTACTCCATTTCTTCTAAGGGATTCCTGGCCACAGTAGTAGATATAATCGTCATCTGAGTTAACGTCACCCATTCCAGGCCATTTTAATTTGCTGATTCCTAGAATGTTGATGTTCACTCTTACCATCTCCTGTTTGACCACTTCCAACTTGCCTTGATTCATGGACCTGACATTCCAGGTTCCTATGCAATATTGCTCTTTACAGTATTGGACCTTGCTTCTATCACCAGTCCCATCCACAACTGGGTGTTTTGTTTTTGTTTTTGTTTTTGTTTTTGTTTTTTTGCTTTGTCCCCATCCCTTCATTCTTTCTGGAGTTATTTCTCCATTGATCCCCAGTAGCATATTGGGCACCTACTGACCTGGGGAGTTCATCTTTCAGTGTCCTATCTTTTTGCCTTTTCATACTGTTCCTTCCCTTCTCCGGTGGGCCACATTCTGTCAGACCTCTCCACCGTGACCTGTACATCTTGGGTGGCCCCACATGGCATGGCTTAGTTTCATTGAGTTAGACAAGGCTGTGCTCCATGTGATCAGATTGGCTAGTTGTCTGTGATTGTGGTTTCAGTCTATCTGACCTCTGATGCCCTCTCTCAGTGCCTATCGTCTTACTTGGGTTTCTCTTACCTTGGACATGGGGTATCTCTTCACGGCTGCTCCAGCAAAGTGCAGCCACCCCTCCTTACCTTGGTTGTGGGGTATCTCCTCAAAGCCGCTGTTCCTGATCTTGGACGTGGGGTACCTCCTCTCAGCCACTACTGCTGACCTTGGACATGGGGTATCTCCTTCGACCGCTCCTGCACTGTTCAGCCGCTGCTCTTGCGATTACATACATATAAATTTTTTTGTTTCAGTATAATTTTTATGAGAAATCTCATATAAATCAATATATGCCTCTTTCTCCTTAAGAATTTATCAATACTTTAGTAATATAAATATAACTTAATTATTGAATTAAGTATAAAACTAAAGTATTGTCAGAAAATATTTGTTTAATACTTAATACAGATGAAGCTTAAGGCTGTTAGAGCATTGCCTTAAAGAAAGTAAGTACTTAATGTTATTTGAAGATAATTTAAAAATCTATGTAAGAGCTGTCAGATTGTTCCTTTAGTTCATAAAATGGTTTTAAAGTGTTGAAGTAGTTTTATTTTCCAAAGATTTTCAGCAACACAGTTTATGTCTACCCTTAAGATTAAGTTGATCCAATTAAATTTCTGTCATTCAACTACTTTTTCACCTAGCAAAGCAGAAGATTTGTGTTTCAAATGGATATTAAAGTGCAACAGTTTAAAGTAGCATCTCCCTGGAGGTAGAAAAAATGTGAAGTTTAAGGAAATTCAACTGGTAGTAAAAATGAAGCTGTAGAACAGATAGTGAGTCAGATGCCAGGTATGTGGCCAGAAAAGCAGACACCAAATCAGATGAGTCAGGGGAGAAAATCACCCAGTCAAGAAAGGAAAAGTCTAATAAGGATATGTAACAATGAAGTAGAAAACCAGCAGTACAAGAGAGAAGTAACTATTTACCCTGGGAGATGATCAGAGATTCAGAAAATCAGCCACAGCTAGGAAAGAAAGCCATGCCAACTGATAGAGCAGAACAAGGAAGGCAAGAGACTGACAGCAAGGAAATGATGCTTTAGAAGAAATCCCTCTGTGATATAGGCAATTCCAGGTACATACTTCTAGTTTAGATATTTCTATGTAGGCTTGAACACAAATCTACAGCTAGTATTGTCTGGGGTGGGGGGTGATGGTTAGAGTTAGAAAATCAATGTGGTGTGGTATGAACATGCTGTGCTTAGTTGCTCAGTCATGTCAAACTCCTTGTGGGCCCATGGACTATAGCCTGCCAGGCTCCTCTGTCCATAGGATTCTCCAGGCAGGAGTATTGGAGTGGGTTTCCATTTCTTTCTCCAGGGAATCTTCCCAACCCAATGATCAAATCCAGGTCTCCTACATTGTAGACAGATTCTTTACTGGCTGAGCCACCAGGGAAACTAGATAACTGTTATTTTCATAAAAAATATAGGCTAACTATGGAGAACAGTGTGGATATTCCTTAAAAAACTAGAAATAGAACTGCCATATGACCCAGCAATCCCACTGCTGGACATACACACCGAGGAAACCAAAATTGAAAGAGACACGTGCACCCCAGTGTTCATCACAGCACGGTTTACAATAGCCAGGGCATGGACGCAACCTAGATGTCCATCAGCAGACGAATGGATAAGAAAGCTGTGGTACATATACACAATGGAATATTACTCAACCATTAAAGAGAATACATTTGAATCAGTTCTAATGAGGTGGATGAAACTGGAGCCTATTATACAGAGTGAAGTTAGCCAGAAAGAAAAACACCAATACAGTATACTAACGCATATATATGGAATTTAGAAAGATGGTGATGATAACCCTGTATGCAAGACAGCAAAAGAGACACAGATGTATAGAACAGTCTTTTGGACTCTGGGAGAGAGGGCAAGGGCAGGATGACATGGGAGAATGGCATTGAAACATGTAAATTATCACATGTGAAATGAATCACCAGTCCAGGTTCAATGCATGATACAGGGTGCTCGGGACTGGTACACTGGGATGATCCAGAGGGATTGGATAAGGAGGGAGATAGGAGGGGGGTTCAGGATGGGGAACACATGTACACCCATGGCGGATTCATGTCAATGTATTGCAAAACCAATACAATATTATAAAGTAAAAAAAATAAATAAATAAAACTGAAAATAAAATAAAATATAGGCTAATGATATCTATGGAGAAGGCGATGGCACCCCACTCCAGTACTCTTGCCTGGAAAATCCCATGAACAGAGGAGCCTGGTGGGCTGCAGTCCATGGAGTCACTAAGAGTCGGACATAACTGAGCAACTTCACTTTCACGTTTCACTTTCATGCATTGGAGAAGGAAATGGCAACCCACTCCAGTGTTCTTGCCTGGAGAATCCCAGGGATGGGGGAGCCTGGTGGACTGCCGTCTATGGGATCGCACAGAGTCGGACACGACTGAGCGACTGAACTGAACTGAACTGAAACAGTCATGGATTTTTGTTTCTGGATGTAATTTAAAATAATAATAAATTGACAGATTATGATATCTTCCATGTCTAAATATGCAACAACTTATTTTACTGATTGAGAATTATAGATGATAGTCACATGAATCTCAAAAGAGCAGCCAAAATATAACTAATAGTATTAGGCATTAAAGAAAAAGCACCATAATTTGAAATATTTTATTTATTTATTCATTTTTATTGAAGTTTAGTTGATATAAAATATATTCATTTCAGATGTACAACATAATGATTCAGTACTTTTATGGATTATATTCCATTTAAAGTTATCATAAAATATTCTCTATATTCTCTCTAATGTACAGTGTATCATTGTATCTCATTTTATACATGGTAGTTTGTATATCTTAGTCTCCTATCTCTATGTTGCCCCTTCCCCTTCTCCTCTTACCACTGTTAATCACTAGTTCATTCTCTGTATCTGTGAGTCTGTTCCTGTTTTGCTATATTGAATTGTTTATTTTTTATAATCCACATATACAAAATAATGTACAGCATTTGTCTTTCTCTGTATGACTTATTTCACTAAGCATAATGCCATCTAGGATCATCAAGGTTACCATTGGCAAATTTTCATTCTTTTTTATGACCAAGTTGTATTTCATTGTGTGCATTTACCACATTATCATTACCAGTCATCTCCTGATGACCCCTTAGTTTGCATCCATATCTTAGCTATTGTAAATAATACTTTATGAACAACGGGGTACATGCAGCTTTTAGAATTAGTGTTTTCTTTTCTTTTGATATATACCTAGGCATAGAATTGCTTAATTATATGGTAGTTCTGTTTTTAATTTTCTGAGGAATGACCATGCAGTTTTCCATCCTGCTTGCATTAGTTTACATCCTCACCAAAAGTGTACTAAGGCTGCCCCTTTTCCATGTCCTTACCCTCACTTATTTGTATTTTGATGATAGCCATTCTGACAGATGCCAAGTGATACCTCATTGTCATTTTGGCTTGCATTTCTCTGATGATTAAATGTATTCAGCATCTTTCTGTTTGCTTGTTGGCCATCTTATATCTTCTTTGGAAAATTGTCTATTCAGATCCATTGCCCATTTTTTTTAATTGTTTGATATTGAGTTGTATGATCTATTTATGTATTTTGACATTGGCCCCTTATTGCATATTCTGTGCGAATATTTTTTTCCACTCATAGGTCTTTTCATTTTGTCAACAGTTTTGCTGTGTAGAAGTCATTTTATATTTAATTAGGTCCTATTTATTTATTTTACTTTTGTTTCCTTTGCCTTCAGTGACAGAGACAAAAAAATATTGTTGCAATTTATATCAGAGAGTGTTCTGCCTATGTTTCCTTCTGTAGTTTTATGGTTTCCAGTCTTAAATTTAGGTGTTTAATCCATTTGGAGTTCATTTTTGTACATGGTATGAGAAAATGAACTAATTTCATTCTTTTACATACAGCTGTCCAGTTTTCCCACCACTACATATTGAAGAGGCTGTCTTTTCCTCATTGCACATTTGTGCTTCCATTATTTTAGATTAATTGACAAGTACGTGTGTTTATTTCTGAGCTATCTATTCCGTTCCATGATTTATGTATCTGTTTTTGTGCTAGGACTATAGCTTTGTAGTATAGTCTGAAGCAAGGAAGTATAGATCTTCAGCTTTCTTTTTTTTCAAGATTGCTTTGGATATTCAGGGTCTTTTGTGGTTCCATATAAATATCAAGATTATTTGTTCTAGTTCTGTGGAAAATGTCATGGGCATTTTGTTAGGGATTGCATTAAATCTATGTAGTGCTTTGGGTAGTATGGACATTTAGAAAATACTAATTTTTCAGTCCTTAAAAATGGAGACTCTTCATCTCTTTATATCCTCGGTTTCTTTCATCAGTGTTTTGTAGTTTTTCGTAGCATACCTTGGCTAAGTTATTCTTTGTTGTTGTTGTTGTTTTCTGGTGCAATTTTAAACCAGACTGTTTTTCTTTTTTGCCTATGTCTCTCTGATAGTTCATTATTAGTAAATAGAAAAGCAACAGATTTCTGTATATCAATCCTGTATCCTGCAAGTTTACTGAATTCATTTATCAGTTCTACTAGTTTTTTGGTGGAGACTTTAGGGTTTTCAATATATAGTATCATATCATTGGCAAATAGTGACAATTTACTTCTTCCCTTCCAATTTGAATTCCTTTTATATTTTTTGCCTGATAGTCATCTAGGACTTTTGCTACTATGTCAAACAAAAGTGGTGGGAATGTGAAATATTTTAAAAAGACAAATGTATGGTGGGATATAAAAGCATAGATCTTATTCTGAGTCTTACTTCATTTTGCTCAGAAAGGTTCCATTGATATGTGGAAGTGTAAGCTAATCATTGCCCTGCTGGGAGCCAAAATGGACCAAAGAGGACTTTGTATACCTTAACAACAAATACAGTCTAGCCCAACCCAACAACATTTCTATGAAAGAATGAAAGTAAGAAGTCTAGAAAAAGGACAAAATCAGTAAAACCAAAGATTTTACTTAGGGAAGCCAGAACAATATGTATTAAAACTAGTAGGTTTGCCAATATTTCCCCATAATAGGTTTCTTATGTATTCTAGAACCCATCAGAAAGTAGAAAAATACCAGGATGAAGTGTAGATTAGATTCTTTGAGATATACATTACATGTGACAAGGATTAAACACATCCAAAGCATGGGACCTGGCTGAGTGACTAATACTTTCATAGGCTTGCCTGATGGCTCAGATGGTAAAGAATCTGCCTGCAAAGCAGGACAGCTGGGTTTGATCCTTGGGTGAGGAAGATCCTCTGGAGAAAGAAATGGCAACCCATTCCAGTATTCTTGCCTGGGAAATCCCATGGACAGAGGAGCCTGGCAGCCTACAGTCCATGGGGTCACAAGAGTTGGACATGACTTAGTGACTAAACCACACAAAGCATTCATAAATTACTATCATGAATGACACAAAAATTCCTATTTTTCCTGACAAAATAAAATTTTTCCTTCCTAAAACGAGTAGCCTGGTTATTAATTACATGAAGATTTCTAGCTACATATGATACAAAGGGCTCAATTTCCTTTGCTTTTAGGTCTTCCCTTAATCTGAATTAATAACTATCAAGGTTAAAAGAGAAGAGAGTTTATAATGTAATACAGAAATACATACATGCACATATTTGCACAAATATGTTTTTCTCCTAACAAGCTTTCTATAAATCAAAAATGTCTCCACTATCCTGCCTTAGAGTTCCCAACTTATCCCCATGGTCCAAATAAACTAAATACTTCATTTAAGAGCAGTAATCAAGAAAAGGTACCAGTGCAGACTCTATACAGTGGTACAGCAATAGAGAAATACAGGCTGAAAAAACACACCAGAAAAGTATTGCCATGAGCAGAAAGAAATCACATCTGTCTTATTATTGTGAAATGCGCACTCCCTCAGGCCCATCAAAAGCCTCAGTGCAATAAGTCAAGAAGGCAAACTTCAATACCTCAGGATTTACAAAGGTAAAACCTGAACTGGAAGAGAGAGATTAAGAAAGGTATGGAAGATATATTTAAGAAAACAGTTACAGAAAAGAAAATCCCAGGGAGAGTAACGCAGAATGCCACTGATGGAAGGAGTCAGGGATGCAGAGAACAGAATTGATGAGGCAGAGCAAACTGAAATCAAATGAAAGTGGAAGTGACTGTAGAAAAAAAATTTTTTTCTGACACACACACATATGTATATATCAGAAAAAATTATAAGACAGAGCCTGGAACAGTGTCTAGTGCATAGCAAGCCTTATTATTGCCAAATGCCAGTTGAACAAATAATAAACCTATAAAAATAGGTGTTCTGAAAGAAAACTGCACACATAAAAAATAATATAAATATATACTTAAATGAATATAGACTTGAATGTACAGTTTTATAGGGCCAAATGTAAGTGACCAACACTAAAACATTGTATTATTTTACAGAGGAGCCAGTTCTGATTCTGTGATCATTCTGTTCCATTGACTTTAACCTTTGTTTTTCAGCTATTGTTTTTATAATCATACATAATGCCCTGCCTCCAAGAACCCTGTCCCTCTGCTTGAAAAGATTAATACTTCCTTGCCCTGAGGTTGGCCATTCTGGAAGATATTTGCAAGATAACAGTCTATACTTCCTCAACCCCTCCCTTTCTCTGACCTATAGAAGAATCTGGCATCCAGATCCCCCAAGATGGTTATTTTGAAACATTAATCTGCCATGTTCTTGGTCAGCTGGCTTTCTGGATAAAGTCCTATTCCTTGCCTCAACACCTTGTCTCTCGATTAATTGGCTTGTCCTATGGCTAGCAGACCAAACTTGGACTCAGCAACAATATTACATTAGGTTTGAAATATAGAAGAAGACTCTCTGGAGTATCTAGGCAAAAAATTTCAAGTTGGCCCTAAAAAAAAACATTTCTGGCTGGTCTGAGACTTATCACAAAAAAACATTCAGTGCTGGAAGATGGTAGGAAAAATTTCCTATGAAATTCTTAAATATGTAAAGAGTGAATCCCAAGATTTTTAACCAGCTAAAATGTTATTTTGATATAAATATTTTTAAACTTGCAAAAAACATTCCTAAAGATACTTTAATGAAAGAACTACAAGTTGCATGTTGTTGTTCAGTAGCTAAGTTGTATCCAAATCTTTGTGACCCCATGGACTGCAGCAAGGCAGACTTCTCTGTCCTTCACCATCCATCATTTGCTTAAATTCATGTCCTTTGATTTGGTGATGTTATGTAACCATCTCATCCTCTGCTGCCCTTTTCTCCTTTTGCCTCAGTCTTACAGGTTGCATATATGTATAACTGAGACTGAGAATTCCATTCTGTAAATAGTTAATAAAACAAATGAAAATATAAATAAAAATAAATAGAAACTGAAAAGTTAATTTTTAACTTTTTAAATTAATTTTAAGTTATTTTAAAAAATTCAGCTGAGTTTATTTGAAAATCTAGTTGGTTTATTCAACATTTCATGAATCAGGCAGCATCATATCTAGTAAGTTGAAAGACACTGGGATGTGCTGTACAAAATGGAAGGCTTTATTAGGCAGAAACACTATAGGACAAGAAGGGTATTAGTGAAAGAAAAGAATACATTGTTTTTGGTAAGGTTACCTCCTCTTAGGGACCAGGAAGGACTAGGGTCTTATCAGGCAGATGATTTCGCTAGCCTTGATCAGGAAATTCCAGACAGACTGGTTTAAAATTCTACTGGGAGAGGCTACAATTGCAATTAGGTTAGGTATTAAGTTTTGATGGAGCTTAAAAGTGACTCCATTTTGGACCACTTATTTCTTTTTAACAATTTTATTTAAATAATGAAGCAATACAGATCTATATATTTAATAATATATGAAGTATATTTTGTTGTTATTTATTATAGTATATAAATTTATTATAAGCTTAACTGTTTTATCTTAGGTAAAACATTAGTTGAAACCATAAGCAAAGTCAAACATGTCTTCATATAATGACGTCAAGAAAGTTGTTTAAATGCTTTTGATAAATGAAAGTACTTAGTTCTTTGTCTTAGCTGCATTTAATCAATCCTGGTTTGAGATGAATTGGATCTAAGATGTCAAGTCATATAAATATGCATAGTAAAATAATTCATATGGAAAACTTTATCATTAGAAACAGTAAAGTGGTCACCTATTTATATTAACCATTGTCTTTTAGCATTGGTATGAACATTATTGGGCTAAGTTTGCAGTAGCGGTAAAGAACCCGCCTGCCAATGCTGTGCAGTGCTTAGTCATTCAGCTGTGTCTGACTTGTTGCAACCCCATGGACCATAGCCCAGGAAACATAAAAGATTCTGGTTTGATCCCTGGGTTAGCAAGATCAGGGTATGGCAATCCACTCCAGTATTCTTGCCTGGATAATCCCATGGACAGAGGAGCCATAGGGTGGCAAAGAGTCAGACGTGACTGAAGCGACTTAGTATACTTACATGAACGGTATGGTCAGTTTAGTTTTCACATTGGAGAAATGTGAGCTATTCAAACTGAACAAATAGATATAAAATATTTTAAAACTGAATTAAAGAAGAAACAAATGCAAGTTAATGGAAACTTGAATAGATTGAATTAAAGTAAAGTAAATAACAAGGAAATGGCTTAAGTATCTTAAGCTGGGAATACTCTGATACCTTTTAGTGATATAAGAAATATTTAATTATTTTAGGTTTTGAATCATTTTTTAAGCAGACTTATTTCAAATCAATTTTTTAATTAAAAAAGGTCATAATTTTCACACATTAAACAATAAAACAATGATGTAACAAATGGATTTAGAGATATGACTGTCCTTAAGTAAAAATAAAGTTTCCATAGTAGTATTGCTTAATACAGATTTAGTAGAAGTAATTGTATTGGATTCAACAAACTTTCAACACACGGCTCAGTGATAGCTTTCATGACAATCATAATCTGCTTAATAGTTTCTTTCTTCTACTTATAATTTGAGTAAGAAATGACTGGAATACTTTGTTATCAAAAAATCACTTATATCTGAGGCCAGGCAGGGGGGTACAGTAAGGTTTAAAATCTTTTAGTCAAATTATTTTGCAAAGACTTTGTATTTCCCACTCTGCCCTTCCTTACTGCGATGGATGGCTTTATTATATAAAGATACATTATATAAAGATAGATAAAGATAGATAAAGATAAAGAAGTTAGGCCATCTAGCCATACTTCATTTAACAATCATTTATTGATCTCCTACTCTATTCAAGGGGACATTTATTTTTACAGTAAAGAATCAGGTTTTGATTTCATATATCTCATAAACAGATTGCATATCCTCAAATCACTTATCTTAGTATACAGATTTCTAAGTCCAGCTTTACCCTTTAATATACATATAGAAAATTTCCATTGAAATAAGCTTTAAAAAAAAAAAAAAAGTAGACTGAACAGCTTCAATACCTGCAGGTATTTTGTGTTAGGTAATTTGTGTAATGTGATACATAAGGTGTGTGCTGTGCTAAGTCGCTTCAGTTGTGTCTAACTTTTGTGACCTTATAGACTGCAGCCTGCCAGGCTTCTCTGTCCATCAGATTTCCCAGGCAAAAACACTGGAGTGGTTTGCCGTTTCCCACTCCAGAGGATCTTCTGGACCCAGAGACTGAACCCATGTCTCCTGCATTGCAGGTGGATTCTTTACCAGCAAGCTATGAGGGAAGCCCCAAAGGCTGATTTATATATAAACAAATGTATGGCACAATCTATCTTTATCTTTCACTAAATATAAAAGCAATACAAGAGAATTTGTGTTATGGCCTTAATGCCAGTGGTCCATCACAAAGATTATAAAAGAATATGCTTTATATTATGGCTAAAAGTATATTTAAAGGCATTCCTAGTTATTATTTTAAAGGAATTTTAATGCATGCATTTGTCCAGTGTGGACATTGAAAAATGAGAAGTTTAACAGTTACATTATTAAGAGGATAGAATAAATTAGCCAATAAAAGAAGGAAAAATCAGTGGGAATCATAAGTCTCAACTCTAAATAATTTCTGGGATAAAGTCAGTATTGGTGATGTTCTTTATAATGTGAGTATTTTTCTTATATTTCAACTCCAACCAAATCATAGAACTGAAGTAATCATTTACTTAAATGAAAGTTGAGTAAGTGAATAAGAAGCTGGGAAGAAATGCAGGGTTGACACATATCTTAGACAGTGTGATGCAGGGGAGTAACCGCCAGGTTTGATCAACCTGGGTTTGAATCCCTTTTCTACCATCTACTTGCTATGGGATCCTGAACAATTTTCTTAAACTCTTCACTCTCATGTCCCATTGTAAAAATGGGAGAATTCAGAAGAATACACAAGATGGGGTAGTTGACAAAGAGCAAGAACTAAAAAATCTGGAGACTCAGTTTGATTCTTAGTCATATGTCTAGAGAATTTGATAGATTTCAGTAAGTTACTTAAGTTCTCCAGCCTTCTGGATGGAAGAGAAAGAATAAAACCTACTTCTTCGAGTTGTTTTGAAGATTGTGAGACAGTGTATATAATACATTTAGTTGGGTGCCTGGAATATTAATATAATGAAACTTCCAGAAAGAAAGTGATGGAGCTTAACTCTTGTATATAAGAGAGGTCAAAAAAAAGCTTTTTACTAAATGGCGTTTGGGCAGAGACTTAGGAAAAGGAAGGGAATCTGGGGACTTCCCTGGTGGTCCAGTGGTTAAGACTGTGTGCTCCAAATGCAAGGGGCATTCCTGGTCAGAAAACTAAGATCCTGCTTGCGAATGTCACATACAGAAAATCTGGAGTGAAGAGTATTTTGAGCAGCAAGGAGAACTGGTATGAAAAACCAGGAACAAATCCAGGCTTGGTATATTCAAGGCAATGGGGCAATGCCATAGGAAGAGAGTGACCAAAAGGAAAAAGTGGAGGGGAGGGGAGCAGAATGAGGACAGAAGAGCAGAGGTCCAGGCCACATTGGGCCTCTTAGAGTGATAAGGACTACGTTTTACTGATTGGCGGGGTTTGGCAAGTTGTATTGGGTCACCTCTGATTTCTGCCTGGAATAATGACTGAATGGAAGTAAGGATTTAAGTGGCAAGACCAGTCCAGGCAGGGAGTGATACTAGTTGGAATGGGGTGAGATGAGGCTCCATTCTGGATATGCTTTGAAGGTGATTAATGGGATTCTCTGGTTGATTATATGTAGGATGTGAAAGAAAAATACATGGTAAATTTTAAAATTTATGCCTGAACAACTAGAAGAGTAGATGAACCATTTATTAAGGGGAGACAGTTGAGGAGAATCAGATTGATGAGGAATAGATCATGAGTTTTATTTTCAGTTTATTTCCATGTACCAAATTCAAAGATTGGAATAGTTATAAATGTTAAATGTATGTCAGTGGTTTAGATGTAATCACTGTGTGAAATGTCAACGATTTCAGTTAACTTTTTTCAGAAATTCTCCTTTCTGAATTTTAGTTAAACTTTATATGAAATAACATTTTTGTGAGTTAAAAGATGCAAAGCTACTGATAACTCTTTCAAAATATTTCCAAATCAGTTTAATGAACTGCTAAGGAGTAATGACAGTTAAATAAAAAATTTATGCATAACAAGATTCATTGGCTTTTATATACTAATTATGGACCAGATGATATTTGAGCACCTATTTAGTAAAGACTAAAAGTGTAAATTATGAAGCCATTTAAAACTTCTTAAATGTCAGATAATTTTATTAGTGTTCATGCAATTAATATTCCATTGCTGATTTGTTCAAAAGACAAATAGCATTATTCTCTTTGACAGTTATTTTAAAGACAGGCCATTTTATTCATCTTACCTTTCAGACTGAAATACAAAGTGTGTAATAAATTTAAAGAATAATTTCTAGGATGGCAAAAATACATTATGCTATTGCATCTCAATATCATATAGATATTGTATTATTTACTGTCTAGCCATCTGGCTATCTTGTCATATGGTTATCCATCTATTAATTAGGTCAGGTGTAATGTTCCTATTGTTAGGACTTTTACCAAATCATAATGGTGTTCTCTATAAGAGAGAGAGAGCATGATCATGAAATACAGGCTATATTCTCAGAAAAAAAAATTAAGTCCAAGCATTTCCAGTGTTTACCTATAAAATAGTACATCAGTCACTTTGTACCCTAAAGCTTAGTTTTCTCATCAAAATATGCATTGACTTCATAGAGGTAATTTAATGACATAATGTATGTGAAGAACTTAACACCATACCAGAGATATAGATAGTACCAATAATTGCTTGCTGGTAATATTTCTTATATTGTTATTAATCTTTGTTATTATTTTTAGATTTTGATGATTCTACTGTACTTATGGAATTTTTAATAGCTCAAACTCGAGATGAATAACATAGCATTAAGTATTAAAAATATGTTAATGTGAAGAACTTGTTAGCAGTTAAGATTAAAAATATCCTGTAAAAGAAATAAAATCTTTAAACAATACTATCAAATAAAATACATCAAAGGCATTTTCTTTTCAAGAGCATCCTTTGATATTTGGAATAAATAAAGCCTGGGAGTTCTTTTTGTTCCATGTTGCTATATGGGAATAACTGGAAAATTGGATGGTCTTTTACCCGAATAAAATGTTCATGAATTTTAAGCTTTTCTGATTTAAAAGTAATCATTTAAAGACAGTATTTGTTGTTGTTTTTCAGTTGCTAAGTTGTGTCCTACTCTTTGCAACCCCATGGACTGCAGCATGTCAGGTTTTCCTGTCCTTCACCATCTCCTGGAGTTCACTCAAACTCATGTCCATTGAGTCGGTGATGCCATCCAGCCATCTCGTACCCTGTCATTCCCTTCTCCTCCTGCCTTCAATCTTTCCCAGCATCAGGGTTTTCCAATGAGTTGGTTTTTCACATAAGGTGGCCAAAGTATTGCAGCATTAGCTTCAGCATCAGTCCTTCCAATGAATATTCAGGACTGATTTCCTTTAGGATTGAGTGATTTGATCTCCTTGCAGTCTAAGGGTCTCTCAAGAGTCCTCTCCAGCACTACAGTTCCTAAGCATCAATGCTTCAGTGCTTAGCCTTCTTTATGGCCCAACTCTCACATCTGTACATGACTACTGGGAAAACCACGTGTAACATTGATCCTGCTTGTGATGCCAGTTGTCTTGTTGTTCACACTGTCCACACTGTTTGCTGAACCCGAGGTAGGCAAGGGGCAAGCTAAAAGGCTAGAAGAAGACTCGAGGAGCCAGGGAACTGCAGACACATTTATTCTTTCCTGGCTGACCCAATAGCCGTAGGAGCAGCCATAGCATAACCTAACACAACACAACCTGTCTCCTGGCTGACACAGCAGCCATTAACAGTCTTCTCTCCTAGCTGATGCAGCAGCCATAGCAGTAGACAGGCTATATTCACTCCTCTCATGGTAGACCCAATGGACACAGCTGTAACACACCAGTAATGATGCGACTCTCTAAGTGAAGCTCATATATGCATACAGCACACAGCCTGTGTCCAAATGAGTACCTTGCGATGCACATGCACAGTGCTATAAATGACCTTAGCTGTTACATAGTCATTATCTACAAAAGGTGGAGGAAGAGAGTTTGAATATGCCATCTTTGTTAAGTTACTCTCTCCCTACACCATAGCTTTGACTATATGGAACCTTGTCAGCAAAGTAATGTCTCTGCTCTTTAATACCCTGTTTAGGTTTGTCATTGCTTTTCTTCCAAGGAGCAAACATCATTTAATTTAATGGCTGCATTCATTGTCCACAGTGATTTTGGGGTGCAGGAAAGTAAAATTCTGTCACTGTTTCCATTGTGTCCCCATCTATTTGCCGTGAAGTGATAGGACCAGATGCCATGAATTAGTTTTTTGAGTTTTAACCTAGCTTTTTTACTCTCCTCTATCACTTTCATCAAGAGACTCTTCAGTTCTTCTTTGCTTTCTGCCATAAGGATGGTGTCATCTGCATATATGAAGTTATTGATACTTCTCCTAGCAATCTTACTTCCAGCTTGTGCTTCACCCAGCTTGGCATTTCGCATGATGTACCCTGCAAATGGTAACCCACTCCAGTATTCTTGCCTGGAGAATCCCATGGATGGAGAAGCCTGGTGGGCTACCATCCATGGGGTCGCAAAGAGTCGGACACGACTGAGCGACTTCACTCTCACTCTCTCACTCACCCTGCATATAAGTTAAATAAGCAAGGTGACGGTATACAGCCTTGAGGTACTCCTTTCCCAAATTTGAACCAGTCCATTGTTCTATCTCCAATTCTAACTTGCTTCCTGACTTGCACACAGGTTTCTCAGGAGGCAGGTAAGGTGGTCTGGTATTCCTATCTCTTTAAGAATTTTCCAGTTTGTTGTGATCCATACAGTCAAAGGCATTAGCATAGTCAGTGAAACAGAAGTAGATATTTTCTGAAATTTCTTGCTTTTCCTATGATCCAACAGATGTTGGCAATTTCATCTCTGGTTCTGCTTCCTTTTCCAAATCCAGTTTGTACATCTGAAAGTTCTCAGTTCACATACTATTGAAGCCTTGCTTGAAGGATTTTGAGCAATACCTTGCTAGCATGCTACGGTCCATGGGGTCGTAAAGAGTCAGACACAACTGAGCAACTGAACTGAACTTGCTAGCATCTGAAATGAGTGCAATTGTGTGGTAGTTTGAACATTGTTTGGCATTTCCTGTCTTTGTGATTGGGATAGAAACTGACCTTTTCCAGTCCTGTGGTCACTGCTGAGTTTTCCAAATTTGCTGGCATACTGGGTGCAGCACTTTCACAGCATCATCTTTTAGGTTTTGAAATAGCTCAGCTGGAATTCCATCCCCTCCACTAGCTTTGTTCATAGTGATGCTTCCAAAGGCCCACTTGACTTCACACTCCAGGATGTCTGGCTCTAGGTAAGTGATCACACCATCGTGATTATCTGGGTCATTGAGAATTTTTTGTATAGTTCTTCTGTGTGGTCTTGCCACCTCTTCTTAATATCTTCTGCTTCTGTTAGGTCCATACCATTTCTGTCCTTTATTATGCTCATCTTTGCATGAAATGTTTCCTTTGTATCTCTGATTTTCTTGATGAGGTCTCCAGTCTTTCCCAGTCTGTGGTTTTGCTCTGTTTCTTTGTGTTGTTCACTTAGGAAGCCTTTCTTATCTCTCCTGTTATGTTTCTTTCTTTATTTAATAGAAAAAAGAGAGGTTTTATTTGCATACATTTATGCAATGGCAGTCCTCAACAATAACACAAAAATAAACTTCAAAAAAAAATGAATTTATTAACATTAAGGGAACTGACCCTTCTCTTGATATTTCTAGAGGCCAGCAAGCAAATTCTGAAGTACAGTGATACCTGCTTGACACTTGATTAATCATATTTAGAAGCAATTAAAGAGCACTAAATTTAATTGTATTTTTCCTTTTAGATTACTGGAACTGAAGATGGTAACATGATTCAGCAATATGATAAAGGAGATTAGTTGTTACAAGTGCATTTTTAAAAATAGATAAACATAATATATTGATATTTATATATATACATTCTATAAATATTCTTATTATTTACCCAGAAGGCTGTAATAGCTTTTTTGGATGCAAAGTATTGTCTGAAGTGAATTTTTATTGCCTGTTATAAACTCCTAAAAGAAGGGTTTATAATGGGAACATGGTGAGACATTTAATATCAGCACTGAAATAGGTATTTTTGAGTTCCATATTTGTTTGAGAACAGTAATAGCAGTCAGAGTTTCTCCCAGAGGTATAGTTTCTTTAGCTGTCTGTCTAAGTGTGTCTAATTACAGGAGTATGCTTTTTGCCTATTCAATGTTGATACTAAACATTATTTTCCATTACAACAATATTCTTATTTTAGAGCCTTTAAAATATACTCTACCCAATAAAATATCTATGGAATTATATTTTAAGATTGAGTGAAATGTTTTCCATTGATAAAGGTTGAAAGGCAAATTTCTTGTTTTTAAAATTTCTTCTTTTTTAAACAGTAATTCTAGATAATTTGAGTGACTTATTTTAGAACAAATATCCACTTTCTACTTTATTTGACTTGTGGGGGGAGAAAACATGGGCAATAACTGATAAATTATATAATAGTTTACAGTTTAAGAAGTACTTTTAAAATAAATTATTTTATTAAGCCCGAGCAAAACCTATGAAATGTGTTATCTTTATCATTCTGTCTTTCTATCTATTTGTATGCATGTTTGCTAAGTTGCTTCAGTCACATCCAACTCTCTGAGACCCTATGGACTGTAGCCTGCCAGGCTCCTCTGTCCATGGGGGTTCTCCAGGCGAGAATACTGGAGTGGTTTGCCATGCCCTCTTCCTGGGCATGTTCCTGATCCAGGGATTTATCTGTCCATAAAAGTCATTTGTTTATGGCCTAACAGCAAGAAACTAGCACATAAGGCTTTTCTAAAATACCTTGAGCCATTTCGATGAATGAATGAAGTAAGTTCTGAGAAACAAATAAGCATATATATTTGTAATGTGTGAATGATAGCTTCTTTCTCATCACTTAGGTAAGGATTTAGTTAGCTCATATCTGAATTGAACTTATCCATCAGAAGGCAGACAGAACGAAAACCACAATCACAGAAAACTAACCAAACTGATCACATGGATCACAGCGTTGTCTAGCTCTATGAAACTATGAACCATGTTGTGTAGGACCATGCAAGACGGACAGGTCATGGTGGAGAGTTATGATTAAACATGGTCCACTGGAGAAGAGAATGGGAAACCACTTCAGTATTCCTGCCTTGAGAACTCCATTAACAGTATGAAAATGCAAAAAGATATGACACTGAAAGATGAACTCCCCAGGTTGGTAGGTGCCCAAAACGCTACTAGAGAAGAGTGGAGAAGTAACTCAAGAAAGAATGAAGAAATGGAGCCAAAGCAAAAACAACGCCCAGTTGTGGATGTGACTGGTGATGAAGTCCAATGCTATAAAGAGCAATATTGCATAGGAACGTGGAATGTTAGGTCCATGAATCAAGGTAAATTGGAAGTGATCAAACAGGAGATGGCAAGAGTGAACAATGACATTTTAGGAATCAGTGAGCTAAAATGGACTAGAATGGGAGAATTTAATTCAGATGACCAGTATATCTGCTACTCTGGGCAAAAATCCCTTAGAAGAAAGGGAGAGCCCTCATAGTTAACAAAACAGTCCAAAATGCAGTACTTGGGTTTAATCTCAAAAATGCCAGAATAATCTCTGTTCAATTCCAAGGCAAACTATTCAGTATGATAGTAATCCAAGTCTATGCCCCAACCACTAATGCAGAAGACGCTGAATGGTTCTATGGTGATGTACAAGACCTTTTAGAACTAACACCAAAAATAAATGTTCTTTTCATTATAGGGAACTAGAATGCAAAAGTAGGAAGTCAAGAGATAACTGGAGTGACAGGCAAGTTTGTCTTTGGAGTACAGAATGAAGCAGGGCAAAGGCTAACTGAGTTTTGCCAAGAGAACACACTGGTTGTAACAAGCACCCTCTTCCATAACACGAGAAAACTACCCATGGACATCACCAGATAGTCAATATCAAAATCAGATTGATTTTATTATTTGCAGCTGAAGATGGAGAAGTTCTATACAGTCAGCAAAAACAAGACTGGGAGCTGACACTGGCTCATATCATGAACTCCTTACTGCCAAATTCAGACTTAAATTGAAGACAGTAGGGAAAACCACTAGACCATTCAGGTATGACCTGAAGCAAACCTCTGATGATTATACAGTGGAAGTGACAAACAGGTTCAAGGGATTAGATTTGATAGACAGAGTGCCTGAAGAATTATGGACAGAGGTTCGTGACATTGTACAGGAGGCAGAGATCAAGACCATCCCCAAGAAAAAGAAATACAAAAAGTCAAAATGGTTGTTTGAGGTTGTTTGAGGAGGCCTTACAAATAGCTGAGAAAAAAAGAGGAGCTAAAGGCAAAAGAGAAAAAGAGATATATACCAATCTGAATGCAGAGTTCCAAATAGCAAGAGGAGATAAGAAAGCCTTCTTCAGTGATCAATGCAAAGAAATAGAGGAAAACATAGAATGGGATGGAGGTTCGTGACATTGTACAGGAGACAAGAATCAAGACCTTCCCCCCCCCTAAAAAAAATGCAAAAAAGCAAAATGGTTGTCTGAGGAGGCCTTACAAATGGCTGTGAAAAGAAGGGAAGTGAAAACCAAAGGACAAAAGGAAAGATATACCCATTTGAATGCAGAGTTCCAAAGAATAGCAAGGAGAGATAAGAAAGCCTTCCTCAGCAATCAATGCAAAGAAATAGAGGGAAACAATAGAATGTGAAAGACTAGAGATCTCTTCAATAAAATTAGAGTTACCAAGGGAACATTTCATGCAAAGATGGGCTGGATAAAGGACAGAAATGGTATGGACCTAACAGAAGCAGAAAATATTAAGAAGAGGTGGCAAGAATACACAGAAGAACTATACAAAAAAGATCTTCACCACCCAGATAATCATGATGGTGTGATCACTCACCTAGAGCCAGACATCCTGGAATGTGAAGTCAAGTGGGCCTTAGAAAACATCATTACGAACAAAGCTAGTGGAGGTGATGGAATTCCAGTTGAGCTATTTCAAATCCTAAAAGATGATGCTATGAAAGTGCTGCACTCAAGATGCCAGCAAATTTGGAAAACTCAGCAGTGGCCACAGGACTGGAAAAGGTCAGTTTTCATTCTAATCCCAAAGTAAGGCAATGCCAAAGAATGCTCAAACTACCACACAATTGCACTCATCTCACACGCTAGTAAAGTAATTTTAAAATTCTCCAAGCCAGGCTTCAGCAATACGTGAACTTCTAGATGTTCAAGCTGGTTTTAGAAAAGGCAGAGAAACCAGAGATCAAATTGCCTACATCCACTGGATCATGGAAAAAGCAAGAGAGTTCCAGAAAAACATCTATTTCTGCTTTATTGACTATGCCAAAGACTTTGACTGTGTAGATCTCAATAAACTGTGGAAACTTTGAAAGAGATGTGAATATCAGACCACCTGACCTGCCTCTTGAGAAACCTGTATCCAGGCCAGGAAGCAACAGTTAGAACTGGACATGTAACAGCAGACTAGTTCTAAATAGGAAAAGGGGTACATCAAGGCTGTATATTGTCACCCTGCTTATTTAACTTATATGCAGAGTACATTATGAGAAACACTGGGCTGGATGAAGCACAAGCTGGAATCAAGATTGCCAGGAGAAATATCAATAACCTCAGATATGCAGATGATACCACCCTTAGGGCAGAAAGTAAAGAGGAACTAAAGAGCCTCTTGATGAAAGTGAAAGAGGAGAGTGAAAAAGTCGGCTTAAAGCTCAACATTCAGAAAACTAAGATCATGGCCTCTGGTCCCAACGCTTCATGGCAAATAGATGGGGGAACAATGGAAACAGTGTCAGACATTATTTTTCTGGCCTCCAAAATCACTGCAGATGGTGAATTCGGTCATGAAATTAAAAGATGCTTACTCCTTGGAAGGAAAGTTTTGACCAACCTAAACAGCATATTAAAAAGCAGAGACATTACTTTGCCAACAAAGGTCCGTCTAGTCAAGGCTATGGTTTTTCCAGTGGTCATGTATGGATGTGAGAGTTGGACTGTAAAGAAAGCTGAGCGCTGAAGAATTGATGCTTTTGAACTGTGTTGTTGGAGAAGACTCTTGAGAGTCCCTTGGACTGCAAGGTGTTCCAACCAGTCCATCCTAAAGGAGATCAGTCCTGGGTGTTCATTGGAAGAACTGATGTTGAAGCTGAAACTCCAATACTTTGGCCACCTGATGCGAAGAGCTGACTCATTTGAAAAGAGCTGATGCTGGGAAAGATTGAGGGCAGGAGGAGAAGGGGATGATGGAGGATGAGATGGCTGGATGGCATCACTGACTCCTTGGACATGGGTTTGAGTGGACTCCAGGAGTTGGTGATTTACAGGGATGCCGGGCGTGCTGCCAATCATGGGGTTGCAAAGAGTCGGGCACAACTGAGAGACTCAACTGAACAGACTGAATAGAATGGGAAAGACTAGAGATCTCTTCAAAAGAGAATCTTCTCCAACACCACAGTTCAAAAGCATCAATTCTTTGGCATTCAACTTTTTTATGGTCCAATTCTCACTTCCATACATGACTACTGTAAAAACTGTAGCTTTGACTAGATGGACCTTTTTTTGGCAAAGCAGTGTCTTTGCTTTTTAATATGCTATCCATGTTGGTCATAGTTTTTCTGCCAAGGAGCAAGCATCTTTTAATTTCATGGCTTTAGTCATCGTCGGCAGTGATTCTGGAGCCCAAGAAAATAGTCTCTCACTGTTTCCACTGTATCCCCATCTATTTGCTGAAGTGATGGGACTGGATGCCATGATCTTAGCTGTTTGAATGTTGAAATTTAAGCTGTCTTTTTCACTCTGCCCTTTAACTTTCATCAAGAGGTTCTTTAGTTCCTCTTCAATTTCTGCCATAAAGTTTGGTCATTTGAAATAGCTCAACTGGACTTCCATTACCTCCACTAACTTTGTTCATAGTGATGCTTCCTAAGGCCCACTTGACTTCACACTTCAGGATGTCTAACTTTAGGTCAGTGATCACACCATCATGGTTATCTGGGTCATTAAGATCTTTTTTGTATAGTTCCTCTGTGTATTCTTGCCACCTCTTATTATCTTCTGCAAGTTCTCATTAGTTATCTGTTTTATATACAGTAGTGTGTATGTTGTTTTTGATGCATGCACGTTCAGTCGCCCAGTTGTGTCCAACTCTTTGTGACTCCATGGACTGTACCATGCCAGACTCCTGTGTCCATGGCATATTCCAGGCAAGAATACTGAAGTGGGGTGCCACTTCCTTCTTCAGGAGATCTTCTTGACCAAGCGATCAAATCTGTATCTTCTGCATTGACAGGCAAATTATTTACCACTGAGCCACCAAGGAAGCCTGTTAATGTTTGTATATGTCACCCCAATCTCCCAATTTATCCCTTTCCCTTTTTCCCCTGGTAGCCACAAGTATGCTTTCTATATCTGTGACTCTAGCTGTTTTGTAAATAAGTTAATTTGTATGGTGAATAATTTTTATTCATTTTAAATTTTACTTATCAAATCTTTCTGTTGAAGTTCAAGAATAATTTTTTCTTGGGTGAAGTAAACAGGAAAATATTCAGAAACTATATGAAAATTTTCATATTCTGAAATAAAAGATGATTACTTACTCTAACAGCTTTTACCACTCAAAAAATTTATAGCTTATCTCACTGAACCATAGTAAGTCTGTTTGTTATGTTTCCCTGAAGTGTTTTTTGTGAACACTGAAATGAAGTGAAGTGAAGTCACTCAGTTGTGTCCAACTCTTTGCGACCCCATGGGCTGTAGCCTACCATACTCCTCCGTCCATGGAATTTTCCAGGCAAGAGTACTGGAGTGGGTTGCCATTTCCTTCTCCAGAGGATCTTCCTGACCCAGGGATCGAACCTGGGTCTCCCGCATTGCAGGCAGACGCTTTACCATCTGAGCCACCAGGGAAGCCGTGAACACTGAAGTTTCTAGTTATTTCACAGTTTTTGTTTTATTCTAGTGTAGTGTCTATATATAACAACAACAAAATAAGTGTAAACACTGAATTCTTTGATATTATGCAATTAATCATCATAAATACATTCAAAAATGTAGAATCCTGTAACTTACAGGGAATGCGATTTCAAAAAACACTTTTGTTGTTGCTCTGTCACTCAACCATGTCCAACTATTTGCTACCTTATGAACAGCAGCACGCCAGGCTTCCCTGTCCTTCACTGCCTCCTGGAGTTTGCCAAAACTCATGTGCATTGAGTCGGTGATGCCATCCAACCATCTCATCCTCTATTGACCCCTTCTCCTCCTACCTTCAATCTTTTCCAGCATTATGGTCTTTTCCAATGAGTCAGCCCTTTGCATCAGGTGGCCAAAGTATGGGAGCTTCAGCATTAGTCCTTCCAATCAATATTCAGGATTGATTTTCTTCAGGATTGATTGGCTTGATCTCCTTTCTGTCCAAGGAGTTCTCAAGAGCCTTCTCTAGCACCACAATTTGACAACATCACTTCTTTGGCACTCAGCCTTCTTTATGGAACAAATCTCACATCCATACATGAGTACTGGAAAAACCATAGCTGTGACTAAACAGACCTTTTTCAGCAAAGTGATGTCTCTACTTTTTAGTACACTGTCTAGGTTTGTCATGGGTGTTCTTCCAAGGAGCAAGCATCTTTTAATTTCATGGCTTCAGTCACCATGTGCAATGATTTTGGAGCCCAGGTAAATAAAATTCTGTCAATGTTTCCATTGCTTCCCCATCTATTTGCCATGAAGTGATGGGACTGGATGCCATGATCTTAGCTTTTTGAGTGTGAATTTTAAGACAGCTTTTTCACTCTCCTGTTTGACCATCGTCAAGAGGCTCATTAGTTCTTCTTCACTTTCTGCCATAAGGGTGGTGTCATCTGCATTTCTGAGATTATTGATATTTCTCCTGGCAATCTTGATTCCAGCTTGTGCTTCATCCAGCCCAGCATTTTGCATGATGTACAGTACATAGAAGTTAAATAAGCAGGGTGATAGTATACAGCCTTGAGGTACTCTTTTTCCAATTTTGAACTAATCTGTTGTTCCCTGATTGTTTCTGTTACTTCTTGATCTAACTGCAGGTTTCTCAGGAGGCAGGCAAATTGGTCTCATATTCATATCTCTTTAAGGATTTTCCACAGTTTGTTGTGATCCACACAGTCAAAGGCTTTAGCGTAGTGAATGAAGCAGAAGTAGATGTTTTTCTGGAATTCCCTTGCTTTCTCTATGATCCAAACAATGTTGGCAGTTTGATCTCTGGTTCCTCTGCCTTTTCTAAATCCATCTTTAGTACTTGTGTCAGTTGTTAGTTCATGTACTGTTTAAGTCTAACTTGAAGGATTTGGGGCATTACCTTGCTAGCATGTGAAATGAGTGCAATTGTGCAATAGTTTGAACAGAAAACAATCCTTAGTGAAAATAGTAGAGAAGCAGAGAACTTATATATCTTCCCCAATGTCATAGAATGCTTTATTGGAAAAGCTAAAATATTATGTCTGTTCCTATGATCCTTGCTCTTTCCATGAGATATATATATCTATATATAGATATATATATAGATATCTCTTTAATATCAATGATTTGCATAGTAACTGTTAGAATGTGATTGTATCAGAAACTTAACATGAAGAAAAGAGGGTCATCCTATGAGCGATGCCTGGTGAGCAGAGCACAGTCTTGACCATTGAAAGCATGAACTGCAACTTAGAAAAGATTTCCATGAGTCGCCCACCAAAGAAAATGTTGAGTAATTTTGACTGGAGTTATAGAAATGAACTAATTTAAATTATTTAGGAATAAATTTAAGGTTAAGTGCAAGTCATGATACATAATCTAAGAAAATTTTAAATTTTGATCTTGATAATTTAAAAAATGAAAGTGAAATCTTCCAAAATATCAGAAGTTCCCCAGTTCCATAAGACAGCTGAGAAGCACCATAGAATTTTATTCCTTTAGATATAATGAAATCAAAGCAAAGCCATATTTATAAATACATGAATATAATATGACTCAAAGTTAGTCATTGATTTTATGCATAAAACCAAACTAATTTAAATTCTTACTAGAAAATAAAGCTTCCAAAAAGAAATAGATGTATTTACTTGTAATTACTTTATATGTCATTCATTCACTATTTTTGCACACTTTTTTTTAACATGTTACTTCAGGAAATATGTGTTAACTTTTAAATCCATTCTTTACTAATGCTCTGTTGTAGTATTTTGTTGATTTAAACATAGATCACATTGAAAAGTCTTGAAATGATTTGCTGTCTTATTTGGAGTATTTCAATTATACATAGTTGTCAAATTATGTGCACAAGAAATAAGATTTTGATGGATAAGTTACTAAGGGGATAAAGTCAAATGACTCAGCTTGTCCAGAAATGTGAAGTGCCCTTCACACACCCCTAAGGCTGGAGAATGTCATTTCACAACTCTGCCAACCTATTCAGTATTAAGCCAAGGAATGTGTGGAGCGTTTATTCCCAGTTACACAGGAATCTACAATTAAAAAAAAAAAAAGTTCTATCATGCTATTAAAAAAAAAAGTTCTGTATCATGATATACGGATACTTCAGATTATTTCAGGATTTGTTTGTTTGTTTTATTTTATTTTATTTTATTTTTCCTTGCAGCGTACCTATTCTCTTCTCTAGGTAGCAGAAGTAAAGAATTTTAACGCTGTAAGAGACATATAATGTAGGCAAATTCTTGAATTACACTGGTAAAGAAATTAAAACTTGGATTAATTAAATATCTTAAATAGGTGCCTCTCTTTTTTACTGACGAAGATGAGAGCAAGCCCTTGCACCTGACTTCTGGAACGGGACTTTTCAGCTGTGCTGTACTGCCACTTTCACTTCTCACTTTCATGCATTGGAGAGGGAAATGGCAGCCCACTCCAGTGTTCCTGCCTGGAGAATCCCAGGGACGGGGAGCCTGGCGGGCTGCCGTCTATGGGGTCGCACAGAGTCGGACACAACTGAAGTGACTTAGCAGCAGTACTGTTACCATCTCCAGAGCAATATGGAAATGGCCTTCTTGATATCATGTGATTCTTTTCATCTGTTCAGATAAATTTAGAAATCATTCCAAAATTTGCTCTGTTCTGCTTTCAGAGGGTAAACTTTGCTTAATCTCCTTCATATTCCTTATACACACTTTTTCTCTGACCTGTCCAGTACCTTACAAACTTTCACTTTCCAAACTTTCTCACTGTGAGAAAGTTTGGAAAGTTTCACTTTCTAAACTCTAGACATATGGAAGGGATATCATTAGTCCTTATTATTCATCTGCTTCATCTTTTTATTGTTATGTATTAAGACATCTTTTTCCAGTATTCATTTACTCGTTTTCTTGAACTGCCTGTGAAAGATTGTAAGCCTGTAAAGTTAAAATATGTACAATCTATTTAAAATAATGTAAATATTTTTGATTCATTCTTCTGCTCATTTTTTAAATAGTTTTATTGGTGTTTTTTGATGTTGAGCTGTGTGAGCTGTTTATGTATGGTGAATGTTAACACCACATCAGTCATATCATTTGCAAATATCTTCTTTTCCATAAATTGTCTTTTGGTTTTGTCACGATTTCCTATGCTGTGCAAAAAATTTTAAGCCTCATTAGGTCCCATTTGTTTATTTTTGCTTTTGTTTCCTTTGCTTTAGGAGGTGGATACAAAAATATATTGTGATTTATGTCAAAGACTGTTCTGTCTACATTTTCCTCTAGGAATTTTATAGATTCTGGTCTTACATTTAAGTCTTTAAACCAATTTGAGTTTATTTTAATATATTGTATTAGAGAATGTTCTGTTTTCATTATTTTACAATTAGCTGCCCAATTTTCTCAGCACCACTTACTGTAGAGACTGTTTTCTACATTGTATCTTTTGTTTCTTTGTCATAGATTAACTGTAAGGGTGAGGGTTTATTTCTGGGCTGGATTATTGTAGATTTAGCCTCTAACTTCTAAGAGCAAACCTCTATTCTTAATATGCCCTAATCTCTCCCACTGGAAAACAGATTCTTTTATTTGCATAGTTTATGCCCTTCTCTGGTGGCTCAGATGGTAAAGAATCCTCCTGCAATGCAGGAGATCTGAGTTCAGTCCCTGGGTCAGGAAATCCCATGGAGAAGGAGATGGCTACCCACTCCAGAATTCTTGCCTGGGAAATCCCATGGACAGACGATGTCCATGGGATTGCAGAGTTGGACATAACTAAGTGACTAATGCTTTCATGGCCATCTAGCTAATATGCTTTATAGCCCCTTTTCTTTATAGCCGAACTGCTGAAGGAGTTTCCTATATTTCCTGTTTCCACTACTCAAGTCTGATCCAATCTTACCTACGTGGATATTTTTTTGTGGGTGCCTGTTACCTTCATGTCACTTTCTTTTAAAAGATTCTTTTAAGGAATCTCTTTAAGGTGAGATTCCTTTGAACCAATTCTTACATGAGCTTTCTGCAGCGTTCATTACAGTTCAGTTCAGTCATGTCTGACTCTTTGTGACCTCATGCACTGCAGCATGCCAGGCTTCCCTGTCCATCCCCAACTCCCTGATCTTGCTCAAACTCATGTCCATCGAGTTGGTGATGCCATCCAACCATGTCATTCTCTGTCCTCACCTTCTGCTCCTACCTTCAGTCTTTCCCAACATCAGGGTCTTTTCCAGTGAATCAGTTCTTAGCATAAGGTGGCCAAAGTTTTGAAGTTTCAGCTTCAGCCTCAGTCCTTCCAATGAATATTCAGGACTGATTGATTGCCTTTATGATTGACATTACAGTTGGATACTTCTAAAAACATTTTTTTTCACTTGAATACTATGATACCATATCTCTAGCAACTTCTGCTCTATCTCCCCTTCAGGATGATTCCCCTTTCATCTGGAATAAAGACTCATTGTTAACCTCTTTTACCTTTACTTTGTTGACCCCATATGTAATTCTCAAATGTACATGCAATCCAGATCTCTCCTCAGAACCAGGCTAATTTATCCAATTGCCTCATTGGGATCTGCTCTTGTATGTTTTGAAGGTAAATTCAAGGTAAGGATATGTAAAATGGATTTAATAACTTTCCTCCTGAAACATGATGCCATTCCAACATTTGCCGTCTCTTGCGATGGCACTGTTCTTCTCATTTTGCAAGTGAGGGTCCTGTAAATACCTTCATCAGCTCCTTCTCACTCGGGATTGGCCCTTCTGTGCCCTGTCCCTGTACTGACTGTTTAAGTGACGTACTGTCCTTTCATTTTCATAACTCTAGAAGGAAGATACCATCATTTTCTTCACACTGTACTCTCCATATCCAATCCACTGTTATATAATTTTAGTTTTGCCTCATAAGTAAATTTTAGATTTATCACTTCATTTCATTTCTGTTGACACCTTCCTCATCCAAGGTCCTGTAATCTCTCACTTGCATTACTCAGATAACTTCACCATTCTCTTCACTGACTTGCTAGCCTTCAATCTGTATCCAGAGTGATGTTTTTCAAACACATCTTTGATCATTTCCCTATATGAACACCTCCTTAAATATTAATAACACCTATATCCCATATTTAATCTGTCACTCACCTGACCCTCCAGCCTTACTGGATACTATACTTACCTATTAAAACCACATCAAGTCCCTTGCTTCTTTCCAATCGAGGGCATTCTCTGAGCTATCTTTCCTCCAGTTTTTACTGTATATAGCCTGCTCTTCCTTCAGATCTCAGTTTCATTCCATCTTTAGTAGGCAAGCCTGATCTGACTTCTTTTCAGAAGTCAGTATCCCTGTTACACACTTTTCTATACATTTTTCCTTTATAGCATTATTCCAATTACTATTTGAAATCTGTTCATGAGATTATTCTGACAATATCTGTCTCCCCAAATTGTATTATACAAATCTGTGCTTTGTGTTTATCTTTTCTGAGAACTTTTATCATCAGATATTAGTGCGGTATCTGCTTTATAGCAGGTATTCATTATATATATTTTAATAAATGAATGTTTAGATTTCCATTTTTCTCTGTGCTTACACATGTATGCACACTATTATTCATACACATCATATCATGTCTATACATGACCTTCACATATAAATAGCTGCTCTTACACCTATCCCATATACATATGTATACAAATTTTGATAATCAAACATAAGTATATAATCTTTTTTTTCTCGTATCAACATGGCCTAGTTTTATTAAATAATTTTATTATTTTTTCTATAGTGATACTTAAATGGCTGTGTATTATTCCACCACATGAATGTGAGAAGATGTTTTAAATCACCATCTTATTTTACTGTTATAGATGGTAACTTGGTTAGCATTTTTGATATTAAGCTCTGTTTATATCTGTAATTAGGTCCAGATTAAAATAAGGAGATAAAGGAGCATAATGAAATACTAGCAGTTTTAATCCTTCAGATTAATTGCTCTTAAAAGCAATTATTATTTGTCAGATCTAATGTTTGTTATGTTGTTTATTTGACAAGCATCCTGTAAGATGGTTATTATGATCTCCATTGTACAGAAAGGTAAGTTAAGACTCATGGCGTGAAGGAAACTACTGGGATTATAAGACAAGCAAATGGAGAGTCAACAATTTGAGTCCTAGTCTATCTGATTACATTAAGACTTATTAATAATAGGGAAAGTTATGACCAACCTAGATAGCATATTCAAAAGCAGAGACATTACTTTGCCAACAAAGGTCCGTCAAGTCAAGGCTATGGTTTTTCCAGTGGTCATGTATGGATGTGAGAGTTGGACTGTGAAGAAAGCTGAGTGCTGAAGAATTGATGCTTTTGAACTGTGGTGTTGGAGAAGTCTCTTGAGAGTCCCTTGGACTGCAAGGAGATTCAATCAGTCCTTTCTAAAGGAGATCAGCCGTGGGTGTTCTTTGGAAGGAATGATGCTAAAGCTGAAACTCCAGTACTTTGGCCACCTCATGCGAAGAGTTGACTCATTGGAAAAGACTCTGATGCTGGGAGGGATTGGGGGCAGGAGGAAAAGGGGACGACAGAGGATGAGATGGCTGGATGGCATCACCGACTTGATGGACGTGAGTTTGAGTGAACTCTGGGAGTTTGTGATGGACAGGGAGGCCTGGCGTGCTGAGATTCATGGGGTCGCAAAGAGTCGATCATGACTGAGCAACTGAACTGAACTGAACTGATACTCATTTTAAATTTCTTTCCCTCCATAGAATTTATACTAGTCTATACTCCATATCTGTTCCATTGATACTAATGCTCTTTCTAGTCTTACTGAGGAAATATATTTTTTCCATTTAAAGACATATGAATTTATTTTTAGTACATTGTTATATGTTTGAATATAAATAAGTTTCAGTACATTTGTATCTTTCTCTGAGTTGTCTGGTCTTTTATCATTTGTACTAGTATATTTTTTTAATATGATTGATTCTCCAGAGCTCTTTCTATATTAAGGGCATTAACTGTGTGCCTCATCTGTTACAGATATTTTCCTATTTTGTTAATTTTCTTTTAACTTAGTTTATGAAGTATATGTGTGTATGTGTGTGTACTTTTAATGTTGCAATCAATTTAACTCTTGTTTAATCAAATAATTTAAAACTATATGCTTTTATCATATTCAAGATTTGACTTTTGACAACATTTTAATAATGGGTAAAGGTTAAATAATTCTTGAAAGAAGTATGCTTAGAAATATAAATTATAAATATGGTTGGTTATATAAGTAGATAAAATTTGTTTTAGATGTGTCTTGCTGAGTAAAAATGTCTTAGAAATAGGAATAGCAAAAGGTTTTAGAAATAGAGTGAATGTACACATGAAATGAGTTTGGAACAAAATGAATAGAAAGTTACCCATAACCAGACTTCATAAAAATATATGCTATTATAAATTTTAAAATATGTTAAAATATTCTGCTAAAAGATTATTTTTGAAAAGTATGTATATATGTATGTATGTGTATCTATATACACATATATATGTGTGTGTGTATGTATATACATATATGTGTGTGTATATATTTACATATATATATCTAAACAGGCTTGGTGTGATTAAAGTATCAGAATAATTGATGGAAGAATAGCTAAGGGCTTTACATATGGATAGGGTGTTTTAAATTGTCGTATCATAGTGTTATATTCATTGAAATTCCATGACTGTTGCTATAATGAAAAAAATGCAAAATGTTAAAAAATTTAAAATAAAGAATGCAGTGAACTAGAGGAATAAGATTATAGAATAAGTTAGAAATGGGAATAGTTGCATAAATTTGCAAAGTACCTCCCCAAATTACTTTGCTCTCACCTCAGTATAATAAAAGAAATTGAAAGTATTAGTCTCTCAGTCTTATTGACTCTTTGCAACCTCATGGACTGTAGCCTGCCTGACTCATCTGTCCGTGTAATTCACCAGGCAAGAATATTGGAGTGGGTAGCCATTCCCTTCTCCAGGGGATCTTCTTGACCCTGGGATTGAACTAGTGTCTCCTGTGTCTCCTGCACTGGCAGATGGATTCTTTACCGACTGTGCCACCAGGAACATCTCATGAACAGAGGAGCCTGGCAGGCTACAGTCAGTAGGGTCTCAGAGTTGAACATGACTGAGCGACTAACACTTTCAGTATAAATAATTATCCAAACATTTCCTGTTTACCTAAAAGCCCGGTAACATTAATAATGAGGTTAACTTCACTCTCATATATGCTGTGTATATGAATGCTTTGTCCTATAATCCTTCCATATAGCCTATTGTGTGTGTGTGTGTGTGTGTGTGTGTTAGTTGCTTAGTCGTGTCCGACTCTTGTAGACTGCAGCCCACCAGGCTCCTCCATCCACAGAATTCTCCAGGCAAGACCACTGGAGTGGGTTGCCATTTCCTTCTCCAATTGCCTATTTTAACTGAACCATACTGGTCATATGGTTGTCAATAAATATATAGTTGTTTGCTTATTGATTTGAAAAATTTCTTTATTTCAGTGCTTACTCTCCCCAATATAAAATCTGGAGTACTTCCATGATAACTGATGCATCCCTGATTTCTTCTGACACCCAGAGCTTATTAATAATGCCTAGCTGATTGTTAAACCTTCAGAGACCAAAACTTCAAATGAGTAACTCATCACTACATGCTGGGTGAAGGATATGTTTTACTTTGTCAAGAACCACCATATTTTTTCTTCACAACTTTATGTGCAAAATGTGTTCTACCTTCTTAGAGTATATATTATACAACTTTAGCTCTAAGTGAATAACAGTTATCAGTATGGACCCCCAAGAATTGAAAAGTGATGTCTTCCAGTGTTGTTGGATTTTATATTTTGTACAAAACTATTTTAGAGTTGACAATTCTCTCACCTCTAACATCTCCCTGTGTCAATATGCATAGTTGCCAACAAGTGTATTTTACTGATCATATACTCGTTATGCAGAGAAAAATACAGAGAACATAGTTAACACAAAGTTACCCACACACCCCCTCCATGTGTTTCCCAAAGGATGGGAGCTTCTATTCTTAATGCTGCATTATTGTTCTGTCCAGGCTGTTACTCTTGTTTTCGTCTAGAGGAGTGGGGCAGGGTTTAATCTTTGAAATTTAATTCCTAATTCTGTTTATTCTATCTGTCCTTATTGGTGGTTCTGTTGACCTCCCATTCACTTGCCAGTAGCCTCAAGGTGCCTGATTTATAATATTTGTCTTCATTCTTATTGCATCATCGTTTGAATTCTTCACTATCTTTAATCACAGATGTTGCCATATTATTTTGTAATACAACTCATTAGAAAAGGTGGATTATTTTTCCCCACCTGATTAATCTCGGTTTGAGTCATGTAATTTATTTTGGGCAGTGCAATGTTAGCATATTTTAATTGAGTTAAGGCTCTCATTTGTTTGTATGGTTAGACTTGCCTCTTGTCCTCTTGTCACCCAAAATGGGAAGAACATGCCGAGGCAGTTTCTTTCCCATCAGCTTGGCCGCTCAAATGAGAACATAGGGGAGCTCTAAATACTGGAGCAAAGATCCCACACAAGCACCTTAGCACAAAATGGCCCAGGTACACCCAACCTTGATCAACTAAATACAGTGAAAATGAACACCCATGGGCTTAAGACCATAACGCTTGTAATTATATAGTAGTGAGATTTTTGAAATTGTTTATTAGTGACCAAAGCTAATTAGCAGATATTATAATTACTTAATGCATTTGATGAAGCCAAATCCATTTTTGCAACTTTTTAGCTTTTAAGATTATAGTTTCTGAAATTCATAAACTAAAAGAACTATCATTTCTATTGTGTTCCTCTACTCCTTGTCATATTCATACATAAAATATATCATTGCCCTCACTCTCTGACTTCTGTTTTTTATCCTTTTTGCTCTCTCACTCCTGCACTCCTTCTTAATTGCTTTTCTACCTCAAAAAAACCTCTTGTATTGATGCCTCCATTTTTTCCCATAACTGTCAGCATCCCCTTGAGTTAAACTTTCTATTCAATACAGAACCCATAGTCACTTGAGTAAATCCTCACCCAGTCTTTCTCTTTCATTTGCTATATATCTTTCCTGCAAACCCCAAACATAGATCAAGCCGCAATTTATATTCTTTCTTCAGTCAGACTAGTAGTATAATCGTGGGAAATTGTATAACTTAAATAACTCCACAAAATGAGATGCAAATATTGCTGTAGCTCATGAATTATTCAAGATGCTACTTAGCTTAAGAGCAGAATGTGTAAGATCTTCTAGAGGTTTCTCTCACTCTATTTATTTCCCAGAGTGAAAAGGTTTAGACAGTTGCAAAGTGGGCCAGTTCTCTGCACCCCTAAGCTTGTTTTCCTTCTAAAGAAATCAAGGTCACCATCAAAATTTATTTCCATTTTCCATACAGAGCCATCTTTCTGGGAGTCAGCCAGATAGGGCCTGTAAGTGTGGTCTTGATCAGGAGTATATAACTTTTGTCTGTTTCCCATCTTCTTATATAAGGGATAGGCAGTATTTTTCTTTATATCCCTAAAAATATAGTATTTATTTATTTTTTTATAAATATTTTTTATTTTATTTTATTTTTAAACTTTACAATATTGTATTAGTTTTGCCAAACATCAAAATGAATCTGCCACAGGTATACATGTGCTCCCCATCCTGAACCCTCCTCCCTCCTCCCTCCCCACACCATCCCTCTGGGTCTTCCCAGTGCACCAGCCCCAAGCATCCAGTATCGTACATTGAACCTGGACTGGCAACTCATTTCATACATGATTTACACATGTTTCAATGCCATTCTCCCAAATCTTCCCACCCTCTCCCTCTCCAACAGAGTCCATAAGACTGTTCTATACATCAGTGTCTCTTTTGCTGTCTCGTACACAGGATTATTGTTACCATCTTTATAAATTCCATATATATGCGTTAGTATACTGTATTGGTGTTTTTCTTTCTGGCTTACTTCACTCTGTATAATAGGCTCCAGTTTCATCCACCTCATTAGAACTGATTCAAATGTGTTCTTTTTAATGGCTGAGTAGTACTCCATTGTGTGGTCATCGTCTTTCACTTCACAGTAGGGTCCTTTCCCCAAAGTATTGAATATGGTGAGCCTTAATGAACTGAAGAATCTTCTGCTACTTCTGGCCCACTGTGTTTTCAGATCAGTTCCTTGACCTTTGCTTTTTCTGCTAGAAGGTTGAATTCTTAGGGTGGATTTGACAGATTATTGGGTCATCTGGCATTGGATTTGGCTTTCAGCCACTGAAAGCCATTGATAATGGATGAGGTAATCAAAGAATACGTATGTCCATTCCCTATGTCTGTTTCTCCATCGTTGCCCTGTAAATAGATTCTTCAGTACCATTTTTCTAGACTCAGTATATATGCATTAGAATATGGTTTTTATCTTTTTCTTTCTGACTCACTTCACTCTGTGTAATAGGTTCTAGGTTCATCTACCTCATCAGAACTGACTGAAATGGTTCCTTTTTTTGTTCATTTTTATGGCTGAGTAATATTCCATTACTGTGTGTATGTACCACAGCTTCTTTATCCATTCATCTGTCAATGGACATCTAGGTTGCTTCCATGTTCTAGCCATTGTAAATAGTGATGCAGTGGGGAGGCGAGGATGAGATGTTTGGAAAGAGTAACATGGAAACTTACATTACCATATGTAAAATAGATAGCCAATGGGAATTTACTGTATGACTCAGGAAACTCAAACAGGGGCTCCATATCAACTTAGAGGGGTGAGATGGGGAGGGAGATGGGAGGAAGTTTCAAAAGGGAGGGGATATATATATATATATATATACACCTATGGCTGATTCATGCTGAGGTTTGACAGAAAACAGCAAAATTCTGTAAAGCAATTACCCTTCAATAAAAAATAAATTAATTTTTTAAAAAAGTACATACAGACCACTGCATTGGGAAATTCATTATGAAATGAGGTTGCATCTCTCTTTTCATCACTGGGCTCAGTTTCTGGCATGTAGTGACTACCCAGTAAATGTTAATTTCATGCAACAGGATCACCTTGAATATTGAGTTATAATTTGATTTGAGGAATAATTTATAGCAGAGTAAATCAATTGACTGTATATGCTAGTTTGCTCCTAGGGAGAATGAATAATAAAATAAAGTCCGTTTGTGGATTTGCTCTTTTAAATGTTTAGTTGACCAGGTTGGAAAGGTTTGGATGACATAGCATAGCATTCAATAAACAGAAGCCAATGGTAGCATTTTTGTTTCTGATTTCTGAGGTGGAAAGCAGAGCGTGGCTTCTGAAGGAAACAGTAGGTTAAATGGAGCGGTCTGAGAGTGTGTGTAGATGCATCTCACAATATCAGCATTCAACAGTTTCTAGCCTACTTTACTCTGACATTTTTACCTAATATCTATGTTTGACTGTAGGAGAAAAGAGGATTTTCAACCTTTCTAAATTGATTTTGTATATTACAGTAAGCATGACTTTGGCCAGAAGAATATATGCTTCTTTCTGACATGATAAAATGGATGAACTCTCTAAAAACTATCTTCCTCAAAGGAATTCTTTTACTTCTTTCTTAAAAGAAGGTCTTGTGTTCATGGCTAAAAAATTATAACAATTAGATAAGTGGGGGGTGCTGTTATAATGTAACCTTACTTTCACATTCAGTGAAAACGATAATCACTAAGCAAATTAACAAAGTGCATGCACACACACACACACACACAGGTATCACAGGTCTTGATTTTAGGTGTCTATCCTCCCAGTTTCCATGATTCATGTAGAGTTTACTGGTTTCAATAACAATCTTTGTCAAAGGCTATTTGAAAAGAGCAAGTCACTGTGGTGGTTAGGTAGATGGCAAAGTGGTCATATGTAAATAGTTTCTGAGGTCTTTATGTGAGAAGTTCACTTCCGTATTGAAAACTAATGGATACTTTGGGACACTAATTAGTGTTCCCTAAGAGTTCTCCAAGAGGAATTGCATTGGAATTGATGCGAATTGGCAGAAAGCAGCATAAATTGATTTGATCACTAAAAGGCCTTGCATTTGAGGCTTTTTTTTTAAAGTGGAAAATGATCCCCCAATGAAAACATATATCATAGAAGAATGAGGGAAGAGAAGATAAAGAAAATTGAATGTTTGTCGCTGATCAATTATTCAGAATCAATTATGGTTTGTGAAGGAAAGCATGCTGTGCCAAAGCCAAACCAAACTCAAATAAGCATGAGAATTAATTACTTTCATGCTTGCATAAGGCTAGAGGAAGGAGGATGCAGTATCTGTTGGCAGAAATGTAGTAGGGGCAGAAAATTATGATGACACAGTGAGATTCCTTACTCCAGAATGTCAGATATTTTGTTATCAAGGAAGGGATTCTGAAGTCAGTTTAGAAGAGAAGTGTTGGAGTTCTCTAGAGCGATAGAACCAATAGAATGGATATATACTATAGTATATATGTAACATGTAATAAAACATATAAAAGCTTATATGCACATGGTATATATGTATGTATGTATATACATATATATGTATATATACACATATGTACATAAGAGAAAGCATGCTAAGTCACTTCAGTCGTGTCTGACTCTGTGTGACCCAATGGACAGCAGCCCGCCAGGCTCCTCTGTCCACGGAATTCTCCAGGCAAGAATACTGGAGTGGGTTGCCATTTCCTTCTCCAATATAAGAGAAAGAGACTTTTTTAATGAAATTGACTCATGTGGTTGGATTGTGGGACTGACAAAATTTACAGGGCAAGCCAGCAGGCTGGAAATTTTGGCTAAAGCTAGTATTACAGTCATGAATCCAATGACTGAAAACTCAGGCAGGTTTTCTGTGTTGCAATCTGGGGAGCAGAATCCCTTCCCCCAAAGGGACCATTGTCTTTTCTCTTAATGCATTCAACGGATTGGATAAGGCCTACCCACTTTCGGAGGGTTGCCTACTTTTTCAAAGTCAGCTAGTTTAAATGCTAATCTGAAAACCACCTTCACAACAGCACAGACTGATGTTTGACCTAGTAGCAGTGTTTGAGCGTCATGAGCTGACTAAGTGGACGTCTGAAATTAACTAACAGACTTAACTGTACCTACTTATAGCCAGGTCTGTGCTACAGATAATAAACTCTCACATTTTGATAACTAAAGTTTTACATACTATATAGTCATAAATTTCATATTCTCCCAACATTATTGCAAGTTAAGCAGGGAAGCAAATTTGAGTCCATTGACATAAATAAGGGAACAGAATCATTTAAAACATTAAAGTCTTAAATTGTACATTGAAGTTCACATCCAATGTCATAAAGAATAGAATTAGCCGCCAATAGAAAATTGTTAATAAGAAAATATATTCCTGGAATTCAAATTAGGTGTTATTTGGGTTATTTTGGTATGAACATCTTTATTATTAAATTAAAATTATTCTATGCATTTGAATTTGTAAGCAGCTTCAATTTAGCTTGAACTATTTTTACTTAACAGAAATTGGTAAACTGTGACAAAATAATTTTGATGGTAAGAATGATTCTGTCTTCTTCTTTTGAAAAATGTGAAAATCATTCAAGAAATGAAACACACTTACTTCTCTCAGATAACCTGTATCTATATCTAGAGAGAAGGAGAGAGAATTAAAGAGCAATCCTTCAGTCCCTGCAAAGGAATCTGAAGTCCCCCTCCCTCTGAAGGAGACTGAAACATCTTTTCACAGTTGAAAAGGGGCAGTGATTCGTATTTGTTGAACAGGATGTGTGTATGCATGTGTGTGCATATATAAATGATAGTTTTTTTTTCCCCTTGAGATGGATTATCCCTCCTATGGAATTACTCTTATTCGCAGATGTCATACATAAAGAGAGAAATTTTTCTACCAGTATTTTAAAAGTCTCCCCCAGTGAGGCAGTGTTTCCCTTTCACTGCCCCTGAGTTCAATTTTTTGAGCTGAGAAAGGTTGAAGAGTCTCTCCATTTTTAAAGAGTGAATTTGTTAACTATAAAGCCAGAAAGACATTATTATACTAATTATCTAAAACATTTTAAAACTAGCCTAATGCAAACGATTATGTTTGGAGTTAATGAAGCACCGATTCCCCTAATATAGTCGAGTAAAGGGAAGAAAGATCTTTTGCCAATAAAAATCTCATCAGGTGATGGCCTTGACAGAACATCCCACTATTCCTGTCAGCCAGAGCTGTCAGAAACAAACCACTGATGAGACAATGACAATAATTAACACTGTGTTAATGGGATATGGAACTTCACAGTTATTTTTTCAGCTACAGTGAACTGAATGAATGCCAAGCAGTGCACATGGCTTAACATCATAACATGCTTCTCCTTTATTTACTGGGGTTATGTTGGCTCTCTTGTGTTACTAACCAGAGATATGCTTCCTTAGGCTCATGGGATGGAGATAAGGATACTAATATGCTGGAAATACAACAGCTATGTTCACATCACCATTAAAGGTTAAGAGTGAAGAAAATTGACTTCATCTGGACTTTGTTTTGATTAAGACTATGGCAGTCTGACCCTGCACAATGGAAGATACTTTGGATTATGATTGTAATTCTAAGGGAGGACATTTAAAATAAAAATCCGAAGTTTGAACCCACACTTAAAATAATAAGAGGCAATGGATTGTATGAGAGATATGGTCACAGACAGAATTAGATTATTAAAGTCAGGAGAGGTGCTGGCTAGTGCTGCCGCAAGCAAGAATTTTTGGTGGTATTTTTGTAGCAAGGTGTCACATTCTAATACAGGGTAACAAATTAAGTTAAGAAGCAGTGAAGGTAGCTTGGCCCACAGGTTCCATGGAACTCCCTTTATTGTACATCTCTAGACCTATCACTTCAGTCTAACGTGTGTATACTCTACTGTAATTTTAAGTGTGTATCTAAAAGATCTCTCCCTCTTGGCATTGCTTCTTTTCAATAAGATATTTATGGAACACATGAATACTTCCTAAAGCCGCATTTTAGACTTAATAAATTTCATCTTACATGAGGAACAAACATGGTAAGTCTAGACAGATTTTTTTTTCTTTCATTTTAGCTTCTCTGCTTGAACTTGAATCAAAGGAAGTAACTGTATTACATAAAGTGCATTCACTTGTAGAAATGGAACTGTTTTGATCTCTATTAAATACTGGAATTTTTTTTTTTAAAGTTTGAATGTACTCTAAAAAGTGGGATTATTTTTACCCTCCTGAATGACAAATCTTTCTGAACAGGCTTTCCAGCAATTAGTCTTGCTCTAATGCTATTTCTACACTGGCAAGATGAAGCCTGTGACTTGCCAGATATCTGGAGAATATGGTGCTTTCTGTACAGGCACCAGCATTTGTCCAAAAGCCAGAGTATACGCTTGTACTTGGCCAGTGTAGAAACAGCAGAAGAGGCCTGAAGTACTCAGATTGTTATTGGATTAGTTGGGTGATTTCTCTCAGGAATCACTGCTTTACTTCTCTAAGAATCACAAATTATTAAATATAATGCAAAGAAATCTGTGGGTTATTCTGTTTACTGCATATGCATTACGTTTGGCATGACTGAGAATAGGAAGGAAGTAACATCATGATCCTGACTCTAAGGGAGACCATATAGGGTGTTTTCATCTTAGACTCACAACTCAATTGAAAAAAATTATATGGGATTTCAAAATGAACTTTTAGAAAACTATTGTTACATACACTCTAGTGTACAAATGGTTTTAATTGTCTCATAAATACTTGTGTAAACCATTCCTTGAAGTACTTTGAGATGAAATTCTATTATTCTTGTCAGAATTAATGGTCATTTTCATAATAATTTTTGTTGTTGTTGATATTGTTATCATGCATCTCTTCTATCAAAAGAGAAAAATCTTGGCAGTCTGAAGATTGTTAAATTTTCATTTTGTTAGATTCAAAGATTTCAAAATAATCTGTTCCCTGTTCTGCCTCATTCTGAGAACTTCAGGAGAAATGGCTTTTTAAAAAGACACCATGTTGAAGTAGATTTTCTTTGTCATTCTAGAAACATACACTTTGAATGTCACTCCCCAGTCTGTCCCAATTAAAGTGTGATCCCTTCTGTGTTTGTTTGTTTGTTTTTTTTTTCCTTAAGCTGAAAGCAAAGCTCACTTTTTCATAGGAGTAAATATATAGGATAATTACTGTACATGGTAATCAACTTAACTTGTCTCAAACCTTAGTGATTGGCTATAGAATTAGTTAAAGGTTATAATGTAGGTAAATATAGAGTCTAAGTTTTCATCTTTGTTTCTGTTAGAGAAATATCCTTGTTTTAGAATTGAGGTACTAAGTGATCTCATGTGTTAATGATACAATATAATGATTCTGGATTTGACTAATATCAAATAAATTCTTCTGAATAATATTTCGGTTGATGGCATAAAATAGAGCTATAGATAATTACTGAAGAACTGAACATTCAAGTGGTAAATTCCTTTTTATCCCCACAGTTATATCCATATTCAAAACATAGTTTTGTTGCTATTCAATTTCTCAGTCATGTCCAACTCTTTGTGATCCCATGGACTAAAGCACACCAAGGCTTCCCTGTCCTTCACCATCTCCCAGAGTTTACTCAAACTCATGTCCACTGAGTCGGTGATGCCATCCAACCATCTCATCCTCTGTCGTACACTTCTCCTCCTGCCTTCAATCTTTCCCAGCATCAGAGTCTTTTCTAATCTTTTCTAAGGCTCTTCCATCAGGTGGTCAAATTATGGGAGTTTCAGCATCAGTCCGTCTAATGAATATTCAGGATTGACTTCCTTTAAGATTGATTGGTTTCATCTCCTTACAGTCCAAGGGACTCTCAAGAGTCATCTTCAATACCACAGTTCAAAAGCATCAATTCTCCCATGTTCAGCCTTCTTTATGGTCCAACTCTTACATCTATACATGACTAATGGAAAAACAACAGCTTTGACTAGACAGACCTTTGTCAGCAAAGTAATATTTCTGCTTTTTAATATGCTGTCTTGTAGTTTTTATTCCAAGAAGCAAGCATCTTTTGATTTCATGGATGCAGTTACCATTTGCAGTGACTTTGGAGCCCAAGAAAATAAAATCTGCCACTGTTTCCCCATCTATTTGCCATGAAGTGATGGAACCAGATGCCATGATTTCAGTTTTTTGAATGTTGAGTTTTAAGCCACCTTTTCACTCTCTTCTTTTCACTCTCATCAAGAGACTCTTTAGTTCCTCTTCACTTTCTGCCATAAGGCTGGTGTCATCTTCATATCTGAGGTTATTGATATTTCTTCTAGCAATCTTGATTCCAGCTTGTGCTTCATCCAGCCTGGCATTTTGGATGATGTACTCTGTATATAAGTTAAATAAGTAGGGTGACAGTATACAGCCCTGACATACTCCTTTCTCAATTTGGAACCAGTTTGTTGTTACATGTCCAGTTCTAACTGTTGCTTCTTGACCTGCATACAGGCTTTGCAGGAAGCAGGTAAGGTAGTCTGGTATTCCCAACTTTTGAAGAATTTTCCACAGTTTGTTGTGATCTACACAGTCAAAGACTTTAGCATAGTCAATGAAGCAGAAGTAGATGTTTTTCTGGAATTCTCTTGCTTTTTCTATGATGCAATGGATGTTGGCAATTTGATCTCTGGTTCCTCTGCCTTTTCTAAATCTAGCTAGAACATCTGGCAGTTCTCAGTTCATGTACTGTTAAAACCTGGCTTGGAGAATTTTGAGCATTACTTTGCTAGCATATGAAATTAGTGCAATTGTGCTGTAGTTTGAACATTCTTTGACATTGCCCTTCTTTGTCATTGGAAGACAACTGATCTTTTCCAGTCCTGTGGCCGTACTGAGTTTTCCATATTTGCTGGCTTACTGAGTGTAGCGCTTTAACAGCATCATCTTTTTACTGAGCATGGCCCTCCCCACAAGAGCAAGACCCAGTTTTACCCCCAGCCAATCCCACCCACCAGGAAGCTTCCACAAGCCTCTTATCCTCATCCATCATAGGACAGACAGAATGAAAACCACAGTCACAGAAAACTAACCAAACTAATCACCTCGACCAAAACCTTGTCTAACTCAATGAAACTACAAGCCATGCCATGTAGGATCACTCAAGATAGACAGGTCATGGTGGAGAGTTCTGACAAAATGTGGTCCCCTGGAGAAGGGAATGGCAAACCACTTCAGTATTCTTACCTTGAGAACCCCATGAACAGTGTAAAGGCAAAAAGATATGACACTGAAAGATGAACTTCCCAGGTCAGTAGGTTCCTAATATGCTACTGGAGAAGAGTGGAAAAATAACTCCAGAAGGAATGAAGAGGCTGAGCCAAAGCAGAAACAACACACAGTTGTGGATGTGTCCAGCGGTGAAAGTAAAGTCTGATGCTGTAAAGAACAATGTTGCATAGGAAACTGGACTATTAAGTCCATGAATCAAAGTAGATTGCAAGTGGTCAAACAGGAGATGGGAAAGAGTGGACATCGACATTTTAGAAATCAGTGAACTAAAATGGACCAGAGTGGGTGAATTTAATTCAGATGACCATCAAATCTACTACTGTGGCAAGAATCCCTTAGAAGAAATGGAGTAGCCCTCATAGTCAACAAGAATCCGAAATGCAGTACTTGGATGCAATCTCAAAGACAACAGAATGATCTCTATTCGTTTCCAAGGCAAGCCATTCAATATCACAGTACTCCAAGTCTGTACCCCAACCACTAATGCCAAAGAAGTTGAAGTCAAATGGTTCTATGAAGACCTACAAGACCTTCTAGAACTAGCACTAAAAAAATGATGTCCTTTTCATCATAGGGGACTGGAATGAAAAAGTAGGAAGTCAAGAGATACCTGGAGTAACAAGCAAGTTTGTCCTTGGAGTACAGAATGAGGTAGGGCAAAGCCAAACAGAATTTTGATAAGAGAACACTCTGGTCATAGCAAAAACCCTCTTCCAACAATACAAGAAATGACTCTACATCTGGATATCACCAGATGGTCAATACCAAAGTCAGATTGATTATATTCTTTGCAGCCAAAGATGCTGTGGATGGTGACTGCAGCCATGAAATCAGAAGACGATTGTTTCTTGGCAGGAATGCCACGAGAAACCTAGACAGTGTGTTGAAAAGCAGAGATATTTTTCTGCCAAAAAAAGGTCTGTATATTCAAGCCTATGGTCTTCAAAATGGTCACATGTGGTTGTGAGAGCTGGACCAAAAAGAAGGCAGATTGCCAAAGAATTGATGCCTTCAAACTATGGCACTGGAGAGGACTCTGAGAGTCCCTTCGACAGCAAGGAGATCAAACCAGTCAATGTAAAGGGAAATCAACCCTTAATATTCACTGGAAGGATCTGATGCTGAAACTGAAGCTCCATTATTTTGGTCATCTGATGCGAACAGCTGACTCATTGGAAAAGTCCCTAATGCTGGGAAAGATTGAGGGCAGAAGGAGAAGAGGGCATCAGAGAATGAGATGCCTGGATGGCATCACCAATGCAATAGATGTGTACTTGGGCAAACTGTGGGAGGTGGTGAGGGACAGGAAGTCCTGGCATGCTTCAGTTCATTGTGTCACAGAGTCAGAGCCAATTGGGCAACTGAACAACAAAAAATATATTGTTTACATACTAAAGTGCTTTCTTTAAGCATTTTTAATATCTTTATTTTGAGAAACACATTCTCAAAAGCTGCTGCTGCTGCTGCTGCTTCTAAGTCGCTTCAGTCGTGTCCAACTCTGTGCGACCCCATAGATGGCAGCCCACCAGGCTCCGCTGTCCCTGGGATTCTCCAGGCAAGAACACTTGAGTGGGTTGCCATTTCCTTCTCCAATGCATGAAAGTGAAAAGTGCAAGTGAAGTCGCTCAGTCGTGTCAGACTCTTAGCGACTCCATGGACTGCAGGCTACCAGGTTCCTCCATCCATGGGATTTTCCAGGCAAGAGTACTAGAGTGGGGTGCCATTGCCTTCTCCATTCTCAAAAGCTAGAGACTGCTTTTTTTTTTAGGAGTAGTAATGGTCATGATGATAATAGTTATATTCCTGTTTTACCAGTAAGAAATTGAGGCTTACAGAATTTTAAACATTGGTTCATATTCATATGTTTTATAAATTACAGGGTAAATTCAGGAGATTCATTTTTTATTCAAAATTTCTTACTAATTTCATACCTTTCTTCCATTTGCACCAGGTGTAAATGTGAGTAGGAATCCTTTATCTGTAGAGTTTGCAGGTGTATCTCAAGATGGCTTGCTAAAGTTGATTTAAATAGTCCTTAATATTTGTAGCCTTAGACTGGTCCCACCACTGATTTGGCCAGCTTAGAAACCCAAATGACTTTCAAAATAAGACCTTGGGCAGGCTGTTACCTTTTGTTTTTGCACACTTTTAGTCGGAGAAGGAAATGGCAACCCACTCCAGTGTTCTTGCCTGGAGAATCCCAGGGACAGGGGAGCCTGGTGGGCTGCCGTCTATGGGGTCACACAGAGTCGGACACGACTGAAGCGACTTAGCAGCAGCAGCAGCAGTCATAGACTATGGGTTAACATCTATGCTCACATTACTTGACAGATGACTCCAGATAATAAATGCCAACCACTGTTCATTCTAATTCCATTCCCATGATGTGTTTGTAACCACTGTTCTGTCTGCACCCTCTTTCTAGTTCATCAGAGATAAATTACTACTGAGTCCTTTATTCCAGTAGATCATTTTCTCTTTTGAGAAGAAAAAATGATAGTAAAAACAGAGTTCAAGGTTTTGCCTTCACACATGCCAGTGAGTTTTCCTTTTTATGGAAGTAGCTGTAGCTTTGCCTCCCTGTTCATTTTTGAAGTGATAACATGAATTTGTCAGAATCATAAATCTGAATTTGTGCTCCAAGCCCTAATTGTCAATTGTGAAGCCTTTGAATGAATTATACCTTTAGAACCGTGTACACCAATCACACTGATGTCCATTGTAAGGTGTGTTTCTGTTTTTATAATTACTCATTTTGTATTCACAAGGACGTTTTCAAAACCTCAGCTCATAGGAAACATAGGAGACTATTTATTGGTAAATGTGGTTTTGCATAATGTTTTACAATGGATACTATAAAACTTGGCATTTCTTGTTTTACCATCTTAATCTTTCAGCTGGTCATTATCATTGATCAAAATCCTTCAAGAGGATGAGATCAAAGTAGATATTTAGGTAGTTGCATACAGTATGTGAGCATTTATGGTGCTTATGTCACATTTTCTGCAACACATAAAGCATTCTTTGAAGTGAATCCAATTTTTCTATCAATGCTGTGTTCAGAGATTTCAGTAAAATTTTGGTTATCTGAAACCAGACTTCTTGTTCCCCCATTCATCTTGAAAGAACATGAGTAGAAGGAGGCTCCAATTCCTTGAAAACAGAGTCTAATTGTTAGGCAACTAGGAACAACTAAAGTTATCTAAAAGAAATAGAATACTCAAAGATTATACTTGATATAATAAAGCAGCCAAATAGTACATACTTTCATCAGCTGATGAGAACCATCCACTTTTTTTTTTTTTTTTCACATGAGAGCTAAGAAGCAAAAGAGTAGCAATATTGAATAAACCCAAGTGAAAGTGGAATTGTGTAGTGAACAGGGAAGACACACTAAAGAAGGGTTCATTGGACCATGGTAGCAACGATGCAGGTAATGATAGTGATGCAAGTGGTGAGTGAGACTATAATGCTAAAGAAAATGAACCGAACCATGAAGAGGCATAGTAGCAAAAGTGGCTTTGTTGGTAGAACCACAGTGGTTCTGGACTCCAGAACTCATGAAAAGTATCTACCAGAGGTGAGCTACCTTAAAAGGAGAAGAGAAGCTAAGATCTAACTCACCACATTAGAACCTGAAGATATGCCCATAGATTCTTTCTAGTGACTGGGTAATAATGTAAATGAGCAGAAACTTCTGTAGTTCCCAAATAGTCTGCATGTTAAAAGTAGACCAGCCACTGTGCTTAAACAGTCTGAGGATGGCAAACATCCGCAGCTAATGCACTGACAATTCTTATCCCCTCTTCAGTTCTGTACTAGTAAAACTGACACCTCTAATTTCAGCTCTTCACAGAGTATAACACATGTCATTAATGTTAATAATCTCATCTGCCATCATTAATAAAGTTTGTCATGTTCTGACTGCCTAAACAATATTGAAAGAACACAGTAGGGAGAGGGCAGGAAGATTTGGGAGAATGGCATTGAAACATGTAAAATTTCATGTATGAAACGAGTTGCCAGTCCAGGTTCGATGCACGATACTGGATGCTAGGGGCTGGTGCACTGGGACGACCCAGAGGGATGGAATGGGGAGGGAGGAGGGAGGAGGGTTTAGGATGGGGAACACATGTATACCTGTGGCAGATTCATTTTGATATTTGGCAAAACTAATACAGTTATGTAAATTTTAAAAATAAAATAAAATTTAAAAAAAAAAAGAAAAAAAAAGAAAGAACGCAGTAATTCTTTTGGAGATTCCTGTGCCCCAGTTTATATAAATCAGTATAAAACTCTCTCAGAAAACTTGAAAAGTTCCTTGGACAGAATATTATATCCCTCCAATATCTTCATGTAGCATAATTTTTACAATAGAAAGCTTGGGAAGTGATTAGTAGACAACTTCTCAACCCAATTCAGAGTTGGGAATTCTCCGTGCTCTGAATTAGTCAGATGTAGATAACAGGCAGCATATTCTGCCTCTTTTATTCAATAACAAAGCTGTTTGGTTTTATTCTTTACTTGGTCTTTAGAGTTCTAGTACTCTATCAATTTAGTAGATATTTACATAGCATGGCAGCTTCTGCTGTGGGAGAGCTGGGTGTGGATTGAAGCATATTATCATCCTGGTATGAAAGGCAGCAAGAAGCATTATAAAGCACAGGTCTTACAGCACTTAAAAAATGAAATGCTGATTCTGTTTAATGTGCAATCAGCGTTGTTCTTCTTGTAGTTATTTCATCACTAAGTCATGTCCTGCTCTTTTGCAACCCTATGAACTATAGCCCGCCAGGCTCCTTTATCTGTGGTATCTCCCAGCAGGAATACTGGAATGGGTTGCCATTTCCCACTCCAGAGGATCTTCCTGACCCAGGGACCGAACCCACATCTCCAGCATTGGCAGGCAGATTCTTTTCCACTGAGCCACATGGGGAAACCGGTTTGACGTACATATCATCAATGTTGTTAAATATGCTGTTTGAAAAATCCCAATCAACAAACAAAAGCTCATAACAGCCTTTTGGCCCATAGCAACAAAGACCTGGGCTGCTTCTTGCTTTGGGGTGGGCTTGATTATTATCTTTGTGCTGGATCTTGGTATGTAAGGTTTAACTAATAATGGCTCTGAGTCCATAATTAATCAGATTCCTAATGGTAAGCCAACATACGTTATTTAGAAAAGAAAATCTTTTAATAATTGAGACAAATGGCCTAAGATATTTGTTCCATATAAAGTTTTGATCACTTAATCACCATGCAGAGCTAAACTTCTCTGCTTCTTATGTTTTATAAGATTGCTATTGGATTTTTACCTTGATACTTTTTTTTTTCAAATAAATCCTCAGTAAAATTTAGAATAATATTTGGGATTTCTTTGGTAACATTTTGTAATCAAACTAAACTCTGGGAATTTACATTTACTTTCATTTAGTTATTATATTTAAAATATATTATTTCCTAACTTACTCCATATATAAAGAAGCAACTAGAAAGCATCTTTACAGAGGTGTAAGGTTGACCTGCTTGGTCACTCTTTGGTGACATAGTCACATAATTACAGTCTAGGAGAGCAAACTAATTCATATATTGACGACTCACAATGGGAAAACTTATATTGAAGGCAGTTCTTCAAATGCATATTTTATAACCAAGAAATTTTATGTTATGAAAGTGATATATGGAGTAGCTTGTATTGCTTCAGTGAATTCATTTTTAGGGGGGGAATATTTACTGTTTTCTTGGAAAAATTCAATAGGTAGGCCTAAATGTTCAAGGATTTTATTATCTTAAATGAACTGAGTTTATTGTTTTATCAATTACATAATTTATACCTTGTTTTTTTTATATAACGTGAATAATACATTAATTAAACCTAAAATTGTTTGATAGATCCAAGTATCTAAGATATTGCATATTAGGAATTTGTACATATTTATATGTATGGTATGGTAATGTACATATTTGTACATATGGTAAGATATCATTTAGACATGATGGCTCTCTAAAATGTTTTTATATGAATTTCAGAGTGCTGGAATTCTCATTTATATTTTAAATGGTAAATTCGAACATCAACATTTTAGAATTAGCTTCTTTAAATTTTTTACCTAGATCTTTAATTAAAGATTTTTCCTTTTCTTACATTTATTCCAGAAATAATATCAAACTGTTAACTAAGAGATTTATCTATTATATATTTGAAAAGCATAGTAATAAAATTATGAAGAAATATTGTTAACCAAAATTTGCTTTGAATTACAAAGATTATTTTAAAGATTTTTCTAATGTATGAGCATGAAAAAGAGCAAATGGTGGGATGGCAGTAAGAGATAGTAGTGAAAATATTTTATCATTGTGTTCATTACCATAAATCAAAGGCACTGTAAGATTTGCCTTTATGTTTGGAAGAACAAGCTTTTTATTGACTGTCTTTCATAATTAATAGCATTTACTCTTTAAATCAAATTAGTCCACTTTTCCTGTTAAAGCCTCATTGTAGGATCATTTTTTAAAGCACAAAATGACCTTGACAAAAATGAAGCATTGATAATACGTTGATTAGAAGTCTATTTGGTCTAATAGCAACTGTTTCCTTGTCATTAGTTCCTGCTACAAAACTCTCAGAGGTCATAGTTCATTACTATCTCCTGGCAGCGTTATTTTCTCCATACAGAAAAAGTTGACCCTACTGAACAAAACACTGATGGATTGACTTAGTCATATATATGGATTTTCTTAATACTTCTTTAATCAGCTAATTTTGTGATTCAAGGTTGTATTACAGGATATCCATCAACTGGGCAGGAAGAAGAGAACAATATGCCAGGGAAACGAGCATCCTCAGAATTTCTTGTTAGACATAATCAATGAAGGGT